>NC_134099.1:68282307-68952430 GCF_000715075.1 Nicotiana tabacum | reverse complement strand
CTCTAACCCTTCCCCTGATCTTATTTTGCTTTTAACATTGAGGACAATGCTATCTTTTATTTGGGTGGGGGGGGGGGGTCTATTTTGATTTGGTATGTAATAACTATGACTCTTTTTCTTCCTTTACTTCTCTTTATTTTACTTTTTGTATGTATATATTCGTTACTTTCACATTTGGTATGTATATATTTTTACCATTTGATGTATATATTCATTTTCATTTATGTAAATATTCGCTTTACTTCAATTTTGTATATATTCATTTTTATTGCAGTAGTTTACTTCATAACTTCTTTCGTAAATTTACTTCATAGTTTCTTATTTCCTTTAGTAGTTTCTTGTTAAGTTGTTAGCTTATTTTTTGCATTTTATGTGAACAATAAGCCTTTGGTTTTCTTAATGTCACGATTCTTTCCAAAGGTGGATGTTGTGTGAACCGGGTTGCTCTTCCCGATATTGGATGGCGTGACATCCTTCTTAAGGGTTTGATTCCATTTTCTTTATGTTTTTGTGTAAATAGTAGTAAAGAGTGAAAGTGTCTCAGGCAAGCTTCACTTGGGCCTAACACATTTACCTTTGACCTTATGATTGAAAACAAGTTGATTGGCAAAGAATAGTTCTAGTTGTGACCTTTAGACTCTTATGTTGACTAAACAATCATCGAGTGGCTTCTTGGAGCCATTTGTGTTGCTCAATCTTATCTAGGGTTGTTTTAGGCCCTCGACTCTGTTCTCTTTAGCAATCCAACAGCTTGTGAGGTGAGGTATTGATTTGCAAGTCCAAGTCCCATGCCAATAAGTCTAGAACTTACCCTGAATGTTTGTCTAGGCAAAATTTTAAGTGTAGCTCGACTTGAGAAATGATTATAGGCTCTCCTTGATCCAACTTTAAACTTGAAAGCATCCATAGCCCACCAAATATGATATCCCTAGTCAACCCTATTAATCCGAATCCCTTGTTCTTTCAAGAACCATGATACAAGCCTTTATCCATTCTATAATGACCCTCTCTTGGCACCTTATCTTTCCTTAGCATTCACAATTAGCAAAAGCATAAGTTTGGGGGGAGAGACGAGGAATGTGAAAGTGAAAAAGACACAAAATGAAGAAAAGGGAAGGCAAAAGAAAAGAAAGAAAAGCCAAAAAGTCAAAAAGAAAGTGAATAGTATAGAAAAATGAAGGGATTCAACGAAAGTAATGATGAAAGTCTCAGAATGATTAGAAAAGGAGAAAAATGATTGTCATGAACAAGAAAGAGTGATAGTGTGTCTCTCTAATTCCCCTAAGGAAGAAGAAAATGACTCAAACAGTTAAGAAAGTGTGAGCCGAAATGAGAAAATGAAGTGCTTAAGGAAAGATGAAACCTTCATAGACCGATATATCCTACCTTGATCCAAAAGCCTTCATACATTCCCGCAGAGGCCCTATAGGATTTTGAGTTGAGAGAGGTTACATTAGTGGTGATTCATATAAGGGGCAAACTTATGGTACCTAAAGCCGGACTTGTGACATTCCCTTATGAGAGATGAGTGTACTTCTTCACAATCCTTGTTTTGAGTGCTTCAATTCTAAAGTGAGATTTGCTTATGGAGAGTAGAGGAGGAAGATTTTGGGTCCCACAATGACCTACGTAGTAGAGCGAGCTTCCTTGGTGAGTTAAGTCAACTCTTGATTCTCTTATGTCGTACTAGAACTATGGTACTCAAAGGTTGTGTGTTGTTGATAATGCATTTGTGTTGAGGGTAATTATTAGTCCCAATTGATGCTTGATGAAGTCACCTTAGGACATCAGATATTTTCCTTTCTTTTTCTTATAGAGTTGGGAATTACTTTGTTGCTTGAGGACAAACAAAAGTTTAAGTTTGGGGGAGTTGATAACTAGGGATTTTAGCCTATTACTTGCTCTCTTTTGCTTAGGTTTTGGGTCGAAAAAGCATAAAGGTATTCCCGAAAACCGAATTAATGTGCATGCTTGCAGGGCTATGTCAAAATGAGTCAAAGAAGGCATAATCAACTCATGAAGGAGTCAAACTTGCACAAATCCAAGGCTGGTACTAGAGCACTAACAGAGGTAGAAAAGAGCAGCCGCGTAAGGACTACCGATGAAGCGACCACTATTATGCGGTCCGCAAAATTGTGATTAAGGGAGGTTGTTTTTGAGCTCAAGAACAAACGCTAACCGCAATGGAAAAGCACGGTCGCGAAATCTATGGCACGACTGCGGATGGATTTTCGCTGAAAGCTTATATCAATTTTCAGAGACTCTATATTTTTGGCTTAAGTGAAGAACGCGGTCCGCGTCCAAATTACGCGGCTGCGTATGTTTCTAATGCGGACACGATTGAAAATACGCGGTCCGCAAATTCAAGCTCTACCCAAGCCCAGTTATGAAGAAACGTGGACCACGCTCATTATTACGCGCCGCGAAAGCTCAAGCACGGACACGGTCAGAATTACGCATCCGTGAATTCTCCATAGGGGCATTTTTGTCCCAAAATTTTAGCTTAGTATAAATAGACCTTTTGACATTTTTAGGTCAAGTTTTGTTAGAGAGTACACGTGAACAGCTGGTTCTTACCTTTTTGAGTAATTTTAGAGTAGATTTATCTTCAATCTTTAAATTTTCATCTTGTATTTGAATTTATGGCTTATATTTCATCTTCATCTTTGATTTCTACTATTATTATGAGTAGCTAGACCCCATAGCTAGGGTTGTGACCCAACCCTAGTGTGGGTATTTAATGGGCCTTGAATTTTATGGCTTAATTGTTTATGGGTTAGTGATATTTAGCCTAATCCATGCTTTAATTGTAGAATTGGTGATTGCAAACACTGATTCGTGCCTTTATGACTTACACTCTTCTTGAGAAAGAGGGACTAAAGTCTAGGAAAATTAGGCTAACAAGGAATTGGGGTGAATTCAAAAGATTGATAGACCCAATTAAAGGGTTAAACCTAGAGATAGTAATACCCGACTTGAACCAATATCATTTGTTATGCATGAACACCCATTTGGACTTGAGAAAGCCATATTGGGCAAAGTCACTCAAGTTACCGAGAGGTATAGAGTGAGCACTTATGTGTGATGGTTATATCACGACCCCAATCATAACAAGGTTGCCCTGAATTCTCGATACATGTTCGATATTCACCTAGGCAAAAGTCACTACCCTAGTGCCTTTTTAACACTTGAAAACTTCCACCAAAATAGTGTACTTAGCTTATTCTGGCATATTATAATATAGAATTAAAAGTATAATCAATCATAACCATGTTTGGAGGTGCAATTTGGAAAACACGCACATCTAGATTAGTTAGATACCTAACTCTAAATCAATTAATTCCGTGTGGAAATCGATCCCGACCTTGTTTTGTAAAACTGCATAGACCATGCTTATTACTCTATAGTGGTGTAGGGTTGGACCCGATCAAGCAGCAACTGTAGTTATTCTTAGCTATTTGAGGAAACTCTGAGCTACAATTAGAGAGGATCAATTACATTTCCATTTTAATTTAGCTTTATGACTTCAATTTCTTCTTCTTTTTATCTTTCTATGTTCATTGCCATGAGTAGCTAGATTTTTATCTGGATTTGTCATCCAAACCTAGTGTGTAAAACTTATGGGTAATTAATATTAATGCTTGCCAATGATCGGGTTATTATTATTTAGCTTTGTGTATGCTTTAAAGTTAGAATTAATGGTTGCAAACATTGATTCATGCCTATTTGACTTTGTTCATACTTGAGAAAGAGGAATTTAGTCTAAAACAACTTGGCTAACAAGAAATTAAACTAGTTAAAGTATCGATTAGTTTAATTAAAGAATTTGAACTAGAGATAGGGATAGTCTAACTTGGACTCATATTCAATTACTTTCATTGCTACCCATTTGGACTTGAGAGAGCCAATTTGGGCATAATCATTCTTTAACCGTGAGATATTGAGTGGGAAATTGTGTATTAAGAGTCATAACAAACTTCGATATGCCAAGCAAGTATAGATTTACTCTATCCATTAGGTTTACACCTAGGTTAAGGTTACAACACTAGACTTTTCTCTATTTGACATATCTTCAAAAACACTTCAATTAATACTTGTTTGCTAGCTTTATCATGACCCAAAATCCTGTCTTAAGCATCATGATGGCACCTAGTCTCTAAGATTAGGTAAGTCGATTACTTACAACAATTAAGACAGTTTAACAATAATATTTTAAAATACAGTTTAATATAAAAATCGAAATAAAGGTGAAACAAGCCTACGCGTCAATAATCACAACAACCTCCCAAGACTAGGTAATATAGAGTCATGAACTCTAGATGAATACATAGAAAGATCTTAAAAATCAAAATACATTGCTGATCAGATAACAAACTGACAGTACAATAAAAGGGGAAAGGACTCTAAGGGACTATGACGACCAAACAGCTCTACCTTGAATCCTCGTGATCAAGAAGCTAATATGCCTGACTCCGATATATCCAATACCTGAATTTGCACTAAAATGTGCATATGTGTAGTATGAGTACACAACGATCGATACCCAGTAAGTATCAAGACCAAGCTCGGTGGAGTAGTGATGAGGTACAAGTCAAGACACCTACTAGTCAAAATAACCTGTGCAATATAGAAGTATAAAGCTAGTAATGAAAGAAGGAATCAGTAAATGGCAACAAGATCAATATGTGATATAAACAGTAAAGTAATAAGAACAATGTTAAAGTACTAGTGAAACCAAATAAGTAAAACAAATGACAACTAATTAATCAAGTCATTCTAACACAAGTCTCACAACGAAATTAATCTAAGATACCTCATCTCATAATCACAAGTCATGAGTCCCAAATCACGAATCATATGCTCACGACACCTCGTGCCCACATTTTCAATCACCACTGCAGGGACAACTCACGTGCCAATATCTCAATCCGCCCGGCATGGTCATAGGTTCACAATCACAATCCGCCTGGCGTGGTCACAACCTCAATATCACAATCCGCCCGGCATGCTTACACGCTCACTATCACAATCCACCCGGTGTGGTCACAAGCTCAATGTAATAATCCGCCTCGCGTGGTCACATGATCAATATCACAATGGAAGCTGATAATACAAGAATACATGGGCATGATCAATAATTTCAAGTTTCATACTCCTGAACTGGTATAAGTAGCATGCTACAGTGAATGCTTGTACAAGTGTACTATCATAGTCAAAGTCAACAAGTAATATCAAAGACATCGAGTAGCTCACTAAAAGCAACACAACAAGTCACATAAGATGCATGACATAGACAAGGAAAATCACACCATCACATGAATATTATCAACATAATGCCCCCAGGACACACATATCATCCCTGACATGGCCACCCTTATCTCTCCGTATTGATAACATCATAATAGCCACCCTTATCGCTTTGCCTAGAAATTTAACATGATCCGACACAATATCTTAGAAACTTCTTGGGTATGTGTGCGATGCATAAGCAGAACCATGTCTCGGATGATGCTCTAAGGTTGAGGTAATATAAGTACTTACTAGCTGGATACGCGAGGAAATGGCTTCAGAATTTGCCACCAAACTCTATTCATTCTTGGCCCGAACATGTCCGAGCATTCTTAGCTAAATGGTTCCCGCAAAATAAGAAATCTGAGCTCCGGGATAAAATCTTCTTTTTCAAGCAAGTACCGGGAGAACATCTAGACAAGGCATGGGATCAATTCAAATTATATTTGGTGAGGTTTCCCAATCATGGTTTTCCGGATTCTATCTTTTTGGAAAAATTCTATATGGACTTGGATCCTGTGAACCAATCTATAGCCAAGAATGCAGCTGAGGGATCTTTCATGGACAAATTATTTGCAAGGGTCACACAAATACTTGACAAAATGGTGAAGCATAATCAAGCATGGCACTTAGAGGACACCACAGGTGGAATTGCATATGGGTCTCCTTCCTTGACCACCATGATCAAGGAAAACCAAGAAAGGGATCAAGTGATTGCAGGGCTTGCCACAAATGTCAATGTGTTGACAAAGATGTTCACAGAAAGCCAAACGAAGAAAGTAAATGTGGTGGAAGATGTGCAACCCTTATCAAATGAGGACTTTGAGGAGGTAAACTATGTCAACAACTCTCAAGGTGGATATCAAAGGCAACATTACCAAGGTCAAGGACAACAAAATCAATGGAGGCCTCAACCGCAAGGGCAAGGCAACCAATAGTGGAGAAATGACCAAGGCGGCTCAAATCAAGGTAATTGGAACAACAACAACAACTTCCCAAATCGGAGTTCAAACCCTTATGTTCCTCCAAAGGGTCAATATTCAAATCAAGGTTCCTCAAGTGAGTCTAAGTTGGAAAGCATGCTTGAACGTGTATTGCAAAATCAAGAGAAGTCCGACACTTCTATGAAGAATATGACCGAGCTTGTTGGTTCTCATACCGCATCCATTCAAAAATTGGAGATGCAAATGAGAGACCTTTCTAGGGAACAAAATCCAAAGCAAAAAGGGATACTCCCAAGTGACACAATTGCGAACCCCAAGGGTAGTGGGAGTGGTCCCACTTCTTATGTCATGGCGATTACAACTCGGAGTGGGAAAGTACTACAAGGAGAGAGTGAACAAGTGGTTGAAGTAGAGGAGTCCGAACAAGGGGTTGAGGTTGAAGAGCCAAGTGTTGTCGAAGTTGAGAAGATTCCGGAAGATTTGCAAGTGCAAAAAGAGAATCGGGAAGAGGTAAAGGAAAAGGTAAAAGAGACACAAAAAACTCTTCTACCTATTCCTAGACCTCCTCCTCCATTCCCTCAAAGAATCTCTAGGAAGGTTGATGATAGCAAACTTGAGAAGTTCTATGACATTCTCAAGCAATTATCGGAGAATATTCCATTTGTGGAAGCATTTCAAGAGATGCCGGGTTTTGTTAAGTATTTTAAAGATTTGATTACCAAGAAGAGAACCACCAAAAATGAAGTGGTGAATGTGACTCATCGGGTTAGTTCCATCATTGCAACATCTACCGTTCAAAAGAAAGAAGACCCGGGAGCTTTTACCATTCCTTATACCATTGGGGCACATGACTTTGCAAGAGCCCTTTGTGATAATAGGGCTAGCATCAACTTGGTGCCTCTTGCCATTTACAAGCAAGAGGGGTTGGGTATTCCAAGGCCCACAAGTATGAGATTGCAAATGGCCGATCATTCCATAAAGAGACCAGTGGGAATTATTGATGATGTGCTTGTTAAAGTGGGAAAATTTTATTTACCCGCCGATTTCGTAATTCTTGATTGTGCAGTTGACAAAGAGATCCCTATCATTTTGGGTAGACCATTCCTTGCCACAGGAAGAGCACTAATGGATTCGGAACTGAATGAGATCAAATTCCATGTAAATGATGAAGAGGTTACATTCCAAGCAAGCAAAGGTATGAAACTACCGCATGAGTATGAAAGCATACTGGTGATTGATGTTGTTGATGAAGTGGAAGATGCGGTGGAAATGAAGTTGGAAGAGAAATGCCTTGGTGAGGCATTGGCGGCTATTTTGGTGAACTTTGATGGTGAAGATATGGAGGGGTATATGGAATCGGTAAATGCATTGGAGGGGCTTGGGTCCTACACTTATGCTCCGGCAAAACTCTCTCTCGACTTGGAGAATAAAGCCACTCCTCCTGCAAAGCCTTCTATTATCGAACCACCGCAACTAGAGCTCAAACCACTTCTACCACACTTGAGGTATAAATTTCTTGGCTCAAATAATACTTTACCAGTAATTGTTTCTTCTTTGTTGAATGATGTGCAGGTAGAACAATTTTTGGAAGTCTTGAAGGAGCATAGGCAAGCCATTGTATGGACAATTGCGGGCATCCGAGGGATTCCCGCGGGAATTTGCGAACACAAGATCCAATTGGAGAGAGAGGCGAAACCAAGTGTGGAACATCAACGATGGTTGAACCCGTCAATGCAAAGGTGGTATAGAAAGAAATCATCAAATGGTTGGATGTCGGGGTAGTCTACCTATTGGCGATAGTTCTTGGGTGAGCCCAGTGCAATGTGTGCTGAAAAAGGGAGGCATGACCGTAATTGAAAATGATAAAAATAAGCTCATCCCAACAAGAACAGTGACCGGTTGGAGGGTGTGTATGGATTATCGGAAGATAAAGAGTGCCACATGCAAAGACCATTTCTCTATGCCTTTTATTGATCAAATGCTTGATCGGCTAATGGGAAGGCCATTCTATTGTTTCCTTGATGGATATTCCAGCTACAACCAAATCAACATCGCATTGGAGGATCAAGAGAAGACGACATTCACTTGCCCCTATGGAACTTTTGCCTTTAGCCGGATGCCATTTGGTTTGTGCAATGCTCCGGCTACTTTTCAAAGATGCATGATGTCCATTTTCTCCGACATGGTGGAGGATTTTCTTGAGGTTTTTATGGATGACTTCTCAGTGGTAGGTGACTCTTTTGAGCATTGTCTTAACAATCTTAGACAAATGCTTAAGAGATGTGAGGAGACCAACCTTGTGCTCAACTGGGAGAAATGCCATTTCATGGTGGATGAAGGCATTGTATTGGGGCATAAAATTTCAAAACATGGCATAGAGGTTGACCGGGCTAAGATCGAGATTATTTCCAAGCTTCCTCCACCTACTTCCGTTAAAGGTGTTCGAAGTTTCTTAGGGCATGCCGGGTTCTATAGGCGTTCATCAAGGATTTTTCCAAGATTGCAAATCCTATGTGCAAACTCCTTGAGAAAGATGCCAAATTTGTGTTTGACGAGAAATGCCTCAAAGCCTTTGAGTAATTGAAGCAAAGGCTCACCACGCACCTATTATTGTCACACCCAATTGGTCTCTTCCTTTCGAGCTCATGTGTGATGCCAGTGGTGTAGCTATTGGAGCAATGCTTGGCCAACATCACAACAAGGTTCTCCACCCAGTCTATTATGCAAGAAAGACACTCAATGGAGCGCAAATGAATTACACAGTGACTGAGCAAGAACTTCTTGGCATTGTTTATGACTTTGAGAAGTTCCGGGCTTATTTGTTGGGATCCAAGGTGATAATGTACACAGATCATGCTGCTCTTCGCTATCTTATGGCAAATAAGGATGCAAAGCCTCGCTTGATTCGATGGGTCTTGTTGTTGCAAGAATTTGACTTCGAGGTCAAAGATCGCAAGGGAACTCAAAATCAAGTAGCGGATCATTTATCAAGGCTTGAAGAGGCAGAGAGGCCAAAGGGAGATCTTGAGACCAACGATGCATTCCCGGATGAACAATTGGCACTTTCTAGCACTTTTGCTCCTTGGTATGCCGATATTTCCAACTACTTGGTTAGAGACCTTATTCCGGATGGATTGGAATCCTATCAAAAGAAGAAGTTTTTGAGAGATTGTCGGCAATACTATTGGGAAGAACCATTCTTGTTCCGTGTTTGTGCTGATAACATCATCAGAAGGTGTATTCCAGAAGAAGAAATTATGCCAATTCTAAAGGCATGCCATGACTCACCGGTTAGAGGTCATCATGGGGGAAATCGAATAGCGGCTAAGGTGCTTGAATGTGGTTAGTATTGGCCGTCAATCTATCATGATGCCAACCAAATGGCCAAGGCTTGTGACCAATGTCAAAAGCAAGGATCAATCTCTAAGAGGCATGAAATGCCAATGCTCTTTGTGATGGAGATAGAAATCTTCGACGTGTGGGGAATTGATTTTATGGGTCCCTTTGTGAGTTCTTGTGAGATGAAATATATCTTGGTAGTTGTGGACTATGTGTCCAAATGGGTTGAAGCAATTGCCTTACCAAACAACGAGGCAAGAAGTGTGACCGCATTCTTGAAAAAAAACATATTCACTCGGTTTGGCACTCCTAGAGCCATTCTTAGTGATAGTGGGTCTCATTTATGTAACAAGTCTTTCAAGGGGCTACTAGAGAAGTATGGCGTCAAGCACAAGGTGGCCACACCTTATCATCCCCAATCTAGTTGTCAAGTTGAAGTTTCCAACTGGGAGATAAAGAGCATTTTAGCAAAGACCGTCAATGCAAACATGACCGATTGGTCAAGAAAGCTAGATGACACGTTATGGGCATACCGCACGACATACAAAACTCCTATTGGCACTTGTCCTTATCGGTTAGTCTTCAGCAAAGCTTGTCATCTACCCATAGAACTGGAACACAAAGCCATGTGGGCTTTGAAGAGGTTGAACTTGGATTGGGTTGAAGCTGTGAATTTGAGGTTAACACAACTCAATGAGATGGAGGAATTCCGTTTCCATGCATATGAAAGTGTAGCTGTGTATAAAGAAAGGATGAAGTTCGTCCACAACAAAAAGATCTTGAAGAGGGAGTTCAAGTTGGGTGACTTGGTTTTGCTCTTTAACTCAAGGCTCAAATTATTTCCGGGCAAGCTCAAATCAAAATGGTCCGGTCCGTTCAAAGTGGTAAATGTCTCTCCTTTGGGAGATGTGGAACTAGAATCGGAGGATGGGCTCCGAACCTTTAAAGTGAATGGCCAGCGAGTCAAGCACTACTTGGGCACAGATGGAGAAAAACATTTGGTGGAGCAACTGGCTCTTAAAGATGGTCCGTGCTCGACCAATGAGTGAATCCAAAGGAACACTAACTTCGTCGTGCCGCGACGTTAAATCAAGTGCTTCATGGGAGGCAACCCATGTGTGGTAATTTGAAGTGTGTGTTAGAGTGTAGAGGATTCAAAAGATCATGACACGGGGTAAGATTGCTTGATAAAGGGAAGAAAAATCACCTTGTATAGTTTGCTATACATATGCGGTCGCATTTTCACTATGCGGACCGCATTCTGATCGTAAACCAACACAGTGTGTTTGGATAAATCTGGCGGTAAGGATGCGACAAGTTGGTGCACTTTGCGAACCGCATTTTCACTATGTAATCGCATAGTGCACCGCATTTTTGGGTCTTCAGCAAGTCACTTGAATCCACCGCATAACACTTATGCGGTCGCATAGTGTGTTATGCGGCCACTTACCTACCGCAAATACTTCAAGTATATCCTTCGCATCCCTTCAACTCTCACGCGTTCAAAACAAAACAAAAATATTTTTTTAACAGAAAAGAAACAAAGCAAAAATGAAAAAAAGGGGCAAACAAAGAACGAAAAACAAAGGGGCAAAACAGCTAGTGGCATCTAACCAAGGACGAAAAAACTTGAGAATTCATCTCCCTAGTGTGCTTATTCATCTTCACTGGTATGTTTCCTTGCCCTGATTTTTTATTTTCAATTTCGCCTGTATTTCTCCTGTGTTTCTTTTCTATTCCCTTTTTTTCTTCTAGATTGTTTTTGTAAGTAGATGTCTGCCATATTGTGATAGTATTTTAGGTAGGAAACATGTTTGGGGTGCTGGGTAGTAAGAATTAGGACATCCATTATTGAGGATTGAATTAACTCATGGGGGACGATAAGGTTTGCGGCTCGCATAATCGAAATGTGGTCCGCATTTCTGCCGCATAATTCAACCCTAGTTGGCTGAGGAAGATGATCAAATGTGGTGAAATTTGCGATTGCATAGTTGATATGCAGACCACAAAGTCACCGCATACTGAAACAAAACACCCAAATTAAAACCTTGCTTTTTGCGGTTGTTTTGCGATCGCATTTTCCACTTTGTGGTGGAATTTGCGATCGCATTTTCTGTTTTGGTTTTTGTGAGCAAGTCAGTTCTGCGATGGTTATGCGGTCTGCATTATGGTTATGTGATCGCATAACCCATCGCAGACTGAGATCAGTAGTGAACTATCGAGTTTGCGACAAGTTTGCGGTCTGCATAGTGGTTATGCGACCGCATAACCTGTCGCATCTTCAAATTTTTCTTGAACTTTTTCTGTTTTCTTTTCACTGTTGCCTACAATGTCGCTCATATTTCGCTTTTGTGTAGATATGGCTCCCAAGAAACATGCAGCCTCTGCCCAGAAAAGGGCATCCTCCAGTCGTCTCGCGACATAAGAAAAACGATCACGAACGGACCTTAATGTTCCTTGTCCCTCCCAATCTGATGAGGAGAAGATCTTGCCCTTAGTTGACCTACAGGCTGAGGCAAGAAGGAAACACAGAGATGACTTCCAACTCCGATTTGGGGTTGATGGGTCCAGGGCACTGTATAGAGAAGGGCTCACCAAATGAAAGATCCTGGCTGAAAAGCAATTGAGTTTGAACGGGCTACAGTAGCAGTACCCCCACATATGGGAGAACATAAAAGCAAGACAATGGGGGTGCTTCACTAAACCACCTGTTGAATATAATGAGACTCTTGTCCGTGAGTTCTATGCATCATATAGAGCCTCCAGGACTGCGCACCACAAATGTAACAGGATTTTTAGTGACACTGTACTAGTTCGGGGGAAGAGTGTGTTTTGGATAGTAAGGCAACTAATGAGATGTACTTCCTTGACTGGAGATCGGGCACTGCTGAGTATGCCGCCAAATGGGCAAATAGAGAAAATGAGCGTAGTTGGACTGCTTCGGTGATAGCAAGGGGGACCCCTGCTTGGATCAACCCTATGCATAAAATATACAACGAGGATCTCACACGGGAGGGTCAATTTTGGCTCAGCTTTGTCACCTCTCGACTGATACCGTCCAGGAACGAGACTGACATAGGCATTGAGAAAGCTCTTCTCATTACATGTATTATGGCGGGTATTAAGATTGATGTGGGAGCTCTTATCTTCCAAGAGATAGGGATCCGGGCAAAGTAGCACGCCACCTCACTTCCATTTCCCTATTTGATCACAGCCCTCTATAAAGCTGTGAAGGTATCTACCATGCCACACACTGACTGGACAGGGAAGGAAATGAGGGAGATTAATATCACGCATATTAGCAATGCTGTTGCTCCCCAGAGGTTCCGATTCAGGGTCCAGTTGATGTAGAACCTTCAGACTCTCAGTCCACCAAAAATGCTCAGCCTTCTGCTGCACTGCCAGCCGTATCGAGGCTTGGTCTTATTGCTTAGCATGCCAATGCTAAGGTAGACCAACTTTTGAAGACCTTGCCCAACCTCATCAAACAAGCCCTAACTCCTACACAGTCCTCAGTGACAGCACTCCAACAACAACAAACAACTTATGGGGATCGCCTGCAACAACTTGAGTTGAGGGTTGAGAAAATTGAGCAAGGTGAGGTTAGTGATTTGCCTAAGCTCCGAGAGGAGGTTTCCACTATGACGACCGAGCTCCACAAGATGCACTCTTTGGAGTTCGATCTATCATCCCTCCTACCCAAGGAAGGTGAGCAGGGAGAAGACACAGCAACATCGGATTTGGGCCTTGACTTCTCCACTCTGATGACAAATATTGTACCTCCAACTACCGGGGCTTCCCAGCCTCCAGCTTCTCCTGCACATGTTGAGATTCCTTCTGAGGAGGATTCCGGACATTCTTCAGAGTCCGAGGGTGAGAAGGTAGACGAGAGAGAGGATGTGGAGGATTCATGGTCCATAGAGGATGATGGCCCTCAGGAGAAGGGCAAGCAGATTGCTGCTCCTACAGTTGAGGACGAGGAGCAAGCAAACATTCAGATGGTGATCGAACATTCGCTAGCAGATATAGTTGCCCCTATATATCTATCGGCCACTCAGCCATCAGTGGGCGAGGCTAGCAGCTCACAGGCCCCAGCTCCAGTACTGGGCCAGCCAGAGATACGTCCTCCATCAGTGGAGTTAACTCCTTAGGCCGAGATCTCATCGGTCCCAGCTTTAGCATCAGAGGGTAACCCCACCACCACTCAGCCGGCTTCCGACTCCCATAGCGCTTAGTGCACCTCAAGGAGCCCCTAAACTCTATTCTATGATCTTATGCATTGGGGACAATGCATGCTTTTTAGTTAGGGGTGGTAGCCTTGTATATATTTTTGTGACATTGGCAACTGTTGTACATGTTTATGTTTACTCATGTGTATTTCGTGATTCTGTATATATTGGTATTTTGTGATTTCAGTACATAAGTTTTGTTATCCTTGTGTATATAAAAAAAACAAAAACAAAAACAAGTAGATAGTTGTCCATCTTTAGCAATTAACAATGAATTCCCCTTGGTTTTTCTTCGCTGAGTTCTTTTCCAAGGGTGTAATAGTAGAACCAGGACAGTAGAATGAAGCATGTTGACCGGTTTGGTGTACTTGTTTAGTTTAAGCATGCGTGTTTGTATATAGCATATACCCTTCCAGTAATATAAAAAAAAAGAGATATCAACTGTGTGAACTTGAGGATCGCTCTATGATTCTATGTCTACCTAGAGTTATACATGTATATATGATGAAAGCTTTGAGTTGCCAAAGTGTTGACTCGAGGGCTTCAAACTATGTAAGCCAAACAGTTCGTGTGCCATGTGTGTGAGTTCTTTGTGTAAATAGTTCTTGTGTTTACTTCTGCCATCTAGAACTTGCCTGGTTGGTTTTTCAATGCTTATAATAATTACATTTGGTTGGAGAAATGACCTTAGGCAGTCTTTGTGATTTTTGGAAAACCAGTTAGCCTTTCAAGCTACCCATTGTACAGATAGTATCACTAGTCACTCCATTTGAGCCTTTAACCTTTTCTTTAGCTACCTCATTACAAACCTTTCCCTTTTTGTGAAATAATTCCCTCTTTTGAACCCGTCCCTCCTTGAACATTGAGTATGGGGTTAAAAGCCTAAGTTGGGGGTGTGTGTCAAGACAGAAATTGGCAAGGTTGTGCAATGAGCGTGGGAAAGTGTACCTCAAAATGTGAAACTACTCAAGCTCCTAAAGCAAAGTATAAAAAAAATATATATATATAAGAGTTGTGAGTGTTTATACATAAGGAGCCTTGAAGTGAATAAAAGAGGTAGTTGAGGTGGCTAACTGGTGGAAAAGTTGATACAAATGAAGGCTTTGTGGTTTGAAAAGAAGAAAAGAGCACAAGAAAGAAAAATGTAATTAGTGTTCAAGGAGGGTATAGTCACTTGTACCCAAATGCTTATCGGACCCTTCCCTAAACCTACATTACAAGCTTAGAAAGTCCTTATGGGATCTCCAACCGAGCGTTCTTAGAATAAAGCGATGGATTAAAATAAGGGCAAGCTTATGGTATGGTATGTTGTAACACTTGAAACTCTTTTTGAGTATGAGTGCAATTGTGAATTCGTCCCTTTTGTTGTCAGCGTAAATATAGTGATTTTGGGACTTTCTTTCTAGTGAGGACACATGAATTGTGAGGTTGGACAAAAGTTGAGTTTTTGAGTCAAATGCAAGTGCACTCAGCTGAGGGTAGCATTTTGTCACATTGTTTGAGGCTAAAAGTTTCACAAGTTGATTAGTTTTCCTTGTATATATTGATGGTTCAGGAAGGGTAAAACAATCGAAGATGTATGCTTGAAGTAATAACAACAAACACCATCCATGGTCACTATTGTTTCATGTCTTGTAGATGGAGTCTAGAATAGGATAGTGTTGTCTTAGTTGCTTAAGGATAAGCAAGAGTTTAAGTTGGGGGTGTTGATGTGTCGGAGAATTTTGGCACATTTGATACTAATTGCTTAGATTTTAGCTTGTTTTAAATGCAATTTCCTTTTATACTTATGTAATTTTAGTGTTTTTGCAGTGCATGAGGTTTAAAGACTTAAGAGCATGGAAAGGAATTCAAAAAGCCACAAAATGACAAGAAAAGGGCAAAAAGGCATCACAAGTGTGGATATGCTATCGCAAATCCAACATGCGAGCCGCAGATTGCACAATGAGAACGCAAATCATAACAGTTTTCTGGGCAAAGTTCAATGCCAAAAATGCGGCCCAGTCTGCGATCGCATAACCTATTTGCGAGCCGCAGAATGGACCACAAACTAAACATGAAGGTTGCTGAAGGAAGAAAATGCAACGCAAACTGCGACCGCATTTATACAATGCGGACCGAAAACCATGAATGCGGTGAAGGCCTGGAAACTAGCGTTACAACATGCGATGGCTATGTCAAGAATGCAGACCACATGTCTGTTATGCGATAGATATGCGGTCGCATATTTAATCAGAAAGGGTAATTTTGTCCAATTTTTATCCCGAATTTTGACCCAATATAAATAGATTTATTGGGGTTTTGTGGGGACATCTTGTCTGATTTTGGGAGCTACAATACAAGGCTTAAATATTCCTCTCTTTTGGAAGCTTTTGGGTCAAGAATCTTTCACTTTTTAAGCTTTATGACATTAAATATTCTCTTTCTTTTGTATTCTAGTATGTGTAACTAACTTTAAATACTAAGGTTGTGGACCCTAAATGAGTGTTACATTAATGAGTGTTTAACATTAAATATATGTATAATGGTTGGTTGATATTTATTTACTTCTCATTCTTCATTTATTGTTGGTGGTTGCAAACATTAGCAAATGCCATTAAATTCTTACTTTGCTTGGGAAAGTGGGTTAGAATTTGGTAGAAGTAAATATCAAAGACTCAAGGCTTTAAACCTTGTTTAATAGAATCGCTTAGGAATAAGTAGGTTTTATTTGACATATATTGATTGTTCTTAATTGCAACTCTTTTATATTTAGAAAAATCATAAAAAGGAAATACTACCCAACTATTGAAAAATATTGGGTAGTCATTTAGACATCATTTGCATATCAAAAGAACCTTCCACTAGAAATATATCATATTAACACCGATAGTATTGCACTTCATTAACGGGGGACACAACCTTGGTTTCTTTAATCAAATCATTTACATTCTCAACATTACAATCAGTTATTACTTCAAACCAAAATCAATTCATACTCTTGTTACCATTAACTAGATAGAATTACGACTTTAGTCAAGTAACACACTATTTGAGTAACTTTTTCACACCTATTCCTTATGGGATTCGACCCCAACCTTGTTGGGTTATTATATTTGACACTGACTGCCTTACACCGTTTATTAAAGTGTAATCTGAGCGTATTAGATAGTTTTGGTACGAGTGAACTCGTGAGTGAATCAGTGTTCATATTTGGTAACTTTTACCCAATTTCGTGACGTAGGCCCGGGGAGGCTTTCTTGGGCGTTTTCTATTTTCTTACCTTAGCTTTGATTTCAATAGGTAGATTAGTTTCTTGTAGATACATTTACGTTATGTAATTAATTTTGCTAGATTTGGGCCATGCAGAGCCGGATATTTGTGGATAGAGCATTATTACGGATTGATTTGAGCTTGATTCGAGGTAAGTGGCTTGCCTAACCTTGTGTGGGGGAACTCCCCTTAGAGTTTGGTATTATTTTTATATGTGAGCGCCGTGTACGTGAGGTGACGAGTACATACACGGGCTATCTATTGTAAAACACCATTTTTTTCACTAAGTCATAACCTATTTCTCCTTATTTGAACTAAACTAGCATATGTAACTATCCTGTTTTGGTTAGAATAACATGCTTACGTGTTTTAACTGCCTATTTGAACTCTGTGCAGCATGTTTAGTGAAATTACCTACTTTCTCCTTACTTTGGGACTATGGAACAGTATTTCAGGAGATCCCCCAGCATTGCATATTTACTTTGGGACTACGGAATGGTATTCCAAGAGTTCCCCCTGCACATTTATGTTTGGGACTACGGGACGGTATCCCGGGAGATCCTCTATTGTTATCACTGTGTTTCGAGCTGTTGTCTTTCATTGAATTCTATTCCCGTTAGATTTTCGTATTTATTTTTACTATAATATTTCATGATGTCTTATTTCATTATATTTATACCAGTAGGGCCCTGACCTGATCTCGTCACTACTCGACCGAGGTTAGGCTTGGCCCTTACTGGGTAATGTTGTGGTGTACTCATGTCCTTTTCTGCACATGTCTTTTCGCGTGCAGATCCAGGTTCATTTTACCAGCTTCATCACTAGTTGCAGTCGCTATTTCTTATCGGAGACTTCAAGGTACATTTACCCGCGCCCACAGATCCTCGGAGTCCCCCTCTATCCCCCTATGTTTATTTTTCCTTCCTTTTGTAGAATTAATGTACATAACAATTAAGACTTCTTAGTGGCTTGTGACTTGCGGGTTTCCAGATTTTGGGAATTGTTTCGTACTTTTTTTCAGAAGTGATAATTGTATATGCCGAGTGGCATTCAGTTGCTTATTAGATATTGTTATTGTTAGTAGTTAATGTTCATGCTTTTGTTCATTTTCCACAAAAATGTTATGCTTACCTAGTCATAGAAACTAGGTGTCGTCACGATAATACACAGAGGGAGAAATTGGGTTGTTACAATACATAAACTTAATGTTAATTCATAAATGGTTCTACTCTTAGTAACTAAGAAGATCTATGTTGTTCATTCCTGTAACATGATATTTAAAGTATGCCTAAGTATGTTCCTAACTCTCTATTAAGGTATTCAATAAAGATGTTAATGTTCATAATGGTATTATATGAATCACCATTTACCACCGAGTTATAGCCGATCGGGCAGTCATGCATTTACCATCGAGTTACGGCCGGTTGGGCAGTTACAAATTTACCATCGAGATACGACCGGTCGGGCAGTTATGCATTTACCACCGAGATACCGCCGATTGGGCAGTACATATTTACCACCGAGCTACAGTCGGTCGGGCAGTCATGCATTTACCATCACGCTACGACCGGTCGGCTAGTTACCACTGATCAGTTGGCAGTCATGCATTATATGATATGGATAATAAAAATAGACTCAAAGAGAAGCATTATATATATAAGTATGATAAGTACGCATATACAGTGGCATTTCAGATATGCAAGTTGATTTTTATATGTCTTTAATTAATGTTGACTTATTGTTATGTTTCAGTTCAGCCTTACATACTCGGAATATTATTCGTACTAACATCCTTTTGTTGGGGACGCTGCATTCATGCCTGCAGGTATAGATAATCAGTTTGACGAGCCCTCATAGTAGATGAGGTTAGCATTCAACGAAGGATCAATAAGTCTCCACCTTATTCGAACTGCAACCGAGTCTATGAGTCATCGTGTAAGAGTTTTGCTACAGACTTATGGGTAAGCCAGTACCATGTACCATTTAATGTCTAATAATCTTAGAAGCTTTGTATATAGAGGTTCATTTTGTACATTATGTCAGAGGCCTTGACGACCGATATGTTTTTATGTTTTAAGAACGATGGTTTATTGATACAATGCTTGCCCACTTATAATTATACATTACAAGTTGTGACCATACTGGCCCATGATAGTTGGAAAAAAAGAATTACAGAGTGGTTCGCTCGAGTCAGTGTGGCATCGGGTGCCAGCCACTCCTCCCCAGGTTTGGGGCGTGACATGAAACAGTCATTAGCAGTATATAATACAACAAGAGTCATGGTCGAACCATAATGAGTTTATTTGGCAGACACTTAAGTAAGCAACTTAAGGTATCTCAGATTATCTCTCAAATGAAGGTGGAATAGTGAATCTATTAATTAAACTTAGATATTTCCAACAAACATTAGATATGCAATAATTCGAAGAGGTTCCTTTATTGTTTCTCCAGTTTTTCCCTTACTCTCATCCTCAACCATTAATTGACCCCCTTTTCTTTCAACAGCTCATCGACTCCATATGCTTCTTTCTGAGTCTCAACTTCCACTACCTCACCTATCTTCTCACCTACCACCTTTTCTATAACTTCATGTTCCCTTTGAACCACACCTCCTCACTAATACTATCTTATGTTCCTTTAGTGTCGTCCTCCTTCTCATGTTCATCCCTGTCTTCCCCCTAATATGTGACTCTTTCACCACTAGATTTTTACCTTCAAACCCTTTACTATCTTCTTCTTCATCAGAATAGTCAACCGGTCTAATGAAGGCTTTTAGGGATTTTGGTGGGAATGATTGTGCTTCAACAGACTTAATTTGGGTGGGTATGGAGGAGGAAATAGTAAGGTTAGACGTAGAATTTGGTTCAGGAATTTCAAAGGCGATTTGACTTGATGGGTTCGACATTTTTGAGAATTTGGTGGTTTTGAGGGCTTGAAAGAGTTAGGGTTTTAGTTTTTTCTTAGGGATTTCTTGAGCAATCTTGATCAAATATAGAGGGGACGAGAAAGGGGGAGGGTTTTATAGAGGATGATTGGACAAGTTTTTAGGCTTTGATTTTTCTTTTACTTGTTCCTAATCCAATTCTTAGAGGGAAAATGGGGGTAATTGTTAGCTTTTGAAATTTTAAAAATGGCAGTTAGGGACTTTAATTGTGCAGTAGAGTCATGTTCAGGGAAGTTTAGGAAATTTGTCCTGATTGCACGCGAAATTAAGCTAGTCATGATTGTCCTTCGACTGACAATTATTATTATAGAACCTTATCCACTTTTAATTTCAAGGGTTAGAGAGAATTGGATGTAGAACATAAACAAAATTAGTGTGAACCCGATTTTAATGATGTGGCAGTTTAACAGTTAAGTACAACTATCAATTTGAAAGGCGGTACATACCTAAGTGTCACGCAACCAGGTTTCTTGACTAATTTCCTCAATCTTGGATGACAGAACTTTTCTGGTTCAAGTTTTTTGTCATTAGATTAAGCATCCATGACCTAGAGTCAATGTCCTAGGTGCATACCTATTACAGTATATGACTGAGTTAAACATTATTCTTCATATTTACTCACTAGGCAAGTTATTAAGACACAACCAATCATTGAGGGAAATCAAGAATGTCCTAATCCATTTTGATTAAACCAAACTCTAAGCGATTTCTTTCAAAGTGATCCATGCTCAAAGCTTTGGTGAATATGTATGTATCTGCTCCTCTATCTTGCAAAACTCCATAGAGCTGTGACATTTCTCAACATTATCTCTCAAAATATGGTGCCTCACATCAGTATGTTTGGTTCTCTTGTGGTGAACCATGTTCTTGGCCATGTTCATAGCACTTGTGTTGTCACAAAATATGGGAACCCGTCAATTATCACTCCATAGTCTTCCAGTTGTTGCTTGATCCATAACAACTGAGTACATCATAATACAGTTGCTACATACTCAGCTTCAACAGTTGATAGTGCTACTGAATTTGTAAATTTTATGCCATTGAGATTAAACATGACCCCAAAAAATGAGTCATCCTTGATATGATCTTTTTGTCCACCAAGTATCAAATATATCTAGCATATCCATATCCAATTAATTCAAAGGAGTCTCTAGTTGGGTACCAAAGGACCGAATCTTGAGTACTCTTAAAATATCTCAAGATTCTTTTAACAGCCTTCAAGTGTTATTCCTTTGGACTTGACTAGAATCTTGCCCACACTATACACAATATCAGGCCTACTTGTAGTTAAGTAGAGCAAGGACCCAATCAGACCTCTGTACTTCTTTTCATCAACGAAGGTACCAAGTTCATCCATACCCAACCTGGTTGCAGTGGCAATGAGAGTATCAATTATCTTTGCATTGTCCATATAAAACCTTTTGAGTAACTCCTTAATGTATTTTTGTTGGTGTATCATGGTTCTTTTTGTAGTCTGCTTAACTTGAATCACAAGGAAGAAATTTAAATCTTCCATCATACTCAATTCAAATTTACTACCCATTAGTTTGGCGAATTCATTGCATAAGGCTTCATGTGTGGCTCCAAAAATGATTTCATCCACATATATTTGAACTATCAGCAGGTTCTTGCTACTTCTCAATAGGAACAGTGTGTTGTCATTTTTACCACGTCAGAACCTATTCTGCAAGAGAAATAAAGATAGTCTCTCATACCAAGCCCTTGGAGCATGTTTTAAGACATACAATGCATTGTCTAATTATACACATGATCTAGGAATTCATGACTTTTAAAACCTGGGGGTTGTCGCACAAACACTTCCTCTTTCAAATACCCATTTAGGAAGGCACTCTTCACATCAATTTGATACAGTTTGAAACACATGCATGATGCAAAGGCAACGAGCATGCGCATTGCCTCCATTCTTGCAACAGGAGCAAACATTTCATCATAGTCAATGCCTTGTTCTTGATTGTAGCCTTGTACAACCCATCTTGTTTTTTTTTCTAGTAAAGTTTCTTTGATCATCTAGCTTGTTTCAGAACACCAACCTAGTTTCAATGACTATTCTATCCTACACTTTATTTCTTTCAAATAAATTTAGTTCCTCCTACATAGCCACTATCCAATCTGCATCTTCAAGAACTTTTTTAATGTTTTTAGGATCCACCTAGATATATAGGTTGTGAAGATAATTATGTTTTTGAATTTTGATCTGGTCACCATCCTAAAGTAAATTGGTGTAAGCACATCGGTAAATGGGTGGGAACTCTGATATTTCCAAGCCCCTGTGTAGACCTAGAGTGCAAATTGTATCATTCATGCTCAATAGTGGAACCGGGTGCAATACCTTCAGTATGATTTTCTTGATCTGTTCCTCATATCTGTGGTACATCCTGCTTAGCTTCTAGAGGACCTGGTTCTTGCTCCGATTCAACAGCAACCCCTGAGAGTCCTTGGTTTGTCTATTCATCATTGTTCTTCGCAAGACCAAACTCACCATCATCAGCAACCTCTATACCTTTCTCAACCAGATGGTTAGATTCATCATAAATTACATGTATACTTTCTTCAACGCATGTAGTTCTTGTAATTTTAAACTTTATTAGCTTTATTATGTGGTGAGTAACCCAGAAAAATACCCTCATCACTTTTAGCATCAAAATTTCCTAGAGACTCTTTACCATTAGTGCACACAAAATACTTGCTACCAAAGTCTCTTAGATAGATTACATTGGGTTTTCTGCTCGTAAGTAAGTCACAGGGGGTCTTATCAATTATTGGCCTAATCATGCACCTATTATGATATAACATGCAATATTTGCAGCTTCAGCCCAAAAGGTCTTAGGAAGTCCACTACTAATTAATATAGTTCTGATCATATCTTGTAGAGTTCTATTTTTTCTTTCTACAACACTATCTTGTTGTGGTGTCCTAGGTGCCGAGAAATTATGATCTGTACCATTTTTCAAAAAGTTAACATTTTCAAATTTAGTTCCATGGTTAGATATGATGCTAGCTACATGACTGCTCATTTTTTCTTTGTAGTTTTTTCACTAAAGCCACAATCATGTCATATGTTTCATCCTTAATTGCTAGAAATATATTCAAGGTAAATTTAAAATAATCATCAACAATTACGAACAAATACCTCTTTCCACCTCTACTCTGAACTCTCATTGGTCCACATAAGTCCATGTGAAACAGTTCTAGAGGCCGAGTCACTTACCACTTTCTTGGATTCGAACAATGATATGACATGCTTACCTTTAGCACAAGCATCATAGATTTTAATCTTCGCTGAATTTTGACTTGGGCAACTCAAGGACCATGTCCTTGGAAATTAGTTTGTTCAACATAGAAAAAACGTCATTCCCTAGTATTTTGTGCCACAAAAGATTCAGTATCAAGTACACTAAAATATAAAAGTTCTTTTTCAGGTTAAGACATAATATCAACTTTGTAAATATTTTGTGACTTTTTCTTAGATTATAGGTTGCCAGAGTTTTCATTTGTAACCATACAATTCTTAGAAGTTAAGAGAATCCAATCTCCTTTGTCACACATTTGGAAAATACTTAACAAGTTGTGCTTCAGACCTTAAACATAATATACATTTTCAATAGCATGAAAGTGAGACTTACCAACCTTACCTTGCCGATTAAAATTTCCTTTTTGTTCCGAAGCCCACACTCCCTCCTTGATAGTCTCTTAGTGGGAGAAAATTATCTCTATTTTCAGTCATTTGGCGGGAGCAAGCACTATCAACATACCACTAATTCTTGCTTCCTCTCTTCTTAGCCAAAAAGAATATTTAGGGGTTAGCTTTAGGAACCCGAACAAGCTTGGGTCCCTTTCTTTGACTAAAAGAATGAATAACACTCTTCTTAGTCCACCCTAGCAGTTTTTCACTTTTCAATGAAGGTTCAGGTTTCATCACTATATGCAGCGAAGTCAGAGGGTCTAATTTCTTGCTATCAAGTCACTTCAGGAGAGCATCTCGCGACCCCGAGGATGCAAAGCTGTGACCGAGTTCCCTCCCTCGAAGCTCGTCGAGGTCCGAATTAAAGAGGATATAGATCGAGGCTAGAGTAAAATGGGGAATTCCCAAGGCAC
Source organism: Nicotiana tabacum (assembly GCF_000715075.1). Lineage (NCBI taxonomy): Eukaryota > Viridiplantae > Streptophyta > Magnoliopsida > Solanales > Solanaceae > Nicotiana > Nicotiana tabacum. Next base: position 68,928,317 of record NC_134099.1, on the reverse strand, counting down.
ATGGCTAAGTCTGACAAAGCCGGCCTACCCAGAGCCTGTATCGAGGCATCACGTCTAGCCGTCCCATCTCCATGCCTTTACAATTAATATATTTTGTAGCATGATAGGATTCCCCTCCTATATAAAGGGGATTCTCATCTCTTTATAAGGGGCTGCTATTGCTCTAACTATTCTACACTAGATCAATAACAACTCTCTTTCTCTCTAACTTACTCGCTCGAGACTAGCTCTTTTATTTATTGCTTTCATACTTGTTCTTCATTTATTGCATGATATTGGCCATAAAGATCCTGCTTTAATTATATCCTAACTGTTCGCCCTTTCCTAATTATCCCCGATAGCTAGAGCCCGAGCCCAGGCATCGACCTCGAGGCCCCTCATCCGACAGTCCGAGGCCCGGACAGCAAGCCTTTCGGTTTGATTATAACCCTGTTTTAGTTCGTATTTCGTCATTAATCTTCATATATCTAGCATCAACTGCCCTAACAACTAGCATAAAAATAGGTCACGTATTTTTAGAGTCCCATATAAAAATTTAATTGTTATTACCATTTTCACGGTAAACAGTTTGGCGCCCACCGTGGGTCTAAAATTAATAGTGATTATTTTCTTGCTGGTTTCGTTACACAAGTTATCTTTCATACTTCTTCTTGTCCAAGATCTTCGATTTCAGGTCAAAATGTCTGGCTCAGTAAACAGAGTCGAGAACGAGAACCTCGAAAACCGCAGAGAAAGCAGTGTGGCTATTCCAGTTGTCGGTGCACCACCACAGAACCCCGATAACGTACTTGGGCCGATTCTAGCGGATGCAGATTCACAAGACGCACAACAGGTCGATGAAACCTCGCACATCGACAGGAGCATATGGCATGGCGACCAATAGGAAGACCAAAAAACCCCAGCCCGGGAAGAACAGGAAGTTGGTCTTCATGTTATTTTTGAAATGTTGCAGGTACAACAGCTGACCATCGCTCAACTACAAAGCTACCTGAAGACTCCCAGCACAGTAGCACCGGAAACTATCCCCTCGGCCGAACAAGTACTGGAGAAATCAAGCATCAACGGATCGATAGCCGATCCTGCCATCGTGAAAATGCTCGAAGAGCTCACCAAAAGGATCGAGTCAGGCGAGAAAATGATAGCAGCCAACAACAAGAAGGTCAAAACCTATAATTTCAGAGTCTACTAAATCTCGGGCACACCCCCAATCCTGAATGGTGTAGATTCGAAGAAGTTCGTACAATGGCCGTTCCCAGAGGAAGCGGCTCTGAAACCCGTTCCAAAGAAGTTCGGAATGCCGAAACTCCCAAAATACAATGGGACCTAAAATCCCAACGAGCATGTCACTGCCTATACGTGTGCGGTAAAGGGTAATGACATAAAAGACGATGAGATCGAGTTAGTCTTACTGAGGATGTTCGGGGAAACGCTCTTGAATGGGGCCATGATGTGGCATCACAACCTAGCTCCCAACCCCATAGATTCATTTGCCATACTGGCAGATTCCTTCACAAAGGCACACACCAGTGCCATTGAAGTAGCAACAAGAAAGTTCGACGTATTTAAGATCAAGCAAAGGGAGAATGAAATGCTGCAAAAATTTGAATCTCGTTTCCAGACGGAACAAACAGAACTACCTTTGGTTTTCGACGACTGGGCGGTGCAGGCCTTTACTCAAGGCCTGAATGAACGAAGCTTGGTGGCTTCGGAACAAGAGAAACAGAACTTGATCGAGTATCCAGCTACGACCTGGTCGGACGCCCACAACCGGTACCAGTCGCAAATTAGGGTCGAGGACGACCAACTGGGAGCCCCCTCGGGCTCAGTATACCCAAGGAGGTTCCTAGCAAAGAAACCGAAACCAAACAAAGAAAGATACCAGCCATACGCCGAAGATAGGAGGAATGCACTAAGACGCAACGTACCTCGCAATGGTCAGAGAATAGATCGAGGACAATATCCTCGAGGTCTCATCAACAAAGCTAGGTTCGACGAAGACGCGAGGCCAACGGGGGCACCTCGCCTACCAGAATATAACTTCACCGTCGCTGTACCAGACATCGTGTTCACGATCAGCAGAACTAGGGACACCATATGGCCCAGGCCTATTCAGTCGGATCCTTCCCAGAGGAATTACAACTTGGTATGTGAACTTCATAATACGCATAGCCATAGGACCAAAGATTGCTACCAACTCCGCAAGGAAACAGCCGAGCTACCTAATAAAATTCACCGCCGAGATTTTTTGAGCAATCGAGCTCACGTTCAGTTCTGAGAAAGAAAGGCGGCCAAAAGGAACGAATCAAATGGGCCGCGATGTATTACCACGATATTGGAGGAGCGCCGACACTCTCCAGGAACTTGTGAAGAGGAGGACAAAAATATCCATCACCAGAGAAAAATGGACCCGAGGATAGGTACCCGAAGATGCCCTCGCATTCGACAGGGAAGGCTCCGAAACCTTGCCCCAACTTCATGACAACGCACTGGTAACCTCTTTCTTTATTCATCTATTTCGAATAAAACATGCCCTCACATTCGGCAGGTAGCTCGACCAACACTATCAGGTTGAGAATGATAGAGCAGCTCGGACTGCTAGACCAAATCATGCCCGCCTCTCGAATACTTGACAGATTCAACATAACGATCGAAACAATGAAAGGAGAGATCATTCTCTCGGCCAGCGCGGCCGGCACAGACCGGAACACCGATTCCATGTTATCAAAGGAGACGCGAGGCATAAACGCCTTTTTCAGACGGCGGTACGCGGTACCATCCCCTCTTCGCCAAATGATGAAATCCCTATCAAAGGACGAAATTGAAACCGTCTACAGGGAACAACACGCGGCAAGGGAAGTGTTTGCATTACGTAACGTAGCACCGACACCAATATCTTCACTATTGAAAGAGTTAAAAGATAATCAAACTACGTCTTCGGCTAAGCCCGATTAAACACAGTGGAGGACCGTATCGAGTTCTTGCTCCAAACGACAGGGACACAACAGGCTTCAGAACATTGCCTGCGCACCCCACAATAAGGTAAGACCACCTCCCTCTTTCATTTTATTTTACACTAACCCCTATGCATGCACCCGGTCAGGGCGGTCGAAAGTGTTAACTCAACCCGAAGATCCCAAGGCCTTAATGGCATCTGTTTCACTCTTTCCCTTCGGCCGAGCTTTTGTCCTGAAGAGGGTTTCACCGGCAATGTTCTTAACAGGTCAACGCGCTACCTAAGAAGGATTCGACAAGCTTGCAGGGCTTCTTTTGCAATCAACCCCGAACACTGGAGGGCACCCTTTTGAGAGGCCATCCACTCGAAAGAGCTAGGAAACGATGAACAAAGTTCCTATAGAAAACAATGTACGGGCCAAACGGTCAAATGAACCATATCCACATAACCCAGGCTCGCTGCAACAAAACAATATGTACTTGTGCCAAACAATCAAAGAACATCTTTCGCCAAAGCATCTCGTACGCCAAAGAAAAATCAGCATTTTCACTACGAGGATCCCTCCGCCGAGGGCGTTCTAAAATACTTGGAGACTAGCGCCAACAACTTGGTGCCCGCATGGCCTTAGGGTCCGGACTCCAAACTCACAAGCCCTCAACGAGGTAGCACAGAAATTATGAAACATCTCCAAAAGGGAAAATTGTCCCGAACACTCGGAGACTAGCATCACAAACTCGGAAAACGCATGACCCCAGGGTCAGAACTCCATACTCATAAGCCCTCAATGAGGCAACTCCGAGCTCACGAGTAACGACCTCCGAGTCTGAGCAAACCCGATGACTCAGAGACTGTCACCAATCGCCATTCACTTAAAAACCCGAAGCCGTAAGACCCCAAGCGGGCAAACTCGGTCTAGCAAGATCTATCTAGTATAGCAACAAAAACTGTAAGACCTCAACAGGCATGAAAATTTTGTAAGACCTTACTACTGGCATAAAACTCATTCCCGAAGTTTAGGCTATATGTCGCATTCGTAAGGCTCCCGAAAGGGCATACCCTTGATGTAGACTCCTAAACTACCATACTTCGGATCAAAAATGGCTTCGGCCAAATACAAATGACTACGGTCAATATAGCTGCACCAGCCAAATTAACGCGACTCGGGGACGCCCGACCGTCGCTACAAAATCACAAGCCATTACTTCGAATCCACTTCAAAAAGAACTAGTTAAACATGCTACCCTCGATAGGCAAATGAGCTTCGACCATGTCAGCTCCAAATCGCAAAGCTTCGAGCTACTCAGCCTATGAGCTAAACCTTCCGAGGTGCTCGAACATTACCGCTAACGACTTGAATTCGAGGTTCTTCCCGAACCAACGATGGGTCAGGCTAAATTATTTCAAAAAGTCCTTAACGAGAGGAAAACAAAGCCTACATATGCCTAAGGACAAAGTGTAAGAGCCATTATAGCCAGCCTAATGAGCCTCGGGGTCACACACACTAAACGGTCGCAATGACCAAAAGCGTAAGTGCCACTATCGCCAGCTTAAAAATATGAAAGCTTGAGGGTAAACGTGAGCTCGAGTCGTAACCCGATTCGAAAACCGGATCCAAAATAGTTAACTATACATGTCGAAGGGCAAAGCGTAAGAGCCATTGTCGCCAGCTTTATGAGCCTCAAGGCCATATACATAAAAGGTTGCTTCGATCCAAGGGATAAGAGCCGTTGTTGCCAGCCCACGAAACACAGAACTTGAGGGTCAATTGTGCCTGAGTCATAACCTGACTCGGAGACTGAAACCAAAATAGTTAAAATACAAATACTTAGGGGCAAGGCGTAAAGAGCCATTGTCGCCTGCCCATGCAGACACAAAAGCTTGAGGGTCGAATGGGCTCGAGTCAAAGCCCGACTTAGAGACTGAACCCAAGACAGTCAAGCAAAAATGTAAGGGCTCCAACGCTAACTTACACTAAAGGTCGCAACGACCGAGCGCGTAAGAGCCTCCGGGCCTGCCTTATGAGCCTCAGGGCCATATCACGAATCTAAGGATTCTACCCAACTCTGAAACCAATCCGCCTGGTCGAGAGCAAAGCAGAAAAGGGTACAAAAGAAACAAAACCTCGAGTTTTTTGTTATTTACAAAATGTGAAAAGGTACATACTCCATCTACAAACACGCTCTGAAGGTATCACATGCGAAGTGGAAAATTCTATGCCCCGCCCCTAAGGGATACGACCTATCAGCCTCGTCTTCACTCTCCTTAACATCGGGCAGGAATGGCCGAGCGTTGCGCTCGTCCGCCCTCGCTTACATCAGTTCTTCTTGGAGAACAAAACCTCTGGCACCGATCTCCTCAAGAGCCCTTCTTCGGGATCTGCAATGAACATATTCGTCGATCTTCTCTTCACGATCGAGGACCCTCTTCAACTCGGCTTGGGCATCGGTAGCATCCTTCAAATAAATCGCCATCTCCTGATCAGCCTTAGTCCGGCTCAATGCTACTTCAGCCCGAGCATCAACGATCTCAACCCTGACCTTCAAAAGTTCGGACTCGAGCTTCGTGATTCATATCCGCTTGAACTGAAGCATTGTCACGAATTAAGCAGAATTGGGCCTCGAATGCAGGAACTCTAGCCAAGGCACCCTTCTCCTTTGAAGCCAGAACCTGCACCTGAGCTCTTATCTTGCCACAGTCATTCCTGACTCTGTCAGCTTCACTCTTAAGGTGCTCCAGAGCCTAAGTCTTTTTTTGCAACTGGGATAGGCAAAAAGATTAACCTAAAAGGTTAAAAAGCGAAACGTATACCATGAGAAATTACCTGCTCCATCAAATATCTCTCGTAGTTCGAGCTCTTGTACGCCTCACATCGCTAGTGTGTCAACTCAACTTCCTTCTCCTTGCAAAGGAGCCTAAGGGACCTACCCTCATCTAGTACTTTTCAGAGCCTAGCTCCATGACAGAGCAGCTCAGACCTCATCCTGTCAAAGGCCTGTAGAAGAAAAGCTCGATAAGGAAGGGGAGACGCGAGATACGGAAAGCCTATGCAAAAACTCACCGCAAAGTGAAGTCGGCGGACTTCCTCGAAGGCCGAGCACACCTCTATTGTTCCATCCCCCTTGTCCCTAGAAGAACCAACCTTGGTCGAAGCATGATCTCCTGGGGGAAATTCCTCTCCAAGGTCGGAAACTACGGGTACAGCAGGTTCGGGCGAAGTCCCCTCCTCAAAGAGTCGACCTCGTATTGCCCTGTTGAAAGCTCTATCGCACTGCAAATGCATATCCCATTTATCATTTTCGTCCTTCAGCTCGGAAGCTGGCAACTCTCCCCTCTCTACCGGACAGACCCTGAAGTAGCAATCATGGCTATGGTGGAACTAGCAAACGAAAGCGGGAACCTACAAGAACACTTTGGCGCTTAAGGTAGCGAAGGACTCGATGCCAAAGCTGAAGGATAACTATCTGAAATAATGGGATCTTCTAAGAAGCGGGAGCAACCCCATATATATGTGGGGAAATAGCAACAATTCGCCTACCCAGGTTAGGTCCCGGGAGTTCAACGGCTTTGGTATGGGTTCTGAGGTGGTACCCGACCTCAAAGTTTCCTCTCAAGGAGAAAAAAAGTACTTCGAGCTCCATCTATAGGGGCTCGACCTCAGGAAGTCACCTAAATATGAGTAACCCCTACTCTGAGACCTACCTATAACGCCTTAAAAGGTTGTCTACATCAAGTTCATAGTAAATCCCCAGGTACCCGAAACTGACTTTCACTCAGAGACTGCTCTTAAAGTTTCAAGGTTCGGTGCTCTATCTCCACGAGGCTCGAGGGTCTTGATGACCCAGGTTTATCGGACCGCTTTAGGCTTGATTTGGGAAACAACGATGAGCTCGGAAAGGAGCCATTTCTATCGACCAAAGACCGGAAAGAATATCGACGATCGCCAACAAAGGCATACATTCAAAATCCCCGCAAATGCACAAGAATATACAAGAATATGGCAAATATCAAAAGCAGAAGTGAAGAAGATGTCTTTCTATTTCATAAACATTGGCTTACAATGGCCCTTGAGGGGTCCTTACATACAAATACAAAAGTCCGTGAGGGGTCCTTACACAGAAACAAAGAGGTATACATCCATAATGAAAACCTACGAGCCTAGTCCATCCTCGAAGGTTCATCTCCGGTAGCAGCATCTCCCAGCGTCGCCTCCTCGATCTCGCTTCCTCGAAGGCCACTCCTTCGATCGCCACCTCTTCTAGGTTCCCAGCTCAATCCCGTAGAATAAGCTCACTAAGGGAGAAGATGAAGAAGAGGAAAAGGAGCTGATGTAGAAGAGGCAGAAAAAGGAGACATAACCCGCTGAAGCCAAAGGTTGAAGATTCGGCGGGCCCTAGCCTCAACGAACGGTTGTGCCATTTTATCCATCAGGAAAGAAAAACCCAAGGGATGAAATGCCACACTAGGCCAAGTTAGGAGAGTGAGCAGCGGTGCATAGTTCGAATAACTTTCTAAAAAAGGGGAAAGTCAATTCCCTATCTGTCGTCATCTCGAGCTAATAAGGACAACAATAACAATGGCAACAACGACAAGACGGTATAATTTCGATCGACAAAGAGAAGCTCAAGCAAAAGGCCACAACACGACCTATAGGAATGCTGTCGAATAACCTTAAGGCCATGAACTCCAAACATGGTGATCAACAATAGAGGAAGATGGCGAGGAGAAAGGGATGAATGAACAAATGAAGACACTTGTATAGAAAAATGACGCTAGAACGCCCCCATTTATAGGAGATAACGACACGACCATCAATGACTTTGGAAAACTAATCGGTAGGTATAATTAATGCATTCTTAAAGAGCCGAATCGATGATGGTATTGTCGCTTTGAAGAATAGGAATCGACAGCACATTGAATAGCATCAAAAAGACAAGTCCATGGGATGTCCCGGTTATCATAAAAACTTACCCCATAGATTACGTCATCGATATGATGTCATCACGGGAAGCCCGAGGAGTCGGGTATCATACTCGTTTCCCATCGCTTCATTTTGATAAATGCGGAGACTATTTGTATGCAGCAAAATCAGAGGGTCTAATTTCTTGCTATCAAGTCACTTTAAGAGACCATCTCGAGACCCCAAGGATGCGAAGCTGTGACCGAGTTCCCTCCCTCGAAGCTCGTCGAGGTCCGACTTAAAGAGGATATAGATTGAGGCTAGAGTAAGATGTGGAATTCCGAAGGCACACGGCTAATTTTGACAAAGCCAGCCTACCCAGAGCCTGTATCGAGGAGTTGCGTCTAGTCGTTCCATCTCCATGTCTTTACAATTAATATAATTTGTACCGTGACAGGATTCCCCTCCTATATAAAGGGGATTCTCATCTCTTTGTAAGGGGATGCTATTGCTCCAACTATTCTACACTACATCAATAACAACTTTCTCGCTCGAGACTAGCTCTTTCATTTATTGCTTTCATACTTATTCTTCATTTATTGCATGATATTGACCATAAAGAGCCTGCTTTAATAATATCCTAACTGTTAGCCCTTTCCTAATTATCCCCGATAACTCGAGCCCAAGCCCAATCATCGACCTCGAGGCCCCTCATCTGACAGTCCGAGGCCCGGACAGCAAGCCTCTCAGTTTGATTATAAACCTGTTTTAGTTCATATTTCATCGTTAAGCTTCATATATCTAGCATCAAATGCCCTAACAACTAGCATAAAAATAGATCACGTATTTTTAGAGTCCTATATAAAAATTTAATTGTTATTACCATTTTCACGGTAAACAATCACCTTCCTTTTCTAAACATATGCAACATTTTCAGGCCTACTTGAATTCTAGCTATGCATGTGTTTTTTTGAAATGTCTATTATTACCACAGTGAATGCAAATGCGATTGTCAGGAATATCTACATACTTGCTATGAGGATTGTATGGAATTTTAGCCTTAGTATGTCCTAGAACCCTTTCGTTACTACAGTGGTTTTCATGCATCTTAAACATTATTTGGGAAGCCCTGATCCACTTTAAGTTCTTCTCTAATTCAAAATTGGCCTTATCTAGATTTTCTTAAAGCATCCTAACCTTTTCAGATTCAACTAGAGGATTTTTAATTAGCTTCTTTCAGTTTACTCTCTAGTTTCTCCTCGATATTAGTAGCTTATTCTTTACCCTTATTGGAGCATTGAGCAATTTATTATTCTCAGTTTCTAAGGCAGCCTTTTCATCTTCTAACACAAGAATTTGGTCTTAGAGATCAACTACAAAGAATTCAAGATTTTTTTTACTTGTTTCCAGATTTTTGTGTTCAAACCTAAATGATGCATAATCATTCATTAACTGTTCTTTTTCATCAGAAACCTTTTCGTATGAATAATTCAAGACACCAGACAAGCAAATTAATTTTTTGTAGAGTAGGTGTGGATTTTAGTTTTGGTGTCTTGAAATTTACCTCAGGTTCTTCTTCCTCATCAGCATCATAGTTTGAATTTTCCATCAATGCCAGGAGATCTTCTGGTTCTAAACCATTGTCTTCCTTGGCCACCAATGATTAATCTTCATCGTCAATTTTACCACCACCACCACCACCACCATCATCAGTTGAAGATGATTGTATGACAACCATAACTCTTTTCATAATTTGTCCACATCCTTATTTGTTATCATCCATCTAGGAATCCACTCTCTTTTCTACTATTTTCCCTTTTCAGTATTGTTCCTCGTCCACTCAACTTCCCACAAGGGGTAGTCTTTGATGAAGTGATTTTTCTTTCTACACTTGTAGGATCCATCAGTGTTATTTTTCTCTACAGCCTTAGCTTTCGATGAACTACATTTTTTCAAAAATCCACCTTTCCTTATTGCTCGTTGGAAACATCTAGTAAGCAGTACCATATCATTTTCTTCAACGTTCTTGTGACGACCGGCCTGGTCGTCTTAAGAATCAATGCTCCGATCCCCTATTAACTGCTTTCCCAAGTTTATTTCTGCTATTTTGATTTGCCAGGATATTCGGTTTCGAGTTTTGGAGGGTTTTGGGACACTTAATACCTAAATGAGAGCTTAAGTGTTGGAAAGTTGATCGTAGTCGGAACATTGTGAAGATGGCCTCGGAATAAAAATTCGATAGTTCTGTTAGCTCTGTTGGGTGATTTCGAGTTTAGGGGCATGTTTGGATTGTGTTTTGGAGGTCTGTAGCTAATTTAGGCTTGAAATGCCGAAAGCTGAATTTTTGAAGTTTCCGGTTCGATAGTGACATTTTGATATGAGGGTCAGAATGAAATTTAGGAAGTTGGAGAAGTTCCGTCGTGTTGAATGTGACGTGTGTGCAAAATTTTAGGTCATTCGGATGAGGTTTGATAGGCTTTTTGATCGAAAGCGTATTTTGAGAATTTTGGAGTTCTTAGGCTTAAATCCATGGTTAATTCGAGGTTTCGATGTTGTTTTAGGTGTTTTAAGGATTGGTTCAAGTTTGGATAGTGGTTTTTGACTTGCTGGTGCCTTTGGTTGAGGTCCCGAAGGCCTCGGGATGAATTCAGATGGTTGACGGAAAGATTTGGAGTTAGGGTTCTGTCATAACCGCACCTGCGGTTTGGGTTCCGAAGGTGCAGTGCCGCAGAGGTCGCAAAAACGGTTTAAGGCAGAAAGGGAGTCGACTGCAGATGCGGTCAGGTAAACGCAGAAGCGGTACCACATCTGCGGTAAGGTAGTCGCAGGTGCGAAAAGTCCTTCTTTAATGAAATGTCGCAGGTGCGACCTTGGCTCTGCAGAAGTGGGACCGTAGATGCGGTCCCAGGGCCACAAATGTAGAAATCGCTGGGCAGAGAATAGGTGTTAGGCTTACCTAGTCGTAGAGACTAGGTGCCGTCACAACAGTTCACGGAGGGCGAACTGAGGTCGTGACAAGTTGGTATCAGAGCTCTAGGTTCATAGGAGTCATGGATCACAAGCCGGTTTATTAGAGTCTCGCTGATCGGTACGGAGACGTCTGTACTTATCTACGAGAGGCTATGTAACTGTTAGGAAAATTCCACTTTATTTGATTTCCTTGTCGTGCAATATTTTGACATCACAAATCTAAACTTTTATCTTCTATTCTCTCACAGATGGTGAGGATACGTGCTACCCGAGATTATCAGGCACCCACTCCCCATACTGCATCTGTTAGAGGTCGGGGTCGGGGTAGAGGCCGAGGACGCGCACGTGGTGCAGCCAGAGCACCTGTGTGAGCTACCGCTGAGGTACCACCAGCAGTTCCAGCCGGAGTCTAGGCACCTGACATGCCTACTGCTACCACTACTCCAGCCCTTTAGGAGACTTTGGCACAGTTCATGAGCATGTACACCACTCTGGTTCAGGCAGGGTTACTTCCCCTTGTTGCAACTACATCTCAGGTCAGGGGAGGAGCACAGACTCCCATTACCCACACTCCTGAGTAGTGAGTGCATGTTGAGTAGGTCCCTGAGATTATTCTTGTACCACCTGTAGTACCAATTCAGCCCGAGGACAGGGCAACGGCTTCCGCGGAGGTGCAGCTGAGGCTTGAGAGGTTCAAGAGGTACAAGCCTCCTATATTCAGCGGTCTAGCATCGGAGGATGCTCCGGGATTTCTAGATGAGAGTTACCACATTCTCCGTACCATGGGTATATCAGGATCGAGCAGGATTTCCTTCACTACTTTCTAGCTTCGAGGAGCCGCCTATGAGTGGTGGCGCACCTATGAGTTAGAAAGTCCGGATGAGGCTGCTTCACTGACTTGGACTCAGTTTTCAGATCTATTCCTGAGAGAGTATGTTCCTTAGAGCCTTAGGGATGTATGGCGCACAGAGTTTGAGCATTTGCACCAGGGTGCTATGACTGTCTTAGATTATGCTGTCCGTTACACCAGTTTGGCTAGGCATGCACCAGCCTTGGTTTCTACTGTTCGTGAGAGGGTTTGCTAGTTTATTGAGGGTCTTATCCCCAGCATCAGGTCTAGCATGGCTCGTGAGTTGGAGATGGATATTTCTTATCAACAGGTGGTGAGCTTTGCTAGGAGGGTTGAGGGTATGCATGCTAGGGAGAGAGAGAGATAGGGAGGCCAAGAGGTCTCGAGAGTCGGGCCATTTCTCTGGTGCCCGTGCCCCAGCAGTAGGTCGCCATGGTAGGGGTTATATGAGTCGCCCTATTCATTCTGCTATTCTAGCAGCCAGTGGTATTCCAGCTCCTCTTAGACCTCAAGAGCCTTATTATGCACCACCGGTATCTAGTGCGCCTCCTGTGCGGGGTGCTTTTAGAGGTCAGTCCAACAGACCTGGCCTGAGCCAGTCACACCCACCATGTCCTCCCAAAGTTTGTTTTGAGTGTGGTGACACACGTCATATGGTGAGGGATTAGCCCCAGACTTGGGAGGGGTGCACCTCCATATACTTCTCAGCCACAGCGTGCCCTGTAGAGCTCTCAAGCTATAGTTACAGCTCCAGTTGCTACCCCACCTGCTCAGCCAGCTAGAGGTAGAGGTCGGGGAGGTAAAAGTCACCCTAGAGGGGGAGGCTAGGCCAGATACTATGCCCTTCCTACCTGTACCGAGGCTGTTGCCTCCGATTCTGTCATCATAGGTATTATACTGGTTTGTCACAAAGATGCATCAGTTCTATTTGATCCAGGCTCCACTTATTCTTATGTGTCTTCTTATTTTGCTCCGCATTTGGGTATATCTCGGGATTTTTTGAGTTCCCCTGCTTATGTTTCTACTCCTATGGGAGATTCTCTTATTGTGGACCACGTTTATCGGTCGTGTTTAGTTGCTCTTAGTGGTTTTGAGACCAGAGCTGATTTATTATTGCTCAGCATGGTAGATTTTGACATTATCTTGGGCATGGACTGGTTGTCACCCTATTATGCTATTCTTGATTATCACGCCAAGACCGTGACACTGGCTATGCTAGGTGTACCGCGTGTTGAGTGGAGGGGTACTTTAGATCACACTCCCAATAGAGTTATTTCTTTTCTTAAAGCTCAGCATATGGTTAATAAGGGATGTGATGCGTATTTAGCTTATGTGAGAGATGCCAGTATTGATACCCTTTCAGTTGATTCAGTTCCAGTGGTACGGGATTTTCCCGATGTGTTTCCAGCTGATCTTTCAAGCATGCCGCCTGATAGAGATATTGATTTTGGCATTGATTTGTTGATGGGCACACAACCCATTTCTATTCCTCCGTATCGTATGGCTCATCCTGAGTTGAAGGATCAGTTACAGGAATTGCTTGACAAGGGTTTTATTCGGCCTAGTGTATCACCTTAGGATGCTCCGGTCTTGTTTTTGAAGAAAAAAGATGGTTCTATGCATATGTGTATTGATTATCACCAGTTGAACAAAATGACAGTTAAGAACCGTTATCCTTTGCCTCGTATTAATGATCAGTTTGACCAGCTTCAGGGCACACGAGTATTTTTCAATATTGATTTGCGCTCAGCTTACCATCAGTTGAAGATTCGGGAGCCAGATATCCCGAAGACCGCTTTCATGACTCGGTATGGTCATTACGAGTTCCTTGTCATGTCATTTGGGCTGACCAATGCCCCAACAACCTTTATGTATTTGATGCATAGTGTATTCCGGCCGTATCTCGACTCGTTCGTTATTGTCTTTATTGATGATATTCTGGTATATTCCCGGAGTCGGGAAGATTATGAACAGCACATGAGGACAGTGCTTCAAACCTTGAGAGAAAAAAAGTTATATGCTAAGTTCTCGAAATGTGAGTTTTTGTTGGATTCCGTGGCATTCTTAGGCCACATAGTGTCGAGTGAGGGTATTCAGGTGGATCCGAAGAAAGTAGAGGTCATGTAGAGTTGGCCCAAACCATCCTCATCTACCGAGATCCGCAGTTTCCTTGGCTTGGTGGGCTACTACCGTCGTTTTGTGGAGGGCTTTTCATTAATTGCAGCCCCTATGACCAAGTTGACATAGAAGGGTGCTCTGTTTCAGTGGATGGAGGAGTGTGAGGCGAGCTTTCAGAAGCTTAAGACAGCTTTGACTACAGCCCCAGTTTTGATATTGCCTATAGGTTTGGGGTCTTATACGGTCTATTGTGATTTCTCGAGGGTTGGCCTCAAAGCGGTGTTGATGTAGGACGATAGGGTGATTGCCTACGCGTCCAGGCAGTTGAAGATACATGAGAAGAATTATCTGGTCCGCGACCTTGAGTTAGCTGCCATTGTTCACGCCTTGAAGATCTGGTGCCATTATTTATACGGGGTTCCCTGTGAGATTTATACTGACCATCAGAGCTTGCAACACTTGTTCAAGTAAAAGGATCTAAATTTGCGACAGAAGAGGTGGTTAGAGTTGCTGAAGGACTATGACATCGCTATTTTGTATCACCTGGGCAAGGCCAATGTGGTGGCTGATGCTTTGAGTCGCCGGGCAGAGAATTTGGGGATTTTGGCTTATTTATCAGCATCGAAGAGGCCTATGGTGATGGATATTCACACCATAGCCAGCCAGTTTGTGAGATTCGATCTTTCAGAGCCTAGTCGGGTTGCGTGGTTTCTTGGTCTTCCTTATTTGATCATATTAGGGAGCGGCAATATGATGACCCTCATTTGCTTGTCCTCAAGGACAAGGTTCAACACGGTGATGCCAGGGATGTGACTATTGGTGATGATGTGGTATTGAGGATGCAGGGTCAGATTTGTGTACCCAATGTTGATGGGTGTAGAGAGTTGATTCTAGAGGAGGCCCATAACTCGCGGTATTCCATTCATCGGGGTGCCGCGAAGATGTATCAGGATTTGAGGCAGCACTACTAGTGGAGGTGGATGAAGAAGGATATAGTTGGATTTGTAGCTCGGTGCCTCAACTGTCAGCAGGTGAAGTATGAGCACCAAAGACCGGGCGGGTTACTTCAGCAGATAGAGATTCCGGAGTGGAAGTGCGAGCGAATCAGCATGAACTTTGTAGTTGGGCTCCCACGGACTTTGAGAAAGTTTTATGCTATTTGGGTGATTGTGGATCAACTGACCAAGTCCGCTCACATTATTCCTGTGTGTACTACTTATTCCTCGGAGCGGTTGCTGGAGATTTATATTCGGGAAATTGTTCGTCTGTATGGTATTCTAGTGTCCATCATTTCAGATAGAGATACTCAGTTCATATCACGGTTCTGGAGGGCCGTTTAGCATGAGTTGGGTACTCGGGTGAAGTTGAGTACAATATTTCATCCTCAGATAGACGGATAGTCCGAGCACACTATTTAGATTCTTGAAGATATGCTCCGTGCGTGTGTGATTGAGTTTGGAGGGTCTTGGGATCAGTTCTTATCATTGCCGGAGTTTGCTTACAACAACAGCTATCAGTCCAGCATTCAGATGGCACTCTATAAGGCTTTATATAGGAGACGATGTAGATCCTTGGTGGGTTGGTTTGAGCCGGGTGAGGCCAGATTATTGGGCACAAACTTAGTTTAGGATGCTTTGGAGAAGGTTAAGGTGATTCAGGATAGACTCCGCACAGCCCAGTCCAGACAGAAGAGTTACACGAACTGGAAGGTTTGTGATGTTTCCTATATGTTGGAGAGTGGGTTCTGCTTCGAGTTTCACCTATGAAAGGCATCATGAGATTTGGGAAGAAAGGAAAGTTGAGTTCGAGATTTATTAGCCCTTTTGAGATATTGAGGCATGTTGGGGAGGTTGCTTATAAGCTTGCCTTACCTCCCAGCTTGGCTGGAGTTCATCCAGTATTCCATATTTCGATGCTCCGGAGGTATCACGGTGATCCATCGCACGTGTTGGATTTCAGTTCAGTCTAGTTGGACAAGGATCTATCTTATATTGAGGAGCCAGTGGAAATATTGGACAGGCAGGTTAGAAAGTTGAGGCCAAAGAACATCGCATCAGTAAATGTTCAGTGGCGGGGCCAGCCGGTCGAGGAGGCGACCTTGGAGACTGAGCAGGATATGCGCAGTCGTTACCCTTATCTTTCACTACTTCAGGTATGTCTCTATGCTCGTTCGAGGATGAACGAATGTTTAAGTGTAGGAGGATGTGACGACCCGGCCGATCGTCTTTAGAATTAATGCCCCAATCCCCTATTAACTGCTTTCCCTAAGTTTATTTCTGCTATTTTGATTTGCCAGGATGTTCGGTTTCGAGTTTCGGAGGGTTTTGGGACACTTAGTCCCTAAATGAGAGCTTAAGTGTTGGAAAGTTGACCGTAGTCGAAACATTGTGAAGACGACCTTAGAATGGAAATCCGATGGTTCCGTTAGCTTCGTTGGAAGATTTCGTGTTTAGGGGCATGTTCGGATTGTATTTTGGAGGTCCATAGCTAATTTAGGCTTGAAATGCCGAAAGTTGAATTTCTTAAGTTTTCGGTCCGATAGTGAGATTTTGATCCGAGGGCCGGAATGGAATTTCGGAAGTTGGAGTAGCTCCGTAGTGTTGAATGTGACGTGTGTGCAAAATTTCAGGTCATTCGGATGAGGTTTGATAGACTTTTTGATCGAAAGCGTATTTTGAGAATTTTGGAGTTCTTAGGCTTAAATCCATGGTTAATATGAGGTTTTGATGTTGTTTTAGGCGTTTTAAGGATTGGTACAAGTTTGGATAGTGGTTTGTGACTTGTTGGTGCCTTTGGTTGAGGTCCCGGAGGCCTCGGGATGAATTTGGATGGTTGATGGAAAGATTTTGGAGTGAGAGTTGCAGCTTCAGCTGCTGGTTCTGTCATAACTACACCTACGGTTTGGGTTCTGTAGGTGCGGCACCGTAGAAGCGGCTCAGAGGTCGCAGAAAGGAACGGGGAGAGGGGGAAGGGAGAAGCAGGGCTCGAAGAACGAGCCGTGCAAGGACGCGGGGATATAGCAAGTAAGCAGCAAGGTTCTCCCCTTAGGACCGACTACAACAAGAAAAATCGAATAGAGGAAGAAGTGGCCGTGTAACTGGCTCGCTTGAGCTTTGGTACGCTAATAGTTTACTAATAGGATTGAAAGATTATTTTCAAAAATACCGCACAGAGCGCCCGCTCTAAAAAGCTGCCCTCCAGCATTCGTCCTTCAAACTACCCATCAATCATCCAACACAACCAACTATTCTTCTTCTTCCTGCTACGCCCTTGCTTTCCCACCGCTCCGTGGGGGGGCCTTTTCTTCTCACTTGAGAGATGCGATTTGAAAGAGAAGAGAAGGGGGTGGTAGGTATCCCCGAAAGCCGAACTCAGCAGAGTGGGTTTTGGCTTTCCCCTTTCTATCTTATTAGTCAAACCTAAACGTCCTTATTTCAAAAAACAGTGCTAACACCCTATCTATAGTAAGGGGCCTTTTCAATTCAATCTCAAGCGGTTTGAGGCAAAAAGGGAGTCGATCGCAGATGCGGTCAGGTAACCGCAGAAGAGGCACCGCATCTGTGGTAAGGTAGTTGTAGGTGCGAAAAATCCTTTTTTAATGAAATGTCGCAGGTGCAATATTGGCTCTGCCGAAGCGGGACCGCAGATGCGGAAATCGCTGAGCAGAACATATAAATTCTTGCCTTCGCGAAATTTAGCCATTTTCTTCTTTTTCAAAATGGGAAGAAGCTTGGGGAGCACTTTTCAAGAGGGATTTTCAGAGGAGTTCACTAGGGTAAGGTCTTTAGTCCCTAAACTCTTTATTGGAATGATTTTTATCAATTTAAGCATGAAAAATTAAGGAAAATCAGTGGTAACTGGGGGGTTAGGGCTTGTCTAATTGGAGACCTTTAAGTGATGAATTGAGGGACAAATTGAGGTCCGATTTTGGTACTTTTGATATGACTGAACTCGTGAGAGTGCGAGGTTTCTGGAAATATAAATTTTACCCTATTTCGAGATGTGGGTCCGAGGGGCATTTTGGTCATTTTACATAATTTCGCGTATTAGATTAGAATTAAATTGTAGAATCAGTTACTTGAAGTGCTATTTACATTATGCAATTGAATTGAATAGATTTGGGTCATTTGGAGTCGAGTACTCGTGGCAAAAATGTGGTCTCGGGTTGATTTTGAGTCGGTTCTAGGTAAGTGGCTTGTCTAACCTAGTGTGGGGGACCTTCCCCTTAGGATTGGTATATCTGGTAATTGAAATTCCTTGTACGTGAGGTGACGAGTACGTACTTGTGCTAATTGTTGGAAATCCGGTTTTCTTTAAGTAATCACTAGTATGTTTCCTTGCCTATTTCTATTACTTGCACTATTAAGCCCGTTGTTAACTTAGGAAAGCATGTCTAAGTGACTTAATTGCTTTATTTGCTCAACCTGCCTTACCTGAATTCTATGTAACATGCTAGGCTAGAATCACTTGTTGCCTTAACATGAAATTTTGCCATTTATGTATATTTTCTTGTTGATGTTGTGTATTTATTTTGGGACTACGGATGTGGGATTCCGGTAAATCCTCCTACACAGTTATATGGAGCTACGAGAATGCACCCGATAGATTCCCCCAGTACTGGGTATTTACATTTGGGACTACGGAACGAGATTCTGGTAGATCCCTGCACACTATGAGTTGGACTACAGGATGGGATCCCGGGAGATCCATTGGATATGTACATATGGGACTACAGGATGGTATCCTGGGAGATCCCCGATTGTTATTATTGGTGCTGAGCTGTATTTTCTTTCCGTGTTTACCTTGTTTCTGTATAGTTGTTGGTGTCCTGCACATCCTGTGTTATTTTACTGCTGTACTTATTTATACTATTATGTTCTATACTATTGATCTTTATATTTTATTTAACATCAGTAGGGCCCTGACCTTCCTCGTCACTACCCAAACGAGGTTAGGCTTGACACTTACTGAGTATAGTTGTGGTGTACTCATGCCCCTTCTGCGCATGTTTTTCATGTATAGATCCAGGTACCGCTACTCAGGCCTACCATCCTTGAGGAAAACGACTGCTCTAGAGACTTCAAGGTATATCTGCCACATCCGCAGACCGAGGAGTCCCTTTCTATTCTAGCTGTTAAACATTGCCCTTATGTATTTTCTTTCTTGTTAGATATTCTGGAGTTAGACTGTTAGATATTCCAAAGGCCTGTATTTCCGTGAGTTTCTGGATTTTGGGATAGTGTACTTGGTTTTAAGAATGTTGTGTTTTGTATGCCGTGCGACATTATAACTATTATTTCCATTCAGTTATTTTGGTTTTTGAGTATTTCTTCCGCAAGTTTCGTTTATGTTCCGCATTTGTTAGGCTTACCTAGTCGTAGAGACTAGGTGCCGTCACGACAGTTTACGGAGGGTGAACTGGGGCCGTGACAGTCCTGCTTTTGAGTGGTCTTAAGAACCATGTTCTTGGCCTTTCAAGGTTCAACAGATTATCAATCTAAATGATCCCGATTAAGTTTTAGCTCATAAGTCTCCATGTTTCCAATAAGATCATCAAGAGTCATTGTATTCAAATTTCTTTCTTCAGTAATTACATTGATCTACTATCCGATGAAGAGGGAAATATGCTCAAAATTTTCTCACAATTTTGTAACAAGGGATAACTTCTCTAAGAGATATTAGTTCATTGATAATTGATGTGAGCCTCGTATGCATCTCAAGAATAGTTTCTCCCCTTTTCATCTTAAACATGTCATATTGCATAGTTAGCATATCAATCTTTGACTATTTTACTTGAGAGGTACCTTCATGAGCACACTACAAAGCATCCCATATGACTTTTGCATCTCTGCAAGCTGAGACCCTATTATACTTATCCGGACCAATTCCACAAATCATATTTTTGTTCTCTTTGGCATTCTTTTGAACTCCTTTAATATCTTCTTCTAAGTATTTTTCTTTTGACTTTGGTCCAGTAGGAATACCCTTGTCATCAACCAGCATGGGAATCTTTGGTCCCTTCTCAACCATATCCCAAAGCTCTAGGTATTCTCCTTCTAAGAAATCATGCATCATTTCCTTCCACTAACTATTGTATTTTCTATTAAACAATGGTGGCATGATGGTTGATTGTCCTTCTTGAGCATCTGGTGGTGCAACCATTGTAGATCCATTCAAGGTGTTCGCCTCTTATGAACGAACCTGCTCTAATACTAATTATTATTTTAGAATGCACATAGACACAAAAAATGGGGGTTTAATTGTGCCTTACCCAATTTTTGAATTTTTAAAGAACCTGGTTCATTGAACTAACCAAACAGACACGACAGATATAATTGCAAAAAATTAATCAACGCATAGATTTTTAAGTGAAAAACCTCCTTGCTCACGGGAGTAAAAACCATGATCTACCCATTAGGATTTTTCTCAAATCTCCACTAAACTTCAAAGAGTAGTTTTTAGGTTACAACTCTATAACTAAGGAGACTAGTTCTAGTATTGTAACTTCTACAACCAACCCAATTATAGCAACCCTTTCCCAAACTAACTCTAGTCTAGGAAGTTTATAGAAAACTGAAGTTTAAATAATAACCTACTATTACCCTTCTTAAAAGGCAAATACTTGACTTAACCTAAAAACTAATGAACTTGAGCAACTTCATCTTTAGGAACTAGTTCTTCGATTGATTAGTTTGAATCTTCAAAAGTTTCTTTTTGTTGTGATTGCTATTGTCAGAAGTGTTCTCAGTAATTTCTCTCAATAGCAGTCATCTTGAAGTGCGCAAAATTTTTTCTTTTATAGATGTAAGACTGGCCGAAAATATTCTTCAATTAATGCTCCATAAAAATATTTCGGTTAAGGAAAATTTCTCCTATTTTGATTTGGTTTTCTTATTTGTTTCCAACTCTTCAACCTTATTTTTCCACTCAAGTCTTTCTCATAAATACAAATTCCTTTTTGACCACGAAGTTCTTCCATTTGCATATTCCTTTTAGGGAATGTATAGAATCTTTTGGGGATTCCATCTTGCATGAGAATACTGGCCCTCCGTGTCCGATCAGCATTTTGCCACTGGTGTGCTTGAACCAGGTTTACTTGGCATTCACATCTCTTATTTGCACCTCAGCCTAGTAGCACATCACAGTGGAACATGAAACCTGTTCTCAATTACAGTTTGTTAATCATCAAAATATAATTTCATGCTCAGCTCAACATTCTTAATGTAATCCTTTGAGTTTTTGCCTTCTAGATGTTGGGTGCTCTTTGCTTTTAATCCTTAACGTGTCCATAGCAGTTGAAAATAACTAGGATGTATAGACTTTGTCATTGTGATAGCTTTAAAATCACGAGATTAGTGCCTTCTTGGTGATGATGTTCACTAATTTGACGGAATATTATTTGTCTACTTTTTCTGTTATTTTTACTGCTTTTACCATTCATAATATTGAAACCTGCTCTACTTCACTACTATCACTATTGTATGATGCTAAAAGGGTGCTAGGTGTCTGTTTTGGTGATCGTTTTGGTTCATAGTCATTTTTCTCAAAAAAAATTTTGATTCAAGTTTTGTTGCTCTTTAATTTTTATTAAACTTCGCACTTATGAGTGGAAGTGTCTTCCCTCCTCCCCCACCCCACCCCTTTTTTCTTCAATTTTGGTGCTTTGCAAATGATGCTAGCATGTTTATCTTTTCACAGAAATCAAACTAAATCTCAGCTATTCATGCTACGATGCCTACATGTCTTGTTATATGGTCTTCTACTCGTTACAAAGAAACAAAAATTAAGTACCAAAAATCAAAAAATACAGTTGGGAGTTTGTTCTTAGTTCCCGTTTTATATTTTTTTGTTAGTGCTTTGGAATAGAATAAGTAATCAGTTAGAAGAGTCTATGAAGAAATTTCCAACTCCAGATTTATAATTATCATATACTAGTCTTAGGGTAAACGCGTTGTGTGAACCCATATTACGATTAAAATAATTTTAAAAATCACATAAATATTATTAAAATATCTTGATTTATAGAATTTAAACTAAAGGAAATAGTTATCTTCCTACAAATATGAATGTTAATTTTGTTTAACTAATTCTATATGAAAAGAAACGTCCCACAAAGTCCTGATATGTCTTATTAGATTTTGGTACACGGGCTTTGTATTTAGTTTAAAAGCTCAAAATATGCACAATATGTTAATTTGTATTAGCATTACTCACGACAGTATGTAAATCAATTTGTAACCTCTAAACTTCTTTATAGGAAATAACTTAAAAGATTAAGTTGAATGTAACAAGCTTGTATCATTCTAAGAAAATGAACAATAAAGAGGATATCACAATTATATAAGGAACCATGAATATGCTATAGTTTTATGTATTATCCATTATTAAACAATTTTATATTTGTATGTATAATGTTTTGAAGAAATTGTACATCATTGAAGGGTAATATGATATAGATATGTTACAAAAAAATATGTTCATCCATAAAGAATTGTTTGTGTTATAATATTCTTGATTTCTGAGACAATGACACATTAACTATAATTTTATAAAGAAGTAAGGATGATCCGTTTCTTGCATTGAACTGTATGAACTTGGCACTTTCTAATAAATAAATTATATGTTCAATATAAAAACATAAAATTTATAAAATTCAAAATGTTAAAAGTAATTAAAAAAGTAAATAAGTTTTTTTCATAAGTAGCAAAGTTGTTGTCACGACCCCAATTTTTCTCCATATGATGTCGTGATGACACCTAGTCTCTAAGACTAGGTAAGTCTAACATACATACAAAATTTAACCGATAATTATAAAACTTTCAAATTAAGGGGGTCCTTTCCGGATTCTTCTGTGGAAATTGATCAAATTAAGTCCCTAATTAACTGATTGATTTATTTATATTACCCTGTTTATGAACTCTGATTTATCCTTTGCCTTATTTGCCTACCTTACTAAGTGCTATATAAACTCTCATTCTGACTTCTTTAAACAACGAACAACAGTTCACAAACACACTCACACACAAACTTTGCTCTCATCTCTCTCTGCTACTTGTGTTCATTGCTTGTCTAGTCGTCTGAAAGCCAAGACTAGACTGTTGAATCCTGCCTACTTTACCTTCTGCTTCTGCTTCCTTAACTGGTATGCTCCTACTATTGCCATTCAACTAAACTTATGTATTTTCTTATAATCATCATGTCTCTCTTCTAAACTTGTATGTTTCCTATTCAGCATATCTAATGCTACTTAATTCAACTATGTGACATGTTATCAGCATGTCTACTTTAGATCCATATGCTTCATGATTATTGTTCTCAATCAGTATGTTTACTGCTGATCAATTAGACTCTATGCTTACTGCTATTCAGCTTGACCTATGTGTTTCCTTATAATCAGCATGCTTTTCTTTTGCTTAAGCAAACCTATGTATTTCCTATAATGGCATGTCTACTTCTGTCTGATTGAACCTATGTGTATCCTGCTCTCAATCTGTTTATTCCTGCTTTAGCTAGACCTATGTGTTTCCATAGGGACCAGATCCATGCCTGATCCTTCTTCACTAGCATGTTCTTTCTATATTATGCTCACCTCTGACCACATTGCTCCTAAACCCTGCTATCCCTTTGCATGTGACCGTATGCTCATCTAGTAACAGTTAATAAACTAAGTTGAATGTGAGTCTTTGCTTTGATGTTTTATGACTATGTTCTGTGTGCTTCTGGTTTGCTGAACTTTTGTTCAGAATGTTTCCTAAACTATTTTTCACTCTTGATATGTCCTCACCTTTAAACTATTTCACACTTCTTACATGTTTTCACTTCTAAAACTATTTTCACTCCTAAAATATTTTCTCCTGCTAAACTATGCTCACCTCTGAACTGTTTTACTTCTGGACTGTTTCTTAAAACTATTTTTTCACTCTTTCAAGCACTATCTCCCACTCATACTCTTAGAATACTTAGGATCCTGCCCTTCCAGTGTGTGTACTGCCTAGGAATCCATGAGATTTCTTCGAACTCTGGCACACTAGGGCTGGCCTTTCCATACTGTACAAATAACTACTTCTTTTAAAAGGATCTTGGTGTGAGCATTGCCCGGGATCCTTGAGCCCCTTTGGGAACTTTGACACACCAGGATACCATTGGGTGCACTATGAGATTATGGCATTGTGGACTGTTTGAAGGCCTAGTTTTTTCCAAGTTCATGTTGGGCCTATTCAGGCTCCCTATAGCATAGTTTGGTTTATTTTGTAATTCATTTGTTTTATGGCCTGTAATAATTTCTTTGTAAACAGATATTGCGGAAATTAGTAAAAGGGAGAGATTCTTATATAATTTTGTGGAGAAATTGGGTAGAAATCATGTCCTTAGGCTTATTATAATTATTTGCTTGCATTAGAGACCATGTTCTTAGGGTTATTAGATACCATGCCCATAGGTGTTGCAATATTTGTTTATTTAGAAATCATGCCTACAGGATATTACAATGTCTATTATTTAGATACCATGCTTATAGGTTATCTCAATGTGTATTCATTTAGACTTCATGCTTATAGGGTTTAAAAAACAATCTTGCATTTTAGACACCACGCCTGTAAGTTTAAAATTAGCCTTTACATGTTGACAAGGTTTAAATCAGTTTCTACATGTCAATGAGATTCTTAAGCTAATTACTGCATTTAGATACTATGTCTATAGGATGTTTTAAAAAAGAAAAATAGTTTCTACATTCTATAAGTCTAAAATCAATCATTACACCTAAACAACATGTCTATAGGATCCAAACTGCCTTCTTAAAATTGTTTACTAGTTTACTACGCTCCTGAATAATGATCAGATACCATGCTTATAGGACATCACTGTTACACGCCTAGGCAAGCTTGTAGGTCGACTAGAATCCTGCAGACAGTAAACCTACGCTTTTGTTATTTGTGAACTGTCTAGATTCAACAGGTCTTAATATCAGTAGGCAAATTGATTAGGTCTCTATCACCTCGCTTTAACACGATACTGTATACATTCTATTTGCTCACCTAGATATCCTGCTCTAGGACCTTTGGAAATGTCTGAAGTCTTGCTGTTTGAGACGTGCTGTTGTTTTCTTATTTGTGGAAGTAAACGTGAGCCCCTTAATTGTTCTTTACTTGATAGTCCTAATTATTTTGATTGTCGCCTAGATTTTTCTCCTTTAAGTACCTTAGGAAAGTCTATAACTGCCTAAATTAAAGGTCTTAAATAGCTCCAGGGCCACAAGTAAGGGATAGGTAATGCACACATAGAGTTAGTTCAATTAAAAACTCTTATATAACCACTAAGGGGAGGGTAATTAGGGTAGTAAAAGGATATGATGACCCGTGCGCTAATGCCACATGTAACCCCTCTAGTTGAGGAAGGTTTATCGGGTATTGAACAGATGTGATCCTGTAGCCTAAAAAATCTAGGACCCCTTTTACCCCTTTTTGTTTTAAATGTGATACCAATTTGTCTAAATTGCTTTATCTATTTATAAGACTAATTCACATAATTTGTGTTCGAGCGGGACACATCGTTGTGAATCCCGAGGGGTGCCTAACACCTTTACCTCAAAGTTATTTCGAGCCCTTACCCAATCTCTGGTAATGCAAACCGGTTTATGAGTTACTTGCTTTCGGTGCCCTAACGCACCTTAATCCGTTAGGTGACGATTCTTTAAATTCAAATACCTAATTCCTGAAAGGAAATGAGTTATTCCCAATGAATGTCGAAACTTAGACTCTGCTAGGAAAAAGGGGGCACGGCACTTAGACCTATGCTCGGAATCAAATTCGGAAGTCTTTAGCGTGAATTATCCCCATTTGTTGAAAACTAGAAGTTTAAAGGTTTAAGGAAATTCTAAGTTTGACCGTATTTTGACTTTATTGTTACCGAGTCCGAACTTGGGTTCCGAAACTTGGTATAAGTTTGTTACTATATTTATGACTTATTTGTAAAATTTGGTGCAAAACGGAGTTGATTTGCCATGATACTGACGTGCGGTTAAAAAAATTAATATTCATAAGTTTCTTTGAAAATTTTATTCGTTTTGGTGTCCGATTCGTAGTTCTAGGTGTTATTGTGGTGTTTTGATCATGCGATCAAGTTTGTATGATATTTTTGGAGTTGTGTACATGCTTGATTTGGAGCCCTGAGTGCTCGGGTGGCTTCAGACTGGTTTTGGACTTAGGAAGATAGTTGATGAAATATGTTTCTGGTGTAGGTCTCTAACCTCGCAATTGCGAGGTCACTGTTCGCATTTACGAGGTCAGTGTTCACATTTGCGAACATTCAATTTTCTGTCAGGTTCACATTTGCGAACAATTTCTTCGCATTTGCAAAGAGGGGATGGGTCAACAAAGATCGCAATTGCGATCAAGTGGTCGCATTTGCTAAATTTTAGAGTTCGCATTTGCGAACAAATCATCGCAAATTTGATGATAGTAGAGATATGGGCTTTTTTCCATTTGCGAAACAGTTCTTGAATTTGCGGGGCTTGCAATTGCGAACCCAGGTCGCAATAAAAGCTGAGAAAAATGGGAATTATCTCATTTCTCTCAAATCCCCAACCCTAAACACCCTAGGGGCAATTTTTTCAAGAAATTTTCTTCCTAAATTCATTCGTAAGTGGATTTAATCTACTTTCTTTCAATTACCCATTGCATATCATAAGATTTCAACATTAAATCTAGGATTTTCATGATAGAAATTAGGGATTCAGGTAGAATTAGAGGTTTTTGTAAATTTGGGATTTAGATCACAAATTGAGGTCGGATTTCGAAACAAATTACATAACCGGGCTCGGGGTGAATGTGTAATCGAATTTTGGTCTGAATCTAGGGTTTTGATCAAGCGAGCCCGATGTTGACTTTTGTTGACTTTTTTAATAATGCTCTAAATTGAACGCCTTTCATTTGTACGTAATTTTTAAAGCTTATTTTGAATATTTTGGTCAATATATAATTTGTTAAATTTGATTTGTTTGGAGGCGTGTTCGAAAGGCAAGGCCGTGGTTGAACTTTGAGTTGATTGTGGAGTAAGTGTTGGGTCTAACCTTGATTTGAGGGAATAGGGAGCCTGAGTTATGTACTATATGAATTTCATGTGTAGCGGTGTATATGCGAGGGGATGAGTGTATATACGCCGTCAATTACTAGTTTCTATGTCTACCCATATTTCATTAATTATATCATTCTATGTCTTGATTGCTACATGTCTTAATTGCTTCCTATGCCTTAACTTGCTACTTGTCATTTATTATTCTTGCATTATAAATGTTAATTTATTCCTGTAACGACCCGACTTGTCATTTTAAGAATTTATGCCCCCGTTTAGCGACATAAGCTCTTGATCAACTTCGTAATATGTATTATGACTTTTGTGTGTGGTCGAGTTTAGTTTTCGGAAGATTCGGAATTTAATTTGAAGAAAAATTCTCATTTTGAAGTTTAAATGGAAAGAGTTGACCAGAGAATTGACTTTTGAGAAAACGATCTCAAAATGGAGATTTGATGATGTCAATAGCTTTGTATGATGATTTCGGACTTAGGCGTATATTCGGATTTGGATTTGGAAGTCCGTAGGACAATTCGACATATTTTGGCGAAAGTTGGAAAATATAAAATTTTGGAAAAGCCCGACCGAAGGGTGAATTTTTGATAACGAGGTCGGATTTTGATTTAGAAAATGGGAATAGCCCCCTTACATCAAATATGACTTTTGTGCAAAATTTGAAGTCATTCCTAATTGATTTGATACGTTTCAGCACAAAATATAGAAGTTAGAAGAATTGAAAACTCATAATTCGATTCATGGCGTGATTTGAAATTTTAGTGTTGTTTAACGTGGTTTAAAGCCTTGACTAAGTTCATATTGTATTCTAGGACATGTTGGCATATTTGGTGTCCCGACCCCAAATACCGGTCGTGATGGCGCCTATCACATTACTAGGCAAGCCGACAAATCCATAACCACAACCCATTTGCTATTAACATAAAGCCATTTTCTAGCACAAGTTTTAAATACAGAATTCTTTATTAGTATTATAATGACAAAAATATGCGGAAAGTTAAAATAGCAGATACTACACAACCCTAACAATCTGGTGTCACGAGTCTAGAGCCTCTAATACATCACTGAACATCTAATACGTCAAGTCTAGGAAATGTGATAATAAATTGGATAGAGAGGAGAAAACAGGGCTGCGGACGCCATGTAGCTACCTCGTAATCTCCGGCGAACACTGAATCAGCAGAAAACCCTCACTCTGCCCCTCGAGCACCTGGATCTGCACACAAGGTGCAGGGAGTAACGTGAGTATGCCAACTCAGTAAGTAACTAAAGTAAATAAAGACTGAAAGTAGTGACGAGCAGTTAAAAACATATAACTGAAAATAGCAACAAAGTAATAGCTCAACTCTACCGTTTAAAACCAATTTCGTCATAAAATCCACACTTTCAGGTTAACACTTGAAATCATATGCTTAGCAGTATTTTCCAACAGAGGCTTTGTTTAAAAGTAGAGTGAAATACTGAAAACAACATAACACATCATAACGAGGCCTCCCGGGCAAGAAATCACCCAGAATATGGCCCCTCGGGTAGCCTCTCAGTCACTCGTGACTCAACTCTCGTCACACATTACCCACTCTCAGCACTCGGCTCATTTATAACCTCATAATATTAGAATCATAGTAACCGTTGCGGCATGCAGCCCGATCTATATATTTTTACAGTCGACTATGCTCACTAGGGGTGTACAGACTCCGAAGGGGCTCCTACACCCCAAGCGTCATATCGCTGCGGCGTGCAACCCGATCCAATATATATATATCGCTGCGGCGTGTAGCCCGATCCATATAAGTATCGTTGCGACGTGTAGCCCGGTCCATATATTACTTGTCATATATATAATTATCCTCACAATTAGGTTCTCAACCTCTCTCAGTCATCAACCTCACGGCCTCTCGGGCATAACAATATAATCTAGGGAACTCAGCCCACACAGCCCTCACAATAGGAATGGAATGATAAAACCAGTTTTAAACATTTGACAGGTAAAAACATGACTGAGGTTATGCTTTAAACAAGTAAGGTGAGGAAAACAGTCAAAGTGCCCCTAAAGGTTTCTACAGATCAGCACAAGGCCCCAAACATGGCATACAACCCATAATACAATATAAATGACTGAAGCATAGAATAATATAGATTTCCAAATCAATTATGCGGCTTTATAGCCGCTACGGGATGGACCAAGTCATAATCCCTACCAGTGCACACCCACACGCTCGTCACCTAGCATGTGCATCACCGCTTTTATCAAATCAAGTCAAATACCGGGGTTTTGTACCCTCAGTTCCATATTTACAGTGGTTACTTACCTCAAACCGGTGAAAATACTACTCCGCGACGCCTTTGCCCCTCGAATTGGTCTCCACTCGCGTCGAATCTAACCAAAATCAGAATGAATACGTCACAATATGCTAAGGGAACAAAGCCCAGGTGAAAGCAATAAACAATACCAAAAATCACGAAATTAGCAAAACTTGAGACCCAGACCACTTCTCTAAACTCAGAAATTTTCACATCATTAGATTCCTCGTCTGCCCATGAGTTCATACATATCAAAAACAACAAAATCGGAGTCCAAATGACCCCTCAAATCTCCAATAAAGGCCTCTTAAACTCAAGCCTTAATCCTCCATTTTTAGCCATTAAATCCCCTTAATTATAGCCTTAATTCATGAAATTCTACCATAGAAATGTGTTTTAAGCCCAAAACCCTTACCTCAACGAAGCCCCTTTGATTTCTCTCTTCAAAATCGCCCAAAGCTCCCAATTCCGAGTTCAAAAATGGTTAACCCTTCAAAAATAGCGAAGAAAGAATTATATACATTCTGTCCAGGGGTTTTCTCATCTGCGACCCGTCCACCGCTTCTGCGGTACCGCTTCTGCGGTCAAATTACCGCTTCTGCGGTCAAATTACCGCTTCTGCGGTCAAATTACTGCTTCTGCGGTTATTCACTTAAAGGGCCAATTCCGCTTCTGCAGTCAACACTCCGCACCTGCGCCTTCGCAGGTGCGGTCAAAACTCCGTATCTGCGGTTTCTGCTGCTTCCTCCAAACTTTACTCCTGCGTCTCCTTCTCTGCATATGCGACACCGCACCTGCGGTCCCCTAACCACAGGTGCGAAAACACCAGAAGCAGCAAAATCTGAAGCTGCAACCAACATTAAACTTCTCCGATAACTACTCAAAATCATCCCGAGGCCCCGGGGACCTCAACCAAGAGCACAAACATCACCCAATACCTTATTCAAACTTGTTCCAATCATCAGAACACCTCAAACAACATCAAATTTACCAAATCACATCGAATTCAAGCCTAATTTTCTAAAAATCTTCCGAGATACGCTTTCGATCAAAAACCCAACCAATCCACATCCGAATGACCTGAAATTTTGCACACATATCTCAAATGACACAACGAAGCTACTGAAACTCTTGGAATTCCATTCTGACCCTTATATATCAAAATCTCACCTATCAACTGGAATCACCAAAATATCAACTTCACCAATTCAAGCCTAATTATACACTAGACCTCCAAAATCCAATCCGATCACACTTCTAAGTCATAAATAACCTCCTAAAGCTAACTGAACCATCGGAACTCACATCCGAGCCCTCTCACACATACGTCAACATCCGGTTGACTTTTCCAACTTAAACCTTCTTAAAAGAGACCAAGTGTCTCAAACTTCACCAAACTCCTTCCAGACTCAATCCTACCAACCCGATACCATAAAACACAGATAACAAAGCATAAAGAGGCAGAAATGGGGGAAACGGAGCGGTAAGTCATGAGACGACTGGCCAGGTCGTCACATCCTCCCCAACTTAAACAAATGTTCGTCTTCGAACGAGTCAAGAAACATACTTGAAGCCTCAAATAGGTGAGTATATCTGCTCCGCTTCTCCCGTTCGGTCTCCCAGGTAGCCTCCTCCACGGGCCGACCTCTCCATTGCACTTTTACTAAAGCTATATCCTTTGACCTCAACTTTCGAACCTGACGACCCAAAATAGCTACTGGCTCCACATCAAAGGTCAAAGCATCATCTAATTGAACCATGCTAAAGTCCAAAACATGAGACGGATCCCCAATATACTTCCGCAGCATAGAAATATGAAATACCATGCACACTCGACAAGCTGGGTGGCAAAGCAAGCTCATAAGCCACCTCCCCAATCCTCTGAAGCACCTCAAAATGCCCAATGAACCGAGGACTTAATTTCCCTTTCTTCCCAAATCTCATGACACCCTTCATGGGTGAAACCTTCAATAGAACCTCCTCGTCAACCATATAAGACACATCTCGAACCTTCATATCGGCATAACTCTTTTGCCTCGACTGCGCTGTACGAAGCCTCTCCTGAATCACCTTCACCTTCTCCAAAGCATCTTGTACCAAATCAGTCCCCAATAGCCTAGCCTCACCGGGCTCGAACCAACCAACTGTAGATCTACACCGCCACCCATATAAAGCCTCATATGGAGCCATCTAAATACTCGACTGGTAGCTATTGTTATAAGCAAACTCTGCAAGCGGTAGAAACTCATCCCATGATCCTCCAAAATCAATTATATAAGCACGCAACATGTCCTCCAATATCTGAATGGTATGCTCGGACTGCCCGTCCGTCTAAGGATGAAAAGTTGTGCTTAACTCCACCTGAGTACCCAACTCCTTCTGCACGACTCTCCAAAACTACAAAGTAAACTGAGTACTTCTATCCGAAATGATGGAAACTGGAACACCATGCAAATGAACAATCTCTTGGATATAGATCCCTGCCAACTGCTCTGAAGAATAGGTAGTACACATAGGAATGAAGTGCGCGGACTTGGTCAGCCGATCCACAATCTCCCAAATAGCATCAAACTTCTTCAAAGTCCTTGGAAGTCCAACAACAAAGTCCATAGTGATCCTCTCCCACTTCCACTCAGGAATATCTATCTACTGAAGCAAGCCACCCGGTCTCTGATACTCATATTTCACCTGCTGACAATTGAGACACCGAGCCATGAATCCCACAACATCCTTCTTCATTCTTCTCCACCAATAATATTGCCTCAAATCCTAATACATCTTCGCAGCACCCGGATGAATGGAATACCGTGAGCTATGGGCCTCCTCCAAAATCAACTCCCGAAGCCCATCCACATTGGGCACGCAAATCTGGCCCTGCATCTTCAACACCCCATCATCACCGATGGTCACATCTCTAGCATCATCATGCTGAACTCTGTCCTTAAGGACAAGCAAGTGCGGATCATCATACTGGCATTCTCTGATGCGATCATATAAAGAAGATCGAGAAACCACACAAGCTAACATCCGAATGGGCTCCGAAATATCTAATCTCAAAAACCGATTGGTTAAGGCCTGAACATCAACTGCAAGAGGTCTCTCCCCAACTAGGATTTATGCCAAACTCCCCATACTCACCGCCTTTCGGCTCAAAGCATCGGCCACCATATTGGCCTTTCCCGAATGGTACAATATAGTGATATCATAATCCTTAAGAAACTCCAACCATCTCCGCTGCCTCAAATTAAGGTCCTTTTGCTTGAACGAATGCTGAAGACTGCGATGATCAGTGAACACCTCACAAGATACGCCATACAAGTAATGCCTCCTAATCTTCAATGCGTGAAATATGGCAACCAATTCCAAATCATGAACGGGGTAGTTCTTCTCATGGGGCTTCAACTGACGAGAAGCATAAGCAATAACTCTACCCTCCTGCATCAATACATAACCAATCCCAACTCTCGAAGCATCACAATATAAGGTATAAGAACCTGAAGCTGATGGAAAGTCTAACACTGGAGCGGTGGTCAAAGCTGTCTTGAGCTTCTGAAAGCTATACTCACACTCCTCTGACCATACAAATGGAGCACCCTTTTAAGTCAACTTGGTCAAGGGCGATGCGATAGAGGAGAATCCCTGAACAAAGCGGTTATAATAGCCTGCCAAAACAAGAAAACTACGAATCTCTGTGGCTGAGGATGGCCTAGCCCAACTCTGAACCGCCTCTATCTTCTTTGGATCAACCTGAATACCCTCGCTGGACACCAATTGTCCTAAGAAAGCCACTGAACTGAGCCAGAACTCACACTTGGAGAATTTTGCATAAAGCTTCTCCTCTCTCAATCTCTGCAATACAACTCTCAAATGCTTCACGTGCTCCTCTTGACTACGCGAATACACCAGAATATTGTCAATGAAGACTATGACAAATGAATCAAGATAAGGCCGAAACATGCTGTTCATCAAATGCATGAATGCTGCTGGGGCATTGGTTAGCCCGAAAGACATCACAAGGAACTCATAATAACCATATCTGGTCCTGAAAGCAGTCTTAAGAATATCTGAATCCCTAATCTTCAATTGGTGATAGCCCGAATGGAGATTAATCTTGGAGAACAATCTCACTCCCCGAAGTTGGTCGAATAAATCATCAATGCGAGGCAAAGGATACTTGTTCTTAATTGTTACCTTGTTCAATTGCCTATAATCAATGCACATTCCCATTGTGCCATCCTTCTTCTTCACAAACAGAACTAGCGCACCCCAGAGTGACACACTAGGCCAAATGAACCCCTTATCTAGGAATTCCTGAAGTTGCTCCTTCAATTCCTTCAACTCCGCTGGGGCCATACGATACAACGGAATAGAAATAGGCTGAGTGCCCGGCACCAGGTCAATACCAAAATCGATATCCCTGTCTGGTGGCATTCCCGATAGGTCTGCAGGAAACACATCGGGAAAATCCCTCACAATTGGAATGGAATCAATACTGGGAATCTCACCTCCGACATCCTGCACAAATGCTAAATATGAAAGACAACCCATCCCAATCATACGCTGGGCCTTCAAGAAAGAGATCACTCTACTAGGAACATAATTAGTCACACCTCGCCACTCAATCCGTGGCACACCCGGCATAGCCAAAATGACTGTCTTAGCATGACAGTCCAGAATAGCACGACACGGAGATAACCAATCCATGCCCAAAATGACATCAAAATCCACCATGCTCAATAATAATAGATCCACTCGGGTCTCCAAACCCCCAATAGTCACCACACATGACCGGTACACACGATCTATAATAATGAAATCACCCACTGGGGTAGATACATGAATAGGTAAGGTAAGAAACTCACGGGTTATACCCAAATAACGAGCGAAATACGAGGACACATAAGAAAAGGTGGAACTGGGATCAAATAATACAGAGGCATCTTTATGGCAGACTGAAACAATACCTGAAATCACGACATCGGAAGAAACAACATTTGATCTACCCGGAATGGCATAGAAACGAGCCTGACCACTACCTGATCGACCTCCCCCTCTAGGGCAGCCCTTGGTTGCCTGACCTCCACCCCTAGTTAGTTGGGCGGGTGGTGAAGTAACTGGAGCAGAAGTCGAGGGCTGATCCCTCTGCTGAGGCTGACCATCACGAAGATGAGGGCACTGCCTTCTCATATGCCCAAACTCTCCACACTCATAACAACTCCCCGGTGCTGCAGATGGGGAATGAAGGGAACCCCTGGCATCGGAATGACCAGCAGAAGAACGTGGCATGGAAGAACCCTAGATTGATAGAGCATGAGATGAGCTCTGAGCTGGAAGGGCACTAAGGGATGACTGGCCCTGCTGAGATCCATGATAACCATGACCCGAAGATGCTCCACGGTAACTTGGGCAGGCTGAATGTGCCTGCTTGAGAGAACGGCCTCTGCCCTGCTGGGACTGACCCCTCGAAGGAGCACTGCTGAAGCTACCAGATCCCCAAGGCCTCCTGGCCTCCCTCTCCTCTCACTCCTGCTAGCGAACCGACTCAATCTCATGGGCGGTATCAATAACCTCCTCGAAGGTAGCACTCGTCACCCTCTCTCTAGTCTTGAGAATCCGAAGTTGATATGTGAGGCCATCAACAAACCTCCTAATCCTCTCTCGATCCGTGGGAACCATCCAAACTACATGTCGGGCTAACTCAGAGAACCACATCTCATACTGCGTCACTGGCATCTCCCCCTGACGCAGCTGCTCAAATTGCCTGCGCAACTCCTCTCAGCACGACTGCGGTACGTACTTCTCCAGGAAGAGAACAGAGAACTGCTGCCAAGTAAGGGGCGCTGCACCAACAGGCCTACGCCTCTCATACACCTCCCACCGAGTGAAGGCAGCTCCAGAAAACTAAAAGGTGGTAAATGCCACACCACTAGTCTGAAGAATCCCTATTGTCTGAAGCATCCGCTGGCACTTATCTAGAAAACCCTGGGCATCCTCGCCCTCTACACCACTGAATGACAGAGGCTGGAGCTTACCAAACCTCTCAAGTCGACGCTGCTCATCATCAGGCATAACTGGTACTACAAATTCCTGAGCTGGTGCAACCGGTTGGGCTGGAGGTGCTCACATGGTCTATAATCCCTGCATAACCTGCTCTTGTATGTGAGCAATGGGAGTCTGGGTGCCTTCCCCGACCTGGGAAGTAGCTATAGCCATACTAGCGGAAACCGCCTGTGCCAAACCAGTACACACTGACAAAATCTGAGCTAAGGCCTCTTGAAGGCCTGGAATCACGATAGGCACAACTGATGCCTGTACTAGTGCTGCTGTAGCGTCCACAACTGGGACCTGATCGGGAACTGAGGCAGCTGGTGGGTCTGTCGGTGCTGCTCTAGCTGCTCTGCCCCTGCCACGGCCTCGATCGCGACCTTGGCCTCTGGTGGCCTCAGATGGTGGCGTTGGTGGTCATTCACCCCGTTCGGTAGCTCGAGTCCTCACCATCTGTGAAAGAATAGAATAACGAAAGTTTAGTACTCGGATCAACAAGTTTGCACGACAAGAATTTCAAGAATATGAAGTTTTTCCCAAAGGTTTTGCAGGATAAATACAGACGTCTCCGTACTGATCCGCGAGACTCTACTAAACCGGCTCATGACTTGCGAGACCTATGTATCCTAGGCTCTGATACCAACTTATCACGACCCCAAATACCGGTCGTGATGGCGCCTATCACATTACTAGGCAAGCCAAAAAATCCATAACCACAACCCATTTGCTATTAACATAAAGCCATTTTCTAGCACAAGTTTTAAATACAGAATTCTTTATTAGTATTATAATGACAGAAATATGCGGAAAGTTAAAATAGCAGATACTACACAGCCCTAACAATCTGGTGTCACGAGTCTAGAGCCTCTAATACATCACTGAACATATAATACATCAAGTCTAGGAAATGTGATAATAAATTGGATAGAGAGGAGAAGACAGGGCTGCGGACGCCATGCAACTACCTCGTAATCTCCAGCGAACATTGAATTAGCAGAAAACCCTCACTCTGCCCCTCGAGCACCTGGATCTGCACACAAGGTACAGGGAGTAACGTGAGTACGCCAACTCAGTAAGTAACTAAAGTAAATAAAGACTGAAAGTAGTGACGAGCAGTTAAAAACATATAACTGAAAATAGCAACAAAGTAATAGCTCAACTCTACCTTTTAAAACCAATTTCGTCATAAAATCCACACTTTCAGGTTAAAACTTGAAATCATATGCTTAGCAGTATTTTCCAACAGAGGCTTTGTTTAAAAGTAGAGTGAAAAAATGAAAACATCATAACAGGGCCCCTTGGGCAATGAATCACTCAGAATATGGCCCCTCGGGCAGCCTCTCAGTCACTCGTGACTCAACTCTCTTCACACAGTACTCACTCTCGGCACTCAGCTCATTTATAACCTCATAATATTAGAATCATAGTAACCGCTGCGGCGTGCAGCCCGATCCATATATTTACAGTTGACTACACTCACTGGGGGTGTGCAGACTCTAGAGGGGATCCTACAGCCCAAGCATCATATCGCTGCGGCGTGCAACCCGATCTAATATATATATCACTGTGGCGTGCAGCCCAATCCATATAAGTATTGCTGCGGCGTATAGCCCGATCCATAACTATCTTGTATATGTATAATTATCCTCACCATTAGGTTCTCAACCTCTCTCAGTCATCAACCTCACGGCCTCTCGGGCATAACAATATAATCTAGGGAACTCAGCCCACACAACCCTCACAATAGCAGTGGAATGATAAAACCAGTTTTAAACATTTGACAGGTAAAAACATGACTGAGGCTATGCTTTAAGCAAGTAAGGTGAGGAAAACAGTCAAAGTGTCCCTAAGGGTCTCTACAGATCGGCACAAGGCCCCAAACATGGCATACATCCCATAATACAGTATAAATGACTGAAGCATAGAATAATATAGATTTCCAAATCAATTACGCGGCTTAATAGTTGCTACGGGACGGACCAAGTCACAATCCCTATCGGTGCTCGCCCATATGCTCGTCACCTAGCATGTGCGTCACCGCTTTTATCAAATCAAGTCAAATACCGGGGTTTTGTACCCTCAGTTCCAGATTTACAATGGTTACTTACCTCAAACCAGTGAAAATACTACTCTGCGATGCCTTTGCCCCTCGAATCGCTCTCCACTCGCATCGAATCTAACCAAAATCAGAATGAATACGTCACAATATGCTAAGGGAACAAAGCCCAAGCGAAAGCAATCGAAAAATACAAAAAATCCCGAAATTAGCAAAACCCGAGCCCCGGGCCCACTTCTCAAAACTCAAAAATTTTCACATCATTAGATTCCTTGTCTCTCCACGAGTTTATACATATCAAAACATCAAAATCGGAGTCCAAATGACCCCTTAAATCTCCATTAAAGACCTCTTAAACTCAAGCCCTAATCCTCCATTTTTAGCCCTTAAATCCCTTTAATTACAGCCTTAATTCATGAAATTCTACCATAGAAATGTGTTTTAAGTCCAAAACCCTTGCCTCAATGAAGCCCCTTTGATTTCTCTCTTCAAAATCGGCCAAAGCTCCCAATTCCGAGTTCAAAAATAGTTAACCCTTCAAAAATCGCGAAGAAAGAATTATATACATTCTGCCCAGGGGTTTTCGCATCTGCGACCCATCCACTGCTTCTGTGGTACCGCATATGCGGTCAAATTACCGCTTCTACGGTTATTCACTTAAAGGGCCAATTCCGCTACTGCGGTTAACACTCCGCACCTGCGCCTTCACAGGTGCAGTCAAACCTCTGCATCTGCGATTTCTGCTGCTCCCTCCAAACTTCGCTCCCGCGTCTCTTTCTCTGCACGTGCGACACCGCACCTGCGGTCCCCAAACTGCAGGTGTGGAAACACCAGAAGCAGCAAAATCTGAAGCTGCAACCAAGAGAAAAAACATCACCCAATACCTTATTCAAACTTGTTCCAATCATCAAAACACCTCAAACAACATCAAACTTACCAAATCACAACGAATTCAAGCCTAAGTTTCTAAAAATCTTCCGAAATATGCTTTCGATCAAGAACCCAACCAAACCACGTCCGAATGACCTGAAATTTTGCATACCCATCCCAAATGACATAACGAAGCTACTGAAAAGGAATTCCATTCCGACCCTTATATCAAAATCTCACATATCAACCGGAATCGTCAAAATATCAACTTCGCCAATTCAAGCCTAATTCTACTCCGAACCTCCAAAACCCATTCCGATCGCACTCCTATGTCATAAATCACCTCCCGAAGCTAACCGAACCATCGGAACTCACGTTCGAGCCCTCTCACACATAAGTCAACATCCGGTTGACTTTTCCAACTTAAACCTTCTTAAAAGAGACTAAGTGTCTAAAACTTCACCAAACTTCTTCCGGACTCAATCCGACCAATCCAATACCATAAAACACAGATAATGAAGTATAAAGGGGCAGAAATGGGAGAAATGGAGTGGTAACTCATGAGACGACTGGCTGGGTCGTCACATTTGGTTAGAGTCTTGAGGGGCTCGGGTGAGTTTCAGAGTTGTTTCGGACCATTTTTAGGCCAATTTAACTTGATGGTTTTTGACAACAAGGTTCAAAAATTCTGATGCAAGGAGCATATATTGGAAGCTTATATCTTGAAAAATATAAGGATTCTGAAAATTTGCAAAACATGAAAGTTGTAGCCCTTGCATTCTAGTTTCCAGAAAAGTAAACTATTCATCATTTGGATATTTGTACAGAAAGTTATGGTCGACTGAATGAAGGCTAGTAAAGCTATTTTGTAATTTCCCCAGAAATTTCTGAAGCGAGGAGCCTATTTTGGAAGCTTATATCTTGTAATCTATAAGGAATCTGAACATTTGTAAAGCATAAAAGTTGTAGCTCTTTGATTCTAGTTTACAGGAAGTTAAACCATTCATCATTTGGACATTATTACATAAAGTTATGATCGATTGAATATGGCTAGTAAAGCTGTTTTTAGTGGACTTTTAGTGACAGATGGGCAGAAACTTAAGGACCAAAAATGCTCATTTTCTTCATTTTCGTTTTGGGATTTTTAGAGCTCGGTTCTTGGGCGATTTTGAGGTGTTCTTCACGATTTCAACTCAAGTAAGTGTCCTATACTCGAAAGTGTTTATATTACATAAATCTATGGTTATTTTCATCGTTTAATTCCGATTTAAATGGAAGAAATCAAGATTTTTGCAAAATCTTCCAAAAACAAAAATTTTAGATTTGGAGGTCGAGTTGTTATTGGAATTGGATAAAATTGGTACAATTGAACTCGTATCGGAATGGGTGTTCAGATTTCATAAGTTTTTCCGGGAATCGAAATGTGGGTCCCACTATTGAATATTAAAATGAATTTCGGATTTTTATCCGGAAAATTAGTAAATTCTTATGGAGTTCATTCCTACGATCCGTGTTGAGTATTTAGAATTGTTTGTGAATAGATTTGAAGCTTTTGGAGACAAATTCAAAAGGGAAAGTTGTGGCCGAGTAATTGATTGAAATTGCAAAGCGAGTTAAGTGCTTGGTTTAACCTTGACATGAGGGAATATGAATACCAACTTAATTATTATGTGAAATTTCATGTGTGTGGTGTATAGGTGAGGTGACGAGTATCTATGCACCACCAAATTTTCTGCTTACATGATGCTTTCCCGGTTTCCAATATAATTGCTTCATGTTTTAATTGTTTCATCTTCATTGTTGTTTCTATGATTACTTGGCTTGTTAATTTGTTGATAAGCCTTGTTGCAATTATTTTTTTTTTGAAAAAGTATTAGCTGTATTCCTTGGTTTCATTATTGTACATAAAGATTGAGTGGGTTGACGTTGTTTTACGATATATATATATATATATATATATATATATATATATATATGTATGTATGTATGTATGTATTCCTGTTGGTTTCATTTTGAGATAATATTGATGAGTTTATGAGAAGTACGGTTTTCTGTTTACAGTTGTTGAGATAAAAGTGTTGTGAAAGGCTTGACCTGAATTATGAAAGCTTTAATAAATGAAATAAATGATAGTGATAAGGGTGGACATGTGGAATAAATGATAGTGATAAGGGTGGACAGGTAAAATAAATGATAGTGATAAGGGTGGACAGGTGAAATAAATGATAGCGATAAGGGTGGACTGGTGAAATAAATGATAGCGATAAGGGTGAACAGGTGGGACTGGGTTGTACGCCGCAACAAGACAGTGATAAGGGAGGACATTTATGTTTTACTGATTTTTAATACAAGATTTGAAAAATTTACTGTTTTACTCTACTGTTTCTCGTACTCTGCACATATAGTTATTTTAATGTGAAGTTTGAAAATTTGGAGATTTGTGTGAGATCTTGGTTACAGCTGAGACCTGGAATATGCGACTGAGCTATTTTATTTAATGTTACAGTTTATCTTTCTTGTTGGTGTAGAATTATTTTATTGCTTTATTATTTATAATGTTGCAGGTTAAGTTACATTGCCTCGTCTTAGCCCCGTCACTACTTCGTCGAGGTTAGGCTCAGCACTTACTCAGTACATGGGATCGGTTGTACTGATACTACACACTGCACTCTTTTGTGTAGATACTGGATTTGATCCTAGCGGAACACATTAGACTTGCTCGGATTCAGCTATTTACAGGAGACTTGAGGTGTAGCTGCAAGGCGTTCGCAGTTCTAAAGTCTCCTTCCACTTTATCATAGCTATGTATTTCTTTTAGCCAGCTTTATTTTTATTCAAACCTTTATTTGTATTATTCTAGTAGCTCGTGCACTTGTGACGCCGGTTCTGGGATAGTTTTTTTCATACATCGCTAGTATTATGGATAAATTATTTTATATCAGAATTACTTCCGCATTGTTTCTTTGACATTAAATTGAATTGAAAATTGTTAAATATGGTTAATATTATTCTAAAGTTGGCTTTCCTAGCAAGTGAAATGTTAGGCGCCATCACAGACCAAAAGGTGGGAATTTTGGGTCGTGACAATTCCATGTTTCTATGATTAATTGATAATTCCTTAACTATATTACTTATACCCTTTAACTATCTTACTTATACCCTTTAACTGTCATATATTTGACATGTCATTTTATTCTTACTTATTACAACCTTATCGGTAACAAAAACACATTTAAAACCATTCTTAACAAGAAGTCCAGTAGAGACTAAATTCTTCCTAATCTCAGGAACATGAAGGACGTTGTTCAAAGTCACCACTTTGCCGGAAGTTATTTTGAGAAATATCTTCCCACATCCTTCAATCTTGGCCTTTGCAGCATTTCCCATAGAAATTGTCTCATCGGGTCCAACAGGAGCATAAGTAGCAAAAGCTTCTTTAACACCATTGTCACACCTCCTTTTTCCTACACCCGAAGGTATATAAGAGAGTTTTTTCAATTAAAGTGACATTATTCGAAATGAGATTCGTTTATTTAAAGATTCAGAGTCGCCATTTGGGATAAATTATGGTGTCCCAAGTCACCGGTTCGAATCCCAAATCGAGGAAAAGATTGACTCTGTATTGTAGCTTGCGAACCAGAAATCCGGCTAAGGAATTATGTTAACCCGGGAGAAGGTGTTAGGCATTCCCAAGTTTCGTGGTTCGAGCACGGTCGCTTAAACTATTAAAATTGGCCTAATTATCTTATTAATTACATGTTTTAAACCTATTGTATATTTATCTTTATAACCGTTTTTAATTATTTTAACCGCCTTCAGGATTTATGGAATTATTTCTTGAACAAGTTACGATTGTCGTACACTTGCCGTTTTGGAACATACCGCGAACCACGTTATATGAAATGCATCTGTGATTCGTGACATGTTTATTTTGTTAATAATTCGAAGTTGTTATGATCGGGTTACATGAAATGTACTCCCGAATTTGGGAATTAGGTACCACAACTACATCACGGGACCCGTACCCGTACCCGTAGATATGATAATTTTATTAAAACACGCTTAAAGCAAATTACGAGTATTTAAAAAGGATATTTTTTACTATACTAAGTTAATACTTACTGTGAGGGCCATAAGTTATGATTTTGTTTGCGTATGGCATACCTTAGTTTTATTTTAACAAGGTTTGCATTTCACTTAAGCAAGACTAAGGGTACTCATATTTTAATCTTAATTTGAAGTTCAAACTAAGAATCTTTTAATCAAAGACAAACTTCAAGTGTGGAGGGTTAGGCTTTTAAATCACTTTTGAAAAGGAGTTTTGGGCCAGCAATGGATCACTACTTAATTAATTCAGCTCTGCAAGCTATTTTTTGGGCCCACTATTTGGCCCAGTAGAAAAGAACCCCAAGTCCCTCCGCCCATACCAGAACTTCAATCAGTTTTGCCCACATTGGGCTTATATCAGGAGGGCCCAGTTATGGTTATCTAACATCTGGGCCTGTCTACCTTTATGTTCTAAAACTTGCTCAATTGCCAAAAAGAAATGCAAGAAAATGATTCTGAATGAAATAATGGCTGAATTTGATTAAGGCCATGAATCAATCCCAAAACAGAAATTAAATCATTGGCAGAAGGGCCCAAGGTCAAAACTCGACAGGGCTATCTCGTTTGGGTTAATGCCAGGCCCAATTGAGACTCAGATTCCTTCAATCGCATGCAGTCCAGAATATCGAAAATTTTCACAAATAAAGGGCGTAGTCTAAATCTTACCATTAACATGCTATTAGTATTAATAAGGAAAGATTTGAACCCTACTTATCCACGAGCCATATTAACTTAAATATGCAATCACCTTACTACTGTTGTAATTCGAGAAAAAAAAAATGATGAAATTCATGACTCTAGATAAACATGGCATGATTCAATGGGAGTGCGTACTGCATATCACTAACACAACAAAATGCTCA
Source organism: Nicotiana tabacum (assembly GCF_000715075.1). NCBI lineage: Eukaryota > Viridiplantae > Streptophyta > Magnoliopsida > Solanales > Solanaceae > Nicotiana > Nicotiana tabacum. Next base: position 68,885,204 of record NC_134099.1, on the reverse strand, counting down.
GTTCCTGAGCTCATTCATACATTATCCTAAGCTTAAACATACCATTAATCTAACAGTGTTAGACTCAAGGTGACTCAATTGATAATATACATACACGTAATATGCAATCAACAGTTTCCCACCATAGTCCCAACAAATTACTACTGAAACATTGGAACTAATTTAAACCTTGAATCCTTAAACTTCATGAAACATACTAGAGAATAGAACATTTAATCAAAACTGAAGCAAGTAATTACATAGCCGACAAATAACAGCTATTAAATGGAAAAAGATGATCTGAAGGTCCATCTCAAGTCAAACATGTCAAAAACTTCAATTTGTCACTTCAGGGCTCAATGAAGATACTTGGGTACAACGATAAGAAACAACAAAGTTTCAACAAAGAGTAGTGAGACCAGCAGTAGTTAGCATCAGTAACATCAAATTTAATCCATATTCCACCCAGAAAATCAGTAAAAATATTAAGAGCTTCCACTTAGAAGACCAAGAATTCTCATGAAAATCCTTTTTTAACTCTAGGAGAAAACCAGAAATGCAATCTGAGCCAAACTTAAAAAATGCAGAAAAACTTTTTTTTGAGTCCTTTTTTTAGGGTATGAATCTCTGCCTTTTTGAGTGAAATAATGGTACTACTTATAGGCCTAAAAGGGGTGCCATGTGCTGTTGAAAACAGAATGGGAATTATTCCCTCACAAGGCATCTTTTTTAACAGAATTGGGATAGCCGGCAGGCTTTTGTTGGCTCCAGCATTTGTGCTGGCCAAAATTGGGCCAGCTGCCCCAGATTCTAGAAGTTTCCCTTCTAAAAATCTGATTTCCTATTCCCAAATTAACCTTCTAAGTTTCATCTATTCAATTAACACCCTAAGATTTTTAACAATTACAAACTAAAACAAACAACACCAAAATCTGAATTAAAGGCAAGAAAGATCAAAATGAACAAATCTTGATTCAATTAAGCTTCTAAGTAAACCTAAATTACTTTAGCATTGAACTGAAATCAGAAACGACATAATATAACCTTTATCGTTTCTCAAATAACTTGCCAACAACTCAGTATGATAAGGCTCGGCTTAGGATGTTAATTAACAACTCAGGTTTAGGACCTGATTTTTGGATATAAGATTTGAGGATTTGGGTGGTAATTTGGAGAAAAGGCTTGTGGATTTGGAAAGAGGAAGGTACATGGGTTATGTGGTGTTAATTAGAGGATGTTTGGAGTACCGAAACTGCCGTAAGGCGATTCTGGTGGCGGTTGGCGGTGGAGATGGTAGGGGTTCTTAGGAAGGCTAGGGTTTGGTTTAGATACAGAGGTGATGGTGAAATGGGGGGCTTGAATGGGGGGAGGGACACCGGTTTAGGACAGTTTTATATTTGGGGGAATATTAGTTCCGAATCGTTGGATCACTATGATCCAACGACTGTGATGAAAAGGGACAAAAACGGGGTCGTTTGGTGGTGGGGAAGACCTAGACCGGGTATTTACATGTTTGGACTCGGATTTGGGCGATTATTTGGGTGTAAAACCGGCCCAATTCAATTTCGAAAACCAGCTCTTTTTCTCTTTTTCCTTTTCAACCTTTTCTTTTATTTTTCTTTAATTTATGAAATCCTAAAATTAAATTCCTAAATTATCTAAATTGTAAAATTATACTAATTATCTAATCAAAATAATTGCAAAAATTAGTTAATCCTAAATTCATGAAAAAAAAATACTATTCTAACATTTTAAAGCTAAAAATGTAAATGAATGTTATTTTTGATTTTTACTTTAATAAAGCAAATAATTAACTAATTCATCCTAAAAATATGAAAACAAAAATCTAAATGCAATGCATGAATTTTGAAATTTTTCATGATTTTACTAAAAATTAAACGTGCACAGAAATGCAAGCAATTAATAAAAATCCTACGAAAAATCCTATAAAATGGAAAATAATTAGAAAAAATCTATCTTCTTGGATTTTATAGGAGTATTTCATATAGAGCAAAAATCACATGCTCGCAGCTGTCCCTCTTTGCTCGGAAATACAAAGGGTTTTCGGGCAAAGATAAAATGAGTAATTACGAACGATTTTTGCCCGTTTGAAACTCCATGAGAAGCATCTTTTGAAAAGGTCTGACAGAAATTTGCTTCAGAGGTTGCCTACATATCCTTGGCTATAAAGGAATCAGGTCAGTGTAGTTCTGGAAGTTTTGGTAGCTGGGACTACCGGGAAACTATAATTTCACTGCTGTTGTTGCTGTTTCTGCTTGTTGAGCTCCTTATTACACCGAAATAAATGATAAAAAGCTAAACTAGCTAATCCTATCAACTAGGAGTTACAAGATTCCTATCTATAAACCTTCTAAAGCTTGATCTTGAATCTTGGCTGGTTCTTTATGCAAACTCTGACCTGAATCTTGATGCTCGTTAGCTGCAACCGCTGGTTCATTCTTCTTCATCTTTTCGGATCAAGACGGGACATGCAAAGCTTGTGACTTCAATCATGTTTTGAGCAGTCCGCATCTTTTCTCCGCTTATACACTTGGATTTCAACTTCTTTTCTTGTTTTTCTTTTCTTTTATATGGATTGAGATTTCTTCTTTTAGTCATCTTGAAACTTGTGCCTCAAGGTAAAGACCTGCTAAGACACCAAAACAAACGAACAAAATTTTTCTACCCCAGTTTTCACTAGGAAAATTCATGAATTATTGTAACAAAAATCTAAACTATTACTTTATTGAAAGCAATTAAAATCAGGATTGTGTAGCCTTGAGAAAAAGAGATTAGAGAGTGGAGACCTTATATCTAAGATGCAATCAAATGGGCATCGGAGGCCCCAAGTTGGGAAGATTACCAGGTTATGCTGGAAAAATGATCGGGTTATGCTGGAAAGGAAAAGGGTCCTCGAGTTATGTCGGGGAGGTCCAAAGGTTATGCCGTAAAAGTCATCGGGTTATGCCGAAAAAAGGAAAAAGTCCTCGGGTTTTGCCGGAGAGGTCCACCGGTTATGCCGGGAAAGTCATCGGGTTATGCCGGAAAAAGAAAAAGGTCCCCAGGTTATGCCGGGGAGGTCCACGGGTTATGCTGAAAAAGTCATTGGGTTATGCCGGAAAAGGAAAAAGGTCCTCGGGTTATGTTGGGGAGGTCCATAGATTATACTGGGAAAGTCATTGGGTTATGCCGAAAAAAGAAAAAGGTCCTCGGGTTATGCCGGGGAGGTCCACGGGTTATGCCGGAAAAGTCATCAGGTTATGCCGGAAAAAGAAAAGGTTCCTTGGGTTATGCCGGGGAGGTTTACGGGTTATGCCAGAAAAGTCATCGGGTTATACTGGAAAAATAAAAAGGTCCTCGGGTTACACCGAGGAGGTCCACGGGTTATGCCGGAAAAATAAAAAGGTCCTCGGGTTATGCCGGGAAGGTCCATGGGTTATGTCGGGAATCAACTAGGGAGTGGAACCCTATAATGGGAAAGACTACCAAGTTATGCTGGGAGTAGCTAGGGAATGAGACCCTATGTTGGGAAAATGCAGCTAGAGATTGGGGATCCTAGGATACCATGATTTTGAATTTTTATTCTTATTTTATTTCTTCTTTCTTTTTCTTCTTCCTCCTTTTTTACTTCACTTTTCATTTTTTTAGGAGAATGAATGAAGAGTTTAAAAGGACTTCCCTTTTCGGGTCAACTTTTGCTGCAGACCCGTTTTGGTTTCCGCGTGCCTTGCTTTTATTGCACCTGCTTCTTGCAGGGTTGTTTTGGACTGCACCTGTTTCGTGTTTTCAAATCAAAGAAAAATTTATCAATTTGAAACGGTAGTTGGTTTTGTGGCCTCGATTGTTTTGATAACTTGTTCTCGGCCCAACTCTTTTGATAAAAATCTCCATTACTCGCTGGCTTTCTGAAAATCGGTTTCCTTTCTCACCCCAGGGATCTTGACTTTCCAAATCCACGTGACGGTTAGCCCGTGTAGGTCTTTGGCCTTTTTATCTTATTTTTCCTTTATGGGGAACTTGACTTTGAATTTTTTCCTTTCAATAATTTTGAATCTAGATCATCGGCCAGCATGGCCAGTCGAGATACTTGATGCACCTACTGAGGCTGGGTGCTTTTCCTTGAATTTTGGCTTTTGTTAAGCAGAACCCTGTAAAACCAATCTTGCTATCTTTTCTTTATATTAGTTTCGGAGGAGGATTAAACCGAAAGGGATTCAAAGAAAAGTAAATAAATGACAGGATAATGAATTTTACGAGAAGTGTCCCTTTTGGGGGAGGGGGGAAGGACTTATCTGGAGTGCATGCAGACTTCAATAGACATGACATGCTTCTTGGGCTGGATACTCGATCTGCGCGACCATCCAATCTCTCATAAACCCATCATAACTCGTATCTTAAACTGAGAAACCTTGCCAGGAATCTGTCAATGCCAATGATTGTAAGGAATTCCTTCTTTTCGATAAATGGCGCCTTTTGCGGGTTTTCACCAACTGACCTCTCTCATTTCTTTTCTCACCGTTGCTTTATAGTGCTCTTTGCGAGTTTTCACTAACAAGACTCTCTCATTTCCAACTTCTCTGCTCACCATCGCCTTACGGTGCCCGTGTGGGTTTTAACCAATAAGACTCTCTCATTTGATTGTATCAGGTTCCAACATCTTTCCATTGTGAACATCTTTACCAATTGATCAGAAGGACTTTGAACAGGGTTTAGGGTAAAAGATTGGATTGAATTACAACTTTGGAACCTTTCAGGCGAACTGTCATCGAGCCATTATAAATTCTGCCCCTGTTTCAACTTTGGGGAAATGTGAATTTTTGTTTTGGTGTGACTGAACCCCAGAGAGAGGATACATACATATCCTTTCGGAATCAAGTCGAACGTAGTTCATGGAAAACTTTGTTTTTGAATTTTTTTGAATTTTTTTATTTTATAGACATTTTCGAGTTTCAAAGAGGGTAATCAAAGAAAGGTAACCGGCTCAAAGGGTTAGCAAAAGGTTGAAATGTTTGGGTTAGCGGGAGTGAAAGCCTTCATCATCCTAATCGGATAAAATCGGTACCGCAAAAGGGTTAAACATAATACCTTTTGACCGCGTCTGCATTGACAGCTGTTTCAGGGTCATTTCCTTCAATGTCTCCCAAATAAAATGCCCCTTTCGGCAGCAACTTTCTTATAATGTATGGGCCTTTCCAATTTGGAGCAAACTTTTCTTTTGCTTCCTTGTAGTGTGGGAGAATACGTCTCAAAACGAGTTGCCCCATTCAAAGTTCCTAGGCCGTACTTTCTTGTTATAGGCACAGACCATTCTTTGTTAATACAACTGCCCGTGGCAAACTGCAGCCATCCGCTTTTCATCAATCAAAGTCAACTGTTCTAAATGGGTTTTGACCCACTCACTATCTTCAACCTCAACTTCAACGATGATTCGAAGAGATGGAATTTCAATTCTGCGGGTATTACGGCTTCAGTGCCATAAACCAATAAATAGGGTATTGCCCCAACTGGTGTGTGCACAGTTGTGTGATATCCCAACAATGCAAACAACAACTTTTCATGTCACTGTCTAGAATTTTGAATCATTTTTCTAAGAATCTTCTTGATGTTCTTGTTTGCTTCTTCAACAACGTCATTAGCTTTGGGCCGATAAGGGGTAGAATTCTGATGCGTGATCTTAAATTGCTCACATATCTCTATCATCAAATGACTATTCAAATTTACAGCATTGTCCGTAATGGTAATTTTAGGAATACCAAAACGACAGATGATGTTGGCATGCACGAAGTCTACCACTACTTTCTTAGTTATGGCTTTGAGAGTGACTACTTCAACCCATTTTGTGAAGTAATCAATGACAACCAATATGAATCTGTGCCCATTTGAAGCTTTTGGCTCGATTGGCACAATGACATCCATACCCCAAGCAACGAACAACCATGATGCTAACATAGGATGCAGTTCTGAAGGTGGTGTATGAATCAGTTCACCATGTACCTTACACTGATGACACATTTGGACAAAACTGAAGCAATCTTTTTCCATAGTCATCCAGTAATATCCTGCTCGAAGGATTTTCTTTGAAAGGATGTAGCCATTCATATCGGGACCACACACTCCTGCGTGTACTTCATTCATGATTTTTCCGGCCTCTTGGGCATCCACATATCTGAGAAGGTTCAAATCCAGAGTTCTTTTGTATAAGACTTCTCCGCTCAAGAAGAAACCACCAGGGAGCCTTCTAATGGTTCTCTTTTAGTCTCCACTAGTTTGCTCGGGATATTCATTTGTTTTCAAGAATATTTTGATATTATGATACCATGGCTGAACATCAGAATCTATTTCAACTACGCTGCAATAACCATGTCTTTCTCAGATTTGGATTTCTAGTGGATTAATGTGGACATTTCCCGGATATGGCAACATCGAGGCCAAAATGGCTATTGCATCAGCTAATTCATTGTGAAACCGAAGAATGTACCTGAACTCGACGGACTTGAACTGCTTGCTAAGATCTTCCACATGTTGCCTTTATGGAATAAGCTTGACATCCCGAGTTTCCCATTCTCCCTAAGCCTTTCAGATAATCAAGTCCGAACCACCCATGATTAACAATTCTTCCACATCTTGGTCGATTTCCATGTTCATGACCATAATGCAGGCTTCATACTCGGCAGTGTTGTTCGTGCAGAAAAATCGAAGTCGGGCTGTGGCCGGATAGTGCTGACCGGTGGGCGAGATCAAAATTGCCCCAATCCTAACACCTTTTGCATTCACAACTCCATGGAAGAACATTTTCCAAGCGTTGGTGTCTTCTGAGATTACCTCAACTGAGTTTACTTCGTCGTCCGAAAAGTAAGTACTCAAAGGTTGGTATTTATCATCAACATGATTTTCAGCTAGGTGATCCACTAAAGCTTGAGATTTCATTGCCGTGCAGGTGACATAGACTATGTCGAACTCAGTGAGGAAGATTTGCCATTTGGCTAACCTCCATGTGGGCATCGGCTTTTGGAATATGTACTTCAAAGGATCCACCTAGTGATGAGATAGGTGGTGTAGGCCAACAAGTAATGCCTAAGCTTCTGAGCGACCCAAGTTAAGGCACAACAAGTTCTTTCCAACAAAGTGTATTTGGCTTCATAACTAGTGAACTTCTTGCTCAAATAGTATATTGCCTGTTCTTTCTTCCCGGTCAAATCATATTGCCCGAGAACGCATCCAAAAGAATTCTCCAACACTGTCAAATACAAAAACAAAGGCCTTCCAGGTTTGGGCGGGACCAAGACTGGCGGATTCAATAGATATTCTTTGATTTTGTCAAAGGCTTCTTGACACTCATCTGTCCATCTAATCGTCTCATTTTTCTTCAACAACTTAAATATGGGCTCACACCACTACCAGAAAATGGGCCTCTGGGAACAATTATTTTGTCAACGGTTTGTGAACCGTTGCCATAGAGCAGATACAGTAACGGTTGAAACCGTTACAATAGAATTGGGTGGTATCAACAAGCTTTAAACATCAAACCGTTGCAATTGTAACAAAACCATTGCCATAGAGATTTGTTTTGCAACGGATTTGTAAACCGTCACAATAGACATGTATATGGGAACGATTGTGGGGGAAGTTATGGGAACTGTTAGTCATTCCCTCTCATTTTTTCACCGAAAATTTGCTGGCCCGCCAAACTAATTAAGTGATCGGTCATTTTATATTTTTTAATTAATTTTAATAACGTAAATACAATAAACCCCTCCACCTCCAGTGTATCTCTAGTACTATATCCCCCATAATCGATACATCCTAACTCAGCTCCCATTGTTGATACACCCAAACTCCCCTCTCTAATCTCTTTTTTTAGCAAAAATAATCCCGATAGTCGGAAAACAGAACTTGTTTATATACTGGTTTCTCTCCATTTTCCAGAACTTGCGGGAAAGGACCAATGATTGTATCAAGCCTAAGATTCACAAACAACGGTATAGAAATTCTAGCCTTGCTCCTCATCAAATTAATGGCCAAGTTTCATCAAATACCTCTTCATTAGACCACCATAATCATCAAATCTCAAAACCCCAAATCCCCAAATTCTAAACAGTTCCGGCACTTCTCTGGTACTTCTTCAAGGACAGTTGCTAGCCTTCCCCAAATCCACAAATTCTAAAATCAGATTTGTGCTCGAACCAGAGAAGCCCAAAATCACCATAGCCTGGTAATTTTCTTAATTCTTTTGGTCATTTTTACTATTTTTGTTACCATTGATATACATTTTTACTGTATTTTTTTTAGTTCTTGGCAAAAAGGTTCTTAATTCATGCTGTAGTCTTTTGGGTTCTGTGTTTAATAGCATTGAAACTTCCATAGTTTGGATTCCTAGATATGGCTTGCTGTCACACTTTTAACTAATGCTTTCAATTCTGTGGTACATAGAGAATGGCTTCTCTAAAGTGGCCTATATGTTTAGTTTTGATCTGCTGAGAAAATAGTTTAGCTGAAAATCCATCTTCTATGAGTTTAATAATAGGCTAATTGAACTCCTAACAAATTTCTCTATCTCATTTTTACAATATTCGCAACCAGCACAGAAGAAATGATATGTCGATGAAGAGTCATTTTTAAACATAACTCTGTCATGTAAGAGGGTTGGAAAAATGACTACTTTGTGTTTTATCATGTTTTCGCAGTTTCCGATTGGAGAACTGAATATTCTCAACTAAGATGTATGTTGTATGCCTTGTTGTTGTCTGAGATAATATATTAAGCTACACCAGAGTAACTGCATACTTGAAAGAGTCGTAACTTTTTTACTCTATTATTAATAACTATAGGGGCTTCCTTCAAAAATCATTAATTATTAAGTTTTCGAACTATAAACCAGTACCGTGGAAGAAAGTACTTCATGTGAGTTTTTCTTAATGCAATTTCCAAGAAATGGGAACCCACAAAGGTGACTGCTTTTATGCTTATTTAAGTCAATGTGAATAATTTTGTTATGTGTTACATCTGAAGTAGGAATATTAAGAAATGGTAGCTTGCATACTTATTTTGTTTGTTTTGAATTTAGGTTGTGCCTCAAGCTGATAGAGTTTTAATTCGGTTAGAAGAGTCGTCTGGGGTACTTTTACAGTTGTCTCTTAATTATTTTTCTCTTTTTTGCATATTTACCTAGTTGAATTTTATTGTATAATATTGCAACAACTGGACTTGTGTATTAAGTAGAGGTGCTATCAAGTTAGTGCTTTTGAAACCAGTGATTTGGGCACCATATTTTGGTGTATTATGTTTTCACAACTAGATATGACTGTGTAACTCAAATTTCTGTAGATGCTGATTGTTTTGCAATAAGTAATCATAAAAGTTAGTCTTTTTATTTTTTCTTAGAGTCTTTCCATGACAACAAACTTAATATTTTAGAAGTACTGTTAACTGAGTGCTAGATTTATTTATGTTTGATGCCAATGGTTTAACTGTTATTTTTTTTCCTCTTAACAGAGTTTCTGCTCAACTATAATACAATAGATATTACAGTTTCTCTAGATGTCACTCGTTTAAGCTGTATAAGCACTGAAAAAGTGGAAATGATACTCTCAAATATAGTAAGGTTGAAAAGCAGTTGACATGCTTTCATGAAAATTATCCTCCGTAGTCAAACATTAACCACCAAAAGAAAATGCATGGTCTAGTTTCCAGCAAGTTTAAATGAAAGAAAGTATACAACAACTAGGTCTATAATGGAATATTAGCATACCCTTACCATTCTTGGATCTGTCTTTCCTTCAACTTCTTTCCAAAAGCAACCATATTTCACTGTACAACCAAAATGAAAAGGACATTAGAGAAACAATAAAAAAATAAGCAAGACTCCAGACAATGAAAAATCGTTTTTCATATACTACAGAGCTAGAACTGTTTGGTTGATAGAAATTGAGAAGGTACTTACACAAATCCTATTTCAATCTATCACAATCCACTAATTTTTAAGAAGTTAACTTTTAAACTTCTTATTAATTAATTTTGACGCTAGAGTGTGCTTATTTTCTGAATCTCATTAGATGAGTTTTGAGTATTAATTTTCTGAATCTCATTTTTCCGTCCTTGGTCAAGACACTGAGAGCTTTAATTGACCACAATTTTTCTTTGAATGGATTGCAAACGTTGTGTTTGAAAAAAATTAAATGGGCAAGATTAGTGGTTGCTGGAGCAAGTTAGGTTTACTGTGTAATTATTTGTTATTTGTTCCACTCACCAATGTAAAACGACCACTGCTAGAGAGAGATCGAGTATAAAACTGCAACCAATGTAAACCAGAAAACATAGCTTCTTAATATCACTCTTAGATTCCACTTCAACATTTTTTACTAGATGTTTAGTTACCAAAGTTTTACTAGATGTTTAGCTACCAAAGTTAAAAGAATAAGAAGGTTAAACATTTATGGCCCTTTACTACTAATCAAACAATTCCTTGCCCATTAAACATTATATACCCATGGGACAAAATGCAACTGCTAGAGTTCCTCTAAGAGATCAAATATAAAATTGTGACCAAATTTAAACTAGAAACATAGCTTCTCAATATCACACCTAAGTTATATACCTCTTTCATATTGTATACTTGATTTATAGCTACTAGTGTTAAAGAAATAGGAAGAATTAAACATTTCATGGCCCTTTATTAATGATCAAACAATTTATCATCCTTTATCAACAACCAAACAATTTATTACCTCACTACAGTCACATTACTAACTTCTTAGAATCGTAAATTTCATTTTAGTGTTTTTTTTCCAATCATTTATTGTCTTTTCCCTCTTGTTGGCTCTTAGCTGCTTATGACTTATGAGTGCAACTCTCTGGTGTAGGTGCCCCTGCTAGGTGGAGCATTTTGTGCGTGAACTTGACATTTCTTTTACAACTCAGAGTCCCTTGAGATAAGTATATCACTTTGTTTATTCACTTATTAATAGGAAATTTCTACCATATGCAAAATCTTACGAGGAAAAAAAGGTATACTGGATAAAGAGAAAGTTGGCTTTTCCTGAAAGAGGGTTTTTGGGGTGGGTGGGGGGTGGGGTGAGGTGGTTGTTTGTATAATCAAACTGATAAATTACTGCAATTCAATGATAGCCTCATAACTGCTTTGCTAGCTTTCCCTTTGTATTTGCTTACCATGACCTTAACACAACTTGGAATTTGGGGTTAGGTTGGGTGGGGTTTCTATCTTTGTGTGATGACATTCTTTTAAGTGTGTCTGAATTTAGACTACCTTGTCTTCACGAGAGCCGTCATCACGACCGGATCGGGGTTTGGGTCGTGACAATATACCAGCAACTAATGTGTTTGCTTTGTGTGATGACATTCTTTTATGCTTTGCTGCTTATTGTTTGCTGCAAAAACCATGATATAAAATTTGCTCAGTTTAGTTTAGCTCATTGCTTGTCAACCATCTAAGGCATTAGTAAATTGATAAAGCCACCAACTCACCATTATGTACAACTGTTTCAATTTTCAACCCGAGATGTAGTATAACGCTTGTATTTTGTTGACCGTTATGCAAGTTAAGAAGGTTCAATTCTATGAGATTATTTTTGCGAAAAAGAACATATAGGCGGTGCAGTGAGTGGCACTTTCCACATAAAATTTCTGACTCTCCCTTTCTCATCCCTTGTTTCAACATTATCGATAAGAAATTAATATGCAGACTAGCAGAAAGCTGGATATAATTTCAAAGGGCTATGCAGAGAAACTGAATAATAAACAGAAACATGTTCATGTTCTCTGAGCAGCTAGGCATGTTCCTTACTGATTAAATGTAAGAAAATATACTCTTTTACACTTCAACTGTACATTGTGATATGCAGCTGGTTGAAAATTTCAACTTATTAGACAAGATATTGTAGAAGGTTTTAGTTCAAGATATACATCATTCCATGATTCAGCATTGGGGTTAAGCACCAGAAAAACCTACTTACTTAACCAAACTTACAGATTTTTATCAAAGTAAGCACTTGAAACGTATAGAAGCACACAGAACTTGGGATGTAAGAATGGTGGCTTAATGGTTGGAAACTTGTAATTTCTGGGACAACTGGTGTCTCAAGTGCAACTTGTTACCGTAAGTGACTAGGTAATTTAATGGTCTGTGCTACCGTTACGTGTGTGGTTTTGTTGACAGAGATGCTTAAGATAGTTGATGTTTCATGCTGGTTTTGTAATTATGTTTGTGATTCTTCTTATGCATTATTCTTAACTTTGCCATCATAGCTTGATAGTTTGAAAGTCTTGGTCCTTGTTAATAATATCAGATTGTTATAATGTTGTGTATAGTTTGTTGAGATGAATAAGTTGAATTAATAAAAGAAGAACGAAAACAGTTAAATTCTTGAGTATTCTTAGACCGGATTTTCTTGAAGGGTAATAACTTTATTTATCCTCTTTTGTAGGTGGAGTAGTTCAAGAAATAGACGATGAAGAACTAGACCTTACTTGAGATGAATTTTGAATTGTTATAGATGAATGTTCTAGGAATCTTTTGTTACCAACATTTTTGAAACTTATTTACTCTCTTGAAATGTACTAAACTTATGCACTCATGGGGTTGAACATTTGCTTTATGGATATTATTTGCTTGATGGATAATTATGTATTATTAATAGTTTCATTTTATGATGTATTTAAATTTTAGTGTTATTATAATTTATTATATGTATAAATATTTATATATAACAGGTGCTATATTTTGGTTTCAACTTAATTGATGCAATAGCCCACCAGAACCGTTGCAATAGGACACAAATAGCGTTCCAATAGACAATATAAACCGTTGCAATAGGTCCCATAAACTGTTCGAAATACAAATATAATTGTTACAATAGCCTAAAGAAATCGTTGTTATATCCAACATAACCGTAGAAATAGCTTACATAAGTGTTGCTTTAAATAATATGGTAACGGTTAAGAACCGTTGTATAAATAATATAGTAACGGTTTAAAACCATTACAATTGAAAAAAATAACTGTTCCAATAGAGAAAGGGAAAACCATTGCGATAGATGTATCTATTGTCACGGTGATGCAAACCGTTGCAAGAACCATTCCAGTAGACCTATGGGTACGCCGGCTGATGTGACAAGCTTTAAGTCGTTCCAATATCCTTATGGCAACGGTTTGGCAGTCTGTGGGAACGGTTTTTCAGCCGTTACCGTAGACCAATTTTTCAGTAGTGCACGTGGAAGTCAATTGAGCAATGAACCGACTAATATAATTCAACCTTCCTAACAGACTCATAACCTCTTTCTTGGTTCTCAGAGGAGGCAAATCCCGAATAGTCTTTATCTTTGTTGAATCTATCTCGATGCCCCTCCAACTGACTATAAACCCCAAAAGTTTCCCAGATGAAACTCCAAATGCACATTTAGCTGGATTTAACTTCAAGTCATACTTACGTAGATGCTCAAAGAAGTTTCTCAAATCCCGAACATGGTCGTCCTGTGTTCTTGATTTAATGATTACATCGTCCACATACACCTCGATTTCTTGGTGCATCATGTCATGAAAGATGACAGTCATAGCTCTTATGTAAGCTACCCCGATGTTCTTCAAACCAAAAGGCATGACCCTGTAACAGTAAGTGCCCCAAGGGGTGGTGAAAGCCGTCTTTTACGCATCTTCTTCATCTATCAAGACCTGATGATATCTAGCATAACAATCCACGAAAGACTGCATCTCATGTTTAGCATAGTTGTCAACAAGGATGTGGATGTTTGGCAAAGAGAAGTTGTCTTTGGGACTTGCTTTGTTCAAATCCCGATAATCAACACACACTTGGGTTTCCCATCTTTCTTTTGCACTGGGACCACATTAGCCAACCATGTGGCGTATCAGACCACTCAGATCACACCCGCTTTCAACTGTTTGGTGACTTCTTCTTTAATCTTGTCACTGATATCCGTTTTAAACTTTCTCTGCTTTTGTTGGACAGTGAGATAACCGGGGTAAGTTGGCAATTTATGTAGCACTAAATCAACACTCAGTCCTGGCATATCATCATAGGACCAGGCAAACACGTCTTTGAATTCAAACAAAAGTTAGATCATTTAAGTTTGAATGCTTATCATGGTTTCCTGGACCTCTTCTGAACTACCTAAATTAACTGGCTTAGTTTCATTTAAGTTTGGCTTAGGCTTATTCTCAAATTGTTCCAATTCTCGGTTTTTCCCTAAAAGCCTCATCTTCATCGTTGTGAGCACGTGATTTTTACCTGAATAATAATATTCCTACAAAGGTAACAAATGGATTTTCTCTTTTGAGTGTTTATTATTTTAGGAATTTATAATGATTGTTTGGTAATTGTTTGCATTAGTTACAATTTGGTGCATATTTAATATTTCAAAAATCATGAGAAATACCCTAAAATGTTCAAATTTCATACATTGCACTTTTAGGTTGATATTTGCATTTTTAAGTTTAAGTTGTTAGTTAATTGCATTAATAGAAAGAAAAATAAAAAATATTGGCCATTTTTACATTTTTAGTTTTTAGTCTCAAATTAGCAATTTCTTTGCATTAAGCTTTAAGTTAATTAATTATTTTTATGTTTTAAATAAATAATTAATATGGTTGTACAAATTAGATTTTAGTCTAGTATTTTTAATTAAATTTAGTAGTTAAAAAAATCAAGAAAAAGAGAAAAATAAATAAAAAAAGGGAGGAACTTTGAACAAAAACTCGAAATTGGGCCATGTAATGAGTGAGCCCAAATCTTTTAATACCCCTTCTTCACTTAAACTAGCCCATTTCCTTACTTAGCCCAAGAAAAAACTGGACTTGACCCAAATAACCCTCTGACCCGCCCCATTTCCCTACCTAAAATTATAACCTAGAACCCTAGACACACAAGGGATAGGATCCGCCGCTGACACAAAGGGGCTTCCCCCCTGAATTCATCTTCTTCAGCAATTCACAACAAAGAGACCCCCCCTGTACAGGAGGTCCCTCTTCTTACTAAGACTAAAGGAGCCGAAAAATACACCTAAAAAACAAACCTAAAGACCTACGAAAGACTAGTTGTTGTTCGCCGGAAACCAGAAGCGGCGACCACCCCCCCATCGATGTTTCTTCTTCTTCCCATTCTCAACACCAGTCACCAACAGTCCTAGTCGCTCTCTCATCACCGAACTCGCCGGAAAACCAGCAACCCCCATCAGATCGAGCACACACATTCGTAGATATTCGGAACAGAGAGAAAAAAGAAGAAAGAAAAACAATTGAGCAAAAAATCAGTACATTAAAAGTTGAAAAAAAGGAGGGGAATTGGTGTTTGAGTTAGAACAAAATATTCCTTCTATTTCATCCATTCAATATCCAATTTTGGTTTTCAAATGGAGTTTAGCTGAGGTTCAAGGTTTCAATTTTAGTCGCCGATTCGAGTTTCTGCCTGAGGTTGTTGTTGGAGGTGTTCGAGTTCGTCGCTGTCGAGATCCATAATCGTTGTTTCATTTCGTGTTATTGGGACTTGTTTGTTATTTCCTTCTTTTTCAAGCTCTGGTCGTTACCTCAAAGTGTATCTACTTCCAAACGGAATTAATTGAAAGTTTTCTTTTCACATTCGGGTTCATCTCTTTGCTCCTTATCTTATTATGGTGTTGATTGAAATATAATGATAGTTGAGATTCTGTTAGATTGGAAATGTTTAAGAGCTAGTTTATGTGGTATCCGTCTGTGATGCAATTTTTGTCGTGAATTCTGTTGTTTTCCATTGGTTTTGGCATATATTCTTGTTCGATTAGGTCGTGTGCTACTGATTCTTTCCTTGAGTTTTTCCTTATTTAAATTGTGTTGTTGAGTTGTTACTTATATTTGAAGTTGAATGGAATAGTAGATGGCCATTTGGGTTTGGTTTGTGCTCAAAGGGAGTTGACTGATTTAAAAATAGCCATTTTTGCGGCCTTGTATTTAGAAATTGATTAGTTTATCAAATTTAGACCTATGAGTATAAAGTTTGAAAGGTCTTGCTGTATTTTGTTGATCTTCTGAAGGATAAGTTTTATTCTATTGCTAAATCGTATATGGTAGTATTGAGGGTTGGTGATAATTGTGAAGATAAGTTAAAGAGATAACACATTAGTATTTGTGAAATTCGTTTGTGTTCGATTGTTATAGTTGAATACTTCCAGGTAGTACATTTGCTTGTAAACGTGATAATTCGGGCTATGTTTCAAGCAGTTGTTTGGATGCTGCCTTTCCGTTGACTCAGAAATTAGGTAGCAATATTAAACTATCAGTAGGTAAACATGCAGCTTATTCACCAATGATTCCATAATCAATGGACTCACAATAATGTCAAAATTAGTTTTAGGAAAATCATGAACATCGTAGCTTGCATTTAGGCATGTAGTAAAATCATTACAGCTACGGGTACAGTTTCCGTGGTGTAGTTATGATACTGAGTTTCAAGTTAGTTTTGAAATACGAATATCCGTAGTTCACTTAATTGAATGCTTTTCCTTTAATAAAATTGAGGTGTGTCATCCAATCAACTAGTTTATGACCCTCACATCGATATCTTAATTAGTGTAGAAAATGCCTTGAAATCTCATAGTTTGCTTTAGGCGCGTTAATTAAATAAATTGTCATAGTTATAGGTACGGTTCCTGTGATGTAGTTGTGATACATAATTTAAAACCAGGGGTAAATTTATGTGACCCGGCCACAATTTAGTCTTGTTAATAAAATAAATATATTGTGGATTGTGGGTACGATTTCCGTGACATGATCCACAACGTGTAATCGAATAATTAGTCGTATAACAATCGGATTATTAAAAGCGGTTTAAAAGGAATAAAAATGCACATAGGTTTCAAGAGTATTTTAAAATCAGATAAATAGGCCAATAATAATATTTGAGCGACCGTGCTAAAACCACGAAACCCGAGAATGCCTCACACCTTCTCCCAGATTAACAGAATTCCTTACCCGAATTTCTGTGTTTCGCAGACTGTAAAACAAAGTCAAACTTCCTCGATTCGGGATTTAAACCGGTGACTTGGGATACCATAAATTATCCCAAGTGGCAACTCTGAATTTTAAATAAAAATCTCGTTTCGATTGTCACTTAAATTGGAAAAAACTTCTTTATACCCTTTCGGGGTGGGAAAAGAAGGTGTGACAGGTCTGACGACTCTGCTGGGGATCATAACCTAGAACCTTTGGTTCATGGTTCAAGAATTCGAGCTTAGAATAACTGTTATAATTGGCTTTATTTATTATCTGATTTTATTTACATGTTTGGAACTAATGGGCTAAATATTGCTTTTTACCGCTTTGATATTATCTGAAATGTATATAAACTACTACGAAACCCCTCTCTTCTAATCTTCTGAGAAGTGCACGCTAGCGTGACTTCTTTGTGTTAGTGTCATACCCTAATTTAGAATGAGGTTCGGACAAGTTGCAAAGACGGATAATCTTTTGGTTACCGGTACGCTGCCCTCCCTCCTCCCCCCCCCGCTTGAGTTGTCCGCTCGGGTAAGCCAGGTCTAGAACAATACATCCAGGTTTTATATCTAGAATAACACAGCCTCATACCGGATCGCTAGTAGGAACGCTTGATTGCATCATATGCATTTGACTTTGGGGACTCAACACAAGGGTTGGGTCCGTCTAGGACAGATGTACCCCAAAAAATAAAAGGCCCTCTCGATATATCTATGTACTATATGTTACATTCTTCAAGGGTAAAATGGATCATTTGGCGGACCAATGCGCGTTGAGAGAAAATGAGAAAGAAAAGAGTGTGAAGTGTAAAATAAAGCAAGTGGGGCCCAGTTAGAATTTTCTTTCACGCTTTTTCAAGAAAAGATCAAAAAATAAAAATGAAAAAAAAACCAAAAAGATTTTGCACTTTCCCAAAATAGAGGAAAAAGAAAATCCAAATAGAGTTTACATGTTTCATCATTTTTCAAATCAAAAGACAAAAATATGTTTTCTCTAAATTGGCTATTTTTTTAATTCTCACCCATATCCAATTTGCCCGAACTACACTTACCTGATTTTCATATTTCGGGGCGTGATACGTAGGCAACCCACATAGGGTCCGATCTTCCTAGTGAATCTTAGGTTCTTGGCTTTGCGGGGTCTTAGCAAAATTTTGCACTTCTAGCCATCTTTTGGCCCCATAAATAATTTTAGAAAAATAGTCACAATCATATCTTGCGTGTGTCCAACGGGAAGGGTTATTGTCTCACATAGCGTTCTAGGTCTTATACTTTATTTGGTCTTAATTTTCTCATACAGGTGTGGACTTACTTACCGGAGTTTGGGAATGAGAGACACCCCAGGACCATCCAGTCAGGGTCGCTCATTCAGGAGTTTGCTTAAGAAGATTTTTTTTAGTTATTATGTTTTGAGTCTGTTGTTCTTTTTTTACGTCATCTTTTATCTTCTAGTTTTGTACAGTAATGTCGAGTCTTTTAGATAATGTTAGAGATTGTCATAGTCTAGTTAAGTTTTCCGAGTCTTTTGTTATTGTATTTCCTATTTTTGTATCTGGAAAATATGTTATAAATCAAAAATACAAAAAAAAAGAAGAAATTTTGCGCTTTTATATTTTCATTAGAAGTTTTCTTTAGAATACTAATTATAGGAATAAAAAAAATCATTTGAGGTGGTTTTCCTTTATTGAATTATTATCTAGAACTCGAAATAAAAATTTCTTTTAAATTTCCTTTAGTTTATTAAGACTAAAAATTTAAAAAAAAGAGAATTTTCTTCTAATACCTCTTTAGAAGTTTTCTTTAAGATATTAATTCCAAAAATCCAAAAACGATTTCTTTTGAGGTTCTATATATATATATATATATATATATATATATATATATATATATATATATATATATATATATATATATATATATATATATATATATATATATATATATATATATATATATATATATATATATATATATATAGGTAATCAAAACTAAAATCCAAAAATATTTTGTTTATCTTGTTCATTTCTCGTTTCAAAATCTTTTTCAGGGATATCAAATGAAAATCAAAATATTTTTCTTTGGTTTATTCTTTAGATTTTCTTCCTAAAAAAAGAAGAATAAAAAAATATTTTTTTTTCTGCTAGGTTTTTTTTTCTTAATAATTTCTTGTAGAGTATTTGTTTTAAAAAAAGATATATGCTCGTTTAAGCTTGAGTTTAGAATAGGTTATAGAACATTAAGTCTATAAAATTCAAAAAAAAAAAGATTTGCTTCTTTTTCTCATTTTTCATAAGAGTAGTCTTTAAGGTAAAAAAGGAAAAAGAGAACGTTAGTTTGTTTGCTTTATTCCCGATCTTCCCAAACTACGCAAAGATCTGATTCATCCGGTGTCATGATACGTAGGTAACCTACATAGGGTTCGATCAAATCATTTTTTTTATTTTCAAAGGAAAAAAGAAATCAAGAAAAAAGAAAAGAGAAAAAAAGGATGAAATTGTGGGACGTGGGAAATTAGAGGAAAGAAAAGAGCGATAATCAGAAAGAAAAAAAGGGGAAGGAATATGAGCAAGCCAAGAAGTGCTAGAAAAGAAAAGAAAAGAAAAGAGAAGATTGAAATGAACAAAATTGGGATGATGCAAGTGACCTTGTGACCCTCGAAGTCATTCTTGAACCATTTATTGTTGTTAGGTGCATTGTACACAATGTGATATTTGTAGCTGTCAAATGCCCTAACGCTAACATGATAACTTCATTCTATTCCTATTTGTTATCTTCATTATAGAAAAAGGGTGGTTGGTTTGTTGTTCTTAAGTAACTCATCCATACAACACAAGGTCAAAGAACAAGGCAGCCATGGCTAGCAAAGACTTGGACACAAGTGTTATTGATCCGTCTAAGGAGATTGTTGGGTCAGAATCTGAATTGAAAGGGGAGGTCCAAATGTTGAAACAACATATGACAGAAATGTATCAATCTTGGATCAGAGGGCATCCTCCACCTCCAGTCCCTGCTAACTATACTGAAAACCCTGCAACTATCCCACCCCTATCACAAATCCAGATTCCTATTGTTACTGATATCACCCCACAACCTTTTCATACTCTACCTCCCCAAACCACCTCATATCCCGCTCCTTTGGAAACTTATGCTCTTGTAGCTCCTCCTCGAGCTATTTTTCCTCGATCCTCTAACGAGACTGTGTTCAAAGTACCCGATGCCCAACACTATGCTCCAGAACCAATTTTCAAGGTCTCGATTCCATACTCTCACGCTCCTCATTTTGAGCCTCCCGGTGAAACTGAAAAGCCTACTAAGATAGTGGAGCAAAATGAGATATTTAGAAAGTTGAAAGGGTTTAAGATGCCAAAGTTTAATTTGTATGATGGCCGTGGAGATCCAGTAGCCCATCTGAGGGGTTATTGTAGTGGAATGAGAAGTGTTGGCAGGAGAGATTAGTTGGTGATGGCGTATTTCAGTGAGAGCCTGATTGTGGCAGTTTTGGAATGGCATACTCGTCAAGATGTTAGTAAGTGGCATACATGGAATGACATGGCTCAAGATTTTGTTTGGCACTATCAGTGCAATGAAGATTTTATCCCAGACCGCTCCTCCCTATCTCATATGGAAAAGAAACCCAAGGAAGGTTTTAGGGAGTTTTGGTTCAGATGGAACGAACAAGTGGCTCGGGACAGTCCTCCCATTGATAGAAAAGATGTTGCTGAGCCCCGCCAACGATAGGATCCAGTGGGCATCCCTGCTCAATGCTTTTAGCCTCAATATCGACCCCATGGATATCCATGGGGTTGATATTGAGGCTGAAAGCGTTGATCAGGTAAGTGGTACCGCACCTGCGGATGGGAAATTGCAGGTGCAAAAATTGGACTTTAAGTGTAAGTCGTAGATGCTACCCCTTGTTCCGCACATGGGTCCCAAGGACGCAGATGCGTAAACTAATGGGAAGATTATTTTAAAAGGGGTTCAGCGACTTTGGGGTTTATTTCACCATTTTTATCATGGCTTGGGAGCTTTTGGGATGATTTGAAAGAGGGATTTCAAGGGAACTTCATTGAGGTGAGGAATTTGGACCTAAAACTCGTTCCTATGCTATTATTTCACGGATTGGAGCTAGAATTCGTGGAAATTAAGGGTGAAAATTTGGGGAAACTAGGGCTTTGTATTGGAGACCTTTGAGTAATGATTTGAGGGACCATTTGAGGTCCGATTTTGGTAATTTTGGTATGCATGAGATCGTGAGAGTGTGAGGATTATGAAAATATAAATTTTACCCGCTTCCGAGATGTGGGCTCGAGGTGTATTTTGGTCATTTTACCCAATTTCACGTATTAGCTTAGAATTCTTTTGTAGAATTAGTTACTTGAAGTGTTATTTGCGTTATGAAATTGAATTGAATAGATTTGGGCCATTTGGAGTCGAGTACTCGTGGCAAGAGCGTGGTTTCGGATTGATTATTGAGTCGGTTCGAGGTAAGTGGCTTGTCTAACCTTGTGTGGGGGACTTTCCCCTTAGGATTGGTATTATGATAATTGAAATGCCTTGTATGTGAGGTGACGAGTGCGTATGTTTGCTAATTGTTGAAGATCCGATTTTCATTAAGTAACTTTTATTGTGTTTTCCCTTTCTATTTATTTTATTTGCACGTTTAAACCTGATGTTAGTTAGAGAAGCATGCATAGTTGACTTAATTGCTTTATTTGCTTTAACTGCCTTATTTATATTACGTGAAGCATGCAAGGTTAGAATTGTTTGTGTACCTTGTTAATGAAGATGAGTTTATTTGAGTATTCCTTGTGCCATTGTTGTGTGTTTTACTTTGAGACTACGGGACGACATCCTGGGAGATCCCCTGTACGCATTTACGATTTGGGCTGAAGTGCGGGATACCGAGAAATCCCTAGCATACATTGAGGATACCAAGAGATCCCCGGGATACCAAGAGATCCCTAGCATACATTGAGGATACCAAGAGATCCCTAGCATATATTGAGGATACCGAGAGATCCTCGGGATACCAAGAGATCCCTAGCATACATTGAGGATACCAAAAATTCCCCGGGATACCAAGAGATTCCTAACATATATTGATGATACCGAGAGATCCTCGGGATACCAAGAGATCCCTAACATACATTTAGCAGATTCTAGCCAAATGCATGAAGACAATGCGATGAAGACTTGTGAAGGTCCTAGTACTGTTGATTCGGAACTCAGTGGATAAGATGTTGAGCTTGGTGATTGGAAAGATGCTCCTTTTTTGGTTAGCCAGGGAGGAGTCTCGATGATTTATTTTGTTGTCATTTCTGTTGTCCAGTTTTGTTTCAAGGTTGTAATCTGGATATTGTCTTGTGGATCAAACCCTTCTATCCTTTTATTTTGCCTAGTTCGTTTAGTCGTATTATCTCGTTTAGTGTTATCTAGGTTTGTTCTAGGGTGGTAACCCTAGTTTAGTTTGCTAGTTTTGTTGTTCAAACCCTTTCACCACCTGTCTAATGCAATTTTCTGTTTTCTGTTATTTCTAGTGATTTTTTGGTTTAGCTCCCTCTCTTTTTTTAGTTCTTTTCATGCTGGCTCTAGTGACATTACATGCACGCATAATTATAGGTCTGGCCTTAAAAGTTAATTTAATCATGAAGCAATGAAATAATTTTGAAGATGATAGGGACATTTGAGGGAAATGAGTATAGATTTGAACACTTTGAGATCATTTAAATCCCGAACTGTGTGAAACTGGGCCAGATAATTTGGAAAGTTAATAGAATGTCAAGAATTTGTTGCAAGAGAGTGCGTCCCAACAATTTGAAGCGAGCAACTTTGAGTTCGAGCGCATCTCAAGTACCAAGATAAGCCAAGGGATTTTTCTCCAAGCTACGGAGGTATCCACTGTGAAGAAGAAATTACCCAATGAGAGTTATGTACTTGACAAGGCACTAAAAAAATGGAAAGCATATTAGTGATATCAATGCCGAAGTTGTAAAAGAAATGTTGCGTGTGTTGTTCCTTTTTCATTTCAAGTAGCACGTGTTGTACATGGTATTTTCAAGGAATGGGAGGCCCTCTTTCAATTACCCAAATACTTATACCATTCGAATACCTTTTCGAGCATGTACTGATTTCTTTGACCTCCCCTCTTTTGAAATCAAGTTAGAGTCATACGAAAAAAAATTCATGTCCCCATAGGTTTATTTTAGAAAGTTCTTTCCAAAAGGAAAATTAAAAAAAAAGTAAAAAAAGTAAAAATAGAGATAAAGGAAAAAAAGAAAAAAAAGAAAAAGGAAAAGAAAAAGAAAAAAAGGGGGAAAAATAAAGAAAGGAAAAGAAAAAGGAAAATAGTAACAAAAGTAGTCTCGTGAACTACGTTTGACCTGATTCTTGTCACCACAAGATACATAGGTAGCCTTACGGTTCGGTCATACCAAATAAAATATTTCATGATCTCACGAAGTCGAGAGTGGGCAGAAATTCCATCTAAAAAAAAAAGAATCCAATTCCCTTGTTTTAGAAATTAGGGCAAAAGTTTTAGAATGGATTCCAAAAGCTATAAATAAATTATCCCTGTTATCGTAGTTGTTTTGAGCCTTTATGATATCCTTTCTTTCTAACCCTGTCCAAAAGCCACTTTACAGTCCAAAAAAGACCTCCCAGTTAATCTTTGAGAGTGCTAAGTTAGCTATGCCAAGAGCATATGATGTTTTTATTATGGTTAATGCCTTGCCATCTATAGAATCAGAGGAAATAAAAAGAAAAAGAACAAAATGAGAGAGTCTTATCGGTGAAAACCTTCACAAGCACCATAAGGCGACGATAAGTTAAGAGAAAGAACAAAATGAGAGAGGCTTGATGGTGAAGACCCTTCGGGCACCACAATTTGAATAAGGATCGTAAATAATATTGGATAATCGGAGCATTGAATCCCAGTTTCACGGTTTAGGGGGTATAACAAGAGTTGAACATCAGACTTGCTTGACAGATTAGGCCACTTAATCCAAAGGTGCATGTAATGGTCATTAGAGTTGGTATCTACATCCAATAAGTTTCTACTTTGTAGTTTTCTTGTTAGAAATCATCTCTTCCATTGTCTTTACTTTGTTCCTTTTCTTGTTTACTTCCTCTTCCTGAGTCTGTTTGATCAGAACAAGTGAGAAATGACTTCAAAATTTACCACCAGCTTTCTATCACGACCTGTGATGACCCGGCCAGTCGTCTCATGAGTTACCGCTTCGTTTTCCCTATTTCTACTTATTTATGCTTCATTATCCGTATTTTGTGGTATCGGGTTGGTCGGATCGAATCCGAAATGATTTTGGTAAGGTTTGAGACACTTAGTCTCTTTTAAGGAAGTTTAAGTTGAAAAAGTCAACTGGATGTTGACTTATGTGTTAGAGGGCTCGGATGTGAGTTCCGATGGTTCGGTTAGCTTTGGGAGGTGATTTATGACTTAGGAGCGTGACTGAAATGGGTTTTGGAGGTTCGGAGTAGATTTAATCTTGAATTGGCGAAGTTGAGATTTTGACAATTTCCAGTTGATAGGAGAGGTTTTGATATAGGGGTCGGAATAGAATTCCGAGAGTTGAAACAGCTTCATTGTGTCATTTGGGATGTGTGTGTAAAATTTAAGGTCATTCGGACGTGGTTTGGTTGGGTTTTGATCAAAATCGTATTTCGGAAGATTTTAGAAATTTAGACTTGAATCTGATGTGTTTTGGGTGATTTGATGTTGTTTTTGAGGTGTTTTGATGATTGGAACAAGTTTGAATAAGGTTTTAGGATGTGTTGGTGCCTTTGGTTGAGGTCCCGGGGGCCTCGGGTGAGTTTCGGGTGGTCAATCGGATCATTTTGAAGTTGGAAAAATTGCAGAAGTTGCAGGTTCAGCTGTTGCAAGCTTTTACTCTTTGCGTTCGTGAGTGCACCCTTGCGTTCGCGAAGAGTTAGTGGGGGTCATTGGAAGTTTAGCCTTCACGTTCGCGAAGGGCTGGAAGTTGGTGCATCGCATTCGCGAGATGTAAGTCGCATTCGCATAAGGTCTTTTTGGTCAGCTGGTCTGAGGTCGCGTTTGTTCTTCGCGTTCGCGAGAGAGGGGTGCGTTCGCGAAGGGAAGGGTTGAGAAACCATCGCATTCGCGATGGCCATGTTGCATTCGCGCAGGAGAAAAATTGGTCCAAGTAAATTTGTGCTTCGCGAACGCGAGGCTTTGACCGCGTTCGCGAAGAAGGAAATTAAGGCCTGGGTAGAATGTTTTTAACTCGTCTTGTCCGCGATTTTGGGGCTCATTTCCTCCATAGTTGGCCATTTTGGGAGATTTTTGAAGGTGATTGAAGAGGGATTCAAGGGGAATCGTTGGGAGGTAAGATTTTCGGACTTAAAACATTATTATGTAAATTTCACCCAGAAAATCATGGAATCTAAGCCTAAAATTGAAGAACTAGGGCTTCAAATTGGAGACCAAACATTTAGGATTTGAAGGGTCATTTGTGGATGAATTTTGGTGTTCTTGGTATGTATGAACCATGGGAAGATAAGTAATCTATTGGTGTAAATATTTTTGACCTTCGAGACGTGGGCTCGGGGGTCGGGTTTTGGTAATTTCGGGATTTGTGTCCTTTATTGATTGTTTTCGCTTGGGCTTTGTTCCCTTAGTATACTTTGACGTCCTCGTTCTGATTTTGGATAGATTCGACGTGCGTGGAGGCCGATTCGAGGTGAGTAATGATTTTAAATGATGTTTGAGGGTTTGAATCCCCGAAGAGCATATCGTAGTGCTATATTGAGATGAGGCACACACTTGATGACAAGAGTGGGGTCGTGCACTATTGGGGATTGTGACTTGGTCCGTCCCGATTGATGATTTTACCACGTATTTGATTGAAAACTATTTACTATCATCATTATTTGGGCTGAATGCTATATTTGGGCCTAGTGCCACTATTTGAACCCTTCGAAGATTTTTATTGATATTTCCTCACTGTTTTGACTTTATACTTGAACTCTGTCATGTTATTTTCCACTGTTTTACTATTCAGCCATGTTTACTTAGTTTTAATATTTAAATTACATCTTAAATGAGGTTTGGGCTGAGAAACACTATTTTACTATTGCCCGAGGGGCTTGTGAGGATTTTTGACTGAGTAAGGCCAAGACCTATGTTGTGAGGCAACACTGATACTGATTTGAGGCCGAGGGCCTGAGATATGTATGCCACGAGGTGGCTTGATTGATATGAGGCCAAGGGCCTAGTTTGATGTCCAGTGATCGCAGGTACCTATTGTGATGTGAGATTGAGCCCGAGGGGCTGGCATTGTTCTATATGATTGCCCGAGGGGCTGGTACTGTTCTGAGATGTTTCCCGAGGGGCGGATTTGTCGATACTGTGCCGAAGGGGCGAGCCTTTATGTGTTTACTTTTCATAACTGACTGTTAATTACCTGCTTAATCATTGAAAAGGGCTTTTCATGAAGTTAAATTTTGAGTTAAAGGATTTTACCTATCTTTCACTGTTTTATCATTTTGAAATGGTTTCAGTGCTTCATTAAAGAATGCTTTGTGCCCTACGTGATTTCCCGCTTTCAGCCTTTATTTACATTTGTTACTCACTGAGTTGGAGTACTCACTTTACTCCCTACACCCCTATGTGCAGATTCAGGCGTAGCTGGTACCGCTCCCGAGTGCTGATCCCTCCAATTTCAGGCGAGTGTTCGCAGACTACGAGGTATTTCTTGACGTTCGCAGCCCCGTGTCTCTACTCTTTTATCATTTCTATTTCCCTTCAAACATTTGTACTAGTTTATGGATTTAGCAGACTTGTATTATGGCCTATAGACCCTCATGACTTGTGACACCCCGGTTAGGGCTGTGTTGGGTTGTACTTCCGCATTTTTTTTATCGATATTATCTGCTACTTCATATTATTAATCATGTCTTAGACTGTTTTACTGCTGTTTTAACTATTTAACGTCGAATTGGGAATAGTTGGCTGGCCTTGTCTTCACGAGAGGTGCCATCACGACTGGGTTCGGGTTAGGGTCATGACACGACCCTAGTTTGCCTTCCGTGAACTGTCGTGACGACACCTAGTCTTTATGACTAGGTAAGCCTAAATTTGCGAAATAAAAATCAAAATTTGCGAAAGTAAAATAATTTAAAACAGAAATAAAGTAATAACAATGTTCTAAATGCGCCGCTCGGCATACACCACGTTTTACTCTCAATACCAATACGTAAATCTAAGACCCGGAAACCCACGAATAACAAGCTAAGAGAAATATTACATAGCTCTAACTCCGGAATGTCTAATAAGAACAGAAAAATACAGAAGGGCTAAATACTAAAAGCTGGAATAGAAAGGGATTTCTTGGTCTGCGGACGCGGCAGATATACCTCGAAGTCTCTAGAGTAGTCACCTCCCTCAAGGATGGTAGGCCTGAGTAGCGGTACCTAGATCTGCACATGAAAAACATGCGCAGAAAGGGGCATGAGTACACCACAGTGGTACTCAGTAAGTGCCAAGCCTAACCTCGGTTGGATAGTGACGAGGAAGGTTAGGGCCCTACTGAGATAAAATAGAGAATATAAGACATGATAGTATAAGATAAGCAGTACAGTTTAAAACTAATGATAAGAATTTTATACAGGAAAACACGGAATTCAATAATTGCAAACAGAGGCAAAAACATTCACAAGGAAATAACCGGGGATCTCTCAGTATCCCGTGGATCTCTTAGAACCCTCAATATATACTAGGGATCTCTTGGTATCCCGAGGATCTCTCGGTATCCTCAATGTATGCTAGGGATCTCTTGGTATCCCGAGGATCTCTCGGTATCCTCAATATATGCTAGGGATCTCTTGGTATCCTCAATGTATGTTAGGGATCTCTCGGTATCCTCAATATATGCTAGGGATCTCTTGGTATACCGAGGATCTCTTGGTATCCTTAATGTATGCTAGGGATCTCTTGGTATCCTCAATGTATGCTAGGGATCTCTTGGTATCCCGTACTTCAGCCCAAATCGTAAATGCGTACATGAGATCTTCCAGGATGACGTCCCGTAGTCCCAAAGTAAAACACACAACAATGGCACAAGGAATACTCAAATAAACTCATCTTCATAACAAGGTTCATAGATAGTTCTAACCTATCATGCTTCACGTAATACAAATAAGGCAGTTAAAGCAAATAAAGCAATTATGTCAATTAGACATGCTTCTCTAACTAACATCAGGTTTAAAGGTGCAAATAAAATAAATAGAAAGGGAAAACACGATAAAAATTACTTAATGAAAATTGGATTTTCAACAATTAGCACAAGTACGCACTCGTCACCTCACGTACAAGGCATTTCAATTATCACAATACCAATCCTAAGGGGAAAGTCCCCCACACAAGGTTAGACAAGCCACATACCCCGAACCTGCTCAATAATCAATCCGAAACCACGCTCTTGCCACGAGTACTCGACTCCAAATAGCCCAAATTTATTCAATTTAATTTTATAATATAAATAACACTTCAAGTAACTGATTCTACAAAGAAATTCTAAGCTAATATGCAAAATTAGGTAAAATGACCAAAATGCCCCTCGGACCCACTTCTCGGAAGCGGGTAAAATTTATATTTTCAAAATCCTCACACTCTCACGAGTTCATGCATACTAAAATTACCAAAATCCAACCTCAAATGGTCCCTCAAATCATTACTTAAGGGTCTCCAATACTAAGCCCTAGTTTCCCCAAATTTTCACCCTTAATTTCCATGATTTCTAGCTCTAATATGTAAAATAATAGCATAGGAACGATTTAGGTCCAAATTCCTTATCTCAATGAAGTTCCCTTGAAATCCCTCTTTCAAATCGTCCCAAAAGCTCCCAAGCCATGATAAAAATGGTGAAATAAACCCCAAAGTCGCGGAACCCCTTTTAAAATAATCTGCCCAGCAGTTTACGCATCTGCGGCCTTGGGACCGCTTTTGCGGTCCCGCATGTGCGGAACAAGGGGTCACATCTGCGACTTACACTTAAATTCCAATTTCCGCACCTGCGATTTCCCGTTCGCAGGTGCGGTATATCGCAGGTGCGGTACCGCTTACCTGCTCAATGCTTTCAGCCTCAATATCGACCCCATGGATATCCTCGTGCTCCAAATAATCCTCCCCAATGCTACTTCTCTCCATAAAATCCCCAAAGTCATACCTCACCTTCCCAGTACCTTATCCATAATGCACCGCCATATGCTCCACACCAACGAGACCCGCGATGGCCTGCACTATTTCTGCAAATATCTTACCCGCCTCCTCAAGTATATCAACCACCTACCTGCAAAAGGTTTCAACCGAGGCTAGAGTACAAATGAGAAGGCAGCAACAAAGAGAAAAGTCTTTCACTCATATTGGAGAATCATATGCCAGTCTGTTCAAAAGGCTGATGCAATTGGACATGTTGAAGCCGATTCAAATAAAAATACCGAACCCTCTTCCAAAGAATTTTGATTTTTCTCAAAGGTGTGCATATTGCTCAAGTGCCCCGGGGCATGACATAGAAAAGTGTTGGCATCTGAAAGGAGCAGTCCAGAAGCTTATTGATGCAGGTGACATTACCGTGCAAAACCCAAATGCAGCAGATTCTAGCCAAAGTCCATTCTCTGTTCATAATGAGATGCATATGGTGGACATGATTTGTGTGTAAAAGTAATATGAGAAACTCTTCTGAGATCCTCGAAGGGCCACTTGCCGCAAAGCTTTCAGCGCTATCACTCTTGGTTCCGGAAGTTGATTCTAAGAACGAGCCGGGGAAAAGGACCCAAAAGCAATTTGCTAGGGACAATGCGATGAAGACTTGTAAGGGTCCTAGTACTGTTGATGCGGAACTCAATGGCTATGATGTTGAGCTTGGTGATTGGAAAGATGCTCCTTTCTTGGTTAGCCAGGGAGGAGTCTTGGTGGTTTAATTTGTTGTCATTTCTGTTGTCCAGTTTATTTCAAGGTTGTAATCTGGATATTATCTTGTGGATCAAACCCTTCTATCCTTTTATTTTTCCTAGTTCGTTTAGTCGTAGTAACTCGTTTAGTGTTATCTAGGTTTGTTCCAGGATTGTAACCCTAGTTTAGTTTGCTAGTTTTGTTATTCAAACCCTTTCACCATCTATCTAATGCAATTTTCTGTTTTTTGTTATTTCTAGTCATTTTTTGGTATAACTCCCTTCTCTTTTTTTAGTTCTTTTCATGCTGGCTCTAGTGATATGACACACACACATAATTCTAATCCTGGCATTAAAAGCTAGATTAATCATGAAGTAATGAAATAAATTTGAAGATGATAGGGACATTTGAGGGAAATGAGTACATATTTGAACACTTTGAGATCATTTAAAGCCCGAACTGTGTGAAACTGGGGCAGATAATTTGGAATGTTAATAGGATGTCAAGAATTTGTTGCAAGAGAGTGCTT
Organism: Nicotiana tabacum; assembly: GCF_000715075.1. Lineage (NCBI taxonomy): Eukaryota > Viridiplantae > Streptophyta > Magnoliopsida > Solanales > Solanaceae > Nicotiana > Nicotiana tabacum. The sequence goes on along the minus strand of NC_134099.1, from coordinate 68,854,780 downwards.
CCCAACAATTTGAAGCGAGCAACTTTGAGCTCGAGCGCATCTCAAGTAACAAGATAAGCCAAGGGATTTTGCTCCAAGCCGACGGAGGTATCCACTGTGAAGAAGAAATTACCCAACGAGAGTTCTGTACTTGACAAAGCACTAAAAAAAATGGAAAGCATATCAGTGATATCAATGTCGAAGTTGTAAAAGAAATGTTGCTTGTGCTGTTCCTTTTTCATTTCAAGTTGCATGTGTTGTACATGGTATTTTCAAGGAGTGGGAGACCTGTTTTAGCTACCCAAACACTTATACCATTTGAATACCCCTTTTAGCCTGTACTAATTTCTTTGACCTCCCCTCTTTTGGAATCAAGTTAGAGTCATACGAAAAAAAAGTTCATGTCCCCATAGGTTTATTTTAAAAAGTTCTTTCCAAAAGGAAAATTCAAAAAAAGAAAAAGAAAAATAGAGATAAAGGAAAAAAAGAAAAAAAAATTAAGAAAAAGGAAAAGAAAAAGAAAAAAGGGGGAAAAAGAAAGAAAGGAAAAATAAAAGGAAAATAGGAACAAAAGTAGTCTCGTTAACTACGTTTGACTTGATTCTTGTCACCACAAGATACGTAGGCAGCCTTACGGTTCGTTCATACCAAATAAAATATTTCATGATCCCACGAAGTCGAGAGTGGGCTGAAATTCCATCTTAAAAAGAAAAAAAAGAATCCAATTTCTTTGTTTTAGAAATTGGGGCAAAAGTTTTAGAATGGATTCCAAAAGTTGTTAATAAATTAACCCTGTTATCTTAGTTGTTTTGAGCCTTTATGATATCATTTCTTTCTAACCCTATCCAAAAGCTACATTACAGTCCAAAAATGACCTCCTAGTTAATCTTTGAGAGTGCTAAGTTAGCTATGCCAGGAGCATATGATGTTTTTATTATGGTTAATGTCTTGTCATCTACAGAATCACTGGAAATAAAAAGAAAAAGAATAAAATGAGAGAGTCCTATTGGTGAAAACCTTCACAGGCACCATAAGACGATGGTAAGTTGAGAGAAAGAACAAATTGAGAGAGGCTTGATGGTGAAGACCCTTCGGGCACCACAAGTCGAATAAGGATCGTGAATCAAATTGGATAATCGGAGCATTGAAGCCAAGTTTCATGGTTTAGGGGGTATGACAAGAGTTGAACATCAGACTTGCTTGACAGATTAGGCCACTTAATCCAAAGGTGTATGTCATTGTCATTAGAGTTGGTATCCATATCTAATAAGTTTCTTCTTTGTAGTTTTCTTGTTAGGAATCAAAATCTTTCCATTGTCCTTACTCTATTGCTTTTGTCTTCTTTACTTCCTCTTCCTAAGTCTGTTTGGTCAGAACAAGTGAGAAATGACTTCAAAATTTGCCACCAGTTTTCCAATTGTGCAAAACGGGATCTTGCTAGCACATCAAAGTGGCATACGTCAGGAAAGAACAACAAGCGCACTGAGTTGGTAACGATCAACGTGCTTTGGGATTCATGTGAAATATAAAGGGTCAGTATATGTCAATTCATGAACAATGCAACAGATAGAGGATGTTGGGTTTGAATGGATCAAAGTTATTTTCTATGATAAGGTTGACAGAAAAAGTGGTTAACCAATAATAAGCATGGTCTTCCAAATGGAAATAAAAGTTATCATGGCAAGTGAAGGAGCAATAGACCTCAAGGACAAGGCTAGTGGCATACGTCAGGAAAAGAATAGCGAGCCCACTGAGTTGGTAACAATCAATGTGCTTTTGGATTCATGTGAAATGCAAAGGTTCGGTATATGTCAATTCATGAGAAATGCAGTAGATAGAGAGTATTGAGTTTGAATGAATCAGAGGTATTTTCTATGATAAGGGTGACAGAAAAAGTGGTTAGTCAATAAACAAGCAATGTCTTTCAAGTTGAAATCAACGTTATCATGACAAGTGAAGGAGCAATCGCCCTCAAAGTGAAGGCCACAAATTAGCCACCATGTTTAAACTCACAAGTTTTCTTTGTCTGAAACAGGGATGAAAGCTATGTTCTATCAAATCTTGGAAGCTTGAATTTTTAAGGTGTAATACCCCAGTTCTGCTTATGCAAAGGCTATTGGGAAGATCACACATATCCCTTAGGAGAAACATTTCCTAGTATGGGTTTTCAAGTTATATTTTGTTGTAGGAGATGCACTTCCTAAATCAAGGTTTCACCCTTAGGAGATGCACTTCCTAGCCTGGGTCTTTCATGTTATGTTTTGTTTTAGGAGACACTCTTCCTACATTAAGTTTTTCTCCTAGGAAACACACTTCCTGGTTTGTGTCGTAAAGTTTTACCCATTAGGAGATGCACTTCCTAGTAGGGGTCTTTCAGATTATACTTGTTAGGAGACACACTTCCTAGCTTTGGTCATTTAAATTCATTCCTAGGAGACGCACTTCCTAGTTTGGGTCATTGAAGTTTCACCCCTAGGAGAGGCACTTCTTAGTTTGGGTCTTTCAAGTTATATTTTATTTCAGGAGGCGCACTTCCTAAATTGAGATTTTACCCCTAGGAGACGCACTTCGTAGTCCAGGTTCTTGATATACTTTTAGGAGATGTACTTCCTAAATTGAGATTTTACCACTAGGAGTTGCACTTCCTAGTTTGGTTCATTCAACTTCATTATTAGGAGATGCACTTCCTATTTGGTTCATTTAAGTTCATTCCTAGGAGATGCACTTCCTAGTTTGAGTCATTGATGTTTCACCCCTAGGAGACGCAAGTCCTAGTCTAGGTCTTTCAAGTTATATTTTGTTTTAGGCAACACATTTCCTAAATTGTGATTTTACCACTAGGAGACGCACTTCCTAGTTTGGTTCATTCAAGTTCATTCCTAAGAGACGCACTTCCTAGTTGGAGTCATTTACGTTTTACCCGTTAGGAGACGCACTTCCTAGTCAGGGTCTTTCAAGTTATATTTTGTTTTAGGAGACACACTTCCTAAATTGAAATTTTACCACTAGGAGACGCACTTCCTATTTGGTACATTTAAGTTCATTCCTAGGAGACACACTTCCTAGTTTAAGTCATTAATGTTTCACCTCTAGGAGACGCACGTCTTAGTCTGGGTCTTTCAAGTTATATTTTGTTTTAGGAGACGCACTTCTTAAATTTAGATTTCCCCCTAGAAGACGCACTTCCTAGTTTAAGTCATTTAAGTTCATCCCTAGGAGACACACTTCCTAATATGGTTCATTGAAATATTACCTGTAGGAGACGCATTTCCTAGTCTGGGTCTCTCAAGTTATATTTTGTTTTATGAGACGCACTTCCTAAATTGAGAGTTCATTCATTGGAGATGCACTTCTTAGTTCGGTTCACTCAAGTTACACCCGTAGGAGACGTATTTCCTGATCTAGGTCATTCAATTTTTATTTTTTTAACAGATGCATCTGTTGGTCAAAGTTTCTTAGTTTTACTCACAGGAGATGCACATCCTAGTAGAGTCTCTAGTTTACTTTCATCATTGCATCAATAGCTTAAGTGTTTTACAATTTTGTTAACAACTCACAAATCATCCGAGTGCAAACTGGGGCAGAAAATTTTGTTTGTTTTGTTGCTTGGATTGCAGGCACCCACCTGGAGAACAAGGGAATTCATTTCGAAATTATTTCAAGTTTCAAATCAGTAGCAGGCACCCACCTGGAGAACAAGGGAAGTCATTTCAGAATTCAATTCAAGTTAGAAGTAGAAGAAGCTCGCGACAAGAATGCAGGTCAACAGTCCGAGATGAACAAAGAAGAAGTTTCAATCCAAGAAAAAAAACAAAAAAATAAAAATAAAAAAGAAAAAAATGGAAAAAAGAGGGAAGTGAATCCAAATGCAGAAGCAAATGAAAGATATGAGCTGCTCAAGACATGATTGAAGTCACAAGCACTGCATGTCCGGTCTTGATCTGAAGAAGCCGTGGAATATTGAACTCACAACCGCAGCTAACAAGCATCAAGATTTAGATCAGAGTCTGCATGAAGAACCAACCAAGACTCAAGATCAAGCTTAGGAAGACTCATAGATAGGGATTTTGTAACTCGTAGCTGATAGGCTTAGTTAGTCTTTTGAATCTTGATTTATGATGTAATAACAGGACCACGGACCGGAACTTCGATGTAAAGGCACCTCACTCGACTGTCTGACTCATCTCCTCCTCATTTTCCTGAACTACACTAACCCAATTCCTTTATAGCTAAGGATATGTAGGGAATCTCGGAAGCAAGGTTCGGTCAAACTTTTCAAAATGCTTCCCACAGAGTATCCAAATGGGCAAAAATCGCTCATATTTGCTCACTTTATCTTTGCTCGAAAACTCTTCGTGTTCCCGAGCAAAGAGGGGTAGTTGTGAGCACGTGATTTTTGCCCGAATAATAATATTCCTACAAAGGTCTCAAATGGATTTTTTCTTTTGAGTGTTTATTATTTTAGCAATTTATAATGATTGTTTGGTAAGTATTTGCATTTAGTTACAATTTGGTGCATATTTAATATTCCAAAAAACATGAGAAATACCCTAAAATGTTAAAATTTCATACATTGCACTTTTAGGTTGATATTTGCATTTTTAGGTTTAAGTTATTAGTTAGTTGCATTAGTAGAAAGAAAAATAAAAAATATTGGCCATTTTTACATTTTTAGTTTTTGGTCTCAAATTAGCAATTTCTTTGCATTAAGCTCTAAGTTAATTAATTATTTTTATATTTTAAATAAATAATTAATATGGTTGTACAAATTAGATTTTAGTCTAGTATTTTTAATTAAATTTAGTAGTTAAAAAATTAAGAAAAAGAGAAAAATAAATAAAAAAGAGGAGGAACTTTGAACAAAAACTTAAAATTGGGCAATGTAATGAGTGAGCCAAAATCTTTCAATACCCCTTCTTCACTTAAACTAGCCCATCTCCTTACCCAAACTAAGGAAAAACCAGACTTGACCCAAATAACCCTCTGACCCGCTCCATTTCCCCACCTAAAATTATAACCTAGAACCCTAGACACACAAGGGATAGGATCCGCCGCTAACACTAAGTGGACTTCCCCCTGACTTCACCTTCTTCAGCAATTCACAACAAAGAGACCCCCCCTCTATACAGGATCTCCCTCTTCTTCATAAGACCAAAGGAGCCAAAAAATACACCTAAAGAACTAACCTAGAGACATACGAAAGACCAACTGCTGTTCGACGGAAACCAGAAGAGGCGACCACCCAACCCATCGGTGTTTCTTCTTCTTCCCATTCTCAACACCAGTCACCAACAGTCCCAGCTGCTCCCATATCACCGAACTCGCCGGAAAACTAGCAACCCCCATCAGATCGAGCACACACATTCGTAGATATTCGGAACACAGAAAAAAAAAGAAAGAAAAACAATTGAGCAGAAAATCAGTACATTAAAAGTTGAAAAAAAGGGAGGGGAATTGGTGTTTGAGTTAGAACAAAATATTCCTTCTATTTCATCCCTTCGATATCTAATGTTGGTTTTCAAATGGAGTTTAGACGAGGTTCAAGTTTTCAATTTTAGTCGCGAGTTTCTGCCTGAGGTTGCTGTTGGACGTGTCCCAATTCGTCGCTGTCGAGATCCGGAATCGCTGTTTCAGTTCGTGTTGTTGGGACTTGTTTGTTATTTCCTTCTTTTTCAAGCTCCAGTCATTGCCTCAAAGTGTACCTACTTCCAAACGGAACTTCCAAACGAAATTAATTGAAAGTTTTCTTTTTACATTCAGGTTCATCTCTTTGCTCCTTATCTTATTATGGTGTTGATAGAAATATAATTATAGTTGAGATTCTATTAGATTGGAAATGTTTCGGAGTTGGTTTATGTGGTACCCGTCTGTGATACAATTTTTCTCGTGAATTTTGTTTTCCATTGATTTTGGCATATCTTCTTGTTCGATTAGGTCTGTGTGCTACTGATTCTTTCTTTGAGTTTTTCCTTATTTAAATTGTGTTGTTGAGTTGTTACTTGTATTTGAAGTTGAATAAAACAATAGATGGCCGTTTGGGTTTGGTTTGTGCTCAAAGGGAATGGACTGATTTACAAATAGCCATTTTTGCGGCCTTGTATTTAGAAATTGATTAGTTTATCAAATTTAGACCCATGGGTATAAAGTTTGAAAGGTCTTGTTGTATTTTGTTGATCTTCTGAAGGATAAGTTTTATTCTATTGCTAAATCATATATGGTAGTATTGAGGGTTGGTGATAATTGTGAAGATAAGTTAAAGAGATAACACATTAGTATTTGTGGTATTCGATTGTGTTCGATGGTTATAGTTGAATACTTCCAAGTAGTACATTTGCTTATAAACATGATAATTTGGGCTATGCTTCAAGCAGCTGTTTGGGTGCTGCCTTTCCGTTGACTCAGAAATTGAGTGGCAATTTTAAACCATCAGTAGGTAAACGTGCAGCTTATTCACCGACTATTCCATAATCAATGGCATCACAATAATGTCAAAATTACTTTTAGAAAAATCATGAATATCGTAGCTTGCTTTAGGCACGTAGTAAAATCATCACAGCTACGGGTACGATTCCCATGATGTAGTTGTGATACTCAGTTTCAAGTTAGTTTTCAAATACGAATATCCGTAGTTCACTTAGTTGAATGATTTTCCTTTAATAAAATTGAGGTGACCATCCAATAACCTAGTTTATGGACCTCATATCGATACCTTAATTAGTGTAGAAAATGCCTTGAAATCTCGTAGTTTGCTTTAGGCACATTAATTAAATAAATTGGCATAACTATGGGTACGATTCCCATGACGTAGTTGTGATACATAATTTCAAACCGGGGGTACATTTATGTGACCCGGCAACAATTTAGTCTTGTTAATAAAATAAACATGTTGTGGATTGTGGGTACGGTTCCAGTGACATGATTCGTAACGTGTAATCGAATAATTAGTCGTATAACAATCATATTATTAAAAGCGTTTTAAAATGATTAAAAATGCACATAGGTTTCAAGAGTGTTTTAAAATCAGATAAATAGGCCAATAATAATAGTTGAGCGACCGTGTTAAAACCACGGAACTTGGGAATGCCTAACACCTTCTCCCGAGTTAACAGAATTTTTTACCCGAATTTCTGTGTTTCGCAGACTGTAAAACAGAGTCAAACTTCCTCGATTCAGTATTTAAACCGGTGACTTGGGACACCATAAATTATCCCAAGTGGTGACTCTGAATTTTAAATAAATAATCTTGTTTTGATTGTCACTTAAATTGGAAAAAACTCCCTTATACTCTTTCGGGGTAGGAAAAAGAGGTGTGACAATCATATTCTGGTTCTTGATTCATTATTTCACAATTAGACAGTGAGTTAGGATATGGGCATTAAGTACGCAAGCATGTCATGTTATTTAAGTCCGCATTATTAGAACTGAAAGAAGAAATAAGAAAAATAACAAAAATCAGAAAGAATAAAGAAAGATATTCATAGACGATGAAATATTAATTTCATTTCATTTAATTTGAAGATAGAAGGGTTTACATTGGAATTTTAAAGACAATAAAATAAAAGAAACATTCGAGTTACACCCTGAAATAACCCGGAATGCAGAAAAGGTGGCAAGATTGGACTACCGGGATTCTCGCCTGACTAGAAATGGGGTAGCCTTCCAATTTTGAAGCTTGGCATCGGGCCCTATATACTGCACCTCAGCAGTGCTCGAGCCTTCACCCGGATGGACCATATGAGCCTCATATAACATTCGCCTCATTGCCCCACATATGTCCTCAATTTATTCGGCTGTGAAGGCCTCAACTTCTTCCTCTATGTATCTTGGTTTAACAAAAGTTCTGGCAAGATGCGGGACCGGCTGAGGTAGAGCCCACCCATCGTTCTTACATTCTTTAGCCCATTTCACATCGGCTTCTGTAGCTTGGAAACCGACACCATAGAAGTTCTCACTGGCAGTCAAGTTGATGGGCTCCGTAATGCCTTGCAAAGATGCCCCGAGCCCTTTCGCGGGCTTGTAGCCATGCCTGATCATCTCATTAGCAACCATGATTGATGCGTTGGACAAGAAGGGTTGAGTACACGGGGTTCCTTCCTCATTTTGGTCCACGACCACAATCTCAAAAGCTTGGTAGACTATGTGCTTGCTACCTTCTTTAGCCTCCAAACATTGGACTGATGGGTCCCTATAAATTGATTGCTCATCTTCTCCATGAACCACAATTTCCTAATCTTTGTGTTCAAACTTAACCATTTGGTGTAGAGTAGAAGGTACGGCCCCTGCCGTACGGATCCAAGGCCTTCCTAGGAGAAAATTGTAGGAGGTTTCCATGTCCAAGACCTGAAATGTCACTTCAAAATCCACAGGACCGATAGTTAAGATCAAATCAATCTCCCCTATTGTGTCTCTCTTGATGCCTTCAAATGCACGCACGCAAACATTGTTGGACCGGATTCTCTCAGTCCCAATTTCCATTCTTTGAAAAGTCGAGAGAGGGCAGATGTCAACCCCAGATCCGCCATCTAGTATGACTCTTTTCACGTAGTACCCTTCACACTTAACTGTCAGATGAAAAGCTTTGTTGTGGGCAGCCCCTTCCAAGGGCAAGTCATTTCTGCTAAATGAAATTCGATTGACTTCGAAGAATCATTCTTCTATCCTTTCCAGTTGCTCAACAGTGGTTTCAATCGGAACATATGCTTCATTAAGGGTCTTTATCAACACTTTCTGATGCTCATTCGAGCTTATCAGTAGAGACAAGAGCGAGACCTGAGAGGGAGACTTTAGGAGTTGGTCAATTACCTCGTAGTCCACTATTTTCATTTTTCGGAAGAATTCCTCTGCTTCTTCGGCACTGACTAGCTTTTTAAGCGGAAAACGCTTCTGTTTGGCGTTGTTCACTTATTCCTAGACGGGTTTATTTCATTCACTTCCCCCGTGATTTCTTTTCCCTTGTACATCACTACCGCTTTGTTGTAGTTCCAGGGGACGACAGTGGGATCCTTTATGGGCTTCTATGGTGCGCAGCTGATAACTATGGGCTCATTCAGCCTTGGTGAAATTATTGGGCCCTGCGCCATATAAGTTCCCTTTGGTTCATACATCGTGTTTAGCTCGAACCTTTTGGGGGGACTTAACACAAACTGTTCTTTCCTAGGGGCCCGGGGAACATAAAGAATGACATCTTTACGAGGTATTGCCCCTGTCTTGGCTTCCACAGTCTTTTCTACACTTGGAGGAGTGAAGTTGCTCTTCTTTTCCCCCTTTTCTTGCTTTGCAACCACCCTTGGCTTCTTTTCAACATTGGCGATAGCAATGATGACTTTCAGAGCTGGGTCAAACTCTTTATCTTCACAAATCATCCCAATAACTGGCCTATTATTGTGAACCGACAATGGGTTATTAGTTATATTGGGGATCTCTTCATCTTTCAACACTACCCTCTTTTGCTCTATTAGGTTTTCGATTACCCTTTTGAGAGTCCAACAGTCCTCAGTGTCATACCCTTCTGCCCCAGAATGAAAAGCACATCTGATATCGGGTCGGTAGGAGGGTGACTTTGGGTTTTGCCTATTCGGGGGTATGGGTTGCAACAGACCTATTTGGACCAACTTAGGGAAAAGGCTAGAGTATGATTCACCAATGGGCGTGAAGTTGGTTCTTCTGGGCGGCTCACGGGCACGGGCATTGTATGGAATTTATTTTGTGGGGGACGGGGATTATATGGAGCTTGGTGAGGAGGGTTATTTCTAGGAGGTGGAGCTAGGTTTTGGTTAAACTGTTGTTGTGGCCAAGAGTATGGCTAGGCATTCATCACCGCATAAGGCTGAGGAGCCATGGCATAAGCCACGTCCTGGTGAGGATAATAATGTTGCGGGGTGTTTGAAGGGAAGTAACCTCGGGGTTGATGGGGGTTTCTCAGACTTGTAGCCACCATGGCTACTTCTTCTTTCTTCTTTCGGTTTGCTACACCCGCCGACCCACTCTAGATTGCTTGGGACGTAGCTCTTATAGCAGATTGGCTCAATATGCGACCCGTTTTTAGACCATTCTCGACTATCTCCCCAATCTTGATAGTCTCAGCAAATGGCTTTCCCATGGAAGACATCATGTTATGGAAGTAGTCAGCCTCTTGGGCTTGTAGAAAGATACTAACCATCTCTCTCTTATCCATAGGGGGTTTCACCCTGGAAGCTTGTTCGCGCCACTTAACAACATATTATCGGAAACTCTCCGAAGACGTTTTTTAGATGAGACAGAGAATTTCTGTCTGGAGCTATGTCTATGTTGTACTGGAATTTCCTGACAAAATCTTGAGCCAAATCATCCCATATGTGCCAACGAGATATGTCTTGATCCATATACCACTCGGATGCAATGTCGACTAGACTCTCTCGAAATAATCCATTAGGAGTTCTTCTCTTCCGCTTGCCCCTCTTAATTGATTGCAATACCCCTTGAGGTGGGCTATGGGGTCCCTGTGTCCATCATACTTTTCGAACTTGGGAGTCAAAAAACCAATGGGCAGATGAACATGCGGGAACATACATAAATCAGTGTAGGATACGCTCTTCCGGCCACTTAAACCTTGTATATTCTTGAGGCTTTGTTCCATGCTTCTCATTTTATGAGTGATTTCCTCTTGCTTGGGATTCTTTGTAGCTCTCTCTTATCCTGCAATAAACTCATACCGAGGTTGTTAAGGGTAAGAATTGGTGGTGAAATGAGTTGTGTCTGATGGAAAAGGTGGTACTTGGAAAGTAAAGGATGATGGATCAAAGCTTGGCCTAGGCAAGGTTGGCTGTGCCATAGACAAGGTTGGTGGTGCAGTGAATATGTTAGAAGCCACTCTTGAAATCAATGCCTGGGGGTGAGCCTCAGAAGGCGTTCCGGCGAAGTGGGCTAACATGGTGTGGTATCCAAGTGGGGTGTTCGGGTAACTTATTGGGATGTTGGAAGTTCCACATGCTCTGGGAAGTAGCTCGGGGAAACCAGGTATTGCACTAGGTGACTCTATACCGTTGGAACAAGCATCCCACATTTCCAATATGCGGAGGCGCAATGCCCTATTCTTTTCAGCAGCCGTTGACTCTAAGGTTGGGATAACTGATATCGGGCTATCCTCTGGGATGGGAATCATTGGTAGATGACTTTTGATGACATTTCGACACTTCCATTGGATCTTGTAAAGTTAGGGTATGAAGACAGGTTACCACAAAACCAACCACCTTAAAACAAAACCTAAACTCAACATCAGACACAACAAACTGGTTAGTTCGAGGCATTTAACACATAGGGAATCACACATTGGGGGGTGTGATGCACCTATAAAGTTAAATGTGTTTCTACATGTTTTGCAATGATTGCGTGTCTCATCCCGACTTTTGTTTATCTCCCCGATCTTTCTCTTGCTCTCTTTTGCACTATCTCATTGTTTTCTCTCTTGTTTTCGTTCTCTTTTTCTTGTTTTCTCTCTTTTTCTTGTTTTCTTTTTCCTTTTGGTTTACTCTTTTCATCATTTTCTCTTTTATTTGAGATATTTAAAACCATGACCGAATCCGATGGGGATTGTCTACATATCACGACGCCGCGTGAATCAGATCATCATGTAGTTAAAGGAATAAATGTAGAAATAAAAGAAAGAAACAATTTGGGTTTTTTCTAAATTTTCATTAAAAAATAAAAACTTCTAATTTTTCTATTACAACGACTCCATCATGCCTTTATAGGGATTGAAAAACTAAAAATAGACTCGAAACAGACTCTAGAACTGGAAACTGAAATACAGACTCGAAACGAAAATCAAGAGTACATAAGTGCTTCCAAAACTACTCCAGGGGCCCGTTGGACATCAGTCGGTATCGCCACGGGCCTATGTGCAAGATCTCCTTGGAGGCGATCTAAGTCATTGAATATTTGACGAACAAAGGTCATCACTACGGTGAAGAAGGTGGTTCTAGTCATGTCCTCACATTCATGACATTTCATGATGATGTAGTTGGGAATTTCTCTAACCCTTTCCCTAATGATGCCTTTCTCGTGGAGCAAACGTCCAATTTGTTAAGACCTAGCTTCTAGCACTTGGCTGTCCTGATGGCTTTGACCCTACAACTATTGAATATCCTCTTCTAGCTGAGACATTAGTGCATAACAATGTTCCCTCTCTGCTTTAAAATTCTTTGTTTGTTTGGCCATTGCATTCTCGAGGGTAGTTAGCTTTTTCTTCAGGTTTGTGACTTCTCCATCATATTTCCTTTTTAATTGCTGGACAAACTCTACTCGTCCCTCTGTGTTCTTCGCCAACTGTGCATGGGCTCTTGCTAGACTACCCTCGGATTTTTCTAAATCATCCTCGTACTCAGATATTTTCCTCCTAATACCATTTATGAGTCTTTCATCCATTTCGGCTCCTTTCCTGATTCTCAGCAGATATCTTCATTTTTTGGATCTGGGCTCGAAGGGCTTTGTTTTCTTGGGCCAACCTTTTCTTCTCCCCTTCATCAACAGTAGTCTTTACACTACTATCAAATTTGAAATCTCTGATTTTCCCCTCCAATTTGCTTATCTTGGATCTGTAGCTTGTCTCTTTTGCCAACCAATCCCATTGCTCTTGTGCTCCATCAATGAATTGTTGGACATGGGTCTTTTTGGTGGGCCGTTCTATCTCTTGATGTACTTGAAACCTTTTACCATACCAGGTCGTATAAGTAGGCTCTAATTCACCTTTGGACAAATCTCTCACCCGAGTCTATGGCTCCAAGAATCGACACTGATGCCAAATGTAGCGAACCTTTTCTTCCGGGAATGCAGCTTTTGGACCTAGTTCAATGACTTGTCGACTCAAATCTTCATCATGAGGGATAGTTTGGTACCATCCTAGCTGGTGCAGAACTCTGTGTGGAGCATACGGTTGAATACTTCGAAGACCCATCAATATAAGAAAACACACTTCTGCCGACATATAGATGACTTCAGTGACCGGGAGCCAACCGAACGTCCACTCAATTTTGCTTACAGTCAAAGAACTCAAATGCGCAAACCATGCCTCCATACCCTCTGGAAACTCATGACCCTCTATCCGGTTTTCATGTTCTTCAATGCAGTTAAGATCAATCAAACCATAGTTCATGTACCCCGAACGATGGCAAATGTGTTCTTCCATCCAAAGTTATAAAAGCATGTTACAACCCTCAAAGAATTTCCCCCTGCTCGACAAATAGTTAAAGCTCGATAAATCTCTGCTAGGATCATCGGTACAATGGTGCCATTAGCCTTTTTAATCATGAAATCGTCCATTCCCACGAGCCCTAACTCTATATGTCCATCTTTTCTCGGACAGATTAAGGTGCCCAAGAGTGCCACTATAAAGGCTAAGTCCCGACATGCTTCCCATTTACCTTTGTTCCCTGAATGAGTTAGACCAGTATCCGGAGCCTCAAAACCATGGGGATCACCATAACGACGGTACAAGAAGTAGAATGTGCAAAATCGCTCAGCCAAATTTCCATCTTTGTCTTCCCGACTGATACTTAGAAGGTCTAGAAACTTGTGAGGATTCACCGTTCTTGGTGCCACTAGGTACCGGTTCCTGAGATTCCCACTAAGACCAGCATAGCCCGCTATTTCTTCAAGTGTATGGGTTAGCTCAAAATCAGAGAAATGAAATACATTATGCGTCGGGTTCCAAAAAGGTATTAAAGCCTCAATTATATCCAACCTCGGTTTAATCTTCAAAAGACAACTGACACCGCCCAAAGATTTTACCGCAGCACCTCTACTGACTTCCCTTAGGTCAATCTGCCACATATGGAGTTCTAACGGGATTTTCTCGAGGACTGTGAAGGGTTCATTTTCAATAGTGTTCATACTGCACATTTATTTAAAGTGATCGGTTAAAAGACCATGATTTATTTTGACTCAATAGAAGCTTATCAATTTTTAAAATTGCAATTCAAAACAAAAACACATTTACAAATATGGCCCATTAGCACCATAGGGAAGAAGATTTTAGGGTTGTGTTCGCTAAATGACCAAAAATTTTCAAAAGGACCATAGGTGGCTATTCTTGCAAAAACAACCTTCCGATGCCCTTTTGGAGACATTTTGTCTATTTATACAAGAACGACATCACCTAGTTTTATTTATGACAGAATAACAACATTTCATATTTTTGGGTTATTTTTGCAAAAATGGAGTTGGACCCGGTGAGGATTGCCTACGTATCCCACATCTAGTGATAATTAAACTTGCGTAGTTCGAGCAATTTTGACACAACAGAAAACAACACCAAATATTTTTTTTGAAACAATTTTCCTTTTTCTCCTTTTCTTTTCTCTTTTTTTTTCAAAATTTCGGCAGAGTTTCGGTACTTTTTGGACACTAGATTTTCCAAAGACGAGTAATTTTCTCTCTCATACCTCAATTTAATTTTTCAAGTTTTTTCTCCCTTATTCTAGAAGCCTGTCAACATGCAGTCCGAAGCAAATAAATGTACAAGTAGCATGTAAAATGCATCAGGATGGTCTTTTGATTTCGGGTACACTGTCCTAGACGGACCCAACCCCTGTGTTGAGTTCCCAAAGTCAAATGCACGTGATGCAAACAAGCGTTCCTACTAGGGATCCGGCATGAGGCTATGTTATGCTAGGTTTAAAAAACTGGGTGTATTGTTCTAGACCTAGCTTACTTGAGCGGACAGCTCGAGCTGAGGGAGGCAGCGTACCGGGAATATAGAAGCTTCACCGGTTTTGCAACTTGTCTGAACCTCGTTCTAAAATTGGGATATGACTCTAACAGAGAAGAAGTTACACGAAGTGCACACTTCCTAGATGATTTAGAAGACTCAAAGAGAAGAGGGTTTCATAACAATTTATATACAGTCCAAACAATATCAAAGCGGTAAAAAGCAATATTTCGCACATTAGGCTCAAACATATAAAATCAGATAATAAATAAAGCCAACTATAACAGTTATTCTAAGCTCGAATTGTTAAACCTTGAACCAAAGTTCTGGGTTTTGATCCCCAGTAGAGTCACCAGAGCTGTCACACCTCCTTTTTACCCACCCAAGGGGAGTATAAGGGAGTTTTTCCAATTAAGTGATATTATTTGAAATGAGATTATTTATTTATTTTTTAGCGTCGCCACTTGGAATAGTTTATTTGGTGTCCCAAGTCACCAGTTTATTTTAAATCCCAAATCGAGAAAATTTGGACTTTATTTTAAAAGTCTGCGAACCAGAAATTCTATATAAGAAATTCTGTTAACCCGGGAGAAGGTGTTAAACATTCCCAGGTTCTGTGGTTCGAGCACGGTCTCATAAACTATTAAAATTGGCCTAATTATATGATTAATTACATGTTTTAAACCTATTGTTAATTTTTAGCATTATAACCGCTTTTAATTATTTTAACCGCTTTTAGGATTTATGGAATTGTTTCTTGAATAAGTTACGATTGTCATACACTTGCCGTTTTGGAACACACCGCGAATCACGTTACATGAAATGCACCCGTGATTCGCGATATGCTTATTTTATTAATAATTCAAAGTTGTTATGATCAGGTTACATAAAATGCACCCCCGAATTTAGGAATTAGGTACCACAACTACGTCACGAGAACCGTACCCGTAGATATGATGATTTTATTAAAATGCGCCTAAAGTAAACTACGAGTGTTTAAAAAGGATATTTTTTTTACTATACTAAGTTAATACTTAATGTGAGGGCCATAAGTTATGATTTTGTTTGCGTATGGCACACCTCAGTTTTATTTTAACAAGGTTTGCATTTCACCTAAGCAAGACTAAGGGTACTCATATTTTAATCCTAATTTGAAGTTCAAACTAAGAATCCTTTAATCAAAGACAAACTTGAAGTGTGGAGGGTTAGGCTTTTAAATCACTTTTGAAAAGGAGTTTTGGGCCAGAAATGGCTCACTACTTAATTAATTCAGCTTTGTAAGCTGGTTTTTGGGCCCACGATTTGGCCCAGTAGAAAAGAATCCCAAGTCCCTTCGCCCATATCAGAACTTCAATCAATTTTGCCCACATTGGGCTTATATCAGGCGGACGCAATTATGGTTATCTACCATCTAGTCCTGTCTACCTTTATGTTCTAAAACTTGCTCAATTGCCAAAAAGAAATGCAAGAAAATGATCATGAATGAAATACATCATTGAATTTGATTAAGGCCATGAATCAAGCCCAAAACAGAAATTAAATCATTGGCAGAAGGGCCCAAGGTCGAAACTCAACTGGGCTGTCTCGTCTGAGCTAATGCCATGCCCAATTGAGATTCAGATTCCTTCAATCACATGCAGTCCAGAATATTGAAAATTTCCACAAATAAAGGCCATAGTCTTAATTTAACCATTAACATGCTATTAGTATTAACAAGGAAAGATTTAAACCCTACTTATTCATGAGCCACATTAACTTAAATATGCAATCACCTTACTACTGCTGTAATTTGAGAAAAAAACATGATGAAATTCCTGACTCTAAATAAATATGGCATGATTCAATGGGAGTTCCTACTGCATATCATTAACACAACAAAATGCTCAATTCCTGAGCTCATTCATACATTATCCTAAGCTTAAACATACCATTAATCTAACAATGTTGGACTCATGGTGACTCAATTGATAATACACATACACGTAATATGCAATCAGTAGTTTCCCACCACAGTCCCACTAAATTACAACTGAAACATTGGAACTAATTTAAACCTTGAATCCTTAAACTTCATGAAACATACTAGAGAATAGAACATTTAATCAAAACTGAAGCAAGTAAGTACAGAGCCAACAAATAACAGCTATTAAATGGAAAAAGAAGATCTAAAGATCCATCTCAAGTCAAACATGTCAAAAACTTCAATTTGTCATTTCAGGGCTCAATGAAAATACCTGGGTGCAGCCAAAAGAAACAACAAAATTTCAGCAAAGAGTAGTGTGACCAGCAATAGTTAACAACAGTAGCACCAGATTTAACCCATATTCCACCCAGAAAATCAATAAAAATATTAAGAGCTTCAGCTTAGAAGACCAAGAATTCTCATGAAAATCCTTTTTGAACTATAGGAGAAAACCAGAAATGCTATCCGAAACAAACTTTAAAAATGTAGAAAAACTTTTTTTTGAGTCCTTTTTTCAAGGTATGAATCTCTGCCTTTTTGAGTGAAAGAATGGTACTAATTATAGCCCTAAAAGGGGTGCCATGTGTTGCTGAAAATAGAATGTGAATTATTCCCTCACAAGGCATCTTTTCTAACAGAATTGGGACAGCTGGTAGCCTTTGGTTGGCTCCAGCATTTGTGCTGGCCAAAATTGGGCCAGCTGCCCCAGATTCTAGAAGTTTCCCTTCTAAAAATCTGATTTCCTATTCCCAAATTAACCTCCTAAGTTTCATCTATTCAATTAACATCCTAAGAGTTTTTAACAATTACAAACTAAAACAAATAACACCAAAATCTGAACTAAAGGCAAAAAAGATCAAAATGAATAAATCCTGATTTAATTAAGCTTCTAACTAGACCTAAATTACTTTAGCATTGAAGTGAAATTAGAAACGACATAAAACATAAACATTTGCACCTAACATGAATCCAAAATTGATCAATAAGACATTTTCTAAGAATTGAACCTATTGAACCAAACTAATATCATCATATTAGGGAATCAAACAACAAGAAACTAACATGCTAAACAAATATTAATAAACCCTAAACAACAAATTGACCAATCAATGACTGTGACAAAAATGCTTAACTAATGAACCCTAAAACTACTGATTAATCATGTCTAAAGACTGAAACAAGGAAGAATTCTTAAACAGATGAATAATGAAACAGATTGACAAAAAAATGAAAATAAAAATCAGAAAGAACGCTGATTAAAATTTGAAGAAAACATAAGGAAGGTGGAGAGGTAAATGATACCTTAACAACTGAGGAATAAAAGCGAGCCAACAGATTTTGAGGTCCATTTCACCATGATTGACCAACAGAGGTCTTCTCCTTCAAGGGATCCAATCTTGCATGGCTTTGACCAAATCTCCTTGAAAGAGAAGACTTCTGGAAGTCTAACCTTTGAAGGAAAAAATAGCAAGGAACTTGGATTTGGACAAGACAGAAACCCCTTCTTAGATTTGCAATTCCGGAGTTTTGCATGGTTATTTGGAAAAATCAATAAGGTATTTAGCAAGAGAAGGGTACAGGGGTGGCCTGGTGAAATTTTGGGTCGATTTGGAAGGATTAGGGTTTAGGACCAGATTTTTGGATCTAATATTTGAGGATTTGGGTGGAGATTTTGGAAAAAAGGCTTGTGGATTTGGAAAGAAGAAGGGACAGAGGTTATGGGGTGTTAATTCAAGGGTGTTTGGAGCACCAGAACAGTCGTGAGGTGATTTCCGGTGGCAGTTGGCGGCGGAGATAGCGGGGGTTCTTGGGGCGGCTAAGGTTTGGTTTAGATACAAAGGTGATGGTTAAATGGGGGGCTTGAATGGGGGGGGGGGGAGGAGATCGGGTTAGGACAGTTTTATATATGGGAGGATATTAGTTCCAAACCGTTGGATCACTAAGATCCAACAGCTGTGATGAAAAGGGACAAAAACGGGGTCGTTTGGTGGTGGGGAAGACCTGGACCGAGTATTTACATGTTTGGGCTTGGATTTGGGCAATTATTTGGGTGTAAAATCAGCCCAATTCACTTTCAAAAACCAGCTCATTTTCTCTTTTTCCTTTTTAACTTTTTCTTTTGTTTTTATTTTCCATAAAATTATACTAATTATCTAATTAAAATAATTGCAAAAATTAGCTAATCCTAAATTAATGATGAGAAAAATACTATTATAACATTTTAAAGCTAAAAATGTAAATGAAGGTTATTTTTTGTGATTTTCACTTTAATAAAGCAATTAATTAACTAATTAATCCTAAAAATATGAAAACAAAAATCTAAATGCAATGCATGGAGTTTTGACATTTTTCATGATTTTAATTAAACTTAAACGTGCACAGAAATGCAAGCAATTAATAAAAATCCTACAAAAAATCCTATAAAATGGCAAATAATTGGAAAAAATCTATCTTCTTGGATTTTATACGAGTATTTCATATAGGGCAAAAATCACATGCTTACAGGTGAAATAAGGGTGAATTAATATGGTGAAATAAGGGAGAATTATGATACTAACTCTGATTATATGGTGGGATCGGGTTGCACCCAACAACATATATTTGCTTATTATTATTGATATTTACATGATGGAATAAGGGAGAATCGTGTTGTACTATAGGACCGAGTTGCGCCCCGCAACCATTTATATGTTTGCATTTCTTGTTGTATTGTGTTGGCTGCGGTACTTTCGTATGAGACTCTAAGGATTTCTATTTCTATGTTTACTAGTTTCGATGATTGAGTTATTTTCATGAACTGGCTTATTTTTCCGTATTTTCCTTTTCCTATCATTATTTATATACTGTGTACAGGTTATTGTAAGTGACCCGCCTTATCCTGGTCACTAATTCATCGAGGTTAGGCTCGGCACTTACAGAGTACATGAGGTCGGTTGTACTCATACTACACTCTGCACTTTTTGTGCAGATTTTAGAGTCGGCCCATCAGCGGTTAGTAGATTGCTTGAGTTGAGTATTGGTACGGAGACTTGAAGTACAGTTGTTTGGCGTTCGTAGACCTGAAGTCCCCTTCTACTTTATCTTAGTTATGTATTATCTTTCAGACAACTTTAATTTAATTCAAACCTTTATCTATATTATTCTAGAAGCTTCTGCACTTGTGACACCAGATTCAGGGTTGTATTTCAATATTTTAGTTGTCATGGCTTTCCACACTTGATTTCTTTTTACCTCAGTTATTTCAGTAATTAACATCAGTTAAATTTGAATTGTTTAAAAATGGCTTAAAACTAACTAACGTTGGCTTGCCTAACAAGTGAAATGTTAGGCACCGTCACAGTCCCGAGGATGGAATTTCGGGTCGTGACACTTTACTTATATCACCACGGGACCATTGTATTTAGTTTTGAAAATTATTTTCCCAAAATAGATACATGCATTAGCTTATCACACCGCGTGGTTTTAAGTAGTTCCCTTACTAGCAACACGCGTATCAACCCCACCTTATATCACCGCATGCGTTTCTACCCCAATCCTTATACCACCGCATGTGTATCAATATCACAACACATCACAGATCGCACCTCAAGTGCCCAATATCACAACTTCCAAAGAAGTCGACAATATAGTGTTTCCATAATAAATAGACCATGGCTCAACCACAATATGTACCAGAGTCTTAACAATAGCAACCGAAAGTGAATAACTCAACAGGAATGGTATTTCAACAAATTTACAACTTTTTTCAATGTGAATCATGACATTTATAACCTCAACACCAAATTCAATACTAAGATATTCCAATAAATACAGCTTCGAGTAAAGGAACTCAACGGTTAAATAATGAATAAAGAATTGAGAGAACAATAACTTCAACTAAACATGTAAAGACAATTAGCAAATAAGATATAAGACAAGTATTAACGATGTCAAGAAAGCATGTGAAGATAGACTAATGATGATGAATATAACATGTTATGACAACTCAATTAAAGGCATGGAAGAATCTTCATAGCTAACACCTGTCAATTACCATATTTAGCAAGTGTACACACTTGTCACCTTATGTACATGACTTTCACATATCACAATTAACACTAAATAACACCAATTCTAAGGGGTAGTTCCCCCACACGAAGTTAGATAAGACACTTACCTCAAAACACGCTAACTCAATTGTCACGACCCCGGTTCCCCCTCCGTGAACCATTGTGACGGCACCTAGTTCCCTACAACTAGGTAAGCCTAATAATGCGAAAAACAACCAATTTGCGGAATAAAACAATTTTAAACAAAAATAGAGTAACAAAACAACATTTAAAAGTGTCGTTCGACATACACGACATTAACTTTCAAAAACTAATACATATTCCCAAAATCCAGAAACCCATAAATCACAAGCTAAGGATACTACATAGTGTTCTAACTCCAGAATAGTCTAAAACAAAGTAAATACAGAAGGGAGGTAACTACAATGAGAGAATGGAGAGAGACTCCTTGGTCTGCGAACGTGGCAGATATACCTCGAAGTCTCTGAAGGGTCGCCTCGCCTGAAGGATGGTGAGTCTGAGTCAAAGTACCTGGATATGCTCATGAAAAATATGTGCAGAAAGGGCATGAGTACACCACAACAGTACTTAGTAAGTGCCAATACTAACCTCGGTCGGGTGGTGAGGAAGGTTAGGGCCCTACTGAGGTTAAATAAAATATAAAGTTCAACAGTGTAGAAATTAAGTACAGCAGTAAAAGTAACACAGGATATAGAGGACAACAACAACTATTATAGAGGCAAGTAAACACAGAAAGAAATGCGGCTCAGCACCAAAATAACAATCAGGGATCTCCCAGGATACCGTTCTGTAGTCCCAAATATACACATCCAATAGATCTCCCGGGATCCCGTCCCGTAGTCCAACTCGTAGTGCGCAGGGATCTACCGGAATCCCGTTCCGTAGTCCCAAATGTAAAGACCCAGTACTAGGGGAATCTACCGGGTGCATTTCCGTAGTTCCATATAACTGTGCAGGGGGATCTACCTGAATCCCACATCCGTAGTCCCAAATGTAAACAGACAAGGGGGGATCTACCCGAATCCCATCCGTAGTCCTAATGTAAATGCACAGCAGCAACACGAAGATATTCAAAAATGTCAAATTTCATATTAAGGCAAACAAGTAATTTTAGCCTAACATTCTGCACAGAATTTAGGTAAGGCAGTTTGAGAAAATACAGCAATTAAATCACTTAGACATGCTTTCATAAGCTAACAACATGCTTAATAGTGCAAGTAGTAAAAATAGGAAAGGAAACATACTAATAATTACTTAATAAAAACCCGAATTTCCAATAATTAGCACAAGTACGCACTCTTCACCTCACGTACAAGGAATCTCAATTGCCAAATATACCAAATCCTAAGGGGAAAGTCCCCCACACAAGGTTAGGCAAGCCACTTACCTCGAACCAGCTCAAATCAATCTGAAACCACTCTCTTGCCACGAGTACTCGACTCCAAATGGCTCAAATCTATTCACTTAAATTTTATAAAGTAAATAACACTTCAAGTAACTGATTCTAAGCTAATACGCGAAATTAGGTAAAATGGCCAAAACGCCCCTCGGGCCCACATATCGGAATTAGATAAAATTTATATTTCTAGAATCCTCACCCTCTCACGTGTTTATTCATACCAAAAGTACCAAAATCGGACCTCAAATGGTACCTCAAATCATCACTCAAAGGTCTCTAATTAGTCAAGCCCTAACCCACAAATTACCACTGATTTTCCTTAATTTTTCATGCTTAAATTGATAAAAATAATTCCAATAACGATTTTAGGGACCAAAGACCTTACCCCAATGAATTCCTCTGAAGATCCCCCTTGAAAAGTGCTCCCCAAGCTTTTTCCCGTTTGAAAAGAGGTGAAAAATGGCTAAATTTCGCGAAGGCAAGAATTTATATGTTTCTGCCCAGTTATTCCGCTTCTGCGGCCCTGGGACCGCATCTGCAATCCCGCTTCTACGAGGACATGGTCGCATCTGTGACTTTTCACTTAAAGCCCAGCTTCTGCACCTGCGGTTAATTCTTCATCTCCTCCACCAATAATGCTGTTTCAGATCCTGATACATCTTTGCGGCACCCGGATGAATGGAATACCGCGAGATATGGGCCTCTTCTAGAATCAACTCCCGAAGCCCATCCACATTGGGCACACATATCCGGCCCTGCATCCTCAACACCCCATCATCACCAATAATCACATCTCTGGCATCACCATGCTGAACCTTGTCCTTGAGGACAAGCAAATGAGGGTCATCATACTAACGTTCCCTGATACAATCAAATAAGGAAGACCGAGAAACCACGCAAGCTAGAACCCGACCGGGCTCCGAATGATACAATCTCACAAACCGGCTGGCTTAGGCATGAACATCCACCGTCATAGGCCTGTCCGATGCTGGTAAATAAGCCAAACTCCCCAAACTCTCTGCCCAGCGGCTCAAAGCATCAGCCACTATATTGGCCTTGCCCGGGTGATACAAAATAGTGATATCATAGTCCTTCAGCAACTCTAACCACCTCTTCTGGCGCAAATTTAGATCCTTTTGCTTGAACATGTGCTGCAAGCTCTGATGTTCAGTATAAATCTCACAGGGAACACCATACAAATAATGACGCCATATCCTCAGGGCGTGAACAATGGTAGATAACTCAAGGTCGTGGACCGTATAATTCTTCTCATGTATCTTCAACTGTCTAGATACATAGGCAATCACCCTACCATCCTACATCAATATCGCTCCGAGGCCAATCCTCAAGGCATCATAATAGACCATATAAGACCCCGAACCTGTAGGCAGTATCAAAATTGAGGCTGTAGTCAATGCTGTCTTGAGCTTCTGAAAGCCGCCTAACACTCTTCCATCCATTGGAACGGAGCACCCTTCTGGGTCAGTCTAGTCATAGGGGCTGCAATCGATGAAAACCCCTCAATAAAATGGCGGTAGTAACTCGCTAAGCCAAGGAAACTGCAGATCTCTGTAGCTGAGGATGGTCTGGTCCAACTCTGCACGACCTCTACTTTCTTCGGATCCACTTGAATACCCTCACTCGATACCACATGGCCTAAGAATGCCACAGAATCCAACCAAAACTCACATTTCGAGAACTTACCATATAACTTTTTTTCTCTCAAAGTCTGAAGCACTGTCCTCAGGTGCTACTCATGATCTTCCCGACTCCGATAATACACCAAAATATCATCAATAAAGACAATGACGAATGAGTCAAGATACGGCCAGAACACACTGTGCATCAAATGCATAAAGGTTGTTGGGGCATTGGTCAGCCTAAATGACATAACAAGGAACTCATAATGACCATACCGAGTCCTGAAAGCAGTCTTCGGGATATCTGGCTCCTGAATCTTCAACTGATGGTAACCTGAGTGCAAGTCAATCTTAGAAAACACCTGTGTGCCCTGAATCTGGTCAAATAGATCATCAATACGAGGTAAAGGATAACGGTTCTTCACTATAACCTTGTTCAACTGGAATTAATACACATACACATAGACCATCCTTTTTCTTTACAAACAAGACAGGAGCACCCCAAGGTGATACACTGGGCCGAATAAAACCCTTATCAAGCAATTCTTGTAATTGATCCTTCAACTCCTTCAACTCAGAAGGAGCCATACAATACGAAGGAATAGAAATGGGCTGAGTGCCTAGCAACAGATCAATGCCGAATTCAATATCTCTATCAAGCGGCATGCCTAGAAGATCAGCAGGAAACACATTAGGAAAATCTCATTCTACTGGGACTGAATCAACTGAAGGGGTATCAATACTGACATCTCTCACATAAGCAAAATAGTTTCACATCCCTTCTCAACAATACATTGAGCTTTAAGAAAAGAAACAACTCTACTGGGAGTGTGATCTAAAGTACCCCTCCACTTAACACGCGAAAGACCTGGCATAGACAGCGTCAAAGTTTTGGTGTGACAATAAAGAATAGCATAATAGGGTGACAACCAGTCCATGCCTAAGATAATATCAAAATCTACCATGATAAGCAACAATAAATCGGCTCTGGTCTCAAAACCACTAAGAGTAACCAAACATGACCGATAAATGCGGACCACAACAAGAGAATCTCCCACAGGAGTAGAAACATAAACATGGGAACTAAAAGAATCCCGAGGTACACCCAAATACAGAGCAAAATAAGAAGACACATAAGAGTAAGTGGAGCCTGGATCAAATAGAACCGATGCATCTCTGTGACAAACCAATATAATACCTGTGATGACAGAATTAGAGGCAACAGCCTTGGTACGGGCAGGAAGGGCATAGTATATGGAATGGCCTCCCCTTCTAGGGCGACCTCTACCTCCCCGACCTCCACCTCTAGCTGGCTGAGCAGGTGAGGTAGCAACTGGAGCTGTAACCATAGCCTGGGAACTCTACGGGGCACGCTATGGCTGAGAAGTCTACGGAGATGCACCCCTCCCTAGTCTGGGGTAATCCCTCACCATATGGCGTGTGTCACCACACTCAAAACAACCTCTGGGAGGACGTGGCGGCTGTGACTGGCTCAGGCCAGGTCTGCTGGATTGATCTCGAAAAGCACCCCACGCAAGAGGCGCACTAGAAGCTGGAGGTGCTTAATAAGGCTCCTGAGACCTAGGACTAGAATACCACTGGCCGCTGGAAGAGTTGAATGAACAGGGTGAATCATATAACCCCTACCATGACGTCCTGCAGCTGGGGCATGGGCACCAGAATAATGGCCCGACTCTCGAGACCTCTTGACCTCCCTCTCCTTTCTTCCTAGCATGCATACCCTCAATCCTACTAGCAATGCTCACCACTTGCTGATAATAAATATCTATCTCCAACTCACGAGCCATGCTAGACTTGATGCTAGGAATAAGGACCTCAATAAACCGGAGAACCCTCTCGCGAACAGTTAAAACCAAGGTTGGTGCATGCCTACCCAAACTAGTGTAACAGATAGCATACTCTAAGACGGTCATATCACCCTGGCGCAAATGCTCAAACTCTGTGCGCCATGTGTCCCTGAGGCTCTAGAACATACTCTCTCAGGAACAGATCTGAAAAGTAAGTCCAAGTCAGTGAAGCAGCCTCATCCGGACTGTCTAACTCATCGATGCGCCACCACTCATAGGCGGCTCATCGAAGCTGGAAGGTAGTGAAGGAAACCCTGCTCGATCCTGATATACCCATGGTATGGAGAATGCGGTAACACTCATCTAGAAATCCCAGAGCATCATATGATGCTAGACCACTGAATACATGAGGCTTGAATTTCTTGGACCTCTCAAGCCTCAGCTGCTCATCCTCGGAAGCCGCTGCCCTGTCCTCGGGCTGATCTCGAACTACAAGATCTACAGGAATAATCTCATGGACCTGCTCAACATGCACTCGCTGCTCAGGAGTGCAGGCGGTAGGAGTCTGTGCTCCTCCCCCGGCCTGAGATATAGCTGCAGTAAGGGGAAACAACCCTGTCTAAGCCAAAGTGGTGTACATGCTCATGAATTGTGCCAGTCTCTTGAAGTACTAGAGTAGTAGTAGCAGTAGGCATATCAGGTGTCTGGACTTTGGCTGGATCTGCTGGTGGTACCTCAGTGGCAGCTCGCGCAGGTGCTCTGGCTACACCACGTGCGCGTCCTCGGCCTCTAGCCCGGCACCGGCCTCTAGCCCGGCACCGGCCTCTGACGGCTGCAGTAAGGGGTGCGGGTGCCTGATCATCTCGGGTAGCACGTGTCCTTACCATCTATGAGAGAATAGAAGACAGAAGTTTAGAATTGTGATGTCAAAATATCGTACAACAAGGAAATCAAATAAAGTGGAAATTTTCCTAACAGTTACATAGCCTCTTGTAGATATGTATAGACGTCTCTGTACCGATCAGCGAGACTCTAATAAACTGGTTTGTGACTCATGACTCCTACGAACCTAGAGCTCTGATATCAACTTGTCACGACCCCAGTTTGCCTTCTGTGAACCATAGTGATGGCACCTAGTTCCCTACAACTAGGTAACCCTAATAATGTGGAAAACAACTAATTTGCGGAATGAAATAATTTTAAACAGAAATAAAGTAATAAAACAACGTTTAAAAGTGTCGCTCGGCATACACGACATTAACTCTTAAAAACTAATACATATTCCCAAAACCCGGAAACCCATAAATCACAAGCTAAGGATACTACATAGTGCTCTAACTCCAGAATAGTCTAAAACAAAGTAAATACAGAAGGGCGGTAACTACAATGAGAGAATGGAGAGAGACTCCTCGGTCTGCAGATGCGGAAGATATACCTCGATGTCTCCGAAAAGTCGCCTCGCCTTAAGGATGGTAAGTTTGAGTCGAAGTACCTAGATATGCACATGAAAAACATGTGCAGAAAGGGCATGAGTACACCACAACGGTATTTAGTAATTGCCAAGCCTAACCTCAGTCGGGTAGTGACGAGGAAGGTCAGGGCCCTACTGAGGTTAAATAAAATATAAAGTTCGACAGTGTAGTGTCGCGCCCACTTTTTCCTTCACAGAATCGGGTTTATGGCATTTTGGTTGGGACAATTCTTTCCTTTTCGGAAAAGGGGTTTGCATTTTGAAGAGTCGCCACCTAACAATTTAAGGTGCGTTAGGGCACCTATAGGGTTCATTTATAACTACGTTTGGTAACTAGAGACAGGGTAAGGGTCTGAAATTATCCCAAGGGGAAGGTGTTAGGCACCCCTCAGGATCCACTAGTGTGGTTCCCGGACAAACAATTTTGTGAATTTGTACAATTAGCAAATAACAAGTATGGCTCAAATAGTAGGGGATTTAAGTTTAAGAAATAGATGTTTGAAAAGCAATTAATGAAAAGCAAGAGTTTAAAAGAATTACAATCTAAGCACATTTGTGAATGTAAAGGGGGGTGTCCTAGGTTTGTTTATAATATGGATCACATCAATGCAATACCTGGTATGACACTCCTCAAAGAGGGGCTACACGTGGTATTAACGCAACGGTCATCATGTCCATATCTACCCTTTCCCGTCCTATGAAGGTAATTAAAGCGAGGGTTGGTTTCGACCCCTATTGCATGTTGTTACCCGTCCCTTCCTATCAGTCCTAGAGGAATTTAGGATCTTGTCCTATAAAAGGGGATTCTAGGCAGACCCTCAAGTTTAAAGGCAAAATATGAAGGCGACATATAATAAACAAGTAGGACTTCAATTATGGGGAGCATGGAAAACAAAAATGAAAGGCTCAGATATTCTTCCACACATAGTACACATAAACAACATGACTCATACACAATTAAGGTCTAAATTCAGATCCTAAACAAGGTATCTAAGTGATAACAACAGAACCAGATTTGTTACATGACTTAGAAAAGAAGTTCGAATCAGTCTTGCTTACTAATTTTTAACACGTTGACAGTCAAATACTAATCATAAAGACGGTTCTAGTTTTATTTTAAGTTTACTGCCTAAGGATTGCCTAGGTGTAACATAATATGCAGTAGTTACCAGGATTATTGAAAACAGTTAAAAAGTTATTTTACCTAAAGGCATGCTGTTCTAACTGTTGCAAAGACATGCAGGATTATCACCAATTTCTCTTAAATAGGATAATCAAACACAAGACTGTTTTATGTCCTTTTTCATGCATCAGTAGTTTAACTAGGTGTAGATGAGCGAGATCCTAAAAATAGGGTATCTAACGTGCACATATGAAAATTACAGAATGATTGCAGAATATGCAGAATTCCTAGAGCATGGTTTCTAAGTGCATGAGCAACAGTTTCATATTAATGTTGTTATTTAGCCTAAAGCAAGATTTCTAAGTGATAAAGTGATGTCAAATGAGATGCTGAAATAGTAAACCTAAGAACATGGTATCTAATGCATGACATGTTTTGAATGGGTTGATCTTACACATGGATTCTAATGCACTCATAGGAAATGCAAACCTAAGGCATGGTTCCTACCCATTGATGTTGATAACATGTATAACTACCCTCCCCTTTTCATTAGCCAGCCGTAATACTTGTTTACAATAGATTATTACAAACCGATATTGAAATGAATTACATAAGTAGAAATGAACAATAAGAGATTACACTATAGATAGCCTGATTAGGACTTCCTCCCTGACTTATGTAATAAATCACCTCAAGTGCCAAGATTATTTCATAGCCCTTCTCATATCCGGGTGTGTCAGAGTTCTCTAAGGACCTCAAGGGATCCCGGGTAGTGCTCACACCCAGATTTCATAGCCAAGACAGAGTAAGTGCAGTGTGGAAAGGCCAATTTATGTGTTTCCAAGTTCAGAGGGAGCTTAAGGGTCCCAAGGCAAGGCTCAAACAAAAAGGGGCAGAACTTAGTGGTCTAAGAGTAGAGTGAGAGTGCTTAGCATAGTTTTGAAAAGGTTGAATTGGAAAACAGTTTTGAAACAACATGTTTGAAATAAGTTTGCAAAACAACAAAAGGGTTGCTCAGGGAAAACAGTTGGGAATAGGAGCAACAACAACTTGGAACAAGCCAGCACACACAGAACAAGTTTAAAGAATAGTATCATTTCAACATTCACAAGCAGGGAAGTAAGGGGTTGGGGACATAGAGAGCCCAAATCAGAAACATGCAAACATGGATGAGAAGCGAAGCATATAGATCAGTAGGTACAAAGAACAAGTAGCAACTGATTGGAATCTAGAACACAAAACTACTACTTTAAAGTGTTAACAAGGGAATCATACTCGAAATTAGAATAGTAATAAGACATAGAGACATGGTATGTGAGTAGTCATGTTGAGGACAGGGGTCTATTACACATTATTAGTCATGCCTCTTAGTGTTAATCAAGTACATTAGGAGTCTATGATACTAACATGTCATACTAGTTGAGGGAAGTAAACAAGAACTCAAGTAGACATACTAGCCGAGTATCAAACAAGACAAGTGATACCCAAACATGATGAGTACACACTTGAACAAGAGAGGGCACACTTAAGCATGCTATATAAAGCAATAAACAAGAATAGCAATTAAAACATAAGCCATTAAGTTAGTGCAGAAGGAAACATGGATTAACAAACATGGAGCACATAGAATTGAGTTTTAGAATTGAACTAGTAACATACTACTTAAGGAAGCAAAATGCAAAAAGTAAAGCAAGTAGAGTTCCACAGTCTAGCCTTGGCTTTCAGCCGGCTAGACAAGCAGTTAGCATAAGTAGCAGAGAGAGATAAAAGAGAGAATTTTATGTGTGTGTGTGTTTGTTTGAACTAATTGTTCGTGTCTAAGACTGTAGAAGAGAGTCATTTATGTAGTAGTTGAGAGCAGAGTAAAATAACGTAAAGAATCAATCATCCAGTAATTAGGGAAAATTACATAATCAATCATGCATAAAATCAGCAAGGTTCTCTTCTAGTAAAGGGGTGACCAGTTAATTATAAAGAGCATGCCATATAATTAAGGAAAGATGGGATTTGAATTCCTCCTCCTCTCTAGGACTGCTGTGAATAGTACCGCCACCACTATTCACGTCTCATAACTCCGGTGTACGGCAAGGTAACACCACAACATTAGTCTCAGAAGAACCCCTTCTCTTTGATAACAATCCCCAGTTGGTTTCATTATCAAATAATCAACCAACTGCTACAAATCTGAATTTTTTCGTGAAAGTTACTGTAGCAGCGTCCCAGATTTGTGTTTCTGCTTCATCTTCATCAATGATGTCGTGTTGAGGCAGCCATGAATATAGTATCCTCTCCCCAGCCTTTGGCTGTGGGAGAGATGATCCAAAACATCAACGAAACAACTCCTAATTACAATCCAAAACCTTCTTATGCTTCGCAACTTCAAACCAAGCAAGCTGCCACAACTTCGCACAAGATAAACCTACTGCCTGTCACGTTTGAACATGGGGAACCAACTGTAGAATTCACCATGGATGAGGTTAAAGAGTTTACAATAGAAGAAGGATTGCATCAAGCAGTTGTGATGAAGTTTTCATACGGAAAACCAGATCTTCAAGAATTTCGTAAAATCTTTTCGTCGCAATTCGATGTTCAAGGTCATTGTAATATTGGGCTTCTGGAGTTTCATCATCTCTTGATTAGATTTGACCTCAACAATTATGTTCAGTTCTTATCTAAATCAACTGGATATGTCAAGGCAAAAGGTGATGAATTCTTTTTTCGAACTTTTCCATGAACGTTAGGATTCAATCCGAAAGAGGAAACATCCATGGCTGTTGTTTGGATCTCGTTTCCAGGTTTACCGCCTAATTTCTTTGCGAAGAGGTCGTTATTGTCCATTGCCTCAGCTGTGGGTAAATCTCTTGCTGTTGACAAGGCAACACAAGATAGAACACGACCTAGTGCAGCGAGGGTGAAGGTTATACTTGATCTTTTGGATAAACATCCTAAAAAGATTAAGCTACTGATAGTGGACAGAATTTCGGGTAAAAGTATCGTACATTACCAGGAGGTGGTATATGATAATCTTCCTACATATTGAACCTTTTGCAGGCATCAAGGACATGGTGAAAGTGTTTGTCGAGTGAGGAACGAAAAAGAAGGAAAGGAGGTAAGGGCAAAGGAATTGACATCTGGAAGTAATATGCCTATTGTCGAGGTGAGCACTTTTGACAAGTTACAAGGTGATGCTAGGGACTACCTAAATGCCAAAAGAATGAATCAAAGAGCTATGGAAATAGCAGGTGATAAGCTGGGTGATGAAGCAGCAAACCAAAAAAATTTGGTCGAGCAACAAATTTTGCAAAATGAAGGAGTTTTTGTGGCTACTGTTGGGCGAAAGGAAGTTGGTGATCGACCAGATGTGCAAGTGTTTGATTTAAATATTGATAATCAAGGGATATTAGTAGGTGATGTAGCAGGTCCGTTGAAACTACTGTCAGGACATGTTACAGGAGATGCTATAAAATCAACTGGTATATGTGCAAATATGATGGCTACTGTTGCACTAAAACAAACTAGGGATCGAGCTGTTGCATCTGTGGACCCAATGGAGAAATCAACTGGAATGGAGCAGGTTGCACCTAGGCTTGTGTATCCTACAGCTCGAACCAAAACTGATACAAAGAGCTTGCCAAGTTATGAATTGTTCAATCAGGAGGACCTAGCTGGGCTAAAGGTTAGTAATACATGATCAGTCCCTAAAGGAGCTAGGAATTTTTATAATGCCCAAGAGCAGGCAGCAGGTGCATTGAATACAAATGGGAAATCTGAGGTTAGTGCATTGGGTACTGCATTTCTAAATAATGCTGAATTACTAGGTGCATGGGTTGCTAAGTTGCTTTCTTCTAATGACGCAACTGTTGCATCAACTGCTGCAAACTTAATGGAAGTTGTTGATCGAGCTGGTGCGTCTGTGCAATTTAAGTCTAAGGTAGATGGTGATCGAGGTGATATGACACCGAATTCACATGCTAATGCACCACATATTGTAACTGAAGGTGAGGTCCATATGTTAGACAGTAAAGTGTCAACTGCTGCAAGCCTAAATGGAGATCGAGCTATTGCACCTGCTGATGAATGAGAAGGCAAAGACAATACGAAATTAGCCAAGAAAGTGACTGTTCGACCAATTGAATCAATGAAAAACCAAGCACACAGCTCAAATATTCCAACTTTACACTTTTCAAGTCCTCATGTAGAACAAATCATTAGAGAAGCCCAGAATGCTATGATGGTCAATAACATGGTTAACTATCCATTGGTTACATTGAACACATCCGTCTTTGAAGTACCATCACAAGAGTTTTGTGGTGAACATGGTGGTGATAAAGGACAGATGGTGGTATCCACTAGAAACAAATCAACGTTATTAAAGAAAATGTGGGGGAGAAGGCTCTTAATGCTATCATGGGTTGAGCAACGCGAATACGATGACAAAGAAGACTGGGGGGTAGATTTTGTGGATGACTCTTCTGTTAATGGGGAGAGATGTAGTGGTGATGAGGAACTGGTATCAGTAGCGTCTCCAGCTTTTCCAAAAGCTGAGAAGAAGTCAAATGGGCAGCAGTATACTCCAGTTGTCCGTAAGGATAGGCAGCAACATATTGTTACTGGGCAACAACAGATTACGTCGAGCAGTCAATCTGCTACTCTTTCAAAACAGCCTGGGCAGCAGCATACTCCAGTTGCTACTATAGGTGATGATCAACAGTTCACCACTTCAAATCCTGGACAGCAGCAGCATATTGCAATAGTGCCAAAGTCAGTTAATTCCCCATCTGTTGCAAGCCAAAAAACAGTAGCCGTAACTACTGTGTAGCAACAGAAACTTAATCCCAACATCTCAAAGAATAATCATACTGGAGATCAAACATACACAGCAACACCAAAATCTGGGCAGCTCCAATTTGTGACAACAACTACTCCTGATGCAAGCCAAAATGCAGTAGCAGGCCCTTCAGTTACAATTCCTACTGATGATCGAGGAGCAGCAGTAAAAAATGAATTTCGACAACAGCAAATTGTGACATCCACCACAGCTATTTCAGTATCTGGGCAGCAGCAACAGGTGAACACTCCTATGTCGAGGCAATCACATGATGGAACAAATACAACTAATGCTAGCTTGATGGTAGTAGCAGCACAAAATAAAACTGGGCAACAGCAGCATGTGAACAAAAATGCTACCATTTCTGTGATCCCTGGACAGCAGCACTCAAATGCATCAACAGGTAAGAAGAAAAAGAAGGTGAAGCAGAAGCAGAATGCAGCAACAGAACCTAGATTTTCTGTTGTGCAGGAACATTATGTGCAAGTTAGTGAAACAGCTGCAATAGAAATTTTGGCAGATGCATGTTTGTCAAATAAATTCAACTGCTCAAATTTGAAAAGGGAGCAGGAATATGGTCTTAAACTAAAGTTTCAATTTGCGAGCCATCGAGTGGAAAGAGTTATCAAGTATGAACTTCAAACGCTAAAAGTTGAAAGTATTATGACTGGCAAGTTAAAGGACAAGTTGGATGCTCCAGATTTCATTCTAAGCAAGCCTTCCCGTGACACATGCCTTCACCACCTAGATACCCCACCAAATACTGTGGAGGAACATATTGGAACAAGCAAAGCAGGTGCTATCTGGATGAAAATTGCAACAAGGTCCAACAAGGAAGCAATTGTTAGGCGACTTCCAATGAGAGTTGCCAAATAAAAGCAGGCTGCCCCAACTACATCAATGAGGTCAAACCGGTAAAAATGGAAATCATGATTTTTGAATACTTTTTGAACAAAGTTGTTGAAAACGACAAAGAATTACAAAGTGAAGATTTTACAACTTTGGAAAAGAAGGGACAAGAATCAAATTGGTACTACATTTTATTCTACCACTTTCTTAGTATTATCATCTGTAATATCATTACAGAGTATGTTATAAACTCTGTGATGATCATACAATACTTGGTCCTTTCAAGTTCATACTTTTTACATGCTTGTTAGTAGGCGAGGTTTGCAAGCCTCAATAGGATTAGTAAGGTAAGGTTAGCCCGGTTTGTGTTGTATAGGTAACAAGACTGGTGCTATTGTCCCCCTTATTTTTACTTTTCCTAATTGTTGTATTTTTCTTTTTTGTTATAAATAAAAACTAGCAGCGCTTGCCTAGCGGTTTGCCAAAAGAAAAATATATATAATTAAGGAAATAAAATTAAATACATAAGTAAGGGGTGGGTACTTAAGGGTAAATGAACAAAAGTTCAATTAAGGGAACAATCAATAAGAATCAGCAGGTACCACCGTTAATCTTAAATAAGGCAAAAAATAATCAAAGGTCATAGAAATAGGAAAATAACCAGAAATTAGTATATAGGTATTACCATAGCAAATCAGTGAATAAGGATTCAAAATAATACTAATTTAGGGAAAATGATATAGGTTTTACATGAATAAGCAACTAAGCCAAGTGTAAACGGAAAGAATCAAATCTGAAATCCTAATAGAGGCATACTAGGGTAAAATCACAAGATATTCTAATTAAACGAAGAACTAATCATGTAAATCAAAGTCTAGAACATTGGCCTTTATCAAATAACATGGACAAGTGCAGAATCCAAACAAAGTGTCAAAAATCGGGGGTTTTAGCATAGGCTAGTTAGGGCTAAGGAAGAACTCAACAAAATCAATCAAACACATAGACACAGGGGACTAAACACTTAAAACCAAAAAGCGTTTTGAAGAAAAGGATTTTTAGAAACCCTAGTTTAGAAAAAGCGACTAAAATCAAAATAGTTGGTTAAAACATGATATTTTTAAAGGAAAATGCTTAATAATACTCGAATCACCTCAGATCTATAAAGATCTGAGAAGAATCGAACAGTAGCAAATCTAGGATTTTCGAAAAATAGTAGAGACGAAGATAATCGGTTAAAAACTCATGGATTCAAATGAAAAACAAGAGTAAATCCTTACTTACAAACGAAAAAGGCCGGAGACAGGCCAATGAACGAGTTTCAAACTGGAACATGTTGTCTTTCCTTGAGATCTTCTCATGAACTCATGAAGTCGAAGAGCCATGGAGTATAGGAGACCAGAGGTGGTCAGAGAAGGCACGAGAACACTATAGGAAGGAGGTTCTCTCCGGTAATGGTTATTAGGGTTAGGGTGAGTTGAGAGAGAATTTGGGAGAGGAGGGATTCAGAGGTGGTGCAAATGAGAGAATAGGGGTAGGGTTTGGGGGTCGTTTGATTAAAAAAGGAAAGCGCTAACGTGGACCATTGATCTGGGAGATCAACGGTCGAGATTAAATGGGGTAGGTGGGTCAGGTTTTTATATTGTAAAATTGGGCTAGGAATTGGGGTCCGATTTGGCTATAATTGAAAGACAATTCGGCTATAATTTAAATAGCCAGTTTTCCCTATTTAATTTATAACAAATAGTAGATAATTTCTGAAAAATAATTTAAAATGCTAAAATGATTTATAATACATAATTAGCAATTTTAAAAATACAGGATCCAATTTTATGCATATAAAATATAATTAAATCTTAAAAGGGATAATATTGCAATTATGTGCAATTTAGCTTTAAAAATACTAAATATAATTATAAAAGTATATAAAAATTACATTAGCCATATTTTGGAATAAATATATAAATCTAATAGATGAATTATCAAAATAATAATTTTAAACTAATTATTGGGTATTTTATGGATAAAAACGGAGAAAATAAATCAATTTGAAACCTTAAAATTATGGAAAATAATGAAAACCTTGGGTATGTTTATATATGCATATATATGCTATTTTGAAGGTATTTTGCATATTGAAAATATATAGGGAAAAATTGGGTATCAACAGCTGTCCCTCTTTACCCAGGAAGAATGAAAGAGTTTCCGGGTAAAGAAATGATGGCCAAGTTTGACCGAGCGAAACGGTTTGAAGAGGTTAGGCCATACCCTGGCTCCTGAGCTGCCTATATATCCCTTGTTTCATAGGAATCAGGCCATATGTAGTTCCGGATTCACCTGCGGAGTATACCGATGAAGACATTTCAAGAACGGACACGATATCTAGGGCTGGGTGAGTGGATAGTTTACGAGAATGGTTAGGTTTGTTATGGCTGATGGAACTGGAGAGGGATCACTCCTGGTGGGATAGTCGTCGCTCGCCAGCTTACCTGCAAATAGAAACAATACAAGCATATACTGTGCATAAATTTAAACATGATGCAAATTCCCGTTGGACCATGAAAGTTGTCTTCGGACGATGGGAATGATGTCCTTAGACCATGATGTCCTGGGCTATGAAGCGTATGATAAGGGATTCATAGGCCATGAAATGATGTTCTTGGGCTATGAGGATGGTGCCTCCGAACCATGACGCCTTTGAATAATGATATGCAAAAGATTGAAAGAGATCCTCAGGCCATGACATGGTGTTCTCGGGCTATGAAGATGGTGCCTCCGAACGATGATGCCTTTGGATGAGTTGGCGATATTTCAGCCCATGAAGGATGCAATAGTATGATGCGGACAAGACAAAGCTTAGTCTTGCGAATTGAAGGGCAGATCTTAGTCCATAAGAGGAGCGAGATAAATAGTGCTTGGGGTAGTGCTTAGTTTCGAAGAAAATTGGAGACCGAGCTTAGCCTCGAAAGGCAAAAAAGTTGCCTTATGCAAAGATGTGAATGCAGGTGGAGGTAGAGCTTAACCTCGGAAGGCAAAATGGTAGCGTTATGCATATTGGAAGGCAGAATAGTAGCCTTATGCAATGCAAATGCGAATGGAGACATCGTTTAGTCTCAGAAGGAAGAATGGTACCCTTATGCAAGAATGCAGATGGAGACAGCGTTTAGTCTCGGAAGGCAGAATGGTAGCCTTATGCAATGAAGATGCAGATGGAGACAGCGTTTAGTCTCGGAAGGTAGAATGGTAGCCTTATGCAAATTGGAAGGCAGATTGGTAGCCTTATGCAATGCAGATGGAGACATCGTTTAGTCTCGAAAGGCAGAATGGTAGCCTTATGCAAATTGGAAGGCAGAATGGTAGCCTTATGAAATGCAGATGTAGACAGTGTTTAATATTAGAAAGCAGAATAGTAGACTTATGTAAGAAATAAAATAACAAATGACAATAGAGTTTTCTTAGTTGATAGCAGATTGTGACGTTGTGATAACTGGGAGCATCGTGACATATGGAACATCACTGGTGTGTATTGATAGCAAATGTTGGTAAGTGCAACAGTTTTGTGAATCGTGTTTTGGATAATGTTTGTCCCATGGGCGTACAGTATGTCTAACGTTGGTGCCTGCATCTAAAGAAAAATCGTGAGTTTTGTAAGGGGGAAGGTTAGCTCATATCCCCGTTGGGTTTTGCTTGACTCGTTCGGCTTTGATCTGGTGATACCGTCTGTATTATTGGGGTAGCGTTGCTAAACAAAGCAGTTTCAATAATAAACATGCATGATTTTGTAAAAGTATGAGGCTTTTAGATGAACCGACGACTGTGATGTAGTTCAGGACATTGCAACCTCTCCTGTTACGGAATTTTGAGGGTCCTTCTCAAAATTCTGCCCCAGTTTGATGGGTTGACGTTTCTGACTGTTGCTCGTGCGGCGATCGGCTGAAATTACTTTGGAACTTTGAGGGTCCTACTCAAGATTCTGCCCCAGTTTTCAATTGCGGAGGGGGGGGAATGAAATTTTTATTGTATTATGACCGAACCCATAGGGCTACCTACGTATCCCCTCTTAAACATGAATCTGGTCAGGCGTGTTCAATTTACACCATATAAGAAAAGCATAAAGATTATACATAGTAACACTTGACTGCATCTGAATTGATCAGCTTTGGCCAGACTTCTCCATCCATTTCTGGAAGTATGAGGGCTCGTCCTGTCAAATCTGGTGAACCATGTATGGACCTTGCTAGTTGGGAGAGAACTTCCCTTTGGCTTCATCTTGATGCGGAAAAATTTTCTTTAACACCAGCTGCCCCGGTGTGAACTGTCTTGGCTTGACTCTTTTGTTGAAGGCTCTGGACATTCTATTCTGATAGAGTTGACCATGGCAGACTGCATTCATTCTCTTTCTGTCTATAAGGGCTAGTTGCTCATAACGACTTTTTACCTACTCTGCATCGTCGAGCTCAGCTTATTGTATGATCCTTAGGGAAGGAATTTCTACCTCAGCGGGAATGACAGCCTCTGTACAGTAAACCAGCATGAAGGGGGTTTCCCCGGTTGATGTGCGGACCGTGGTACGATACCCAAGAAGAGAAAATGATAACTTCTCGTGCCATTTTCTATGATTCCTTATCATTTTCCTCAATATCTTCTTGATATTCTTGTTGGCGGCTTCTATAGCTCCATTCATCTGAGGCATGTAGGCTGTGGAATTCTTGTGTTTGATCTTGAAAGTTTCGCACATAGATTTCATCAAATAGCTGTTGAGGTTGAAGCCATTATTTGTAATGATTGACTCTGGAATCCCAAATCGACAAACAATGCGGTCGCGGACAAAGTCTGCCATGACTTTCTTAGTCACTACTTTGTAAGATGCTGCTTTGACCTATTTGGTGAAATAGTCGATGGCTACTAGGATAAACTTGTGTCCGTTGGAAGTAGCAGGCTGGATTTGTCCAATAACATCCACCCCCCAAGCGACGAACAACCACGATGAGCTTGTTGTGTTAAGCTCGCTTGGAGGTAATTTTATCATGCCTGCATGTATCTGACAATGGTGGCATTGTCGGACATACTGGATGCAGTCCGTTTCCATAGTCATCCAAAAGTATCAGTCCGAAGTATCTTCTTTACTAAGAGTAAACCATTCATATGTGGACCGCAGGTCCCAGCATGAATTTCCTCTAGTAGCCTGGATGCTTCCTTTGCATCGACAAATCTTAATAATCCTAAATTGGAAGTCCTCCTATACAGGATTCCTTCGCTGTGAAAGAAGTTGTTGGACAATCTCCTAAGTGTGCATTTCTGAGTAGGATTAGCAAGCTTCGGGTACTCTCTTTTTGCCAAATATTCCTTGATATCATGAAACCAAGGCTTTCCGTCTGCTTCCTCTTCAACATGGGCACAATAAGCTGGCTGATTATGGATTTTCACTCGAATAGGATCAATGAAATTCTTGTCGGGATGTTGTATCATAGATAATAGGATAGCTAATACATCGGCAAACTCATTCTGGATTCTTGGAACATGCTGGAATTCCGTCTTCGTGAACCTCTTTCTCAATTCCTATACTTGATGTAGATACGGGAGTATCTTGGAGTACTTGGTTGTCCATTCTCCTCGTACCTGATGTATAAGCAAGTCTGAATCTCCAATCACTAGTAGCTCTTGAACGTTCATGTCAATGGCCATTTTGAGTCCTAAGATGTAGGCTTCATACTCGTCCATATTTTTGGTGCAGGGGAACCTGAGTTTGGCAGACACCGGATAATGCTGACTAGTTTCTGATATTAGGACTGCTCCTATGCCAACTCTTTTGAAGTTTTCTACTCCATCGAAGAACATTCTCCAACCGTCATAGGATTTTGCAATGTCTTCTCCTACTTCATCATGAAAATACATTTTTAAGGGTTCGTATCCTCCATCCACGGGGTTTTCGGCAAGGCGGTCTGCCAGTGCCTGTCCCTTGACCGCTTTGTGAGTTATGTAAACAATGTCAAACTCACTCAACAGGATTTTCCACTTGGTTAGCTTGCCAGTGGCATGGGCTTATGAAAGATGTACTTCAAAGGATCCATCCTCAATATGAGATATGTAGTATAGGCGCAGAAGTAATGTCTCAGCTTCTGAGCTACCCAAGTCAAAGCACAACATGTGCGTTACAATAGAGAATACCGGGCCTTGTAGGGGGTGAAATTCTTACTGAGATAATAAATGGCTTGTTCCTTCCTCCCTGTTTCATCATGCTGCCCCAGAACGTAGCTGAAAACTCCATCCAACACTGCAAGGTAGAGTAATAAGGGTCTACCTGGCTCGGGCAGGACTAAGACTAGTGGCATTGACAAATACTCTTTGATTTTGTTGAAGGCCTTTTAGCAGTCATCGGTCCATTTGGTGGCAGTGTCCTTCTTCAACATCTTAAAGATTGGCTCACAGATAACTGTAGACTGTGCTATGAATCGGCTGATGTAGTTAAGCATTCCCAAGAAACTCATCACATCCTTCTTGTTCTTTGGCTGTGGTAGTTCTTGAATGGATTCGACTTTCGATGGATCCAGTTCTATTCCTTGGCGGCTCACAATAAACCCAAGAAATTTCCCAGCAGGAACCCCAAATACGCACTTTGCAGGGTTTAGTTTCAAGTTGTATCTCCGCAGTTTATTGAAGAACTTCCTCAGATCTTCTATGTGGTCAGTGGCCTTCTTGGATTTGATAATAACATTATCCACATATACCTCTATCTCCTTGTATATCATATCATGGAAGATGGTAGACATGGCCCTCATGTAGGTGGCCCCTGCATTCTTCAGGCCGAATGGCATCATCTTGTAACAGTACACTCCCCACGACGTAATGAAAGCTGTCTTCTCAGCATCTTCCTCATCCATCCAGATCTGATGATAATCAGCGAAGCAATCTACGAATGACTGTAGCTCATGCTTGATGCAATTGTCAATCAGTATGTGTATATTTGACAAAGGGAAGTCATCTTTCGGACTGGCCCTGTTGAGATCACGGTAGTCGACACAGACTCTGACCTTCCCATCCTTCTTTGGCACTAGCACAATGTTGGCTAACCATGTCAGGTATTCTACTTCCCTAAGAACCTTAGCGTTGATCTTCTTGGTGACTTCTTCCTTGATTTTCAAACTCATATCAGGCTTGACCTTTCTGAGTTTTTGCTTTACCAGTGGACACATTAGATCGGTTGGCAGTTTGTAAGCCATAATAGACGTACTCAGATCAGTCATGTCATCATATGACCAGGCAAATATGTCATCATACTCTTTAGAAATTCTGTGTATTCTCCCTTCTCTGATGGTGATAGGTGAATGCTGATTCGTATTTCCTTGATGTTTTCTACATCTCCCAGGTTGACAATCTCGTTTTGTCCAGGTTGGACTTAGGTCTGTTCTCAAAATTCTCAACTTCTTTGACAATCTCGTCAGGTATGTCATCTTCCCCTGAATCAATGTCCGTTTGTTGTGTTGTCTCATTGCATGTCACAGTCATTGGTTCATCAGGACAAGTAATAGTAATGTTGTATTGGTAAAGCAAGGAGAGAAAACGATAGCAATAAATATTAATTCATAAGAAAAATCAAAAATGCTTTTGATAAATTGAATAACTGTTTTGAACATCGAAGATCTTATTGCGGGAATTGAAAAATGTGAAAAAAAAATCATTTAGTAAAAACAATGAATAATACTTGGTATAGTCTTGCTACCCCGAGGCTCATCGGGCTTTGGTTGTCCTGATGGTCTAATTGTTGAGATGCACCCCTCTGCTCATAGCCTATATGGAAGGGCCTTCCTCCCCCCTCCTCCTCGAGAATAACACAACAGTCCATATCACTGTCCTCTAGAAACAAGTTCCTCACTGCTGCAAGTGCTTCTTCTTCATCTGACCCATAAATAATGTCGGCCTGTTGGAAGGTCTGTTCTAGATGCGGTATTGGATGCTCTAGTGGATAGTAAGGACCACGCCATGGTGGCGACCAGTTACTGAATTCTTCCCAGGTGTATTCATATCCCAAGCCTAAGTTAGTGCCATGTTTCTCGAGTTTTATAGGTTTAGAGATTCCTTGGAGGTTCTTGCCGAGCCCTTTGCCAGGTTCATACCCGCTCCAACTTAGTATACTCTCGATTTTTCTATCCTACCATTTGTCTTTGTCAATAGCATTGACTCTCTCAATATGGTGGTAAGTTTCTCCACTCGCTCCTTCTTCCCTGGATTGCCGGAATGGTCTGGCGACTGTATATAGGGTTGTTACCGTCGCCGTGAATGGTCACTTCCTAGTGATTCCATTTGAACTTTACTGCATGATGTAGCGTTGATGATACGGCCCCAGCAGCATAAATCCATGGCCGTTCCAGCAGCAAGTTGTAAGATGCTGGTACATCTATCACCTGGAAATCAACCTCGAACCAGGTTGGTCCCATCTGCAGGCATAGACTAATCTCACCAATGGTGGACCTCTGAGAACCATTCAAAGCTTTCATATCGATTGCTCCATCCTTTATCTCATGTAGCCCTTTACCCAACCTCTTGAGTGTTACCAGCGAACAAATGTTAAGACTGGAACCTCCATCAATCAGGATTCTGGTGATGAAATAATCTTTGTATTGCACGGTGATGTGCAGTGCTTTGTTCTGCCCCAGCCCTTCAAGTGGCAGCTCGTCCTCATGAAAGGTGATCTTATGGCTTTCCAGCACTTGTCCTACCATATTATCCACTTCCCCACTAGTGATGTTACTTGGTACGTACGCTTCATTTAGCACCTTTAACAAAGCATTATTGTGTGTCTCAGAATTTTACAGCAATGGGAGAATGGATATTTGTGCTGGCACCTTGTTTAACTGGTCGATGACCGAATATTCCTTGCCCTATATTTTCCTCCAAAGGTCGTCCGGACCTGTCTCAATAAGGGGCAGCCGGTTGGAGGCCTGCTTGCTTGATTCATCTAAATTTTTAGGGGTATAGACTCTACCAGTTCTTGTCATACCCTGTGTTGCGACAGTTTCTTCAATCCTGGCCTTGCCTTTCCTTCTCACCTCAGTTGTATAGTCCCAGGGTACAACATTTGTATAGAATGGTAGCATGGTTGACATCGCCACTGGTACTGATGCGACTATCCTTACTTCGAATGGAACATATGCCTTGGGTGGCAAGACTACAACCTCAAATGGTGCATGTGCATTTTTCGGAGACACGAATTCAACTTCAATTGGTACCGGTGTCTTTGCGGATGGTGCTGCTTCAAACTCAAGAGGTATAGACATATTCACCTAGCATCCTCAAACGGTTGGATCTGGACTATGATTGGATTAAGAGTAATTGTTGGTTTCTTTGTGTTATCACCTTTTGCGATCAACCCAATTGATCCCTCGGGATCCCAGTCATCTTCTATTTCAATCATGTGGATACCTCCACCCTTATGGTCTGGTAGAGGGTTGTTGTAGATGTTTGGAGCGGGCTCCTTTGCCACAATGATCTTGTTATCAATCAAGGACTGTATCTTGTCTTTCAAGGAGCAGCATTTATCGATGGTGTGCCCTTTCATGCCGGAGGGGTATGCACAAGATTTATTGGGGTTAACCCACTGAGAAGGATTCTCAGGGGTTGTATCTGGGATGGGGGTGACATAACCAACAACTTTGAGCCTCTCATACAACTGGTCAATGGGTTCAGCGATGGTTGTATATTGTTTTGGAGGTCTGCAATCGAAATTAGGTCGGGGTCTAGGGAAATTTTGGCGTGCAGGGGGTGATTGATAATGGGATGGTTGAGCATTATAGGTTTGGTAGACATGAGCGGGTTGGGAGTATCTGGGTGAAGTAGGTTGATATGTAGGAGGTGGAGATGACTGATAAGTTGGTGGCGGAGCTTGGTATGAGGGTGAGGGTGCTTGGTAATTTGGGGTTGGATGGTATGTGAGTGGAGGTATTGGGTAAGCTTGGTATTTAAGGGGAGACTTGATCCTTTGTGCAACCATCTCGGCCCCTACGTCCCTTTTCTTGGACACACCATCGGACTGTAAAG
Organism: Nicotiana tabacum; assembly: GCF_000715075.1. Taxonomy (NCBI): domain Eukaryota; kingdom Viridiplantae; phylum Streptophyta; class Magnoliopsida; order Solanales; family Solanaceae; genus Nicotiana; species Nicotiana tabacum. Next base: position 68,810,935 of record NC_134099.1, on the reverse strand, counting down.
CCTTATTTGTAGCTTGCAAGTCCTTGAAATTTGTAACCATACACTTTTAATACCTTCTTCAATTCTCTCACCTAATTTGATAATGTCGGAGAACTTGTGGTTCTCAATCATCATCATCTGTTCACAGTACTGCGGGTCTTGAGCCCGAACAAAGAACTTGTTCATTTGCTCCTCTTCTAAGGCAGGTCTGACCTTAGTAGCTTCGGACCTCCAACGAGTAGCATACTCGCAAACGTCTCAGTGGGCTTCTTCTTCAAATTCTGGATATAGAACACGTCTGGTGCGTTTTCTGTATTAAACCTGAATCTGTCCATAAAGTCAGATGCCATGCCTACCCAGCTTGACCACTTCTTGGGATATTGGCCGATGTACCAAGATAATGCATCTCCTTTCAAACTCCTCATGAACAACTTCATGCGGATCCTTTCATCCTTCCCTACTCCAACCAGCTTGTCACAATATGTCCTCAGATGGACCCTTGGATCACCCCTACCATCAAACATTTTGAACTTAGGAGGTTTGTACCCCTCAGGCAGGTCGACATCAGGCTGCAAAGGTCCTCGTAGTTCAGCCCCTCAATTCCTTTGCTTCCCTCAACGCCTTGAATCCGGATGGTCAATTTCTTAAGTTCCTCGGCCAAGTTCCTGATAAGCAGATCCTTTTCATCGGACTCAAGTGTGCCTGAGATAGGTTGGGTGGAGTGTGGCATAGTCTCCGCATAGATAGAAGTATTATGGTGGCCTGGTGTATGGGTGCGAAAATGGTTCTTTGTGGAGTTCTGAGGTTCTGGGATGAGTAGTGGAGCATTGTTTGGGGTAGGGAAAGTGTTACATTTGTTCTTTGGTGGATCAGTGTGATGGTGAGGCGCGGGATGATTCTGCTGTTTTGGGATATGTGAGGAGGTGTAGGGTTTTGAGTGTTGGGGAAGTTGATATGTGGGGTTTTGAGGGAAAATGATAGGTTTGCCAGATTTCAAACCTGATCGAGCTCTTCCTGGAATTTCAATAGTTTCTGTTCAAGTTGTGACAGATTCTCGTTAGGAACCCGAATACCCTGGCCATCAGTGGCCTCTACCCGTTCAGTTGTGTCGCTTAAATCTTACAGTTTGTCTTTGTTCTTGCCTTTAATAGGACTAAGAGGAGGAGTGGGTGGAGGGCCCCTAGATCTTGCAAAATAAGATGATGATGCCAGAGTGCACGAACTAACCTTTGGGGAGGGGGAATAATAAAACAAACATAAAAACAAAAGGTAATCAAGTCAGTGAGGATTATAAAAGTATTGCAATATTTAAACACATAGTGCGGGAATGTAAAACGTGTCCTAATTTGGAACCTCTTTGTGCCCGAGGTAGGCCTAGCGACAAAAAGATTTATAGAACTTTTAATGCTAAATTCCTCATTTTATTGTTAAAGATAGGCGAATCCCGAAACAACACTAAATAAGCAAGAAATAAAAGTCACTAATGGCCATTGGCCTTGTTACATTCATAAAGCGAAAAAGTAAATTTCTATCTATTTGGTCCCAGAAGGACCTTTCTCAGTTTGAATGCTCTCGTTGATCAAATTCTCCAGCTCGCGTAGGTTCACTAGTAAAAATGCCTTTGCCAGGTGTTCTCCTTCGTTTCCCTCAGCATTCTGGCAGTCGGCGACTCTCTTCCTCACTTTTCCTTCCAATTCCAGTAGACTGTATTCTAGATATTCCAACTTTTCGCTAGCTTTGGCGGCCCTCTCTTTCCACTCATTGATTTGGTCATTTGATGGAAGACTCATCCACCAGTCTAGTAAGAGTGAGGGTGTGCTAACCATACCGAACCTGGTCTTCATTTTCTGCAAGACAAACAAGGTTAGGCACTTACCCCCACCAGACTCGACTATTTAATATCAACAATTAGAATGAAGCATTTAGTTCTCCAAATAAATGCACAGAACGTGATGATGTCCGTTTGGGTTTAGAGAAACCTAATGGACTTTGGACAAGGATATCTTAAAGGATCATTATGTGGACAACATAACTGACCCGGCTAGGTTTGACCATGATACATGCACAATTTAAAGTGAGTAAGGTTTCTATGGGGTTTTAGACTGGTACCCTTGAGCGGACAACTCAAGGGGGAAGGCACAGAACTGTCGACTGCATTATTGATCGACTAATTTTACCGCAAAAAAGCCTTTCTGAATTTAGGGGTAATGATATAGAGAGGGCGCAACCGCTCATCAAGCGTTGCTATAGTATTTGTTTGGCACGATTGGAGTATGATGTTGAACATGATTATGCAATAATTAAAAGCATGTTGACATGTATTTGCACATTAAGAAAGCGATAAATACAGCAGTTTCATAATTTAAAATAGTTTAAAGGAAGGAAACAAGAAAGATATGTAAGTTTTGCTTTTGAAGAAGAAATTAAATGCTTAAATAAATTAAACAAGTAATTGCACATAGGGAGGGGTACTAATTCACAAAAACGGTATGAAATGGTAAAAGCCTAAATATCCCCAGCAGAGTCGCCATGCTGTCGCGCCCCCTTTTTCCTTCACGAAATCGGGTTTATGACATTTTGGTTGGGACAACTCTTTACTTTTGGGAAAAGGGTTTGTATTTTGAAAAGTCACCACCTAACGATTTAAGGTGCGTTAGGACACCTATAAGGTTCATTTATAACTACGTTTGGTAACCAGAGACAGGGTAAGAGCTTGAAATTATCCCAAGGGGGAGGTGTTAGGCACCCCTCAGGATCCACTAGTGTGGTTCCAGGCTAAACAGTTTTTGTGAATTTGTACAATTAGAAAATAAACAAGTATGACTCAAATAGTAGGGGATTTAAGTTTAAGATTACAGATGTTTGAAAAGCAATTAATGAAAAGCAAGAGTTTAAAGGAATTACAATCTAATCACATTTGTGAATGTAAAGCGGGGTGTCCTAGGTTTGTTTATAATATGGATCAAATCAGTGCAATACCCGGTATAACACTTCTCAAAGAGAGGCTACACGTGGTATTAACGCACCGGTCATCATGTCCATATCTACCCTTTCCCGCCCCGTGAAGGTAATTAAAGCGAGGGTTGCTCTCGACCCCTATTGTATGTTGTTACCTGTCCCTTCCTATCAGTCCCGGAGGAATTTAGGACTCCTATCCTATAAAAGGAGGTTCTAGGCAGACCCTCAAGTTTAAAGGCAAAATACTAAGGCGACATACAATAAACAGGTAGGACTTCAAGTAAGGGAAGCATGGAAAACAAAAATGAAAGGCTCAGATATACCTCCACACACAGTACATATAAACAACATGACTCATACACAATTACGGTCTAAATTCAGATCCTAAACAAGGTATCTAAGTGATAACAACAGAACTAGGTTTATTACATGACTCGGAAAAGAAGTCTGAATCAGGCTTGCCTACTGATTTTTAACACGTTGACAGTCAAACACTAATCATAAAGACGGTTCTGGTTTTATTTAAGTTTACTACCTAAGGCTTGCCTAGGCATAACATAATATGCAACAGTCACCAGGATTATTGAAAACTGTTAAAAATTATTTTACCTAAAGGCATGATGTTCTAAATGTTGCAAAGACATGCATGATTATGACCAGTTTTGCTTAAATAGGATAATCAAACACGACACTGTTTTATGTCCTTTTTTCATGCATTAGTAGTTTAACTAGGTGTAGCTGAGGGAGATCCTAAAAATAGGGTATCTAACGTGCACATATGAAAATTGCAGAATATGCATAATTCCTAGAGCATGGTTTCTAAGTGCAGGAGCAACAGTTTCATATTAATGTTGTTATTTAGCCTAAAGCAGGATTTCTAAGTGATAAAGTTATGCCAAATGAGATGCTGAAACAATAAACCTAAGAACATGGTATCTAATGCATGACATGCTTTGAATGGGTTGATCTTACACATGGATTCTAATGCACACATAGGAAATGCAAACTTAAGACATGGTATCTACCCATTGATGTTGATAGAATGTATAACTGCCCTCCCCTTTTTGACTAGGCAGTCCCAATACATGTTTACAACAGATTATTACAGACCGACATTGAAATAAATTACATAAGTAGAAATGAAAAATAAGAGATTACACTATAGAGAGTCTGAGTCGGACTTCCTCCCTGAGTTATGTAATAAATCACCACAAGTGCCAAGATTGTTTCATAGCCCTTCTCATATCCGGGTACGTTAGAGTTCCATAAGGACCTCAAGGGATCCCGGGCAATGCTCACACCCAGATATCATAGCCAAAGACAAGGTAAGTGCAGTGTGGAAAGACCAACTTTTATGTGTCCAAGTTTAGAGGGAGCTCAAGGGTCCCAAGGCAAGGCTCACACAAAAGGTGCAGAACTTAGTGGTCTAATAGTAGAGTGAGAGTGCTTAGCATAGTTTTGAAAATGTTGAATTGGAAAACAATTTTGAAATAGCATGTTTGGAATAAGTTTGCAAAACAACAGAAGGGTTGCTTAGGGAAAAACAGTTTTTAAAGGAGAAGGGAATAGAAGCAACAACAACTTGGAACAAGCCAGCAGACCCAGAACAAGTTCAAAGAATAGTATCATTTCAACATTCACAAACAGGGAAGTAAGGGGTTGGGGACACAGAGAGCCCAAATCAGAAACACGTAAACATGGATGAGAAGATAAGCATATAGACCAGCAGGTACAAAGAACAAGTAGCAACCGATTGGCCTCCAGGACACAAAACTACTACTTCAAAGTGTTAACAAGGGAATCATGCTCAAAATTAGAATAGTAATAAGACATAGGGACAGGGTATGGGAGTAGTCATGTTGAGGACAGGGATCTATTACACATAATTAGTCATGCTGCTTAGTGTTAATCAGGTACATTAGAAATCTATGATACTAACATGGCATACTAGTTGAGGGAAATAAACAAGAACTCAAGTAGACATGCTGGCCGAGTATCAAACAAGACAAGTGATACCCAGACATGCTGAGTACACACTTGAACAAGAGAGGGCAAACTTAAGCATGATGCATAAAGCAGTAAACAAGAAGAGCAATTAAATACATAAGCTATTAAGTTAGTGCAGAAGGAGACATGGATTAACAGACATGGAACACATAGAGTTGAGTTTCAAAATTGAACTAGGAACATACCAGTTAAGGAAGCAAAATGCAGAAAGTAAAGCAAGTAAAGTTCCACAGTCTAGCCTTATATTTCAGCCGGCTAGAAAAGCAGTTAGCACAAGTAGCAGAGAGAGAGAGAGAGAGAAGAGAGAATTTTATGTATGTGTGTGTTCTTTTGAACTAATTGTTCATGTCTAAGACTGTAGAAGAGTGTCATTTATATAGTAGTTGAGAGAAGAGTAAAATAAGGTAAAGAATCAATCATCCAGTAATTAGGAAAAATTACATAATTAATCATGTACAAAATCGGCAAGGTTCTCTTCTAGTAAAGGGGTAACCAGTTAATGATAAAGAGCGAGGCATATAATTAAGGAAAGAAAATAAAATACTTAAGTACTGGGTGGGTAATTAAGGGTAAATGAACAAAAGTTCAATTAAGGGAACAATCAATAAGAATCAGCAAGTACCACAATTAATCGTAAATACGACAAGAAATAATCAAAGGTCGTAGAAATAGGAAAATAACTGGAAATCAGTATATAGGTATTACCATACCAAATTAGTGAATAAGGATTCACAATAATACTAATTTAGGGAAAATGATATAGGTTTTTAATGAATAAGCAACTAAACCAAGTGTAAATGTAAACAATCGAATCTGAAACCCTAATAGAGGCATACTAGGGTAAAATCACAAGATATTCTAATTAAACGAAGAAGTAATCATGTAAATCAAAGCCTAGAACATTGGCCTATATCAAATAACACCGACAAGTGCAGAATCCAAACAAAGTGTCAAAAATTGGGGGTTTTAGCATAGGCTAGTTAGGGCTAAGGAAGAACTCAACAAAATCAATCAAACACATAGACACAGGGGACTAAACACTTAAAACCAGAAAGCGTTTTGAAGAAAAGGATTTTCAGAGACCCTAGTTTAGAAAAGAGCGACTAAAATCAATATAGTTAGTTAAAACGGGAGATTTTTATAGGAAAATGCTTAATATTACTTGAATCACCTCAGATCTATAAAGACTAAGAAGAATCGAACAGTAGTGAATCTAGGGTTTTTGGAAAATAATAGAGACGAAGAAAATCGGTTAAAACTCATGGATTCAAACGAAAAACAAGAGGAAATCCTTTCTTACAAATTAAAATGGCCGGAGACAGGCCAGTGAACGAGTTTCAAACCAGAACAGGTTGGCTTCCCTTGAGATCTTCTCAAGGACTCATAAAGTCGAAGAGCCATGGAGTATAGGAGACTAGAGGTGGACGGAGAAAGCACGAGAACACCATAGGAAGGAGGTTCTCGTCGGTAATGGTGATTAGGGTTAGGGTGACTTGAGAGAGAATTTGGGAGAGGGGGGATTCAGAGGCGGTGCAAATGAGAGAATGGGGGTAGGGTTTGGGGGTCGTTTGATTAAAAAAGGAAAGAGCTAACGTGGATCGTTGATATGGGAGATCAACGGTCGAGATTAAATGGGGAAGGTGGGTCGGGGTTTTTTTAATTGTAAAATTGGGCTGGGAATTGGGGTCCGATTTGGCTATAATTGAAAGCCAATTTGGCTATAATTTAAATAGCTAGTTTTTCCTTATTTAATTTATAAAAAATAGTAGATAATTTCTGAAAAATAATTTAAAATGCTAAAATGATTTATAATACATAATTAGCGATTTAAAAAATACAGGATCCAATTTTATGCATATAAAACATAAGTAAATCATAAAAGGGCTAATATTGCAATTATGTGCAATTTAGCTTTAAAAATACTAAATTTAGCTATATAAATATATAAAAATTAATTTAGCTATGTTTTGGCATAAATATAGAAATTCAATAGATGAATTATCAAAACAATAATTTTGAATATAATTATTGGGATTTTATAGATAAAAGGGGAGAAAATAAATCAATTTAAAACCTTAAAATTATGGCAAAAATAATAAAAATCCTGGACATGCTTATATATGCATATATATGCTATTTTGAAGGTATTTTTCATATTGAAAATATATAAGGAAAAATTAGGTATCAACATGTTAAACAGAGCAGTGTAATGAAGTACAACAGTAAAAGTAACACAGGATATAAAGGACAACAACAACTATTACAGAGGCAAGTAAACACAGAAAGAAATGCGGCTCAGCACCAAAATAACAATCGGGGATCTCCCAAGATACCGTCCTGGAGTCCCAAATATACATATCCAATGGATCTCTCGGGATCCCGTCCCGTAGTCCAACTCATAATGTGCGGGGATCTACCGGAATCACGTTCCGTAGTCTCAAATGTAAATACCCAGTACTGGGGGAATCTACCGGGTGCATTCCCGTAGTTCCATATAACTGTGCAGGGGGATCTACCGGAATCCCACATCCGAAGTCCCAAATGTAAACAGACAAAGGGGGAGCTACCGGAATCCCACATCCGTAGTCCCAATGTAAATGCACAGCAGCAACAGGAAGATATTCAGAAATGTCAAATTTCATATTAAGACAAATAAGTAATTTTAGCCTAACATGCTGCACAGAATTCATGTAAGGCAGTTTGAGCAAATACAACAATTAAATTACTTAGACATGCTTTCCTAAGCTAAGAACAAGCTTAATAGTGCAATTGGTAAAAATAGGAAAGGAAACATACTAATAATTACTTAATAAAAACATTGGATTTCCAACAATTAGCACAAGTACGCACTCGTCACCTCACGTACGAGGCATCTCAATTACAAAATATTCCAAATCCTAAGGGGAAAGTCCCCCACACAAGGTTAGGCAAGTCACTTACCTCGAACTAGCTCAAATCAATCTGAAACCATGCTCTTGCAATGAATACTCGACTTCAAATGGCCTAAATCTATTCAATTAAATTTTATAATGTAATAACACTTCAAGTAATTGATTCTACAAAGAAATTCTAAGCTAATACGCGAAATTAGGTAAAATAACCAAACGCCCCTCGGGCCCACGTCTCGGAATCAGGTAAAATTTACATTTCCAGAATTCTCACACTCTCATGAGTTCAGTCATACCAAAAGTACCAAAATCGGACCTCAAATGGTCCCTCAAATCATCACTCAAAGGCCTCTAATTAGTCAAGCCTTAACCCACAAATTACCACTGATTTTCCTTAATTTTTCATGCTTAAATTGATAAAAGTCATTCCAATAACGAGGTTAGGGACCAAAGACCTTACCCCAATGAATTCCTCTGAACCCCTTGAAAAGTGCTCCCCAAGCTTCTTCCCGTTTGGAAAGAGGTGAAAAATAGCTAAATTTTGCAAAGGCAAGAATTTATATGTTTCTGCCTAGTTATTCTGCTTCTGCGGCCCTAGGACCGCATCTGTGGTTCCGCTTCTGTTAGGACATGGTCGCATCTGCGGTTAACTCTTCGCAAATGCGGGGCTACTTCTGCGGTGAAGCTCCTACTTCTGTTGCCCCTGCTAGCTTCTCCTTTTTCCGCTTTTGTGATCTCTCTGCCGCTTCTGCAGTTTCGCATGTGTGGTTTTGACAGATACCAGCAGCTGAAGCTGCAACTCTAAACTCCAAATCATTCCGTCAACTATCCGAAAACATCCTGAGGCCTCCGGGACCCCAACCAAAAGAACAAACAAGTGTACTAACACTGTTCAAACTTATACCAATCCTTAAAACATCTAAAACAACATCAAAACAACGAATCAACCACGGATTCAAGCCTAAGAACTCCAAAACTCTAAAAATATGCTTTCGATCAAAAAGTCTATCAAACCTCGTCTGAATGACCTAAAATTTTGCACACACATCACATTCAACACTAGGAGCTACGCCAACTTCCAGAATTCCATTCTGACCCACGGATCAAAATCTCACTATCGAACCGGAAACTTCAAAAATTCGACTTTCGGCATTCCAAGCCTAAATTAGATATGGACCCCCCAAAACACAGTCTGATCATGCCCCTAAGCCCGAAATCATCGAACAGAGCTAACGGAACCATCAGAATTCCATTTCGAGGTCGTCTTCATGTTGTTCCTACTATGGTCAACTTTCCAATACTTAAGCTCTCATTAAGGACTAAGTGTCCCAAAACTCTCCAAAACTCAAAACCGAACATCCCGACAAATCAAAATAGCGGAAATAAACACGAGTAAAGCAGTTAATAGAGGATCAAAGTGTTAATTCTTAAGACGACCAGCCGGGTAATCACATCAATTCACTAATAAGCCTTTTTCGTGATTATCCTACTCCGAACTACTCGAAACTAGACAAAACAACTTCATACCATAAATACAAACTATAGGAAGTTCCCCTGAAAAATAAAGTTACAATCTTTAAAGAAAAATAAAAAAGTCAACCACAGGCTTGCGTCTCGGAATCCGACAAAACTTATAAAAATCTGAACACCCGCTCGATAACGAGTCCAACCATACAAAATTTACTCAAATCCGACTTCAAATTGCCTTTCAAATCCCCAAAATTTGGTCTAAGAAGTTTCACAATTTTTCCCAATTTTTTAAACTCAAATCACTAATTAAATGATAAAAATAACGATGGATTCATGTATAATAGCCAAATCCGAGTTAGAATCACTTACCTCGATGAATTCCTTGAAAATCCTTTGAAATTTTGCCACAAACCAAGCTCTCAAGATAAAAAGATGAAGAATGAAATAAACCCTCGAACACACCCCTTTTCTGCCCAGCGATTTCGTACCTGCGAACCCTCAGCCGCATTTACAGCTCTGCATCTACGGAATTTCCATTGCAGGTACGGTCCTCACTTAGGCTAGCTCCCTTCACTTTTGCGCACGTCTGCTCACTTCTGCGGAATTTCAACCACACGTGTAGTATTTCACAAGCCCCTCCCAATTCTACTTCTACGGAAGAAAACTTGCGCCTGCATATGCGCATCTGCGCCAGGCTCTGCACCCACGACCCAGGCCTGGGCTGGCACCCTTTCCGCTTTTGCGCTTCTTCACTTGCACCAGCGAGTCTGCACTCTTGGCCACTCCCACTGCAAGTGCGATAACAACAGAACAACTGATGCTTCAGCAAAACAACTAAGTCCAAACAAAGCCAATTTCAATCCTATTTCCACTCGGGGCCCCCGGGACCCCGCCTGAATATACCAACAAATTTCGAAACACATAACGGACCTAATTGAGGACAAAAAATACATCAAAAAACATCGATTCTACGAATCGCAACCCAATTCAAGCCTATTGAAACTATGACCACCCGACTTCCAAAACTAATGCCGAATCATACCATAACAACTCCGATTGATCTCAAGCGCACACGTCATAAATGAAAAGATGAACTTATTCCTACTTTCAGAATCATAATCCGACCCTGATATCAATAAAGTTAACTCCTAGTCAAACTTCTCAACCTTCCAAACCTTCAACTTTCTAACTTTTGTCAATTCAAGCTGAACGACCTACGAACCTCCAAAAAAATAACCGGACATGCTCCTAAGTCCAAAATCACTATACCAAGCTATTGGAACAGTCAAAACTCCATTCCGGAGCCGTCTACACAAAAAGTGAAATGTCGGTCAATTCTTTCAACTTAAGCCTCCAACTTAGGGATTATGTGTCCCATTTCACTCTGAAACTCACCCGAAACCAAAATCGAACACCCTCGGCAAGTCACATAACCACAATACAATATAGGTGAGGCAATAAATAGGAGAAAAATGACTAAATACTCAAACAAACCGGCCGGGTCGTTACAGTTCTCGAGAATTTGGAATTGCAAATAATTGATTCCTTCTTGAAAAGATATTTCTTTTTTATTTAACCTAGATTTTAAAAATTAAAGACAATTTGACTACTTCTTGAAAACTATTTTTCTCATTTATCTATGGTTGGAATTGTAGGATATCTTTTAACCTTTTTTATTTATATAAGAATGTTGTGAATGTTCTATTTTTCTTTTTAAGCATGTAAATTAAAGTGTATTTCATAATTCATATTAGAAAAAATAATAAATATTTATTTTTTATTTAAATTAGGAATTGCCAAAAACTTTAAAAATAACTTTGTTCCTTCTTAAAAGGATAATTTTCTTTTTTATTTACGGTTAGTACACTTTTTTGTAAAAAATTATTTTAAAGGAATCAAATTAATACTAAAATTTGTTAGAGACCCTTGACTACTTCTTGGATGTCAGAAACGAACATATTTCAACGGCAAAAGTAGATATAATTTCTGTCTTACGAATGTTGAAGGAATTGTACTTTAATTCTGTTGGATTTTGTTGTTTAATAACAAAAGAAGTGTGAATGGAAAATGGTGGGAAAAGAACTGGAGGGAAGTGAAATTTTGAATGAGTTCATTTCACTAATGCACTTTGTCCCTCATTGGTAGAAGGAAAGAAAATCTTTGTGTATATATAGAGAATCTCATCTTTTAGCTCTTAAAGAGCTAAGAAGAAGGCAAGCCTTGCGCCGTCGTCGTCGTCGCTCGGCTTCAGCTTCGGCTTCGGCTTCGGCTTCAGATTAATTATTTAATTAATTAGTTAAATTAATTAACAAAAATTCAATCCGAAATAACCCATGACCTGCTACCCGGTCCGGTTTGGCCCATTTTTCTTTCCCGGATTATTTTAAATCCGTTTTACATTTCCCATAATATTTTCAACAGCTATGGCTGTTCTGAAACAATGTCACATCTGTTCCAATAGCTATGGCTGTTCTGAAAGGTTACAAACCTTTTCAAAAATAGTACTAAATTGGCTATAAATATACCTTCAAGTCCCAAAATATTTACTTACGAAATATTCTGATAATCTTCTTCTTCTTCTGCACAAAAAATCCAGTGTGTTTTGCAGCCTTCGAGTGGTTCGCTGTTCATCGGTGTTTTTGGTACCAACACTCCGGTGAGTTAAATTGTTCTATCTTGGGAGGATATATTACAGAACCTTGGGTACTTGAGGGTAATAATTTCCTTAAGGACACACTGTGTATTCAGTGGGCTCGATTTGTTCCTTTAACGTTTCAAAATTTATTTTGAAGTTCAAATACTGTTTTTCAGAATTTATTTCTACTAACTTTTTGTTTCTGTTTTAAGAAAGATTACTGTTTATTTATTTACAGCAATACAGTTTAATAACATTCTTAAGGAAATTATAGTTATTATATTCTATATTTTGTCTGAATTTTACTATTCAGTAAACAATTTGAAGAACATAAAAAAAACTTCATTGGTTTCTGGAAAACAGTATATACAAACTTCAGTTGTTTTTATTACGTGTTGTTTATTGATTACAATATTATTTATTGTTATGGTTTTGCCATTAATTGATCTCTTCTGTTGTTGACAGTGAGAAATGGCAATTGATAACGGAAATCCTTCTACGACTGTTGGTGCAACGACAATTGCCTCGTCAAGCCGCACTGCTGTTCCTCCGGCCGAGAAATCGGGGAGATTTTCTGGAACCAACTTCAAAGGATGGCAGCAAAGGGTGTTCTTCTGGCTTACCACACTTGGTAGGCAGAAATTCACTAGTGAAGAGCCTCTAGTGCCTGCTGCAGACATGCCGGACAATGAAAAGTTCATGGTTGTTGAGGCGTGGAAGCAGGCAGATTTTCTTTGCAAAGGCTATATCTTAAGTGCTTTAGAGGATGACTTGTACAATGTGTACAGTGCAATGAATACTTCGAAAGAATTATGGGAGGCACTTGAGAAGAAGTACAAGACAAAAGATGCATGCTTGAAGAAGTTCGTGGTTGCCAAGTTTCTAGACTATAAAATGATAGACAACAAAACTGTGGGAACCCAAGTTCAGGAGCTTCAGCTTATTTTTCACGACCTTATTGCTGAAGGTATGGTTGTGAATGTGACGACCCGACCAGTCGTCCTAAGAATTAATGCCCTGATCCCCTGTTAACTACTTCCCCAAGTTTAATTCTACTAATTCGATTCGCCGAGATGTTCAGTTTTGAGTTTCGGAGAGTTTTGGGACACTTAGTCCCTAAATGAGAGCTTAAGGGTTGAAAAATTTACCATAGTCGAAACAATATGAAGACGGCCTCGGAATGGAAATCTGATGGTTCTGTTAGCTCCGTTAGGTAATTTTGGGGTTAGGAGCATGTTCGGATTGTGTTTTGGAGGTCCGTAGCTAATTTAGGCTTGAAATACCGAAGTTTGATTTTTGAAGTTTCCGGTCCGATAGTGAGATTTTGATCCGAGGGTCGGAACGGAATTCCGGAAGTTGTAGTAGTTCCGTCATTTCATTTTGGAGGTGTGTGTAAAATTTCAGGTCATTCGGACGTGGTTTGGTTAGGTTTTTGATCGAAAGCATATTTTGAGGAAAAATTGGAGTTCTTAGGCATAAATCCTTGATTAATTCGAGTTTCCGATGTTGTTTTAGGTGTATTAAGGATTGGTACAAGTTTGAATAAGGTATTAGGTGATATTTGTGCTTTTGGTTGAGGTCCCGGAGGCCTCGGGGTGATTTTGGATGGTTGACGGAAGAATTTTAAAGTTGAAGAGTTGCAGATTTTTGTTGCTTCTGGTATTTTCACATCTGCAGTTTAAGGACAGCAGATGCGTTACCGCAGATGCGGATTTGGAGACCGCAGAAGCGTAATTTGGGTGTCCCTTCAGTGTCCGCAGATGTAGAAGTTCCACCGCAGATGCGATTTCGCATATGCGAAAGTAGTATCGCAGATGCGGCTCCTGTGCCATTAAATGAAAGTCGCATATGTGACCAATGTTCTGCAGAAGCGGAACCGTAGGTGCGGTCCCTTGACCGTAGATGTGGAAATCACTGGGCTGAAATATGAAATTCAAGGGTTTAGTTTCAAAAGTTAGAAAAATCAAATTGGAGCACGGGAGAGGGCAATTTTGAGACGGTTTTGAAGAGAAGATCATTGGGTAATGATTCTTTACCCCTTTCTAGTTATATACATCAATCTATAGTTAATTTCATCATCTAAATTCGTATTGGGGATTAAAAATTAGGAAAAATTGGAAAACATTTCTTAGGCCGAATTATTGAGTTTTGAATGGGTTGTTGATATCCGATTTGAGAGATTTTTATATGGTTAGACTTGTGAGAGTACGAGGTTTCTGAAAATATTAATTTCACCCGATTCTGAGACGTTGGCCTGAGGGGATTTTTGGTCATTTAACCTAATTTTGCATCTTAGCTTTGAATTAAATCGTAAAAATTAGTTGCTTGAGATGTTATTTACGATATGTAATTGAATTGAGTAGATTTGGGTCATTTGGAGTTAGATACTCGTGGCAAACGTGTGGCTTCGAGTTGATTTTGGAGCCGGTTCGAGGTAAGTGGCTTGTCTAACCTTGTGTGGGGACCTTCCCCTTAGGATATGATATATTTGGTAATTGAGATGCCTTGTACTTGAGGTCACGAATGCGTACTCAAGCTAATTGTTGAAAATCCGATTTTACTTTAAGTATTTCAATTGAGTTCCTTTTTCCTGCTTTATTCTACTTGCGATTTAGCCTGATATAGTTTAGAAAAGCATGTTTAGTTGATTTAATTGCCTATCTGCTTAAACTGTCTTAATTGCATTACGTGAAACATGTTAGGCTAGAATTAACTGTTAATTGGTACGAAATTTCGCATTTAATTGTGTATTCTTGTCTTGCTTCTATGTGTTTTTAATTTGGGACTATGGGATGACATCCTGGGAGATCCCCTATACGTATTTACGATCTGGACCGAGGTGCGGGATACCAAGAGATCCCTGACACGTATATTGAGGATACCAAGAGATCCTCGGGATACCAAGAGATCTCTAGCATACATTGAGGATAACAAGAGATCCTTGGGATACCAAGAGATCCCTAGTATATATTGAGGATACCAAGAGATCCTTAGCATACATTGAGGATACGGAGAGATCCTCGGTATACTAAGAGATCCCTGGCATATATTGAGGGTACTAAGAGATTCTCGGGATACTGAGAGATCCCCGGTTATCATCCTTGTTATGAGTGGTACTTCCTGGTGTTTGCCGTTATTTCTGTTTCCGTTATTGTACTCCTTATTACCCTGTGTAGATTCTTACTATAGATTTTCAACTGTACTACTTATCTTATACTATCATGTCTCATATTCTCTATATTTATTTAATATCAGTAGGGCCCTGACTTTCCTCGTCACTACCCAACCGAGGTTAGGGTTGACACTTACTGAGTACCACTATGGTGTACTCATGCCCCTTCTGCGCATGTTTTTTTTCATGTGCAGATCCAGGTACCCCTGATTAGGCCTACTATCGTTGAGAGAGGAGACTGCTTAGAGACTCCGAGGTACATCTACCATGTCCGCAGACCAAGGAGTCCCTTTCTATTCCTGCCTGTAGTATTTAGCCCTTCCATACTTTTCTGTTCTTTATTAGAAATTCCGGAGTTAGAGCTATGTAGTATTTCTTTTCTTTGCTTGTGATTCATGGGTTTCCAGGTCTTGGATTTATGTTTGGTGCTGAGAGTTAAACATGGTATATACCGACCGACACGTTTACACATTATTGTTACTTTATTTCGGTTTTTACATTGTTTTACGTCCACAAGTTTGGTTTTCTTCCCCAAAGTTAGGCTTACCTAGTCGTAGAGACTAGGTGCTATCACGATGGTTCACGGAGGGTGAACTAGGGTCGTGACAAGTTGGTATTAGAGCTCTAGGTTCATAGGAGTCATAGATCACAAGTTAATTTATTAGAGTCTTGTTGATCGGTACGGAGACGTCTGTACTTATCTACGAGAGGCTATGTAATTGTTAGGAAAATAACCCTTCATTTGATTTCCTTGTCGTGCGATAATTTTTGACATCACAATTCTAAACTTCTATCTTTTATTCTCTCACAAATGGTGAGGACACGTGCTACCCGAGATGATCAGGCACCCGCGCCCCCTACTATAGCCGTCAAAGTCCAGGACCAGGGCAGAGGCCGAAGACGCGCACGTGGTGCAACCAGAGCACCTACATGAGCTGCCGCCGAGGTACCACCAGGGACGAGGCTGCTTCACTGACTTTGATTCAGTTCTTAGAGCTGTTCCTGAGAGAGTTTGTTCCTCAGAGCCTTAGGGACGCATGGCATGTAGAGTTTGAGCATTTGCGCCGGACGCTATGACTGTTTCAGAGTATGCTATCCATTACACCAGATTGGCTAGGCATGGACCAACCTTGGTTTCCACTTTTGGCAAGAGGGTTCACCAGTTTATTGAGGGGCTCACTCTAGCATCAGGTCTAGCATGGCTGGTGAGTTGGAGATGGACATCTCTTATCAGCAGGTGGTAAGAATTTCTAGGAGGATTGAGGGTATGCATGCTAGGGAGAGAGAGGATAGGGAGGCCAAGAGGTCTCGAGACTCGGGCAATTATTTTGGTGCCCGTACCCCAGCTTCCGGCTGTCATGGTGGGGGTTATATGAGCCGCCCCATTTATTCAGCTCTTCCAGCAGCCAATAGTGCTCCAGCTCCTCCTAGGCCTCAGGAGCCGTATTATGCACCTCCGGTTTCTAGCGCGCCTCTTGTGCGGGATGTTTTCAAAGGTCAGTCCAGTAGACCTGGCCCTATCCAATCACAGCCACCACGTCCTCCTAGAGCTTGTTTTGAGTGTGGTGACACACGCCACGTGGTGAGGGATTGCCCTAGACTTGGGAGGAGTGCACCTCCACAGACTTCTTAGCCACAGCGTGCCCCGCAGAGTTCTCAGGCTATGGTTACAACTCCAATTGCTACCCCACCTGCTCAGCCAGCTAGAGGTGGAGGTTGGGGAGGTAGAGGTCGCCCTAGAAGGGGAGGCCAGGCTCGATACTATGCCCTTCCTACCCATACCGAGGCTATTGCCTCCGACTCTGTCATCACAGGTATTATATTGGTTTGTCACAGAGATGCATCGATTCTATTCGATCTAGGATCTACTTATCTCTACTTATTCTTATGTCTCTTCTTATTTTGCTCCACATTTAGGGGTATCTCGGGATTCTTTGAGTTCCCCTGTTTATGTTTCTACTCCTGTGGAAGATTCTCTCATTGTGGACCGCGTTTATCGGTCGTGTTTGATTGCTCTTAGTGGTTTTGAGACCAGAGCCAATTTATTGTTACTTAGCATGGTTGATTTTGATATTATCTTGGGCATGGACTAGTTATCGCCCCATTATGCTATTCTTGATTGTCACGCCAAAACCGTGATGCTGGCTATGCCAGGTGTACCGCATGTTGAGTGGAGGGGTACCTTAGATTACACCCCCAGTAGAGTCATTTCTTTTATTAAAGCTCAGTGTATAGTTGAGAAGGGGTGTGACGCATATTTAGCTTATGTGAGAGATGTCAGTATTGATACCCCTTCAGTTGATTCAGTTCCAGTAGTACGGGACTTTCCCGATGTGTTTCCAGCTGACCTTCCAGGCATGCCGCCTGATAGAGATATTGATTTTTGCATTGATCTGTTGCCAGGGACTCAGCCCATTTCTATTCCTCCGTATCGTATGGCTCCTCCTAAGTTGAAGGAGTTGAAATATCAGTTATAGGAATTGCTTGATAAGGGTTTTATTAGGCCTAGTGTATCCCCTTGGGGTGGTCTTATCTTGTTTTTGAAGAAAAAGGATGGTTCTATACGGATGTGTATTGTTTATCGCCAGTTGAACAAGGTTACCGTGAAGAACCGTTATCCTTTGCCTCGTATTGATGATCTGTTTGATCAGATTTAGGGCGCACGAGTGTTTTCTAAGATTGATTTGCACTCAGGTTACCATCAGTTGAAGATTTGGGAGCCAGATATCCTGAAGACTGCTTTCAGGACTCGGTATGGTCATTACGAGTTCCGTGTTATGTCATTTGGGCTGACCAATGCCCCAACAACTTTTATGCATTTGATGCACAGTGTGTTTCAGCCGTATCTTGACTTGTCCGTCATTGTCTTTATTGATGATATTCTGGTGTATTCCCGGAGTCGGGAAGATCATGAGCAGCACCTGAGGACTGTGCTTCACACTCTAAGAGAGAAGAAGTTATATGCTGAATTCTCGAAATGTGAGTTTTGGTTGGATTCAGTGGCATTCTTAGGCCACGTGGTATTGAGTGAGGTCATTCAAGTGGATCCGAAAAAGATAGAGGTCATGCAGAGTTGGACCAGACCATCCTCAGCTACGGAGATTCGCATTTTCCTTATTTTAGCGGGTTACTACGTCATTTTGTTGAGGGGTTTTCATCGATTGTAGTCCCTATGACCAGGTTGACCCAGAAGGGTGCTCCGTTTTAGTGGACGGATGAGTGTGAGACGAGCTTTCAGAAGCTCAAGACAGCTTTTACTACAGCCCCAGTTTTGATATTGCCTACTAGTTCGGGGTCTTATACGGTCTATTGCGATACCTCGAGGATTGGCCTCGGAGTGGTGTTGATACAGGACGGTAGGGTGATTGCCTACGCGTCCAGACAGTTGAAGGTACATAAGAAGAACTACCCTGTTCACGACCTTGAGTTAGCTACCATTGTTCACGCCCTAAAGATTTGGCACCATTATTTATACAGGGTTCCCTGTGAGATTTATACTGACCATCAGAGCTTGCAGCACTTTTTCAAGCAAAAGGATCTAAATTTGCTCCAGAGGAGGTGGTTGGAATTGCTAAAGGACTATGATATCACTATTTTGTATCACCCGAGCAACGCCAATGTAGTGGCCGATGCTTTGAGTCGCCGAGCAAAGAGTTTGGGGAGTTTGGCTTATTTACCAGCATTAGAGAGGCCTATGGTGATAGATGTTCAGGCCTTAGCCAGCCAGTTTGTGAGATTGGATCTTTCGGAGGCCAGCCGGGTTGTAGCTTGCGTGGTTTCTCGGTCGTCTTTATTTGATCGCATTAGGGAGCGGCAGTATGATGACCGTCATTTGCTTGTCCTCAAGGACAAGGTTCATCATGGTGATACTAGGGATGTAACTATTGGTGATGATGGGGTATTGAGGATGTAGGGTCGGATTTGTGTACCCAATGTCGATGGGCTTCGAGAGTTGATTCTAGAGGAGGCCCATAGCTCGCGGTATTCCATTCATCCGGGTGCCACGAAGATGTATCAGGATTTGAGACAGCACTATTATTGGAGGCAGATGAAGAAAGATATAGTTTGATTCGTGGCTCGGTGTCTCAACTATCAGCAGGTGAAGTATGAGTACCAGAGACCGGGTGGGTTGCTTCAGCAGATAGAGATTCCGGAGTGGAAGTGGGAGTATATCACCATGGACTTTGTAGTTGGGCTCCCACGGACTTTGAAGAAGTTTGATGCTATTTGGGCGATTGTGGATCGACTGACCAAATCCGCTCATTTTATTCCTGTGTGTACCACTTATCTCTCGGAGCGGTTGGCGGAGATCTATATCCGGGAGATTGTTTGTCTACATGGTATTCTGGTTTCCATCATTTTAGATAGAGGTACTAAGTTCACATCACAATTCTGGAGAGCTGTTTAGAATGAGTTAGGTACTCGGGTGGAGTTGAGTACAACATTTCACCCTCAGACGGATGGACAGTCCGAGCGCACTATTCAGATTCTTGAGGATATGCTCCGTGCGTGTGTGATTGAGTTTGGAGGATCTTGGGATCAGTTCTTGCCATTGGCGGAGTTTGCTTACAACAACAACTATCAGTACAACATTCAGATGGCACCGTATGAGGCTTTATATGGGAAACGGTGTAGATCCCAGGTGGGTTGGTTTGAGCCGGGTGAGGCCAGATTGTTGGGCACAGACCTGGTTCAGGATGCTTTGGAGAAAGTTAAGGTGATTTAGGATAGACTTCGCACAGCCCAGTCCAGACAGAAGAGTTACACGGATCGGAAGGTTCGTGATGTTTCCTATATGGTTGGAGAACGGGTTCTGCTTCGGGTTTCACCTATGAAGGGCGTTATGAGGTTTAGGAAGAAAGGGAAGTTGAGTCCGAGGTTTATTAGCCCTTCTGAGATATTGAGGCGTGTTGGGGAGGTTGTTTATGAACTTGCCTTACCTCCTAACTTGGCCGGAGTTCACCCGGTATTCCATGTTTCGATGCTCTAGAGGTATCACGGGGATCCGTCACACGCGTTGGATTTTAGTTCCGTCCAGTTGGACAAGGATCTATCTTATGATGAGGAGCCAGTGGCAATATTGGAAAGGTAGATTAGAAAGCTGAGGTCAAAGAACATTGCTTCGGTAAAAGTTCAGTGTTGGGGATAGCCAGTCGAGGAGGCGACCTGGGAGACCGAGCAGGATATGTGCAACCATTACCCTCATCTCTTCATTACTTCAGGTATGTCTCTATGCTCGTTCAAGGACGAACGAATGTTTAAGTGTAGGAGGATGTGACGACCCGGTCGGTCGTCTTAAGAATTAATGCCCCGATTCCCTATTAACTACTTTCCCCAAGTTTAATTCTGCTAATTTGATTCACTGGGATGTTCGGTTGTGAGTTTCAGAGAGTTTTGAGACACTTAGTCCCTAAATGAGAGCTTAAGTATTAGAAAGTTGACCGTATTTGGAGAAATGTGAAGATGGCCTCGGAATGGAAATTCGATGGTTCTGTTAGCTTCGTTAGCTGATTTCGGGGTTAGGAGCATGATTGGAATGCATTTTGGAGGTCCGTAGCTAATTTAAGCTTGAAATGCCGAAAGTTGAATTTTGGAAGTTTCCGGTTCGATTGTGAGATTTTGATCTGAGGTGTAGTAGTTTCGTCATGTCATTTGGGATGCGTGTACAAAATTTCAGGTCATTTGGAAGTGGTTTGGTTAGGTTTTTGATCGAAAGCGTATTTTGAGGAAATTTGGAGTTCTTAGGCTTAAATCCTTGATTAATTCGAGTTTCCGATGTTGTTTTAGGTGATTTAAGGATTTGTACAAATTTGAATAAGGTATTAGGTGATATTGGTGCTTTTCGTTGAGGACCCGGGGGCCTCGGCGTGATTTCGGATGGTTGACGGGAAGATTGAAGAAGTGTTGCAGCAGCAGTAGCTTTGCTGCTCCTGGTATTTCCGCATCTGCGGCTTGGAGACCGTAGATGCGGCGCCGCAGAAGCGGCTAAAGGGACGCAGAAGAGGATTTTTGGCTTCTTTTCAGTTTCTACAGATGCGGAAGTTTTACCGCAGAAGCGGTTCCACATATGTGGAATAGTGATTGCAGATGCGGTCCTAGGCTGTATTAATGAGAGTCACAGATGTGACGTTTTGTCCAAAGATGCGGTCCCAGAGCCGCAAATGCGGAAATCGCTAGGCAGAACATATAAATAGTTGCCTTTGCGAAAATTGGTTATTCTTCCACCATTTTTGTCCGAGTTTGAAGCTTCTAAAAAAGGTCTTTGAGGAAATCAAAGGGATATTACTTGGAGGTAACGTTCTTGACCTTATAGCTCGTTTCTATATGATTAAAGACCTAATTAATGGTGAGAAATTTGGGTAAAATGGGTAATTAGGGATTAAGTTTAAGAGACCTTCAATTGAGGATTTGAGGGGTCATTTCGACTCCGATTTCAGTGTTCTTGTTATGTATAGACTCGTGAGAGTACGAGGTTTCTGAAAATATAAATTTCACCCAATTCCGAGATGTTGGCCTAAGGGGCATTTTGGTTATTTTATATAATTTTATGTATTAGCTTAGACTTTAATTGTAAAATCAATTACTTGAAGTGTTATTTACAATATGCAATTGAATTAAATAGATTTGGGACATTTGGAGTCAGATACTTGTGGCAAAAGTGTGGTTTTGAGTTGATTTTGAGCCGGTTCGAGGTAAGTGGCTTGTCTAACCTTGTGTGGGGGACCTTCCCCTTAGGATTAGTATGTTTGGTAACTGAATTGCCTTGTGCGTGAGGTGACGAGCACGTACTTGTGCAAATTGTTGGAAATCCGATTATTCTTAAAGTATTTATTAGCATGTTTCCTTTCCTGCTTTATTATACTTGCAAAATTAGCATGTTGTTAGTTAGAAAAGCATGTTTAGTTGACTTAAATTGCTTATCTGCTTAAATTTCCTTGATTGCACTACGTGAAGCATGTTAGCCTAGAATTACTTGATTCCTTGATATGAAATTTCATTTCTAAATATCTTCTTGTTGTTGCCGCGTATTTATATTGGGACTACGGATATGGGATTCTGGTAGCTCCCTCTTGTCTGTTTACTTTGGGACTACGGGTTAGATTCCCAGTAGACCCCCCTGCACATTTACTTTAGGACTACAGGTTAGATTCCCGGTAGATCCCCTTGCACAGTTATATGGAACTACGGGAATGCACCCGGTAGATTCCCTCAGTACTGGGTATTTACATTTGGGACTACGGATCGGGATTCCGGTAGATCCCCGCGCATTGATAGTTGGAATATGGGACGGGATCCCGGGAGATCCTTTGGACATATATATGATGGACTACGAGACGGTATCCTGGGAGATCCACTAGACAGTTGTAATTGGGACTACAGGATGGTATCCTAGAAGGTGCCCAGTTGTTATCTCTGTGTTGAGCTGTATTTCTTTCCATGGCTTGTTTTGTCTCTGATCTAGTTGTTGTTCTGGTAATTCTATGTTATTTCTTACTGTTGCACTTATTTATACTGTTTTATTTCACACTGTTAACCCTTATATTTTGTTTAATCACAGTAGAGCCCTGACCTTCCTCGTCACTACCCAACCGTGGTTAGGGTCGGCACTTACTGAGTACCGCTATGGTGTACTCATGCCCCATCTACGCATGTTTTTCATGTGCAGATCCAGGTACCGCTGATCAGGCCTACTATCATTGAGAGAAGCGACTGCTTAGAAACTTCGAGGTACATCTGCTGCGTCCGCAGACCAAGGAGTCCCTTTCTATTCCTGCCTTTAGTATTTAGCCCTTCTGTACTTTTTGTTCTTTATTAGAAATTCCGGAGTTAGAGCTATGTAGTATTTCTTTCATTAGCTTGTGGTTCATGGGTTTCTGGGTCTAGGATTTATATTTGGTATTGAGAGTTAAACATGGTGTATGCCGAGCGGCACATTTAAACATTGTTACTGCTTTAATTCTGTTTTACATTGTTTACTTCCGCAAATTTTGGTTTTTCTTCCGTAAATTAGGCTTACCTAGTCGTAGAGACTAGGTGCCGTCACGATGGTTCACGGAGGGCGAACCGGGGTCATGACACATTTGTGATATGAAGTCGACACCATCTAGAGGTGGAAAAAAAGTATTTTATTAACTTTATTGACGATTGCACTAGATATTGTTATGTTTATTTGCTTAATAATAAGGATGAAGCAATTGAAGCATTTAAGCAATACAAGAATGAGGTCGAAAATCAATTGAATAAAAAGATCAAAATGATTAGAAGTGATAGAGGTGGAGAATATGAATCTCCGTTTGCAGGAATATGTTCGGAATATGTAATTATCCATCAAACTACTGCACCTTACACACCTTAATCCAATGGAATTGCGGAAAGGAAAAATTGGACATTAAAAGAAATGATGACTTCTTTATTAATAAGTTCCGGATTACCACAGAGTTTGTGGGGGGAAGCTCTCCTTACAGCTAGCCGGATACTCAACAGAGTACCCCACAGCAAAACGCAATCTATTCCACATGAAAAATGGAAAGGAAGAAAACCCAACTTGAAATATTTCAAAGTGTGGGGCTGTCTAGCAAAGGTACAGGTTCCTTTACCTAAAAGGGTTAAAATTGGACCAAAAACAGTAGATTGCGTTTTTATTGGATATGCTACAAATGGTAAAGCATGTCGGTGTTTGGTTCATAAATTCGATAATCCCGAGATTCAGTTAATACGGTAATGGAATCAGATAATGCTGAATTCTTTGAAAGCATCTATCCGTATAAAACTGAATGACAGTCTTTAAGTGAAAGACCTAAACGACCTCGGGAAGAACCAAAGGAAAATACTCCAAGTATAGAAGATCCAAGGCGTAGCAAACGTCAAAGAACATCTACTTCCTTTGGACCAGATTTTGTGACATTCTTGCTTGAAAATGAGCCTCAAACTTTTAAAGCAGCTATGTCGTCTTCTAATTCAGCATTTTGGAAAGAGGCAGTCAATAGTGAGATTCAATCAATTTTGGATAACCATACATGGGAATTGGTTGATCTTCCTCCAGGAAATAAGCCTTTAGGTTCGAAATGGATCTTTAAACGAAAAATTAAAGCTGATGGCACTATGACAAATATAAGGCAAGACTTGTTGTCAAAGGTTATAGACAAAAGGAAGGCCTTGATTACTTCGACACTTTCTCGCCAGTAACAAGGATAACATCTATTAGGGTATTAGTGGCACTAGCGGTCGTGTATGGTCTTGAAATCCATCAAATGGATGTTAAAACAGTTGTCTTAATGGAGAATTGGAGGAAGAGATTTACATGGAATAACCTGAGGGTTTTGTTGTTCCTGGTAAAGAAAAGAAAGTGTGCAAACTTGTTAAGTCGCTTTATGGACTTAAACAAGCACCCAAACAATGGCATGCAAAATTTGACCAAACAATTGTTGGCAAATGGATTAAAATCAACAAGTGTGACAAATGTCTTTACATTAAAAATATTCCAGGTCATGAAGTCATTGTTTGTTTATATGTTGATGACATGTTGATATTGAGCAAAAGTATGACAGATATAAATGCTACAAAATGCATGTTGACTAGCAAATTCGACATGAAAGACTTAGGAGTTGCTGATGTGATCTTAGGAATCAGAATTCACAAGACTTCACAAAGTCTAGCATTATCACAGTCTCACTACATTGAAAAGGTACTTGACAAGTTCAAGTATTTGGATTTCAAAATTGCCAAGACTCCAATTGACGTGAGTTATGCACTTCAAAAGAGTGAAGGCGAAAGTGACTCACAACTAGACTATGCAAGAGTATTGGGAAGTTTGATATATATCATGAATTGTACGCGATCAGATATAGCATGTGCTATTAGCAAACTGAGTCGGTTTACAAGTAATCCCAATCAAATACATTGGATGGCAATGAAATGAGTTTTGGGATATCTGAAACATACCCAAAATTATGCTTTGCATTATAACAAATATCCATCCGTGATCGAGGGATATAGTGATCCAAATTGGATTACCGGATCATCTGAAGTTAAATCCACGAGTAGATATGTTTTCACAATTGGGGGTGGAGCAGTGTCTTGGAAATCATCCAAACAAACGTGCATCGCCCGTTCTACAATGGAATCTGAATTCATAGCTTTAGATAAGGCCGGTGAAAAAGCTAAATGGCTCCGGAATTTCTTGGAAGATATTCCATTTTGGCCCATACCTTTGGCACCTATTTGTATACATTGTGATAGTCAAGCGGCAATGAGTAGGGCAGGGAGCGTTATGTATAACGGAAAATCTCGTCATATTCGATGGAGACGCAATACTGTAAGACAAATACTCTCTAGTGGTGTTATTGCAATTGACTACGTAAATTCAAGAGATAATGTGTCAGATCCACTTACAAAAGGCCTATCTAGAGAGGTAGTTGAAAGATCATCAAAGGGAATGGAGTTAAAGGCCTAGGACAAGTCATCGTGGCGGTAACTCTACCTAGCAGACTGGAGATCCCAAGAGCTAGGTTCAAAGATATCAAACAAAGTTATGAATGACGGTTCAACATTGTCAAATAACTCAACCCATTCTTATGAAGAATACAATGTTCAAAAACGAGGTAAAGCATTAAGGATTTTTTATGAGTCAATAAAGCTTAAAGCTTTTTAATGATTTGTTAAGTCTGGCAGGATATGACCAGATAGTGTGATTTTAGGATTACACGTTTAGGAATCACCTATATGAGTGTGAAGTGTAAGCCTCTTCAAGGAGATTGAAAGTAAAGGCCCATTCTCTAAGCACTCATGGTGTTCATGGCTGAAACGAACACAACCGTGAGAACCATAGATGGTTAAGGATTGATTGTGTGACTTATGTTATCTAGGTATACAACAAAGCTCGATGGTTCAAAGATATCAAATCTACCGATTGACCGAGTATATCCGAAATAAGTTCATTACGGAATGTTCAAAGGGAAACCTACTTATCCAGATGCAATTAATTCTTGCATGTGAAACACACATATGTATGTGCATTCCTTTAAGTTTATAGCCATTCCCCATTCATGTGGGGGATTGTTGGATTTTGTTGTTTAATAACAAAACAAGTGTGAATGGAAAATGGTGGGAAAAGAAATGGAGGGAAGTGAAATTTTGAATGAGTTCATTTCACTAATGCACTTTGTCCCTCATTGGTAGAAGGAAAAAAAATCTTTGTGTATATATAGAGAAGCTCATCTTTTAGTTCTTAAAGAGCTAAGAAGAAGGCAAGCATCATGTCATCGTCGTCGTTGCTCTCTCGGCTCAGCTTCGGCTTCGGCTTTGGATTTGGATTTGGTCAAAGATCGATTGATTGATTAATCTTTTTGGACTAAATTCTTTTTTGAAATATTTAATTAATTAGTTAAATTAATTAACGAAAATTCAAACCGAAATAATCCATGACCCGCTACCTGGTCCGGTTTGGCCCGTTTTTATTTCCCGGATTATTTTAAATCCGTTTTACATTTCCCGTAATTTTTAACAGCTATGGTTGTTCTGAAACATTGTCACACCTGTTCCAACAATTATGGCTGTTCTGAAAGGTTGCAAACCTTTTCAGAAACAGTACCAATTTGGCTATAAATATACCTTCAAATCCTAGAATATTTACTTACAAAATATTCTAATAATCTTCTTCTTCTTCTGTACAAAAATTCCAGTGTGTTTTGCATCCTTCGAGTGGTTCGCTGTTCATCGGCATTTTTGGTACCAACACTCCGGTGAGTTAAATCGTTCTATCCTGGGAGGATATATTCCAGAACCTTGGGGTACTTGAAGGAAATAATTTCCTTAAGAACACACTGTGTATTCAGTGGGCTCGATTTGTTCCTATAACGTTTCAAAATTTATTTTGATGTTCAAATACTGTTTTTTAGAATTTATTTCTACTAACTTTCTATTTCTGTTTTCAGAAAGATTACTGTTTTATTTATTTACAGCAATACAAATTAATAACAAATTCAAATTAGTTTTTTTTCTTCTAAATTTTGGAATACGATTTTTTATGGGTAAAATGATCTAGAAAAGTAAAAGTTGTTTATTTATAGTAAATTTCAATAGTTCTAAATATTATGAGTTTCTACATAGTTCAAATAAGGAAAGATCTAATAATCAAAATTTTATTTGATTTTAAAGTCCTACATATTAGGAGAATAATTAAATTACAACTTTATTTAATAATAAAAGATATTTTTAAAGGATAAAAAAGGCGAACGATATTTCGCTAAGGATTTTTGTGCTTTTAATATAGTATAGATATAAAAAACAGTGGTGTTTGGGTCAAAATCAAACTAGGACGATTGTCATAAGTGACCTGCAAATCAATATGGGTGGTTTGGCCAAGGTCAATCAGCGGTCAACAGAACAGACCGCTGAGTGGTTCATTAGGGCTGAGGTCAAGCAGCATGGACAGAAGTAATGTCTAGTATTGCTTTGGAACCTTCAAAGTTGAATATTCCCTCTGTTTGTACCTTTTAGGGTTCTTTGGGAATATCCCATATAAATAGTATGATATATAAGGCAAAAGGCATGTAAGATTCTATATGATAAGAACTCTTTCGAAAAGCAAGCGCTCGAGATAAATACAAAGAACACCTTTCTAAAGGGATTGGTCTTTTTGGATTATTCCTTGTCATTTCCACCAGATCCGAGAAAGTCTTCAATATTCTTATAAGTTTCTTTTCACTCATCATTGTCAGAAGGAGGAATCATCCACCTCATTCAATATTAGGTGAATCTTCCCCTTTATTACGTTTACTATCATTTATTGTATTTATCGCTTATCATTATTCTCATTCCATTAACAACCGTAATATTTAATTGGTAGTGCATTAAATCCAGTTTAATGTGACCCAATATTATCTGCATAAACCTATTTTAGATCTAAAGTCATTATCTTTAAGTAGGATTTACCTTCTATCCTATTATTTAATTAGTTTAACGAAATTTTTTATACTTTTTGGTCAAATAATTTGGCAATGTCTGTGGGGATTTCCTAGTCAAAGTCTTAGTTTCTTTCAGATCTAAAAGGAAGCAACACAAAACCTTGTCTTTTCTTGCATGCATAGTTTAACATGGTAGGTAATGGAGAGGAAAGAATGAAAGCAGTAGCTGGTCGTACTACCAACCTCTTAAACACCATCACTGAAGTCACTGGAACAGACACTGAGGATGTGACACCAAACGCCTCTCCCAGGCGAAGTTGTTCACCCATCCCTCATGGAAACATCACAACCTCACACGGTAAAGGGGCCTCTACATCCACAATGGAAGAGGCACCACCAGTAGTGAAAAAGTTGCTCGTGGCATGGTTGACAAACACGTTGACCAGCATTCTCGACAAGCCCGCCCAAAGGACAAACATAGAAACTGCGAGAGTCTGCATCACATCAGTGACAGACGAGCAGCACGACCCTCCTCTTTTGACAAGTATTACTCGCAACGTTAGTGATGCAGGTAACAACACCTTCACAGCCAGTTTGAGGAAGATAGAGGAGATGGAGAACGAGAACAAAATGCTCCGCGACAAAATAAAAGAGTATCAAGAAAGGGTAGACAGAATACCAGGCGCCCCAAAACTCTTACCAAAAAGGGACGCCGGCCGGTTCGTTGAGCAACTGTACAATGAAGAAGCTGCACCACACGCCATACCTAAAACCTTCAAAATGCTATCATACTTGAAAATATACGATGGCACGATGCACCATGAGGATCATGTGACCCACTGTGTCACCGCAGTAAAATGAAACAACCTCGCCAAAGAACAAGTGTCTTCCATATTACTGAAGAAGTTTGGCGAAACCCTTACTGGGGGAGCACTAACTTCGTATTCACAGATGCCTGCACGCGCAATTGAAACATTCAAGGAAATGGCCGACAAGTTTATGACTGACCATGCTGGGGCTAAGAAAGTAGAGGCGAGGGTGAATGACATATTTTCCATTAAACAATCACTCGGTAAAGGACTAAGAGATTTCCTCCCCGATTCAACCATGTGAGGATGACCTTACCAAATGTATCAGAGGGGATGGCAGTGGCATCTTTCCAGAATGGGTTCAACAGGAATGGTTCAAGGGCGACCGGAAAATTATTAAGCCCACTCATGAAATATCCCCCAACCACTTGGGATGAGATACACAACGCTTACTACGCCGAAGTGCGACCTGGCGAGGATGACCTCAACGGGCCAACTCAATGGCTGACCTCAGTCCAAATGGAACCCAGGAAAGACCGAAGAAATTACAATAGAAGGGACATACAGGACCACGACACAACCATGAAAGACATAAACCATATGTTAGAACCGCTGCCATACCACCTCCCCATCATGGTGACGACCCATCTAGCACGCCAATAGGGACTCACCGAAGCGAAAAAGGTATGCCTCTACTACTATCTACTCATAATTTTTGTGTTTCTCCCTCATAAATAGTCTATGCCCTGGAGAAGCTCGGCCCAAAAGTGAAGTGGCGGCAAAAGATGAAGTCTGACCCAAACACTAGAAAAACAAATGCCCTTTGCAAATTCCATCAGGAATAGGGAAACAAAAGCAAGGAATGCATCGCTCTCATGCAAAAGGTTGTGAACATGCTTCACCAAGGACATCTGAAAGAACTTTTGAGCGATCAAGAAAGGGCAAACTTCGCTCGAGGATGCGAATAGCACCAGGGTCCACCAAAATCACCCTCCCCAACTCGAACCATCCAAATGATTATCGGAGGAGGCGACAATGTGTCAATAAATAGTGTAAAATTCACGACCACCCACAAGCTGAAACGGTCAATCACTTATGAACAGTATGATGAACTTGAAGAGAGTATCATCTTCGATAAGTCAGATACTCACGATTTGGTCTTTCCTCATTATGATGCCCTTGTTATTACTTTACGCATCTTAGATACTGAGATAATATGTAATATGATCGATGATGGAAGCGGTGCATGCATCCTCCATCCTCGATTTCTCACCCAAATGAAACTCGAGGATAGGATAGTGCCACGCTGCATCATGCTAACAGGTTTTAACAATGCAATTGAGTGGACATATGGAGAAATCACGCTGCCCGTCTTGGCCGGCGGCGTCACCTTGGAGACCACTTTCCACATCATGGACCAAGATACGGCGTACAACGCCATCATAGGTCACCCATAGAGACACGCCATGAAAACCGTACCCTCCAACTTATATCAAGTCCTCAAATATTCAGCATCCGAGGAGAGCAACGCACTGCCTGAGAATGCTACCACATCTCCCAAGACTGCACATATACCCAACAATTAAAAGTCAAAGTAGAGATCGCATAGCAATTAATAGGGTCGACGTCAAATGACAATGAAGGAAAAGATTTTATCGGGGACCCCGAGATCGTAGAAGCCACATGGTTGACCGTAGAGGATCTTGACCCTGTACAACTCGACAAATATGGCCACAGCAAAAAAGCCTACATCGGCCACAAAATGCAGGAACCAGGTAAATTCTATCAATTTTTATCTAACAATGCAGACTTGTTTGCCTTTTCCCATGCAGATATGCCAAGAATCCCAAAAGAGATAGTGACACACAATTTGAACGTCGACCCATTTTACCCCCAGTGCGGCAAGTTAGGCGGAAATTCAACTCCGCAATAAATGACGCGGTCCGTGAGGAGGTTGAAAAAGTGCTGGAAAACTGCTCTATCAGAGAATCGAAGTACCTCAATGGGTATCCAACGTGGTCATGGTGAAAAAAAGAATGAGAAATGGCAGATGTGCGTAAACTTCATAGATCTGAACAAAGCCTATCCGAAAGACTCATTACCACTACCCCATATTGACCAACTCATTGACGCAACAGCCAGACACGAGTTATTAAGCTTCTTGGATGCCTACTCGGGCTACAACTAGATCCTCATGGAGGAGGAAGACCAAGAAAAGACCACTTTCATCACTCACTAGGGGACGTACATCTATAGAGTGATGCCTTTTAGACTAAAAAATGTGGGGACGACGTATCAGAGGTAGGTGACAAAAATGTTCAAAGACCAGCTCGACAAAACCATGGAAGTCTACATCAACGACATGTTGATAAAGTCAAAAAGGAAAGAGGATCACATCGACCATTTGAAAAAGGCGTTCGACGTACTCAGATGATACGGTATGAAATTGCACCTCGAAAAGTGTGCCTTTAGCTTAACTTCGGGAAAGTTTCTTGGCTTCTTGGTATCACAACGAGGAATCGAGGTCAATCCCGGCCAAATCAAATCTATAGAAGGAATACCGGAGAACCTAACCAGTAAAAAACAAGTACAGAAGCTGACTGACTGCATAGCCGCCCTGTCGAGATTCATCTCATGGTCCTCCGACAAAATGCCATAAATTTTTCGTCGTACTCAAGAAAGACAATGGAATCCAATAGAACTCTGAGTTCGTAGAAGCCTTGAAAGAGTTAAAGATGTACCTATCTTCATTCCCACTGCTCGCTAAGGTGAAACCTGGGGAACCCCTCCTCATCTACCTGGTCATGTCCGATGTGGCCGTGAGTCCAATCTCTCATTTACTATATTAGCAAAACTCTGGTTGACGCCGAGACGAGGTATCCATACCTTGAGAATCTGGACCTCGATTTTGTCGTAGCTTCACGAAAGCTTAGACCCTATTTCCAGTGCCACCCCATCTTGGTAGTCATGACCTTTCCCCTAAGGAGTATTCTGCATAAACCTGAGTTGTCGAGCAGATTGGCCAAATGGGCCATATAATTGAGCAAGTACGATATAACCTATCAGTCACGAACGGGAATAAAGACTTAAGTGCTCGCCGACTTCGTCACTGACTTCAACACAAAAATAATACGTGAAGTTAAAAGGGAAGCCGCCCATACTTCCCCCAAAATACATGACCTATGGGATTTGTATACCGATGACGCCTTTAACCTGTCGGGATCGGGATTGGGACTTGTACTCGAAGTCCCAACAAGTGAATTAATTCACCAGTCCATAAGATTCCCAGATATGACTAACAACGAGGCTGAGTATGAGGACGCGATTGTAGGGCTAAAGTTAGCACTCAAGTACGGAGCGAAGTGAGTCGTCCTACGATGCGACTCTCAGCTCATCGTCAATCAAGTCACAAGGACTTTCCAAATCAAGGAACGAAGACTTCAAAAGTACCAGGCCAAGATCTACAAGTTGTTACTAGAGTTCAACAAATGCCAACTCGATCAAATCCCTTGAGCACAGAATATCGAAGCAGATGGCCTTTCCAAACTGGCAGCGGCTACTAAAAGCATAACCGGAGAAGGGAACTTGGTAGCTCTCCTTCACTCGTTGATCGATCAAATCACGGTACAAACTATAAACCTAAATCGGGACTGGCGCAATTGTATTGTCACATATTTGCAGGATGGAGTGCTTCCAGATAATAAAAACAAAGCCAAGAAGCTTTAAATGCAGGCATCCAGTACATCATCATCAACAATGACTTGTACAAAAGAACGTATGTTGGACCCCTAGAAAAATGCTTAGGCCCAAATGAGATGCGACGCGTTCTGGAGGAAGTCCACGAAGGTCACTGCTGAGCTCATACCGGCAATCGAGCCCTAGTCAGATGCCTCATACGAGCAGGCTACTACTGGCCCACAATGAAAAAAGAGGCTGCCAACTTCGTGAAAAAATACAAACAATGCCAAAGATACACCCCCATGATCCACCAAGCGGGAGAGCAGCTCCACTCAGTCACCTCGCCTTGGCCTTTCATCAAATGGCGGATGGACATCGTCGGACCCCTCCTAGCGGGATAAGGTAATGTACATTTTCTTTTAGTTTTAACTGAATATTTCTCCAAGTGGGTGGAAGCGGGTGCATTCGCCAAAATACTCGAGCAAGAAGTGATCGCCTTATTTTGGAGGAATATCATGTGTCGTTTCAGCCTCCCCAAAGAAATCGGTTATGACAACGGGCCTCAATTCACTAGAAAAAAGATCGCCGAGTTCTTAGAGAAATGGCATATCGAAAGAATACTCTCCATTCCATATTATTCCATGGACAATGGGCAAGCGGAATCCTCCAACAAGTCAATATTGAATATCATGAAGAAGAAGCTCGAGAATGCCAAGGGACTGCTGCCAGAGTTGCTACCGCACAACGCCAAAAACAAGCATAGAAGAAATATCGTACTCACTGGTCTATGGGGCCGATGCAGTAATATCGATCGAGGTCGAAGAACCAAGTCTGAGGTACTCAAACAAAAGTGGGCTGAGAAACAAAGAAAACATGAGGCAAGACCTCGACAAGGCCGAAGAACGAAGAGACATGGCATACATAAAGATGGTCACCCAGAAACAACAAGCATAGCGATACTACAACAAAAAAGCCAAGATCAGACCACTTAAAAGTCGGAGACTACGTACTCAAAGCCAAAACACTAGAAAGCAAAGATCCACGAGAAGGAAATTTAGGGACTAACTGGGATGGCCCATAAAAAATTACGGCGACAACAAGCAAATGGTCGTTCCAACTAGAAACGATGGAAGGAAAACTACCACCCAACAACTGGAACATCGCCCACCTCAAGTACTTCAACTTCTGAGGAAAGATGTTCTCCCAACTGTACTCTTTTTCCCTAACCTGAGTTTTGTCCCAATTGGTTTTTCTCAGCAAGGTTTTTAACGAGGCAACAAGGAGTACATTTTGAAGTTAAGCATGAGCAGGTGAGAATACAAGTTAGCAAGTTCATTGCTCGACCCCTCGAATACTTCTCGATGTCGAACAATAAAAGGACTAGGTAGACTGGGACTGGAATACCTGCCCAAAAATGTGTAAACTTCTCCAATGTATATATGTAAGCAAAGCATACAAGAACATGATATTCGCCTATGCATCCACCAAGTTTTACCACTACACTAATCAAGATACTCACATTCGACTTCACTTGAATCAACTCACATTCGACCTCGTTCGAATTAACTAAGAGTAACATCTGACCTTGCTCGAATCAACTCATATTCGACCTCATTTAAATAATTAAGAGTAACATTCGACCTTACTCGAATCAACTCACATTTGACCTCATTCGAATTAACTAAGAGTAACATTTGACCTTGCTCGAATCAACTCACATTTGACCTCGCTTGAATGAACTCACATTCAACCTCGTTCGAATTAACTAAGTGTAATATTCGACCTTGCTTGAATCAACTCACATTCGACCTTGTTCGAATTAATTAATACACTCACATTCGACCTAGTTCGAATTAGTTGAGTGACGTTCGACCCCGCTCGAATTCAACTTACATTCGGCCTAGCTTGAACTTGATTCACAGTTAACCTCGTTCGAGTTAATTATGGCAACGTTTGACTTTGCTCGAATTAATCAAAGACACTCGATAATGTTAGATCTAATGCCTACCAACACAACATCTTTAATAAAAGCAATCAATTAAGGAAAACATTCAAGGAAAAAATAGAAGACTCAAAAATAAACAGCAAAAATAGCATTCCAAATCAAGAGGTATCTCACAAGGACCAAACAGACGCCTATAAAAGAAAACAAAAGATTACAAAAAGCATTATCGGCAGTATCATCCCCACCATTGTCCTCGCCATCAGAGTATTTGTCATCATACCAGGCACCTGGCTCAAGCCTGTCCAAGTCATCTTCACTATCACTAGCCCCCGACATAGCAGGATCGTAACCACATGCGACTTGAGCTACGCGCTCCTTAGCACGAGCATCCTCAAACTCAACCTTAGAAACTCTCTATGTCGTCATCAAGCCCCTGAATATGTCTAGTTGAGCCTTGGCATGGATCCACTTCTCATAAAAATCCTGCGGAACATCGGGATAAGTGGAAGTGCGAGATAAAGACGGTCAAGCCAGTAGTTGCACCTTTTCAGCCTCAAGAATGGCGATTTGCTCATTAAGGTCCGAAACCTCTTTCTCAATCCCACTAATCCGTTTGTCAAACCTCGCCTCCTTGAGCGTGGTCGTCTCTACATCACTCGCTCACTCAGATATGAGGATGCGGATGGTATCCTCTAACGCCGCCACCTTCACCAAATATACCGCCCGGGCCTCCTCGACCCTCTCCGACTCTACCACTTTTCAACCAACTCAGCACTTAAGTTGTTAGCTCTGATCGAGCTCTGCTCAAGCTCGTCCCACAAGGATGCCACTTGAGCTTGAAGGCCGACACACTCAGCCACAACCCCCTTGCTCACTTCGAGCTCGTCCTCCTTGACTCTAAGCTCTCCCTCGAGCTCATTGCATTTGTCGATGAACCTCATGAGTTCATCGTAACGGTACTTGTCACGGTACTTTCGATACTTCAAGACCATTTTTTTAAAAACAACCTTCCGCTTCTCCTCTTGTCGGGCGCTCTCGATCTCCAAAATGAGAGTTTAAGGGAAAAAGAAAGAGCCAAAAAGAGTCAGTAAGAATAGAAAAGGTAAAAGGACGTAAGGTATAAGAACAACAAATACAAAAAAACAAACTTACCCTCAAAGCCATCCTAGATATGCCTAATGACAGATCAGCATCCTTAAAAGTCTGTAAAGTCCTGTTCTCGGCACCGAGGAACGAAAGAAGGCACTACGCTCTCTGTATTCATCAACAAGTCACAGTCCAAGTGAATGACTATGGTGCGAGTAGTGCCACACCCTATGTTCTCGTACATGGAAGTACTCCATAAGTAAATTGATATAAGCTCGGAAATGAGATGTTACATCCTGCATTTTTGTACGTTAAAGTTTTGTCGTACGTTAATTGACGTATGTTTGGGAATGAGAGTATTTGGAGATTATAAGCATTATTCTACCTCAAACAAGTGATGAGTAAATTCGTGAATGTGAGAGGGTAAGCAAATCAAAGAAAATTAATTTCGTCGAAGTTTGACACTTTGGGATAAAATACGATCCGAGCTATAATACCAGTGTTTATGGACTAGTGTCATACAAGGTACCACATGACCATGATAGTAAGACATATAAAATGTGTTAAAAGTGAGTAGTATTTTAAATAATTTGAGATAACTCCTAATTATGTGGATAATTGGATAATTATAAATTTTTAACGAGAGATTAACTAAGTAATTAAGCTAATTAAGTAATTAAGATTATGGATAAAACTTAAGGTATCCCAAAACGTGGAAGCAAATTAGATGCAATTAAAACTCAAATGTGTGACTCTTACACTATGTAGCTAGGTGGCACAATTAATGAGATTGGTGGCCAAGTCATCACCCACTTTGATAAAAACAATTAAGGAACATGTATAAGCTTGCTAAGCTTATGGATGGAATTCACAAAAGCCATAATCTCAATGTGACCGCTTCAGCAAATATCATACAAGGTTATAATTAAATTCACAAATAGATCATATGGAATTTGCTACAAAAATTCATACAAGACTACTTAGCAACGTGAGAATTTGCGATTCTTAGAGAGCATGGGGCAATCTTTCTCAAGAATATCATACAGATTTTCCCCTACTTTGATCTGCCGTTTTGTGTTCTTGGCAAAAGACGTGTGTAGAACGATTGTCAAGAGAATCATCTTAGGTATGTTAAGGTCATCCCTTCTTTCCTTTTGGCATGATCCATACAATACAAAAGAAATGAGCATATGCACAATTTCCATAAATGACTCTATTCATAGAAATGCTAGAGATGCATATGTTCTGGATTTCCCATATGTCGTATTATTCTATCATCTGTTCACAGGTCTCAGAACATACGTAAGTTGATAAAGTCTACTTCATGATATTAATCAAAAGCATAATGGACTTATGCCATTCCGAAAGATTTTATTGACGAACTTCTCATGCATTGCATTCATTTAAACATGTACATTGACCCATGACCAGATGGTGTTACATATATATATATATATACATATGGAATATGGAAAAAGGTTACGGTGTTATATGCGCACCACTACTTAATCAGCTGGTATACATTAATGATTTGCCAACAGTGGCCGAGATGATATGATGGGATGCCTTAAGAGGCTTGATGATGTTATGAACGCATCTACCCTTGCAACCTAGTGCTTTGATACCAAGCTTTGTCACGCCCCGAACCTGGGCTTGGGCATAACACGACACTCGGTGCCTAACTACATGTGACCGATCGAACCAACTGGCTGGCTGAATTAACATGTGATATCATAACATACTGAATTATAGAACATGACGATCTACTAAAGAGTCTGACTGAAATATCATAGATGAGGAAAATACTGAAAAGTCTACAAGTATAAATGAGTAGCTGACAAGGCTAACTTATAAAAGCCTGCTAATATTTGACTGATTAAACTATAGTCTACGAAGCCTCTAAAGAATACTGAAATGCTAATTGTTTACCGAGACAAGGTACCCGATATACCTTATTAATTGAAATACTATAATGACAGGACAAAAAAGAATAATACCTCGAAAGACTGGGGCTCACCAATAGATGATACGAGATGTCCTAGCAAGCAGAGTCGTCAACCTGTAAATCGTTATCTGCATCGCGAGATGCAGGCCCTGGGCAAAAAAGGACGTCAGTATATTTGAATTGCACTGGTATGTAAAACAACTGAAGGAAAGAACTATAAATATTGAAACTGAAAATAATAACTGAACAAAACATAGGAAGTAAGGTTATGAATACTCCATCTTTTGAATGATGAACAACATGTTTATCTGATAAACTATGTCCTCAGGCCCAATATATATATATGTGCATAAGGTACAGACTCAGGCCCAAGTATACATATGCATAACTACGGCCTCAGGACCAATGATGCATAAATCATAAACTATGGCCTCAGGCCCAAATACAAGTGTTCAACATTCAGGAATTTATAATCAGGAACTGAGAATCATACTGCAACACATGATACTGAAATAATGAACCATACTGAATTACATGATACTGGAATAATGAATAGGACTAGACTGAGATGTGTATTCATAAAAAGTTGATTTTTCATAGCTGAAACTCATAAAATATTGAATGATTATGAAACCATGCCATCTAGAGAATAAAAGTTCTACGACTATTCATAGAACTAAGGCATAATTAGTTTTTGAGGAAACTAGTAATAAGCATAATAAATGGGACGTAGGGAAAATCATAGACGTTCCCAAACGCAAAGAGTTATCCTCACATACCTTAGTTTCGCCCATTAGTGATACGACAATGAACTAAGAACCTTCAATCTTTTTGGAATAAATCTTGCAAAACCCTTCTTTGAGTTCTTGAAGAAATCTCTTGAAGATCTAAGTATTTTATGTGTAGATTTCATCAATACTAGAGTATAAATGATGGAATTCACACCAAGATAATGGAGATTTCTTACCTTGAAGATGGGAGGGGTTGGAGGTCTTGATAGAGTGGAGAAGAGCTACAAAATCCGCCAAACTAAGTGGGGAAAAATAACCCCCCGAAGGTCTTATATCAAAATAGGGTCGGGTTGAAAAAAATAAGATTTGCACGGCCGCGGCGCATGGGGCACCGCACAGGGTAGCACGGTAATGAAAAATGTATCTAGAAACAAAATTTGGAAGTGTTTTGGAAATCTCCACAGCCGCGCCACAGCGGGCGACGCATGGGGCGGCGTGGAAGTATTAATTCTACCATCTTTAGGTAATTTGGTCATAACTTCTGGTAAGAGTGTCCAAATGACGAACAGTTTAAAGTATTAGAAACTAGACTCTAAGATCTTTCATTTGATACATGGTTCATCACATAACACCTTATGTAAATGTAGATATTCACATGCAAAATTTGGTCTTGTGTATGCTCATTTGGAATTTTTAGTCTATCAGGAAATTTTCAAACTTGACTTAGACTTAAGCCTCTCCTTGGACCCAAAATCACCTATGATATGCCTTGTACACTTATTATCATATCCAAATGATAACCATTGTCGCTCCACCTTTTTCTCGAGAAAAATCGAGTTCATGACATTTGGGAGGACAACTCATTCCCTTTTGGGAATTGGGTTTGAATTTGAAGAGTCGCCACCTAATGATTAAGATGCATTAGGAAACCAAGAGGGTTTGATTTGACTAACCAGAGATGGGGTAAGGGATTGAAATTATCCCAAGGGGAAGGTGTTAGGCACCCCTTAGGATCCACTAGTGTGGTTCCCGTCCAGCCTATTGGTATGAACTTAGGTGCAAATAACACGTAAACAAATAAAGCTTCAAATAAGAGGGGATTTTCACATAAGGGTTTATAAACAAATAAAGTTGGAAAGAACTAAAAGAAAGCTAATTTTTCTTAAAAAAAGAGAGTTTGAAATCTTTAGAAGAAACAAAGAAACAAAGGGAAAGAGGAGTCCTAGGTTTATTCATAATATGGATCACCCCACACAACATCCAGTAATCACTCCTCAGTGAGGGGATACACGTGATGTTATCGCGTGGTCATCATATCCATATCTACCCTTTCCCACCCCGTTAAGGTATTAAAGTGTGGAATGGTCTCGTTTACTTATTGCATACTATTACCCGTCCCAATCCTACTAGTCCTAGAGGTATTTAAGACTACTAATCCTAAAAGGGAGGGATATTAGGCTTATTTGTAGTTTCAAAGGTAGAATTCTAAGGCGACATACAAAAACATGTATAGCAAGTTAGGGAGGAGCACATAACAAGTAAAAAAGGCTCAGATATACCTCCTTCAATCAAAGAAGCACGTAGTTAGCATGACTTACACATACTATTTAGGGCCTGATTAAGAACTTAAAAGCTGAGGCAGATTGATTTATTACATAATTCAGATAAGAAACCCAAATCAGGCATGCCTGCTGGTTATAATTAATAAAGAAAGATTCTATTTATAATTTTCACCCTAAAGCTTGCCTAAGTGTTGGACAAGGATCCTATAGACATGGTGTCTAATGAATTCAGAAAGCATTGAAATAAACTGAATGCGTACTGGTTAAGAAAGGTTGCTAGATTATTAAAGAAAGGCAAGTTTTTAACAAAAGTGTTA
The DNA here is from genome assembly GCF_000715075.1 of Nicotiana tabacum. Lineage (NCBI taxonomy): Eukaryota > Viridiplantae > Streptophyta > Magnoliopsida > Solanales > Solanaceae > Nicotiana > Nicotiana tabacum. The sequence continues at coordinate 68,770,848 of NC_134099.1, read as the reverse complement.
TAAGTTCTGCAGATGATGACACGTCGTTATTACTGGTTTTAGCCTTATAATTAAATAAAGCGATTCAGATTCGATTAATAATTCCTATAGACATGCTTTTTATGCGTTGTCGATTTAAAACCTTTTATAGACATGGTAAAGAATGCAGAAGCCTTATAGACATGATATCTAGATGTTGAGTTTTTGTTTAAGACCTATGAACATGATTTCTAGATGAAGAATGGATATACGGGATTTAGAAGGACCTATAGGCATATTTCTCTATATGCGTATGCACAATTCAAATTTCCACGTACTTATGGGCATGATTTCTATATGAGAGCATGCAAAATTCAGAAATACTTATAGACATGGCATCTATGTGAGAAAACCAGATTACCTATAGGCAGGATATTTATGCGAGAATGTAGAATTCCAGAAATACCTATAGGCAGGATATCTATGTGAGAATGCAGAATTTCAGAAATACCTATAGGCAGGATATCTACCCTTTGCATACATAGTTACCCTTCCTTTTTTTCACTAGCCATCCCCAAGAATTTATTACAAATTATTACAGCCTAGAAAAAAAGTAAAAGAATACATCAGAAATTGAAAAGTACAACCAAGGAGAGCCTGATTCAGGCTTCATTTCTGAAATATGAGGTAAACCAACTCCAAGAGATCATGATCCAAAGCCTTTCTCTCATTTGGATGTGTCAAAGTTTCCTAAGAGCCTCAAAGGGGACTCCGAGCAATGCTCACAATCAAACACATTATCAGATTAAGACAAGTGCAGTGTGGAAGGGCCAGCCCTCAAGTGTCTAAGTTCAGAGGGAGCTCAAGGTCCCAATGCAAGGCTCACAAGAGGGGGGCAAAACTTAAGGACTAAAAGAGTGTGCAAATGCAGAAATAGAATTCTGAAAGGGGGAGAGAGAAAGGGAAATAGCTACAAATAAGTACACATAGGGATACAAGGGGAATAGGGAAGTTGAAAAGACTAGGTAGGCTGTGGGTATACCTAGCAATGGAGAGTCCTAACACACCCAGAAGCCTACTAGAACACATTATTAGAGGCTAGGATCCCGAGGGATCAAGTTTAGTTCATGGACAATAATTTGAATATAGTCATGCCTTAAACCATAGCTCAAACACATAGGGGGCAAGGGTTTTGGAATTCATAATAGGAGTAGGTGAAAAGAAATCAGCATGCTAATTCAAGTACATAAATAGTAAGTAGACATGGATACAAAAGTAGTAAATAAACACATTGTTGCGGTGCTAAAGCTTAAATCAGGACATATCAATTTCAAAGAAACAAATAGAGAAAAGCAATATGTCTGTGCAGACAAAAGAGAATACTATTTTGTATGAATGTGAGTTCAGAAAGATTGTAAATGCCCCGAGTTTGTGAAAGAGGCGTGCCTTTATAGTGTGAAAATCAGGCGGAAATAAGGTAAGAAAACAGTTAAGGAACTGATTATCAATTGAGAATCAATCAAATGAGACTTCCTTTAATTAAGGAATTCAGATTCAAATGGGAAAACTACTTAAGGGAAGAAGTCCAATAAACATTTTGTGCAAAGCATGCAATTAGGGGCAAATACATAAAAGTTATTTAAGGGACAGAATTTTGAAATACACGGTTGTACAAATAAGGTAAGAAAATCAATTAGTAACCAGTAAATCAAGAGTCAGAGATTTTGTAATTATTGGTCTATGAACGAACCAAGTCAGAAAAGCTGAGAAAGGTTTTAACTTAAGTCAAATCACAGGGAAATCAGCAAACAATGAAAAGAAATCATTCAGACCTATTAAGAAGGAAGTTTGAAACTGATCAAGATTTGAAAGCCATTTTAGAGGTAAGTTCATCACATATAAAGAGCATACAGACATGTTAAGCTGAAAGAAGATGTCGTGTCATTGAAAAATCAGTAGATAATAGGCTACATGAGCATGGTTGTCACATAGGTTAGCAATGTAGAAGAGAAGTAGCAAAAAGATCCAGTGTAAAGCAAAAGTCAGAATCATATGAAAAACAAGGATTTCAAAACTCAGTTCAGAGACTCGAAACTGGTCTGAAAGAGTTTAGGGTTTTTGAAATAAAACAAGTTTAGGCATATCACATAGCCAATGGTTTCCAAACTAGGACAAACCCCCAAATTCTATGGTTTCTACCATCAATCGAGTGCAGAGATGAGAGGACAAGTAATTGAGTCAAAACAGGTTCAGAGGTCTCAGAAAAGAACTAAAACCTTTGACATGTTACTCTCAGCAACAAAACTCATGAGAAACATGATACAAGAGTAGCATACGAAATATAACAGAAGAGTTCAAAGAAAACATGGTAGAAGAAACTAATACGAAACATACTGGAGAAACTGATAAGAACAGTAAGAGAAACACATTAAGACATATTAGAGGAAACTTAACTAGAACATAGTGTAGGAAACTTAATAAGACACACTCAAGAAAACAGTAGGGGAACATACAGTAGAAGAAACACACAAGAATCACAGTAGAGGAAAAACAGTAGAAGAAACACGCGAGAACGCAGTAGAGGAAAATATAGTAGAAGAAACACACAAAAGAAAGAGAAAATCAAATAAACATCTAAATATTTCAGAAAAACCCTAGATCGGAAAAAGAGATGGTTTCGAAAGTATATTTTGTTTTTGAAAGAAAATTCAGAAAATCATTTAAAAACTTAGGGAAAGCACAGATTTGGAACAAATCTAAAGAGATTAGAAAAACCTCAAAGCTAGGGTTTTTAGAGGAACCCAAACGGTGAGAAAGGCTTGGATCTAAACAGAAGGAGTCGTAGCCAGGCTTGAAACAGACATAGCTTGCCGGAGCAGGGCCGGAGATGGCCGTAAAGCTTGAATCAACAAAGGTCTGGACCCAAATCTTCGTGGTCAAGTCATGAAGCTTCAGTTAACCAAACTTGAGGAGCCATAGGTGGCTTGGTGGGTCGTGAGACCACCATAGATTTAGGTTAGAAGGTGGCCGGAGAAGATGAACAGAACTCATCGGAGAGGAGAGGGAAGGTTCTAGAGAGAACCAGAAGTAGAGAGATAGAGACGAGTGAGGAATGAGAGGGGCATTGGGGGGTCATTTGGTTAAAAAATGTAAGGACGGATGAGGGTCGTTGATCTTTTTGATCAACGGCCAGGATTTAATAAGGTTTTAGGTCGGGTAGGGGTAATTGGGGCCTGGGTTAGGTTTTAATTTAAATTAGCTGAAATTGGGGTCCAATTAGGGGTCCGATTTTAGGCTAAAATTGAAATGGATTGGGCTATTATTTAAATAGCCAGTTCTTAACTTTAAAATTATAAAAAAAATAGTAAATTAATTTCCGAAAATAAATTGAAAGCATCAAAATGATTTATAACACATGATTATCGATTTAAAAATATAAAATCTCATACTATGAATATGAGACGAATTTAAACCTAAAATGGCTAATATTGCAATTATGCAATTGTATCCTTAAGAAATACCAAATAAATTTGTAAAAAATGTGTAAAAAATACCCTAGCTATATTTTAATATAAACATGAGACTCCAATAAATGAATCACCAAAATAATAATTTTGGGGATAATTATTTGGGTTTTCTTGATAAAAAGGGAAGTAAATTTATTTAAAAATCTTTGAAAATTTATGAAAAACAATGCAGCCTTGGAAAATACTTATATATGCTTATACATGCTATTTTGAAAGGTATTTTACATAAAAAAAATATAGGTAAAATTGGGTATCAACAGCTGCCCCTTTTTACCCGGGAAGGATCAAAGAGTTATCGGGTAAAGATACGATGGCTAATTTTGACCGAATGAAGGGGTTTGAAAAGGTTTGGTCGCGCCCTGGCTTCTGAGCTACCTATATATCCCTGGTCTTACCGGAATCAGGCCATATGTAGTTCAGGATCTATCGGCGGAGTATGCTGATGGGGATTTTTTTTAAGGAGAGATGCAATATTCAGGTTGGGATGAATGGTTAAGGTCTAGTAGGGGTGCAGGAACTGGAGAGAGATTGCTCTTGCTGAGATAGTTGTTGCTCGCCGGTTTACCTGCAAAGAAGCAATACAAGCATATACTGTGCATAAATTTAAACATGATGCAAGTTCTCATCGGACCATGAATGTTGTCTTTGGATGGTGAGGATGACGTCCTCAGACCATGATGTCCTAGGCCATGAAGTGTATAATAAAGGATCCGCAGGCCATGAAATGATGCTCTCTGGCCATGAGAATGATGCCTCCGAACCATGATGCCTTTGAATAATGATATGCAAAAGATTAAAAAGGGGTCCTCAGGCCATGATATGGTGTTCTCAGGATATGAAAATGGTGCCTCCGAGCAATGACGTCTTCGGATGATTTGGCGATCTTTCAGCCCATGAGATGCAGTAGGTGTCGATCTTTCAGCCGATGAGATGCAATGGGTGGCGATCTTTCAGCCATGCAAATGCAAGTAAGGTGGCGATCTTTCTGCCATGCAAATGTAGAGGTGGTGATCTTTCAGCCATGCAAATGTAAATAAGGTGGCGATCTTTCAGCCATGTAAATGTAAATAAGGTGGCGATCTTTCAGCCATGCAAATGTAAATAAGGTGGCGATCTTTCATCCATGCAAATGTAGAGGTGGCGATCTCTCAGCCATGCAGATAGAGGTAGCGCTTAACCTCAGAAGGTTAGAATGGTATCCTTATGCAATGCAAGAAAATATAGATGGAGGTAGAGCTTAACCTTGGAAGGTAGAATGGTAGCCTTATGCAATGCAAGAAAATGCAGATGGAGGTAGAGCTTAACCTCGGAAGGCAGAATGGTAGCCTTATGCAATGCAAGAAAATGCAAATGGAGGTAGAGCTTAACCTCGAAAGGCAGAATGGTAGCCTTATGCAATGCAAAAAAATACAGATGAGGTAGAGCTTAACCTCGAAAGGCAGAATGGTAGCCTTATGCAATGCAAGAAAATGCAAATGGAGGTAGAGCTTAACCTCGGAAGGCAGAATGGTAGCCTTATGCAATGCAAGAAAATTTATATGGAGGTAGAGCTTAACCTCGGAAGGCAGAATGGTAGCCTTATGCGGGAACAAAAAAGGGCAAACAACAATAGAGTTTTCTTAGCTGATAGTGGATTGTGGTATCGTGATTGCTGGGGATATTATGCCTGCTGAGGACACTGTTTTGTGCGGATAACAGTTGCGAGCAAGTGCAACGGTTCGGAGAGTTGTATTCCTGAACTTTGTGAGTGAGCATATAGTATATTTGATGATTTTGCAACTCAAGTTCCTGCATCCAAAGAAAAATCGTGAGTTTTGTAAAGGGGGAGGTTAGTTCGTGTCCCCGCTGGCTCTGTTTGACCTGCTTGGCTTGGATCTGGTGATATTGTATGTATCATTAGGGTAGTGTTGCTAAACAAAGCGATCGCCGAAATAAACATGCATGATTTTGTAAAAAAAACATAGGTGTATAATCAAGAACAACTTTTAGATGAACCAGTGACTTTGGCGTGGTTCAAGACATTGCAACCTCTCTTGTTACGGAATTTTGAGGGTCCTCCTCAAACTTCTACCACAGTTTAATGGGTTGATGCTTCTGACTGCTGCTAGCGATGATTGGCTGAAATTAACTTCAGAATTTTGAGGGTCTTCCTAAAAATTCTGCCCCAGTTTCCAATTGCGAGAGAAATGGAAGTTTTGTTGAATTATGACCGAACCCATAGGGCTTCCTACATATCCCCTCTTAAACGGGAATAAGGTAAGGCGTAGTCAGATTACATCATACGGGAAAGCATAAAGATTACACATAGTAGCGCTTGACTGCATCTGAATTGATCGGCTTTGGCCAGACTTTTCCATCCATTTCCGCAAGTATGAGGGCTCGTCCTGTTAGAACCCGGTGAACCATGTACAGACCTTGCCGGTTGGGAGAGAATTTCCCTTTAGCTTCATCTTGATACAGGAAAATTTTCTTTAATACCAGCTGCCCCAGTGTGAACTGTCTTGGCTTGACTCTTTTATTGAAGGCTCTGGACATCCTGTTCTGATAAAGCTGACCGTGGCAAACTGCATTCATTCTCTTTCCACCTATAAGAGATAGATGCTTGTAACGATTCTTTACCCATTCTGCATCGTCTAGCTTTACTTCCTGTATGATTCTTAATGAGGGAATTTCCACCTCGGCGGGAATGACGACTACTGCACCATAAACCAGCATATAGGGGGTTTCCCCGGTTGATGTGCGGACTATGGTGTGGTATCCCAATAAAGCAAATGATAGATTCTTGTGCCACTGATTATGCTTCTCTATCATTTTCCTTAGTATCTTCTTAATATTCTTATTGGCGGCTTCTACTGCTCTATTCATCTGAGGTCTGTAGGCTGTAGAATTCTTGTGTTTGATCTTGAAGGTTTCACACATGGATTTCATTAGGTCACTATTGAGATTGGAACCATTATCAGTGATGATTGATTCTGGAATCTCGAACCGAAAAACGATACGGTCGCGGACGAAGTCTGCCACGACTTTCTTAGTCACTGCTGTGTAAGATGCTGCATCAATCCGTTTGGTGAAATAGTCGATAGCTAGTAGGATAAACTTGTGCCCGTTGGAGGCGGCAGGCTCGATTGGTCCAATAACATCCATTCCCCAGGCAGTGAATGGCCACGGCGAGCTTGTTGCATTAAGCTTGTTTGGAGTCACCTTTATCATATCTACATATATCTAACAGCGGTGGTACTTTCGGACATACTGAATACAGTCCGTTTCCATAGTCATCCAAAAATAACCTGCCCGGAGTATCTTCTTGGCAAAGACACAACCGTTCATATGTGGACCGCAGGTCCATGCATGGATTTCTTCTAGCAGTTTGGATGCTTTCTTTGCATTGACTTACCTTAGTAATCCCAAGTCCGGAGTCCTCTTATATAGGATTCCTCTGTTGTGAAAGAAATTGTTAGACAGTCTTCGGAGTGTGTGCTTTTGAGTAGTGTTTGCAAGTTCCGGGTATTCTCCTTTTGCCAAATATTCCTTGATATCATGAAACTAAGGCTTTCCATCTACTTTGTTCTTCGGAATAAGCACAATAAGCCGGTTGATCATAGATCTTTACCGGAATGGGATCAATGAAAATCTTGTCTGGATGTTGTATCATGGATGATAGGGTGGCCAATGCATCGGCGAACTCATTCTAGATTCTGGGAACATGTTGGAATTCCGTCTTTGTGAACCTCTTTCTCAATTCCTATACATGATGCAGATAAGGGAGTATCTTGGAGTTCTTGGTCGCCCATTCTTCTCAAACCTGATGTATAAGCAAGTCTGAATCTCCGATCACTAGAAACTCTTGAATGTTCATGTCGATGGCCATTTTGAGACCTAAGATGCAGGCTTCATACTCAGCCATATTGTGGGTGCACGGGAATCTGAGTTTGGCGGACACCGGATAATGCTGACCGGTTTTTAATACGAGAACTGCTCCTATGCCAACTCCCTTGAAGTTTGCTGCTCCATCGAAAAACATTCTCCAACCGACATAGGATTCTACAATATCTTCTCCTATGAATGATACCTCTTCGTCAGGAAAATATGTTTTCAGGGTTCGTATTCCCCATCCACGGGGTTTTCAGCAAGGTGATCTGCTAATGCCTGTCCCTTGGTTGCCTTCTGAGTTACGTAGACAATGTCAAATTCACTCAACAATATTTGCCACTTGGCTAGCTTTCCAGTAGCCATGGGCTTCTGGAAGATGTACTTCAAAGGATCTATCCTTGATATGAGATATGTAGTATAGGCACAGAAGTAGTTCCTCAGCTTCTGAGCTACCCAAGTTAAAGCACAACAGGTATGCTCTAGCAGAGAATACTGGGCCTCGTACGGGGTGAACTTCTTATTGAGGTAATAGATGGCCTATTCCTTCCTTCCCATTTCATCATGTTTCCCTAGAACACAACCGAACTCTCTATCCAATACTGCAAGGTAGAGTAATAGAAGTCTACCTAGCTTAGGCGGGACCAAGACTGGTGGTGTTAACAAGTACTCCTTGATTCTATCAAAGGCCTTTTGGCAGTCATCAGTCTATTTGGTAGCAGCCTCCTTCTTCAACATCTTAAAGATTGGCTCACAGATAATTGTAGATTGTGCTATGAATTGGCTGATATAGTTATGTCTCCCCAAGAAACTCATCACGTCCTTCTTGTTATTTGGCGGTGGCTACTCTGGAATAGCTTTGACCTTTGATGGATCCAGTTCTATTCCTCGGAGACTTACAATGAATCCAGGTAGTTTTCCGGTGGGAACCCCAAATGCACATTTTGCGGGATTTAGTTTTAGGTTGTATCTTCTTAGTCTATTGAAGAACTTAGTCAAATCTTCCATGTGATCAGTGGCTTTTTTGGACTTGATGATAACATCGTCTACATATACTTTGATCTCCTTGTGTATCATATCGTGGAAAATGGTGGTCATGGCCCTACCATGTTTTCCATCTCTCCTCCGGTGATGTCGCTTGGTACATATGCCCCATTTAGTACCTTTAACAGAGCATTCTTGTGTGCCTCAGAATTTTGTAGGAAAGAAAGTATGGAGATCTGTGCCGGTGTTTTTTTTCAGCTGGTCGATGACCGAGTATCCCTTGGCTTGTATCTTTCTCCAAAGATTGTTTGGACCCGTCTCAATTATGGGCGACCGATTGGAGGCCTGCTTGCTTGATTTAGCTAGGTGTTCCGGGGTATAGACGCTACCAATTCTTGTCATACCCTATGCGGCAAGAGTTTCGTCGAACCTCACCTTGCCTTTCTTCCTTGCCTTAGCTATATAGTCCCATGGTATATCCTTTATGTGGAATGGCATCATGGATGACATTGCTACTGGGATCGGCGTGTCTATCCTCACCCCGAACGGAGCATGTTTCTTAGGTGGTAAAACTACAACTTCAAATGGTGTAGGTGCATTTGTTGATGACATAAATTCGACCTCAATCGGCGTTGGCGTCTTTGTAGAGGATGGCGCTTCAAACTCAAATGGTATGGACATATTTACCTTGGCATCCCCAGAAGGCTAAATCTGGACTACAATCGGATTAAGGGTGACTATTGGCTCCTTTGGATCGTCGCCTTCTGTGATCAAACTGATTGATCCCTTTGGGTCCCAATTATCCTCTATTTTAATCATATGAACGTCTCCACTCTTATGGTCTGGTAGAGGGTTATTGATGGTGGGATGGTTGAACATTATAGGCTTGGTAAACATGTGCTGGTTGGGAATATCTGGGTGAAGTAGGTGGATATGTAGGAGATGGAGGTGATTGATAAGTGGGCGGTGGAGTTTGGCAAGAGGGTGAGGGTGCCTGGTAATTCGGAGTAGGCTGATATATGAGTGGAGGCATTGGATAGGTTTGGTATTTGATAGGGGATTTGGTTATCTGTGCCACCATTATGGCACTTACGTCCCTTTTCTTGGATGTACCACTAGACTGTAAAGCCTTATTGGTAGCTTTCAAGGCTTCAAAGTTTGTAACCATACCACTTTTGATGCCTTCTTCGATCCTTTCTCCCAGCTTGATAATGTCGGAAAATTTGTGGCTCTCAATCATCATCAGCCTTTCATAATATTGCGGGTCCTGAGCTCGGGCAAAAAACTTGTTCATTTGTTCCTCCTGTAATGCAGGCCTAACCTTAGCAGCTTCTGATCTCTAGCGAGTAGCATACTCGCGGAATGTTTCCGTGGGCTTCTTCTTTAGGTTCTGCATGTAGAACACATCTGGTGCATTTTCTATGTTGAACCTGAATCTGTCCATAAAATCTGACGCCATGCTTACCCAGTTTGACCATTTCTTTGGATCCTGGCCGATGTATCAAGACAAAGCATCTCCTTTCAAGCTTCTCATGAAAAGCTTCATGCGGATTCTCTCGTCTATCCCTACTCCAACCAGCTTGTCATAGTACATTCTCAGATGGACCCTTAGATCTCCTGTACCATCAAACATTTCGAACTTTGAAGGTTTGTACCCCTCGGGAAGTTCAACATCGGGCTATATGCAGAGATCTTCATAGTTCAACCCTTCAATCCCCTTACTTCCTTCGACGCCCTGGATCCTACTGGTCAAATTCTTAAGTTCTTTAGCCAGAATCCTGATGAGCAAGTCTTTATCATCAGACTCGGGTGCGCTTGAGATGGGTTAAGTGGAGTGTGGCACAGCCTCAACGTAGATGGGGGTGTTATGATGGGTGTGAAAGGGGTCATTTGTGGAGTTCAAATGTTCTGGGATGAGCAGTGGAGTATTTTTGGAGGTATGGCAAGTATTGCAGTGGTGGTGAGGAGCGGGATGGTTTCATGACTTTGGGATATTTTGTGGATGTGTGGGGTTCTGAGCATTCGGGAAATTAATGTTGGAAGTAGTGAGGGAAAATGACAGATTCGCCAGATTCCGAACCTGATCAAGTTCTTCTTGAAATTTCAGTAGCTTTTGTTCAAGCTGGGATGCACCTTCTTTGGAAACCTAAGTACCATGAGTGACCTCCACCCATTCAGTTGAGTTTTCCTTTTTGTTCGAATCTTCCATCTTCCCTTTGTTCTTGTTTCTGATAGGACTAAGAGGAGGAGTGGGTGGAGGGTCCCTGGATCTCGTTGAATAAGATGATCTTGCCAGAGTGCACGAGCTAACCTTTGGGGAGGGGAATAAATAAACAAAAAGGTAACAAGTCAGTTAGGATTATAAGAAAATGTTGCGATATTTAAACACATAGTGCAAGAATGTAAATCGTGTCCTATTTGGGGACCTCTTTGTGCCCGAGGTAGGCCTAGCGACAAGTTGATTTAGAGAACATAGAATTCTAAATGCCTCATTTTATTGTTAAAAAGTAGATGAATCCCAAATCGACCTTAAATAGCAGGAAATAAAAATATCACTAGTGGTTGTTGGCCTTATTACATTTCTTAAAGTAAAAGAAAAACTCCTATCTATTTGGTCCCGGAAGGACCTTCCCTAGACACAGCATCTTTGGCTCTGTCGAACAGTTCCTAGCTCACGAAGTCCCAGCAATAGGTAGGATCTGGCTAGATGTCCGCCCTCATTCCCCTCAGCATTTTGGCAATCCTCGATCCTTTTGAGGAACTTCCTTTCTAGCTCCATTATGCCTCGCTCCGAGTGTCCCAGTCGCTTGTTGGCACTGACAACCATGTCTTTCCACTCCTCGATCAGTTTTTGGTTGGCTTCTTGTATCTCACGGTGCTCGCTTTCACATTCCCGGATCCTCTTGCGCAGTTGATTGTATTTGACTTGTGCCTTGGCCCTCTCATCTATGATCCTGTGGCCCCTAGCAAGTCCTGGCTGACTCAGATCATCGTGATTAGATTCCAACCAGCCTGAATAGTATGGAGTACAACCAGCATGGTATCTGTCTGGTTCAATAGTGTCTCTTCCCATGATGATTTTGCAATGCTACATATGCTGAGCTTGGCACTTATAAGGACTCTCATCAGCTTGGAAGTCAGCCCGGAAATGACTCATCTTGTCTACCATTGGTATAACCTGTTTCCTACCAGCCTGTCTCATAACTTGGAGAGGGACATAAGGGTAGGTTCCTCTCAGACCGATTAGTATCAGAAATGGCGCATCCCTAAATCGAACGATGAACTCCTCAATAGGGAACCACTCGAACATCCATTGTACTTGATCCTCAATTAGATTTTCAAACAGCTCTAACCATCCCTTAGCATCTTCTGGCTGGGCGAACATGTTGGGCATGTAGTTCATTCGTTTCAGATGATGGAAGGCGATATGATCGTCCCAGTCTCTTCGCTGAATTTCCTGTCAGTATTCACCCCTTTGGAGATGCTCCATGAGCCAAAACTGAAGTAGAAAATTGCAGCCTTCGAAGCATTTGGCTCCTCGTTGACACTTCTCCAAGGCTCGGTATATCTCCGCAATAATCATGGGCACAATGCTAAATGGTTGCCCACCAATTCCCTCCATTAGAGTTTTGGTTACCATAGCTAGCCTGGTGTGGATCCTGGCTTTCTTCATTGGAAACACTATCATCCCCAGGAAGCAAAACATGAAGACAAAGACCCTTTGGTGAATATGCCTCAATGATGTGAGGGCGAACTCGTCAGGATAAGTACGGTAAGATTTGGTGTGACCGTACCTCTCGTACAAATAATCAAAGGGGATATACGACTCTTTCAAGCATGTCAAGTCTGGATTCTTCTTTAGACCCATCATTTTGAGGAAACTTCTACCCTTGCGATTTTTTGGCATTAACAAACTCGGATTTTCCCATGGTATACCAACTAATCCTCCTATTTCTTCCAGCAGGGAAGGCATCTCAAAGTCCCCGAAGTGGAACATAGACCTATCACAATCCCAGAACAGAGTAGCAGCTTCTATGATCTTGTTGTTAGGTTGGACTTCTAGAAGAGAAGGTAGATTTCCTAGGTATTTCCGGACAAGAGTCTGATCACTAGAATGAAGAACCTCCCACCAGCTTAGCAATTTTGGGTGGATGTTGGTGACCATGCCGAATCTGGGGACTTCATGCCTTATATTTCTGCAATACAAAAGGGTTAGGCTCTTAACCCACCAAACTCGGCTATTAAATATCAGTAATTAGCATAAAAACATTTAGTTCTCCAACTAAATGCACAGAATATGATGGTGTCCATTTGGGTTTTAGGAAAACCCAGTGGACTTTGGACAAAGCTATCATAAAGAGTCATTATGTGGACAACATAACTGACTCGGCTAGGTTTAACCATGATGCATGCACAGTTAAATAGAGTAAGGTTTCTATGGGGTTTTAGATTGGTACCCTTGAGCGGACAACTCAAAGGGGAAAGGCACGGAACCGTCGACTATACCGTTGATCGACTGGTTTTACCGCAAATACGCTTTTTTCGAATTTAAAGGGGTGATAATATCGGAAGAGCACAACCACTCATTATAAGCATTGCTATGGTATTTTGTATGGCACGAGTGAAATATGATGTTGAGCATGATTATGCAAGAATTAAAGCAGGTTGTCACGTATTTGCACGTTAGGAAAGCAGTAAATACAACAGTTTTTCATAATTTAAAGCGGTAGTAAAGGAAAGCAGTAAAGGAAAGTAATAAAGGAAAGAAACAAAAAGACAAGTCAGTTTTGCAATCGAAATGAAAAATTGAATCCTTGAAAGAAATAAACAGATAATTGCGCATAAAGAAGCATAAATTCACAATAATAGTCTGAAATGGTAAAAGCCTAAGAATCCCCAGCAGAGTCACCACGCTATCGCGCCCCCTTTTTTTCGAGCGAAATCGGGTTCATGACATCTGGGAGGACAACTCATTCCTTTTTGGGAATTGGGTTTGAATTTAAAGAGTCACCACCTAATGATTAGGGACACCTATAGGGTTCATTTCTAACTATGTTTGGACAACCAGAGATAGGGTAAGGGCTTGAAATTATCCCAAGGGGAAGGTGTTAGGCACCCCTTAGGATCCACTAGTGTGGTTCCCGGCCAGACTATTGTTATGAACTTAGGTACAAAAACACGTAAGCAAATAAAGCTTCAAATAAGAGGGGATTTTCACATAAGGGTTTATAAACAAATAAAGTTGGAAAGAACTAAAAGAAAGCTGGTTTTTCTTAAAAAAAGAGCTTGAAATCTTAAGAAGAAACAAAGGAAAAGGGGAGTCCTAGGTTTATTAATAATATGGATCACCCCACACAACATCCGGTAATCACTCCTCAGTGAAGGGCTACACATGATGTTATCGCGTGGTGATCATATCCATATCGACCCTTTCCCACCCCGTTAAGGTATTAAAGCATGGAATGTTCTCGTTTACTTATTGAATGTTATTATCCGTCCCAATCCTATCATTCCCAGAGGTATTTAAGACTACTAATCCTAAAAGGGAGGGATATTAGGCTTATTTGTAGTTTCAAAGGTAGAATTCTAAGGCGACATACAAAAACATGTATAGCAAGTTGGGGAGGAGCACATAACAAGTAAAAAGGCTCAGATATACCTCTTTCAATCAAAGAAACACGTAGTTAGCATGACTTACACATACTGTTTAGGGTCTGATTAGGAACTTAAAAGCTAAGGCAGACTGATTTATTACATAATTCATATAAGAAACCCGAATCATGCCTGCCTGCTCGTTATAATTAATAAAAAAAGATTCTATTTATAATTTTCACCTTAAAGTTTGCCTAAGTGTAGGACAAGGATCCTATAGACATGGTGTCTAATGAATTCAAAAAGCATTGAAATAAACTGAATGCGTACTGGTTAAGAAAGGTTGCCAGATTATTAAAGAAAGGCAAGTTTTTAGCAAAAGAGTTATAAGTTTTGCAGATGATGACACGTCGTTATTACTTGTTTTAGCCTTATAAGTGAATGAAGCAATTTAGGTTCGATTAATAATTCCTATAGACATGATTTCTATGTGTTGTCGATTTAAAAACCTTTTATAGACATGGTAAAGAATGTATAAGCCTTATAGACATGATATCTAGATGCAGAATTTTGTTTAAAACCTATGAACATGATTGTTAGATGAAAAATGGATATACGGGATTTAGAAGGACCTGTAGGCATATTTCTCTATATGCATATGCAGAATTCAGATTTTCACGTACTTATAGGCATGATTTCTATATGAGAGCATGCAAAATTCAGAAATACTTATAGACATGTCATCTATGTGAGAAAATCAGAATACCTATAGGCAGGATATCTATGTGAGAATACAGAATTTCAGAAATACCTATAGGCAGGATATCTATGTAATAATGCAGAATTTCAGAAATACCTATAGGCAGGATATCTACCCTTTGCATACATAGTTATCCTTCCTTTTTTTTCACTAGCCATCCCCAAGAATTTATTACAAATTATTATAGCCCAGAAAAAAAAGTAAAAGAATACATCAGAAATTGAAAAGTACAACCAAGGAGAGCCTGATTCAGGCTTCATTTCTGAAATATGAGGTAAACCAACTCCAAGAGATCATGATCCAAAGCCTCTCTCATTTGGATGTGTCAAAGTTTCTTAAGAGCCTTAAAGGGGACTTCGGGCAATGCTCGCATCCAAATACATTATCAAATTAAGACAAGTGCAGTGTGGAAGGGCCAGCCCTCAAGTGTCCAAGTTCAGAGGGAGCTCAAGGTCCCAAGGCAAGGCTCACAATAGGAGGCAGAACATAAGGACTAAGAGAGTGTGCAAGTGCAGAAACAGAATTCTAAAAGGGGGAAAGGGAAGGGGAAACAGCTACAAATAAGTACACATAGGGGTACATGGGGAAGAGGGAAGTTGAAAAGACTAGGTAGGCTATGGATATACCCAGCAATGGAGAGTGCTAATACACCCAGAAGCCTACTAGAACACATTATTAGAGGCTAGGATCCCGAGGGATCAAGTTTAGTTGATGGACAATAATTTGAATATTGTCATGCCTTAAACATAGCTCAAACACATAGGGGGCAGGGGTTTTGGGATTCATAATAGGAGCATGTGGAAAGAAATCAGCATGCTAATTCAAGTACAGAAATAGTAAGTAGACATGGATACCAAGCAGTAAATAAACACATTGTTGTGGTACAAAAGCTTAAATCGGGACATACCAATTTCAAAGAAACAAATAGAGAAAAGCAGTAGGTCTTGTAAATAGGCCACAATGCAGACAAGAGAGAATACTATTGTGTATGAATGTGAGTTCAGAAAGATTGTGAATGCCCCGAGTTTGTGAAAGAGGCGTGCCTTTATAGTGTGAAAATCAGGCGGAAATAAGGTAAGAAAACAATTAAGGAACTGATTATCAATTGAGAATCAATCACACGAGACTTCCTTTAATTAAGGAATTCAGATTCAAATGGGAAAACTACTTAAGGGAAGAAGTCCAATAAACCTTTTGTGCAAAGCATGCAATTAGGGGCAAATACATAAAAATTATTTAAGGGACATAATTTTGAAATACACGGTTGTACAAATAAGGTAAGAAAATCAATTAGTAGCCAGTAAATCAAGAGTCAGAGACTTTGTAATTATTGGTCTATGAATGAACCATGTCAGAAAAGCTGAGAAAGATTTTATCTTAAGTCGCATCATAGGGAAATCAACAAACAATGGAAAGAATTCAATCAAACCTGTTAAGAAGGAAGTCTGAAATTAATCAAGATTTGAAAACCATTTTAGAGGGAAGTTCATCACATATAAAGAGCATACATACATGTTAAGCTGAAAGAAGATGTCGTGTCATTGCAAAATCAGTAGATAATAGGCTACAGGAGCATGGTTGTCACATAGGTTAGCAATGTAGAAGAAAAGTAGCAAAATGATCCAGTGTAAAGTAAAAGTCAGAATCATATGAAAAACAAGGATTTCAAAACTCAGTTTAGAGACTCGAAACTGGTCTGAAAGAGTTTAGGGTTTTTGAAATAAAAATAGTTCAGGCAAATCACATAGCCAATGGTTTCCAAACTAGGACGAACCCCCAAATTCTAGGGTTTCTACTATCAATCAAGTACAGAGATGAGAGGACAAGTAATAGAGTCGAAACAGGTTCAGAGTTCTTAGAAAAGAACTAAAACCTTTGACATGTTACTCTCAACAACAAAACTCATGAGAAACATGATATAAGAGTAGCATACGAAACATAGCAGAAGAGTTCAAAGAAAACATGGTAGAAGAAACTAATACGAAACATACTGGAGAAACTGATAAGAACAGTAGGAGAAACACATTAAGACATATTAGAAGAAACTTAACTAGAACATAGTGTAGTAAACTTAATAAGGCACACTCAAGAACACAATATGGGAACATACAGTAGAAAAAACACACAAGAATCACAGTAGAGCAAAAATACAGTAGAAGAAACACGCGAGAACACAGTAGAGGAAAATATAGTAGAAGAAACACACAAAAGAAAGAGAAAATTAGAGAAACATCAAAATATTTCAGAAACTCCCTAGATCGGAAAAAGAGATGGTTTCGAAAGTATAGTTTTTTTTTTGAAAGAAAATCCAGAAAATCGTTTAAAAACTTAGGGAAAGCATAGATCTGGACCAGATCTAAAGAGATCAGAAAAAACTCAAAGCTAGGGTTTTTAGGCTCGAAACAGACATAACTTGCTGGAGCAGGGCCGGAGATGGTCGTAAAAATTGAATCAACAGAGGTCTGGACCTAAATCTTCGTGGTCAAGTCATGAAGCTTCAGTTAACCAAACTTGAGGAGCCATAGGTGGCTTGGTGGGTGGTGAGACCACCATAGATTTAGGTTAGAAGATAGCTAGAGAAGATGAACAGAAATCATCGGAGAGGAGGGGAGAGGGAAGGTTCTAGAGAGAACCAAAAGTAGAGAGATAGAGACGAGTGAGGAATGAGAGGGGCATTGGGGTGTCGTTTGGTTTAAAAAGGTAAGGACGGATGAGGGCTATTGATTTTTTTTATCAACGGCCAGGATTTAATAAGGTTTTGGGTCGGGTAGGGATAATTGGGGCCTGGGTCGGGTATTAATCGAAATTGGCTGAAATTGGGGTCCAATTAGGGGTCTGATTTTAGGCTAAAATTGAAACGGATTGGGCTATTATTTAAATAGCCTATTCTTCCCTTTAAAATTATAAAAAATAGTAAATTAATTTTCAAAAATAAATTGAAAGCATCAAAATGATTTATAACACATGATTATTGATTTAAAAATATAAAATCTCATTTTATGAATATGAGACGAATTGAAATCTAAAATGGCTAATATTGCAATTATGCAATTCTATCCTTAAAAAATATCAAATAAATTTGTAAAAAATGTGTAAAAATACCTTAGCTATATTTTAATATAAACATAAGACTCCAATAAATGAATCACCAAAATAATAATTTTGGGGATAATTATTGGATTTTCTTGATAAAATAGGGCAGTAAATTGATTTTAAAATATTAGAAAATTTAAGAAAAACAATGCAGCCCTGGAAAATACTCATATATGCTTATACTTGCTATTTTGAAAGGTATTTTACATAAAAAAATATAGGGAAAAATTGGGTATCAACAACCATCATATTAATAGTCCTCGTCTACACCCAAGTGATTAAGAATTACGGAGTGTTACACATATGCAAGATATTATAATATTAAATAATTCATAGAGTTAATCATACATACATGTTGAGTCTTTTACTCCAAGCTTCTCTTATGTCTATTATTTATTGATTTTCATTCCTTACATACTCGATACATTATTTGTAATGATGTCTCTTTTGCCTGGGAAGTTGTGTTTCATGCCCGCTAGATTCTGACAGACAGGTTGAAAGCCCTCCAAGTAGGCTATCATCTCAGCGGAAGGTGTTGGTGCACTCCATTTGCTCCGGAGTTGCTTATGCGGTCAATATGAGTAGAACATGTATTGATTAGTAAGGAAGAGCCCTAGCCCGACCTTTATGACATTTATGTACTCTTAGAGGCTTGTAGACATATGTCGTGTACGTGAAAGACTGTACAACCTGGGCGCCCTATGTTCAGTATACAAGTGTTCATTTTGGTCTTATAGGCTAGTATGTCATATGTATAAGTTTGTATTACCTCATGTTTTACTTCGATTCATTTACCTATAATTGAATGATACGAAAGATACGTTACGTTAGTACTCGATTGAGTAAGGTACCGGGAGTAGCCCATCGGTTTGGGTCTTGACAAAAGTGGTATCAAAGAAGTTCTGTCCTAGGGAGTCTACAAGTCGTGTCTAGTAGAGTCTTGTTTATGGGTGTGTAATGCACCACACTTATAAGTAGGAGGCTACATGGCATTTATGATTGTCACTCTTTCTTCTTACTCTAGATCGTGTAGTAGAGATCACTTATAAGAATTATAACTCACAGCTTCCATTTCATTCGTAACAAGACGATACCTACAGTTGGTAAGAGATTGAATGTGGCTATGGAAGAATTGAGTCAGAGGAACTCGATTTTTCATGATGTTTATGATGAGTAAATATAAGGTCTTCAGTATATCATGTGTGTAAGCCTCTTGATAAGGAGCCTTAAGGCAAGAATATCTATCTACCCCTATGGTGAAAGGCAATGAGAGATTCAAATGATATATACAAGTTTCAACAAGTAAAAGAAGCAAGATGAAGAAAGGTACGAGGCACCCTGTTAATGAAGATTATCAGTATTTACAATTCAGACATAGGAATATAAGCCTTTTGAGTTACCTTCAACAGTAACAAAGGTATGTACAATTGGCTACACCCATCTCATTTATGCCCCATGGTGTCTAACAGAAGTAGTATAAGAAAAGGACGGATATCAGGATACGGCTAGGGTTAGAGTGACCCAAAATGATGGGTGGATTATTTGCGTTAGTTGACATTTATGACGGATATTGGAAATGTGCTAATAAATCTCCTTGTGAGACACCCAAATGGTGCATTCTAAAATAGTACATTTGGATCTGAGTACTATAAACATAGGCACTGGAAGCCTAGAAGGGATAAATATTACCTTAGTATGGCCCCTGTCCCTAGTAGGGGGAGAATGTTAGTCAACCCGAAGAGCCCGTGGATAGATCAAGAGGAGCTAAAAGCAAAACAATGTCTTCTCAAATTTTTCAAAATAAAGTTATTGATAGAAATATTTTCAAGAAATAAGAAGAGAGTTAATGGAGCATTATGAGTAAGACGTGATACATGGATGACAACGGTAGATAAAAAAATGACAGTATTACCGAGTCTATGATCAAGGGAAGGAAAAGACGAGAAGTGACAGGCCTTGAGACAATAAAAGAGTATGGGCTATAAAGTAATATCCTCATTTCGAGAAATAAGTTCGTGACTCCAACACGACTACCAGAATGAAAAGTTAGACCTCAGAATAATATAAATCAGTATGGGTTGGTGAACAAGATAAACTAAATATGAATTAGGGGCTGAGTAATTTGATGGTGGTCTACATAATGAGAATTTTAGATTTCGTTCCGGCAATAACATAATGGACAACAGAAGAAGATTCATTAGAAATTCAGAGAATGGTCTGTTACGCCCCACAATATTATGTCCCGCAGTATTATATTTCGATGATGTTACGCTTCGCAGTATTAAATTACGACGATGTTGCACCCTGCAGTATTGTACGTTGAATTTGTCGTAAGGTAATTTACATCAGTCCAAGGAAAAGATTATTTGGAAATTATAAGGATTATGCTATTTCAAACAAGTAATGAGTAAATTCGTGAAGGTGATAGGGAAATCACGTCAAAGAAATAAATTTTCGTCCAAGTTTGTCATGTTTGAATAAAATATGGGCTGCACATTAATACCCAATATTTATGGACTAGTACCATATATGGTATCTCATGGCCATGATAGTAAGGTGTATAAGGTGTGTTTAAAGTGAGTAGTATTATAAGTAATTTGGAAAAATTCTTAATTATGTGTATAATCGGGTAACCGGTTAATTATTGATTAGTGGGAGATTAACTAGTTAACTAAAGATTAGTGGTCAATTAATAATTATTTTGGATAAGGTTTGCACCCAATTAAGATTGCATCCAAAGAGTTTATATAGATATGACTCTTGAAATCACATGAAATATGGCAAGATATGGATTATGCTTTGGCCAACTAAGCAATAAGTGGGGCCCACTCAATTTGACAAAGAAATAACCTCTACCTCCCTACAATCATAAAATGGAAAGGGGAAATTCATATGTTTGGTAGAAATTTCTCTGTTGACCAAATATTTAGTAGATAGACTCTTGACTATTTTGGCACTACATTAACTATCATGTATTCCGTACTGTTTCTCCAATTCTAAAATCCTAAAACCAATTATTCAGAACCCAAACCTCACTCAAAGGTTCTTTTAGCCAGGAGAGAGCTCCTAATAGTATAATTTGAGCATGTGCGTGACCACAAAAGAACAAACTTCTTTTAAGCTCTATCAGAGATGATGTATGGTTTGTTATTTCCATGCGAATTGATGCCTGGTAGACAATGAATCTTTAATAAGAATTCAACCAAAATTTCTTATCATAGTACAGTGCAATCTTTTTCAAATATATCATACGGATTTTTCCCTACTTTGATCCGTTGTTGCGTGTTATCGCAATTAAAGTGTGTTAGTGGGATTGTCAAAAGAATCGGCTTAGGTATGTTAAGGCTATCCCTTCTTTCTTTTGGCATGATCCGTACGATACAAACGAAACGAGCAAATGCACAACTTTCATAAATGACCCTATTCATAGAAATATTATAGGTGCCTATGTTCTTGAATTTCCATGTTTCCTATTATTTTATCATCTGTTCATGGGTCTCAGAAAAATATGTAAGTTGAAAAAAAGTTTATTTCATGATATTAATCAAAGGCATAGCGGTCTTATGACATTCTGAAAGATTTTGTTGACGTACTTCTCATTCACTGCATTCATTTATACATGTACATTTACCCATGACCAGATGGCATTATATATGCGTATATATGTATATGTATATGGGATATGGAAAAAGGTTACGGCATTATATATGCACCACCACCTGATCAGCTGGTAAACGTTGCTGATTTGCCCACAGTGGTCGAGATGATATAATGGAATGCCCTCAGAGGCTTGATGATGTTATGAACACATGAACCTATGCACGACATAACATTCATACACATATGCATGACACTATAATTATTTCATGATTTACAGAGTTATCCAGACTTACAGGTTGAGTCATTTACTCTATATTTCTTCCAAGGTTGTTATATACTTATTTATGTGTCTTACATACTCGGTACATTATTCTTACTGATGTCCCTTTTGCCTAGGGATGCTGCGTTTCATACCCGCATGTCCCGATAGACAGGTCGAGAGCCCTCCAAGTAGGCTATCAGCTCAGCGGAAGATGTTGGTATGCTCAATTTGCTTCGGAGTTGCTTGTTTGGTTAGTATGATTTTGACGTGCATTGTTTAGTATAGCGGGACTTTGTCCCAACCTTTATGAAAATTATGTATTCTTAGAGGCTTGTAGACATATGTCGTACACGTGAAAGATTATATGACCTTGTCGACCTATTTTCAGTGTACGAGTGATGATTTTGGCCTTATAGGCCAGTATGTCATATGTATAAATTTCTATTCCCTCATGCTTTACTCCGATTCATTTACCTATGATACAATGATATGAAAGATACGTTACGTTGGTACTCGGTTGAGTAAGGTACCAGGATCCCATCACGGCCCATCGGTTTGGGTCGCGACAAAAGTGGTATTAGAGCAGTTCTGTCTCAGGGAGTCTACAAGCCGTGTCTAGTAGAGTCTTGTTTATGGGTGTGTTGTGCACCACACTTATAAGTAGGAGGCTACAGGGCATTTAGGACTATCACTCTTTCTTCCTACTCCAGATCGTGTGGTAGGGCTCAGCTGTAGAAACTCAATTTTCTGAACTCTATCTTATTCATAATACGACGATGCCTAGATCCAAACAGACACTTGGTAAGAGATAATGCTAGTCAACTCGAACAGCCAGTGGATGGAGCAAAGGGGAGCTAAAATTAAAAAAATATCTTGTTAAAGTTTTCAGAATAAAGTGAAAGACAGTAATGTTAGCAGGAAATAAGAAGAGAGCTAATGAAGCATTAAGAGTAATATGTGATACATGGATGATAACGGTAGGTCAAAAAGATGACAGTATTATAGAGTCTATAGTCAAGTGAAGAAAAAGATGAGAGGTGACAGGCCTTGAGACAACAAAAAACTATAGGCCATAAAGTCATATCTTCACTTCGAGAAATAAGTTCGTGACTCCAACACAACTACCGGAAGGAAAAGTTAGACCCCAGAATAATAGAAATCAGTATGGGCTGGCGAACAAGACAAACTAAACGTGAATTACGGATTGTGTGATTGGATAATAGTCGGCATCATGAGAGCTTCAGATTTCATTCAGGCGATAATAGAATGGACTATAGAAGAAGATTCATGAGAAATTCAGAGAATGGTCATTTAGAAAGACGCTTCCCTAAAGCAAGAAATGTGACAAAAAATTAAGCTTAATTGACTATGTGTGCCAGTTACACTAAGTGCCACCCTCGTGAGTAAGGAATTTTGTTATCCTTGGTACAGAAGGATTACCACAAGGCGAGTAAGGGTCATCGATAATGTAAGAAGATGCCAATGATGAAGAGGTAAAACATCTATAGGTAGATCATCATAGCACTAAATATTATTACTTCTTTAAAGAGGGGAATGTGGAGTGAGGTGGCATTAAGTCAGAATTAAGGGGTTCTAGTAATTATGGAATGGTAAAGGAAGAATTCGATAAAAAAATGAAAAAGGGACAAGACTACACTTATTCAAAGCCTGCAGGTATGCTATGATACCCGAGCATTATGTAAACATGACGTTAAGGAGAGGAAGTAAGGGTTCCTGCCCGAGATGTTATTGATTAATAAGGAACCAGTGTGAGAGGTAAATTAAGATAAAGGAAATGACCCAAGAAAGATATCGTGGAATATTGATACAGGAATGGGCCAACAAGTAGTTAGTAGTTGATTCAGGAAGAGCCTAACTATGGCTAAACAAGAGGATACAGACAAATCAATAGATCGTGCAAGATAAACATAGGGAACCCCAATATGGGGAATTTAACTTCGCAGTTATGACATCGTGATCCTTGAAATATATACATATAGGAGTTGGTGAAGTTAAAAAGGTACCATATGAGTGTTACGGGAAAAATGCCATTGTGAAGAAAGTCAAAATATTAGTTCAGAAATAACCCTACAAGCACAAGGGCGTGGAGATAAGTAACTGTATATGGCTAAAATCGGAGAGCCCGATTTCACAATCATTATGTCTTTCCACAGCTTCACCTCGAAAGGCCTCGGAGGCCCGGAGGCACAGTTCGAGGTTTCGACCTCGAAGGTTCTTTATGCCCGACATCAGGGCAGCACAAGTCGATGGTTATCATGGATAAACAAGAAGTTCCCTAGGCACGTGGTCCAAACTGACAACACCTACAAGAATAGTATCAGTTTGTACCAGACTGCTAGGTAGCTGTACCAACTACATTTCTTTGTAATAACTGCATATGTACTATGTTGGGATTCCCTCCTCCTGTATAAATGGGACCTTTGCTATTTTTTACAGGGGATATTAGATACAAA
Source organism: Nicotiana tabacum (assembly GCF_000715075.1). Lineage (NCBI taxonomy): Eukaryota > Viridiplantae > Streptophyta > Magnoliopsida > Solanales > Solanaceae > Nicotiana > Nicotiana tabacum. The sequence continues at coordinate 68,746,731 of NC_134099.1, read as the reverse complement.
ATTCAATACAAGAACATTCTCTGCTCTCTAACTTAAACACATTCTCCCTTGATTCTATTTTTTACATTTATTGCTTACGTTTACTATGTTCTATTAATTGTTCTTCATTTATTACTTATTATTGATCATAAAGAGCCTTCATCAAAGCTTTCAAAACTATTAACCCTTCATCGTCTGTCCACAGCTCAGTACCTAGTCCAACATCGAGGCCTCGTATAACCCGGCTCGTGGCCCCGATTCTCAGTCACTCTGTTTGCTCAAACATACTACCTTCAAGCTCTTGTCTTATTTTCTAATCTCACACTTAACATCTATTGCCTAACAACTAGCATAAAATAAATCACGTATTTTTAGAACCACAAAATCAAATCTAATTGTAGTTACCATTTTCAAGGGAAACAGTTTGGCGTCCACCGTGGGGCTAAGAATAATAGTGATTGTTTTCTTGCTGGTTTACTATATAACGCAAGTTATCTTTAACACTTTTTCATGTCCAAGAATCTTTGATTTCAGGTCAAAATGTCAAACTCAGTGAGCGCACATGAAAACAACAGTCTTGAGGACCATGGAGAGAATGATGTAGCCGTTCCAGGTATTGGTGTACCACCACGAAACCCTGAGGATGCACCAAAACCAATTCCTATGGATGCGGTCTCGCGAAACGCCCAGCATGTCGATTTAAGCTCCCACACTAACAGGAGCATACGCCAACAAAACCAACAAGAAGCCCAAAAAGCCCTAGCTCAGGAAGAACAAGAGGTTAGCTTTCACGTTATTTTTGAAATGTTGCAGGATTGCTCTACTATAAAGCCACCAAAAAACTCCAACACGACAGCACCGGAAACGGCCCCTTAGGCCAAACAGGTGTTGGAAAGACCAAGCGACAATGGGTCCGCAACCGACCCTGCTATTATAAAAATGCTCGAGGACCTCACGAAAAGGATCGAATCGGACGAGAAGAAGATAGAAGCTAAAGACAAAAAGGTGGAGACCTACAATTCAAGGGTCGATCAGATCCTAGGCACACCCCCGATTCTAAAGGGTGTTGATTCAAAGTAATTCGTGCAAAAGCCATTCCCGTCAAGTGCGACTCTTAATCCCATCCCAAAGAAATATAGAATGCCTGATCTCCTGAAGTACAATCAGACCTCGGATCCTAACGAGCACATCACTGCTTATACTTGTGTCATGAAGGAAACGACCTTAGGGACGGCGAGATTGAATCCGTCCTGTTGAAGAAAATCGGGGAAACACTTTTAAAGTGGGCCATGATGTGGTATCACATACTATCCCCGAATTCGATAGATTCATTCGCCATGCTGGCGGATTATTTTATTAAGGCACATGCCGGTGCCATCAAGGGTGCTACAAGGAAGTCCGTCGTCTTCAAAATCAAACAAATAGAAAATAAGATATTGCGAGAGTTTGTATCTCACTTTCAAATGGACCGAATGTAATTATCCCCTAGTCTCCGATGACTGGGCAGTGCAAGCCTTCACCCAATGTCTCAACGAACGAAACGTGGCTTTGAAGGAGCTGAAGTAGAACTTGGTTAAATATCCCATCGTGACTTGGTCCGATGTCCACAACCGATATCAATCAAAAATCAGGGTCGAGGAAGACCAACTGGGAGCCCCCTCGGGCTCAATATATCCTAGCAGGCCCTTGACAAAAGAGCCAAAACCAAACAAGGAAAGGTACCAACCGTACATTGAAGATCGAAGAAATGCCCCAAGGCGTAACATACCCCGAAACGGCTGAAGAACAGATCGAGGTCAGAATCCTCGGGAAGTTGTAAATAGAGCCGGATTCTATAGATACACAGGGCCGACCGAGGCACCCTGATTATCCGAATATAGCTTCAACGTTGATATTTCGGGCATCGTATCAGCCATAGGTAACATCAAAGACACCAGATGGCCAAGGCCCATACAATTAGATCTGTCATAGAGGAACCCAAACATGGTGTGCGAATTCCATGGCACACACGGTCAAAGGACCGAAGATTGAAGACAGCTTCGAGAAGAAGTAGCCCGACTACTTAGCAGAGGGAACCTCCGAGAGTTCCTCAGCGACCGAGCCAAAAACTATTTTAGGGAAAGAGAGGCGAATAGGAAAAATGAAATAGAAGAGCCATAACATGTCATTCACATGATTATTGGGTGATATCAGACAGGAACCTATTGTCAAATGGACAAAAATATCCATCACCAAGGAAAACTGGACTCGAGGTTACATACCCGAGGACGCCCTCACATTCAGTGACGTGGACATCGAGAAACCTGTCTCAGCCTCATAACGACGCACTGGTAATTTATTTTCTGTTGAATACGTTTCAAATTAAACGTGTACTTGTGGATCCAGGTATCTCGGCCAACATTATCAGGTCAAGGGTCGTGGAGCAGCTCGGACTGCTTGACCAAATCGTGCCCGCCTCTCGAGTCCTTAACAGATTCAATGTGGCGAGCGAGACAACCAAAGGGGAAATCACCCTCTCAATCAACATGGCTAGAATAACATAAAATGTGAAGTTTCATGTCATCAAAGGAGGCATGAAGGTACAACGCCTTGCTCGGGAGGCCATGGATACATTGCATGAGAGCAGTACTATCAACCCTTCATCAAATGATAAAGTTTCCAACGACATGCAGCGAAGGAGATGTTCGTGGTGCATGATGTGGTACCGACATCAACACCTTCAACCACAAAGGAGCCAAAGAATAAGCAAATAGTGAATTAACAATTACGAGACACATTCTCGACTATACCCGAATAAAGCAAACAAAGGATCGTACTACGTCCTCGGAGCAAACGTTTGAAGCATATCGAGGCTCAAAACACCATCACCACTAAGGTATAACTGCCTCCTTTTTATTTACACCTTACACTAACCTTTGTGCAGGTGTCCAATCAGAATAGTCGAAGCGTTGTCCGGCTAGAAGACCTTAGGTTTCAAAACATACATTGCACTCTTTTCCTTCAATCGGGTTTTATCCCAAGAAGGGTTTTACTAGCAAGGTTTTTAACGAGGCAATATTTATATACTACCTAAGGAGAACTCAACAAGTATTCAAGTCTTCTCTTCAATCAACCTCGAACACTGGGGGCATCCTTCTCAAAAAAGTCAAGATTAGCCAAAAAGGGGTCTCGGTAGGAAAATGATGTATCGGGCCAAATGGTCGAACGAACTGTGTCCGCATAGAATAATCGAGCCCTTGGCAATGAAAACATGTATACTTGTACCAAGTAACCTATCTGTAAGACCTCAAGCAAGGCATGAACCATACTTGTACCAAGTAACCTATCTGTAAGACCTCAAGCAAGGCATGAACCATATTTGTACCAAGTAACTTATATATAAGACCTCAAGTAAGGTATGTTAAAATTTGTAAGAACTTACGAAAGGCATAATCCCGATCTTAAAGTTAAGGCTATACATTCGAACTTGTAAGACCCCTAAAAAGGCATACCCTCGATGTAAATGCCTAAACTACTTCACTCGAGGACTGAAAGGCTACGTCCAAACATAATGACTACAATCACAAGACTGTACCAGCCAAACTAACATGACTCAGGGATGCCCGACCGTCGCTATAAAATCACAGGCCTTCAATTACTTCGAAAACACTTCGAAAAGAACCAGTTAATCAGGCTACCCCCATCATAAGCAAAAGAGCTTCGATTATATCAGCTCCAAACAATAGGCTTCGAAACAATTCATCCATCGAGCGAAACCTCCCGAGGTGCTCATTTATCACCACACAACAGCTCACAATTGAGGTTGTTATCAAACCGTCGAACAGTCGGGCGAACACGAAAACTTCAAAAAGTTTTTAACGAGAGAAAACAAAACAATATTAGAGGTCATACCGACCCTACGCGTAAGAGCCACTGTCGCTAGCTTAAACTAAAAGGTTGTAATGACCCTATGCGTAAGAGCCACTATCTCCAGCTTAAACTAAAAGGTTGTACCGACCCAAAGCGTAAGAGCCTAAGATCCAGCTTAAAATTTGAAAACTTAAGGGTCAATGAGCTCGAATCGAAATCCAACTCGGAGACTGAGCCCGAAATAGTTAACTAAAAAATGCCTAAAGGCAAATGCATAAGAGCCACTATCGTTACCTTAAACTAAAAGGTTGTGTCGACCCAATGTGTAAGAGTCACTGTCGCCAGCTTAAACTAAAAGATCTTACCTACCTAATGCGTAAGAGACCTTGTCGCTAGCGTAGATCAGAGGTCGTACCGACCAAATACGCAAAAGCCTATGGGCCAGCCCAACAAGACCCGTGGCAGATCTGTAAACCTAAGGGTACCACCTCGAAGTGGTTCACCTGGCCAATCATCGACAAACGTATAAATTCAAAAACAAAGAAATACATACTCAAGCAAATGGAAATTCATGAAAGGAGAAAACCGAAAGGTTTCTTTATATATAAAACAATGCAAGGCTACACTTACAAAATGATCTCTGAGAGCCTTGTACAATGAATCAAAAAGAAAGGCCTAGTCTGCTTCCCCCGGGGACTGCGGGCCCGTCGGCTCCTTTTCTATTATCTTCGGTATCAGATACAAAGAATTTGGCATCATATTCATCCGCTTTGGCCTGCACTATCTCTTCCAAGAGATCGAAGCCCCTAGCATGAATCTCTTCAAGGGTTTCCCTCCGAGATCTACACCGGGTAGACCAAAACAGTCGACCAAAACTCACAACAGAACTAAGCCACTGAGCCTCCTCAAAAGTTGAGCACACATCTACTGGCCTGGTCTCATCGACCCCAGTAGAACCACTCCCGAAAGGAATAGGATCACTCGACACCCCGCTTGGCTTAGGCGGCCCATGGTCTCGAACATCCCTCAAAGTACCTTCGATAGGAGATGAAGACAATGGCAGAACACATGTATCCCTCAAAGTACCTTCGACGAGAAAGGAAGACGGTGGTGAAGGAGGAACCATTTTTACGAGGATAGAAGCCTTAGATGTTGTTGGCTCAGCTGATACGTCTTCTTTGAGCCTCCGAGCAGGTCTTGCCTCGTTATAAGCATCCTCGTCCTTTGAGGACTCCTTCCGTTTGTTATCAGTCCTTGACCCCAAAGCCGACGACCCTTCCTCCTCCCCGAGGGGACATGGTCTCATATCAGAAAATTCTCCGATGCCTGTGGTGACGAAGTTAACACACGTAAAAGAAATCACATTTCAAAGGGAGTGAACCGCACAACACGTACAATGGTGTTTTCCTCCTATCTATTCTTTGACAGACCTCGCCACTTACGCCCATCGTAGGTCGCGTGAGCTACCAGCTTCAATGTCCAATCCTCCAGATCTGGGACCTCGTATGGCATCCACGAGATTGCTGCAAAAAAGGGAAAGGAAAACATCTTCACGGAGCCTATCTCTACCATGAACAAAATGATAAAAACGCAAGTGTACCACTTACTTGAAAAATTCCATTTCTCAGGAAATAGCAGGAACTCCACAAGGATAATATCAACAGTCCTTACTCGGACAAATCGATTCATCCACCCTCGGTCCCCATCTTCTTCATCATCGACAACAAAGGGCCTGTTGAATCGGCATCACAAAGTTATCAGGCCTCAGTGATGAAAGGGCCGATATAACCTGATGAGATGGCTAAGGGTGAACTCAAGCCGGTTTCCTCCGCAAAGAACCTCGTCATCGATACTACACTCAAGAACGACGGGTGAACCTGTGCCAGGGTAACTTGATGTCTTCTACAAAATTCGAGCACAACCCAATCAAGAGGGCCTAATATAAAGAGATACATGTATACAATTCAAAAATCCCTCGACATGAGCCATGATGCTCTCTTCCGGGAAAGGTATCCGTAGTCTCTCATCACTGCCTCGAGGTGCCCCTTTCCTATTAGAGAAATGAACTTCGACATATGCTCCCAATGGCCTTGAACATTGAGAGGTCTCTTTGACAAAAATCTCACCTCGAGATGAAGCATCTCAGGGTCGGCTCGCCAGACGCCGGCGGTGTAACACCAATCTAGCGGGAGCTAGAGGCGGAACCCTCCTTTTCTTGGTAAACGGATTTTGGCATAGCAGCCATAACTATGGTGAAACGAGAGAAGGATAATTAAAACTCAAGCAAAAAACTTTGAATTAAAATGATGAAAAGGCCGGCACAGGGAAGGAGAGATCTATAAAAAGGATAGCCGCTCAAAGTAGCGAAACCCTCAAATAAGGGGAAACTGAAATCATATATAGAGCAAGCGGCAACTGTCTGTCTACTCTAAAGGCCAATTAATTCTAGTTAGGCCATTGTCACTTTCGGAGAAATACACCGACGGGATCACCTTAATCATTTCATGACCGAGTCATAAGATTGATGTTGTTATACAAAGCTTGAGAGATCAAAGATTCCCATATCATTCTAGCCTCGAAATGGTGCCCGATCTCGAAGATCTCTATTACGATAACAATGAACTCTAAAGATCCATCAATGCCAATCTAGTCTCAAGATGGTACCTGATCTTGAGGGTCTTTGTCAAAGTGAAATATGGATATAATGAGTTATCGACGCCAACCTAGCCTCGAGACGGTGCCTGATCTCAAGGATCTCTATTATTACATGTATGAGCTCTAAGGAGATATCCACATAAGCCTAGTCTCGAGATAGTACACATCTCTGGAGTGTCTATTATTATTACAAAAATGGGTCATTCACCCAATCCGAGCCAGTTCTCTCTCAAATAATACTTTAAGCCTAGGGACCATCCGTGTTCGAGTGTATCCTCGCTCGGGTGTCGTCTATAACACCTTAGGGCCATCTTTGATTCAAGTTTCAAAAGCAAGTTTTGAGGCTGCCCGAGTTCAAGCAAACTCTCTACTCGGGGACTATCTTTGAAATTCTAAGTGTTATCTTTATTTCCAGACGATAAAGCAAACTCTTACTCGAGGACTAGCAACAGGGCCTGAAAAGGCTAACCCGGACTTAGTCTGAGGGATGATGAAGAATCTCAAGAAATATCATACTAACAAATCGAATCCAGCTGGTTGACCCAGCCCGAGAGGTCCTTAACCGCATTAGGATAGATGGCGACGGCTGCATCAACGGAAGAAGTCAGTTATTAGGGACATGTACCCAAAGAAAAAATAGGAGAACATTTAATTAGCACATCTACTTACGTTTCATGTTCCACCTTTGGGGGAACGACATCCTCTCCTCTAGAATCAGGTCTGAAGTCCTAACTCGGACAAAACGGCTCATCCACCCTCTGTTCCTAACCACGTCAGTACGAGCAAAAAGGGCTCTCGATGCCCGACAGTGGAGCTTAATCAGGCCCCCACAGAAGAATCGAGGGCTATACATTCTGATCAGGTGATTGAGAGTGAAGGGCGTCCCCTTAATCGTGTTCGCGTAATATCTGGTCATGTAAACGAAATGCCAGAATAAAGGATGAATTTGGCCGAGAGTTACCCAATATCGTTCGTAGACGTCGATAACTACCGAGGTCTACTGAAGGTGAGGATGGCTCCACCGGGCCAAGGGTAAACGGATAAGTATACATACTGAGGAAGCCGGCCTTGTATGTCGTTATGTCCTCCTCCCGAGAAAGAATCTCCACAAGCACCACATCCCACCAACGGCAGTCGGTCTTCACCCTTTCGACGTTTGCTATTTAACTAACATATCGAGACACAGGTTCGCACCGTCCCGGCTTCGAAGAAGGATTTTCGGTCTTAAAATCGGAGGTCATTTCAAAAGCTCCTGGAATGCATTCCCCAACGCGAGGTGGCATTGTTGCTTTACCCTTGGACGAGTGTGAGGAATAAGAAGTAACGTCTTCTTGAGGAATAGAGATGGAAGTTTTCGCCATTCCTATTAATAAGTTTCATAGGAGAAATGAAAATCGCGTTTCAGAAGAGAACAAAAGGGAGAGGTAAGAAGAACTCTTTTGAGGGCTTAGTGGTGCAGTGGAAAATAAGGAGCAAAAGAAAAAGTATTTATAGAGGTCTAACACGGACGTTGGAGCGGGCCAAAGGACAGCTAACCGCTGTAATTAATTCAAAGGCTTTTAAAGGCTATGATGATGCTACTGCCATCGTGATGGAAGTATCGAAGGGGAAGGAATTCGAGATCGTTTCTTATCATTTTACTTTGAGAAATGCAGGGACTATCTGTATATTGGTAAAATCGGAGAGCCCGATTTCATGATCATTATGTCTTTCCACAGCTTCACCTCAAAAGGCCTCGGAGGCTCGGAGGCACAGATCATGGTTTCGACCTCGAAGGTTCTTTATGCTCGGCCTCAGGGTAGCATAAGTCGATGGTTATCATGGATAAACAGGAAGTTCCCTAGGCACGTGGTCCAAACTGACAACACCTAAAAGAATAGTACCGATATGTACCAGACTGCTAGGTAGCTATACCAGCTACATTTCTTTGTAATAAATGCATATGTACTATGTTGGGATTCCCTCCTCCTATATAAAGGGGACCTTTGCTATTTTTTACCAGGGAGATTAGATACAACATTCAATACAAGAACATTCTCTGCTCTCTAACTTAAACACATTCTCCCTTAATTCTATTTTTTACATTTATTGCTTATGTTTACTATGTTCTATTAATTGTTCTTCATTTATTGCTCATTATTTATCATAAAAAGCCTTCATAAAAGCTCTCAAAATTGTTAACCCTTCATCGGTTGTCCACAACTCAGTACCTAGTCCGACCTCGAGGCCCCGTATAACCCGGATCGAGGCCCCAATTCTCAGTCACTCAGTTTGCTTAACCATATTGCCTTCAAGTTATTTCCTTATTTTCTAGTCTCATACTTAGCATCTATTTCCTAACAACTAGCATAAAAATAAATCACGTATTTTTAGAACCACAAAATCAAATCTAATAGTAGTTACTATTTTCAAGGTAAACAGTAACTACGGGTAATCATAGGCGACGAAGAACATCAAAAATTCCGTCAGGCATACGATATGATAAGCTCGTAGCCTTACAAGAGTTAGAGGATCCCCCCCCCCCCAAGTACTACAATGAATGACTAGTTGAGAAAATAAGGAAGAAGGCTTCACCCAAAGCATAGGGACCTAAAGGGGAAATGGTTGTGTAACATCAGTCTAACTACAAAAATGTATGCACTCCAAAAGAAAGTTGCACCTACCATGGCTAATGAGCAGGGAGTAAAACCAAAAGTAATATTCGAGACCATATGAGTTGAACAAAAACTTCGGCATGCGTGATAACTCAGATGAGCTAAGTATGCACGCAGAAAGGGGCAAAAAGACCAGGAAAAGCAACTGTTTATGTTTGAAGAAAGTTTAAATGGAACGAAAGGAATTATTCGATTAATGATCAACCATATAAGACTCTGATATAAGTTAAAAGAAGGAATTGGGTCCAGATCATAGAAAAATGATTGAATCATTAGAAGATTATATCATGGTTTTCCATAGCGTCCACAAAAGGCTAAAGTAATAACAAAATTCCATGAGCCACAGATCGGAAGATAGCTTAAGCCTGCATAAAGGCTAATCACAAGGAAGAGGAAACTAAAGAGTTACATCAACTAAGTAAATTAGGAGTCTGCTTATTGGACCCAGAAAGTTACAGACATCATGATTGAGAACATTGTAGAATCACTCTTAATATTAGAGGTACAAGAGAGATAATACAATAGCCATATTATATAACGGCTCTACGATAAATCTAGTGAGAAGAAGTACCAACCTCATAAGAAGTCAGTATGAAGCTCCCACCAAATTGTGTATGCACCAGAGGTGCAAGTATTATAATAGAGCTTCAAGTTATGGACGTGAATTATACTTATGTGGAAGGGAGGTCATGAAAGAGGTAAAAAATACGATGCGAGATTTTAAGGTAAGTAAGGTAAAGGTGAACAACGTACAAGATACTCAAAGGCAGAAGATCGTGAATAGTCCATGCTTCAGATAGAAGGCTAGAAGCACTAGGATTCAATATCCAGGAATGATAGCAGCATCGTCAGTGGCATACCTTTCAGGCCTATGGTTTCTAAGTACCGAAAGGTCTAATTAGAGAGTAAAAGAAGAGTTAGAGACGATGTGATGTCTCGCTTGATGTTCCAGAATAACATACGGAAATCTATGGTGTAAGCAAGTTGAAAAAAGGTTGCGAACAAGTATGAATATATATATTTAGGTCACAAGATAAAGTATGGTAGAGCGACAAGGTTTTAGGAAGACAAGAGTAGGGATAAGAAAAGGTGAGTGAAAAGGTGACAAGAATGGATAAGTTCTTGGGATTAAGCTCATCAAAATAAGAGAACATAGCCAAAATGAACTCAAAGGAGTCTAAGACTAGTAGCATGCCCTAGTAGTGGAATAAGGGCGTAATTGTGATAGATAAAGGATGACGTTTGGGCCTTCGATTGGGTAATGATTTGATGAGAATCGCATGAACTGTAAAGGTCTAAAATACCCATATAATGTGAGTCACATTGGGATGCTATAAAGTACGGTAATGGAAGTATATTATCACCTCTAGGTGGATCAATCTAATTACTCTTGGTGTCCCCGATGAGATGCGAGCCCTAGCGGCGGTGTTACATAAGAGATCAAGTTATCGGTGGTAGATTATGGATCAACCTTAAGGTCAATCAACAATAGATGGATAAAAGTTCAACAGTATGAGATAAGATTATACCATCAGTCTTAAGGATAAGCAATGAGAGTAACATGGAGTTGGTTGCAAACCTCAGTAACGATAAATCGAAGTAAGAATTATGGTATGATATGACCTACGTAGATGTAGTAAGGTCGTACGAATGGATAACCAGGTCTATGAAATAGGATGTAGCCATATTCGCAAGTTCAACAAAGTACCGAGCGAAGAAATTTAGTACACCTATAGATGCCTAGAGAGGCATCCTATTAAGCCTTGTATATGTTTACAAAGTAAAGCCTAGAGATTGGCTAAAAGCTTGAGGAAAAAGGAGAGAAAAGTCGCATAGGCACACTTACAAGGTCAGTATCGTAGAGGTTGCATGATAGAAGGTACCAATAGTTACGAGATTGGAAGGAATTCGATCACAAGTCATGGCGCAGGAAAGAGGCCTAAAGGGAGGAATGCCCTGGCCTTTGGATTTATTCACAAAACAACTGCCAAAATGGCAAGGAGAGTATTGAGGTATTCACATGAGCTATAAGTTATGAAAACGATAAGAGCATCAGTCAACATTCGAGGACGAATGTTCCAAAGGAGGGATGATGTTACGCCCCACAATATTACGTCCCGCAGTATTATATTTCGATGATGTTATGCTTCGCAATATTAAATTATGACGATGTTGCACCCTTAGTATTGTACGTTAAATTTAAGGTAAGGTAATTGACATCAGTCCAAGAAAAAGATTATTTGGAAATTATAAGGACTATGCTATTTCAAACAAGTAATGAGTAAATTCGTGAAGGTGAGAGGGGAAGCAAGTCAAAGAAAATGAATTTTCATCCAAGTTTGTCATGTTGGGATAAAATACGAGTTGAGCGTTAATACCCAATATTTATGGACTAGTACCATATAAGGTACCACCTGGCCATGATAGTAAGGTGTTTAAGGTGTGTTTAAAGTGAGTAGTATTATAAGTAATTAGGAAAATTTTTTAATTATGTGTATAATCGGGTAATCGGTTAATTATGGATTAGTGGGAGATGAATTTGTTAATTAAGGATTAGTGGTTAATTAATAATGATTTTGGATAAGGTTTGCACCCCTCTAACATGGCATCCAAAGAGTTTATATAGATATGACTCTTGAAATCACATGAAATATGGCAAGATATGGATTATGCTTTGGCCAACTAAGCCATTAGTGGGGACCACTCAATTTGACAAAGAAATAACCTCCACCTCCCTAGAATCATAAAATGGGAAGGGAAAATTCATATGTTTGGTAGAAATTTCGCTGCTGACCAAATGTTTAGTAGCTAGACTTTTGACTATTTTGGCACTACATTAACTATCACGTATTCTGTACTATTTCTCCCATTCTAAAATCCTAAAACCCATGATTCAGAATCCAAACCTCACTCAAAGGTTCTTTTAGCTAGGAGAAAGCTCCTAATGGTATAATTTAAGCATGTGTGTGACCACAAAAGAACAAGCTTCTTTTAAGCTCTATCAGATGAGGTATGGTTTGTTATCTCCATGCGAATTGATGTCTGGTAGACAACGAATCTTTAATAAGAATTCAACCAAAAAATTTTATCATCTTAGCAATATAGTTGCTTCAATATTCCATTCAAAACGGGAGATTGTACAGCATCTTCAACAATTCAAAATGTGAGATTTTGCAATTGTAAAGAAGTACGGTATAATCCTTCTCAAAAATATCACACGAATTTTTCCCTACTCCAGGTATGTTAAGGCTATCTCTTCTTTCTTTTGGCATGATCCGTACGATACAAATGAAACGAGCAAATGCACAACTTCCATAAGTGACTCTATTCATAGAAATATTAGATGTGCCTATGTTCCTGAATTTCCATGTGTCCTATTATTTTATCATCTGTTCATGGGTCTCAGAAAAATACGTAAGTTGAAAAAAAAGTTTATTTCATGATATTAATCAAAGGCATAATGGTCTTATGACACTCCGAAAGATTTTATTGACGTACTTCTCATGCATTGCATTCATTTATACATGTACATTGACCCATGACAAGATGATGTTATATACGTGTATATATGTATATGTATATGTATATGTATATGTATATATATATATATATATATATGGGATATGGAAAAAGGTTACGGCGTTATATACGCACCACCACCTGATCAGCTAGTATACGTTGATGATTTGCCCATAGTGGGCGAGATGATATGATGGAATGCCTTTAGAGGCTTGATGATGAACACATGAACCTATGCCCGACATGACATTCATACGGATATGCATGACACTATAATTATTTCATGATTTACAAAGTTATCCTGACTTACAAGTTGAGTCGTTTACTCTATATTTCTTCCAAGGCTGTTATATACTGATTTATGTGCCTTACATACTCGGTACATTATTCTTACTGATGTCCCTTTTACCTAGGGACCGGCGTTTCATGCTTGCATGCCCCGATAGACAGGTCGAGAGCCCTCCAAGTAGGCTATCAGCTCAACGGAAGATGTTGGTGTGCTCCTTTTGCTTTGGAGTTGCTTGTTTGGTAAGTATGATTTAGACGTGTACTGTTTAGTATAGCAGGACTTTGTCCCAACCTTTATGAAAATTATGTATTCTTAGAGGCTTGTAGACATATGTCGTATACGTGAAAGATTGTATGACCTTGTCGGCCTATGTTCAGTGTACGAGTGATGATTTTAGCCTTATATGAGAGTATGTCATATGTATAAATTTGTATTTCGTCATGCTTTACTCTAGTTCATTTACCTATGATAAAATGATATGAAAGATACATTACGTTGGTACTCGGTTGAGTAAGGTACCGGAATCCCGTCGCGGCCCATCGGTTTGGGTCGTGACATGGTCATTCAGGAAGACGCTTCCCTAAATCAAGCAATGTGAGCAAAGTTAAGCTTAAGAGACTATATGTGCCAGTTATAGTAATTGTCACCCTCACGAGTAAGGAATTTCGTTATCCTTAGTACAGAAGGATTACTACAAGGCGAGTAAGAGTCATCGATGATATGAAAAGACACCAAAAATGAAGAGGTAAAACATCTATATGTAGATTGTTGTAGCTCCAACTCTTAGTACTCCCTAAAGGGGGGAATATAGAGTGACGTGATATTAAGTAAGAATTAAGTGGTTCTAGTAACTATGGAATGGGAAAGAAGGAATGTGACAAAAATGAGAATGGGATGAAATTGCACCTATTCAAAGCCTACAGATATGCCACGATTCCAGGACATTATGCAAACACAACGTCAAGGATAGGAAGTAAGGGTTCCTGCCCGAGATGTTATTTATAAATAAGGAGCCAGTGGGAGACGCAAGTTAAGACAAATGAAATAACCCAAGAAAGATTATGCGAAATATTTATATGAAAATGGGCCAATGAGTAATTAGTAGTTGATTCAGGAAGAGCCTAGTTATGTCTAGACAAGAGGATACAGACAAATCAACAGATCGTGCAAGATAAACATAGTGAACCCCAACTTGGGGAATTCAGTCTCGCAGATATGACATTGTAATACTTGAGGTATATTCAAATAAGAGTTGGGAAAGTTAAAGATACCGTATGAGTGTTACGAAAATAAAAGAGGATTCCAATAGGAAGACAATCAAAATATATTAGTTCAGAAGCAACCTTACAAGCACAAGGGCGTGGAGGTAGGTAACTACGGATAATTATAAGTGAGAAAGGACATCAAAAATTCCATCGGATATGATATAATAAGCTCTCAGCTTTACAAGAGTCAGAAGGTCCTCCCTAAGTACTACAATGAAAGACTAGCTGAAAAAATAAGGAAGAAGGCTTCAACCTAAACATGGTAACTTGAAGGAGAAATGGTCATGTAAAAACAGTCTCACAACAACATCGTACGCACTCCATGAGAAAGTGGCACCTACCGTGGCTACTGAGCGGGAAGACAAATCAAAAGTAATATTCGAGATCATATGAAGTTGAACGAAAACTCTGGCATACGTGGGAACTAAGATAAGCTAAGTATGCACGCAACAAAGGGGCAAAAAGATCGGGAAAAGTAATTACTTACGTTTGAATAAAGTAGAGAAGGAACGAAAGGAATTATTCGATCAATGATACAGAGTAGTTACGTTATGAATGCATTTAAGATTTCGGAATATTATTCATGAAGCATGTATACTAACATTCATACAATCGTAGAAGACTTCAGTATAAGTTAAAAGAAATAATTTAGCCTAGGACATAGACAAAGGATTGAACTGTTATAAGATTGCATGATGGATATTCCATAGCGCCCATGAAAGGCTAAAGTAATAACTAATACAAGGGGCCGCAGATTGGAAGATAGCTTAAGCCTACATGAAGGCTGATCAGAAGGAAGAAAAAACTAAAGAGCTACATCAACCAAATAAATTAGGAGTCTGATTATAAGAGGTACAAGAGAGATAGTACAGTAGCCATATTCTATAACGGCTCTACGATAAAGTTAGTTAGAAAAGTAGCAGCCTCAAAAGAAGTCAATATGAAGCTCCCATCGGATCGTGTATGCACCAAAGTTACAAGTATTATAATAAGAGCTTCAAGTTGTGGATGTGAATTATACCTATGTGGAAGGGAGGTCATGAAAGAGATAGAAGATACAATGTGAGATTTTAAGGTAAAGGTAAACAACGTGTGAAATACTCAAATGCAGAAAGTTGTGAATAGTTCATACTTCCGATAGAAGGCTAGAAGCGCGGGGATTCTGTATCTATGAATGATAGCAGCATCATCAGTGGCATATCTTCTGGACTATAGTTTCTAGGTACCGAGAGATCTATCCAAGAGAGGAAAGAAGAGTTAGAGACGATGTGATGTCTCGCTTGATGTTCCAGAATAACATAAGGAAATCTATGGTGCAAGCAAGTTGAAGGGAGGTTGCGAGTAGTATAAATAGATATGTATAGGTTGCAATTTAAAGTATAGTAAAGCGACAAGGTTTTATGACAGGAGTAAGGATTAGAAAAGGCGACTGAGAAGTGACCAAAAATATATAAGTCCTCAGGATTAAGCCCATGAAAATAAGAGAGCTAATGGTTTCTCTAAGTTATAGAAAGCTCAGCAGAGCCTGAACGAACTTAAAGGAGTCTAAGACTAATATCATTTGGAAGAGGTGGAATGTTGCCCTAGTAGTAGAAGGAGGGTGTAATTGTGAAATATAAAGGATGATGTTTGGGACTTCGATTGAGCAATGATTTGAAGAAAAAAAAGGGATTCATGAATTGTGCGAAATTAAAATACCCATGTAAGGTAAATCACATTGGGATGCTATGAAATACGGTTATGGAAGCATGGTATCACCCCCAGGTGGATTAGTCTAATCATTTCAAATGTTCCCCGATGAGACGTCGGCCCTAGTGATAACGTAAGAAGTTTCAAGTTATCAGTGGTAGATAATAGATCAAAATTGAGGTGAATCAACGATGGATGGATAAAAGTTACAAAGTATGAGATGATACTAGGACATCAGTCTTAAGGATAAGCAAGAGAGTAACCTGGAGTTTGGTAGCAGACCTCAGTAACGATAAATCAAAGTAAGAGTTATGGTATAGTATGACCTACTTAGATGTTGTAAAGTCATTATGAATGGATACACGGATCTATGAAAAAGGTATAGCAATATTCGTATGTTTGACAAAGTACCGAGCGAAGAACTTCAGTACACCTATAGATGCCCAGAAGGACATTTTATCAAGCTATGTATATGTTTGCAAAGTGAGGTTTAGAGATTGGCTAGAAGTTGGAGAAAAAAAAAGAGAGAAGAGTTGCATAGGTGCACATACAAGGTCAGTGTCGTACAGGCTGCATGATAGAAGGTAGCAACAGTTATGAGATTGGAAGGATTCCGGCTACAAGTCGTGTTGAGAAAAAGAGACCTAAAGGGGGGCATGTCCTGGCCTTTGGAATTATTCACAGAGCAGTTGCCTCGATGGCAAGGAGAGTACTAAAGTATTCAGAAGACATAAGTTATGAAAATGATAAGTGCGTCAATCAACATTCGAGAATGAATATTCCAAAGGAGGGAATGATGTTACACCTCATGTTCTCGTACGTGGAAGTACGCCATAAGTAAATTGATATAAGCTCGAAAATGAGATGTTACATCTCGCATTTTTGTATGTTAAAGTTTCATCGTACATTAATCGACGTAAGTTCGAGAATGAGATTTTTTGGATATTATAAGCATTATGCTACTTCAAACAAGTGATGAGTAAATTCATGAAGGTGAGAGGGTAAGCAAATCGAAGAAAATGAATTTCGTCGAAGTTTGACATTTTGGGATAAAATGCGGTTCGAGCTATAATACCCGGTATTTATGGACTAGTGTCATAAAAGGTACCACATGACCATGATAGTAAGACATATAAAGTGTGTTAAAAGTATTTTAAGTAATTTGAGATAACTCCTAATTATATGGATAATTGTGTAATTGTGAATTTTTAGTGAGAGATTAACTAAGTAATTAAGCTAATTAAGTAATTAAGATTATGGATAAAGCTTAAAGTGTCCCAAAACGTGGCAGAAAATTAGATGCAACTAAAACTCAAATGAGTGACTCTTACACTATGTAGCTAGGTGGCACAATTAATGAGATTGGTGGCCAAGTCATCACCTTTTTTGATAAAAACAATTAAGGAAGACGTATAAGCTTTCTAAGCTTATGGATGGAATTCACAAAAGTCATAATCTCAACGTGATGGCTTCAGCAAATATCATACAAGGTTATGATTAAATTCACAAAGAGATTATATGGAATTTGCTACAAAAATTCATACAAGACTACTTAGCAACGTGAGAATTTGTGATTCTAAGAGAACACGGTGCAATCTTTATCAAGAATATCATAAGGATTTTTCCCTACTTCGATCTGTCGTTATGTGTTCTTCAGAAAAGACATGTGTTAGAGGGATTGTCAAGAGAACCGGCTCAGGTATGTTAAGGCGATCCCTTCTTTCCTTTCGGCATGATCCATACGATACAAACGAAATGAGCAAATGCACAATTTTCATAAATGACTCTAGTCATAGAAATGCTAGAGATGCTTATGTTCTTGATTCCCCATATGTCCTATTATTTTATCATATGTTCATGGGTCTTAGAAAGTACTTAAGTTGATAAACTCTACATCATGATATTAATCAAAAAGCATAATGGTCTTATGACATTCCGAAAGGTTTTATTGAAGAACTTCTCATGCATTGCATTTATTTATACATGCACATTGACCCATGACCAGATGGTGTTAGATATATATATATATATTTGGGAAAGGTTACGGTGTTATATATGCACCACCACCTGATCAGCTGGTATACATTGATGATTTGCCCATAGTGGTAGAGATGATATGATGGGATGCCCTCAGAGGCTTGATGATGTTATGAACGCATATACCCGTGCATGGTATAACATTTATACGTATATGCATGACATTATAACATTAAATGATTCACAGAGCTATTCAGACATACATGTTTAGTGTTTTACTCCAAGCTTCTCTCATGTCTATTATTTACTGATTTTCATTCCTTACATACTCGGTACATTATTTGTAGTGACGTCCCTTTTGCCCGGGGACGCTGCGTTTCATGCCCCCAGGTTCCGATAGACAGGTTGAGAGCCCTCCAAGTAGGCTATTAGCTCAGCGGAAGGTGTTGGTGTGCTTCATTTGTTCCAGAGTTGCTTATGTGGTCAGTATGAGTAGGACATGTATTGATTAGTAAGGCGGGGTCCTAGCCCGACCTTTATGATATTTATGTACTCTTAGAGGCTTGTAGATATATGTCGTGTATATGAAAGATTGTACGGCCTTGTCGGCCTATGTTCAGTGTACGAGTGTTCATTTTGGTCTTATAGGCCAGTATGTCATATGTATAAGTTTGTATTCCCTTATGCTTTATTTCGGTTCATTTACCTATGATAGAATGATACGAAAGATACATTACGTTGGTACTCGGTTGAGTAAGGTACCGGGTGACCGTCACGGCCCATCGATTTGGGTCATGACAAGTAGATCCCTCCGTTCTCATATCTACACGAATAAACCCCACAGAACATCCATACCACTTCGAGGTCGATGTCAGAACTGGAATCATAACCAACTACGGCCACATTTTTTCCCCTCTCCTCGGAAAAGGAAGGTACATCGACCTGCCCTGACGGTGACGGATCACTCCTCAGAATAACTTCCACTGCTTTTGATCGCCCTCCTCCTTCCTCGGCGACCTCTAGCAAGGGAGCAATTTATACATCTATCAGGGGAAAAGTCTCAGCATTCGAAGCCACGCTGCCCTCAAATGCGGCCGTTGCCAGCTCAGGCTCACCCCTTGTTAACCCTTCACTTCCTACTATCTCACCGCCAACCTCTATTCTCCACCTCTTTAATGGAGCTGCTTCCTCCTCGCTCGGTGACGACTCCTCCACTAAATGTAATATAGGAGAAGTCGGAGTCTCTACTGATGGGGCAGCTGCCCGATGGCCAGGCCTACGCAGGCCCGGGGTCTGAGGAGAAGTAGCAGTCTGAACAGACTCGACTGCAGTCGCATCAAGCGACACCCGATTTAAGTACCCGATTGACGAAAAGCGGGGGTAGGAGCCTTCACTCTCCTCGGATCCCTCCGACCTAACAACAAAGAAAAACTACATGAAGTGAAAAAGAAGATGGTATGAAGGTCGAAGAAACTGAAGATCGAAACAAGTTGACTTACCGGTCGAAGAAGGTTTACATCCAAACTTCTTGTTCAACAATGACCACTCACATATCTCCACCGTGTGGGGCAAAATTTGACTCACCCAGTCGCGAATGTCGGCAACCAAAGTAGGAGGCTCATTCTCGGCTGCACAAAAAAGGAAGAAAAATGATTAAGTCATCGAAGAGAGACAACAAACAATTAGTTAGCAAAAACACTTACGGGCGAAGTTCCACGCCTCAGGGAATCTACTGCGCTTCGCCACCACGTTCTCGGTCTTAATGTAGAAGACGTTAAACCAAAACTGACGATTTGCCTTATCGTTCATCTTTGCCAATAATCCCTTGGTCCCACGGTGGCGAAAGTTTATCATCGTACCTTGGTGAAAGCTTGGCGCGAAAAGATGTAGTAGATGGTAGATGGAAATTCCACGGTTGGCCAGCTCCGCGTACTTTATCAACATAAGGAAGAGTTTATAAATATAAGGAGAGAGCTGGGTCAGACAGATTTCGTAGTAGCGGCAGAATTCCTCCGCCAACGTGGGAAGAGGAAGAGAATTGCCTACTTAGAACGGGTACACGTAAAATGCGCAATACACAAGACGATGAATATGGATCACGTTGTTCCCAGCTGGAACCAGATCGATGTGAGCAGGGATGTTGTACTTGGACCTAAACTCGGCAAGATGGGTTGCTTCCATCTCGGAATTCATAGGCTCAGGCTCGTCTGTAGGTGACTTCGAGAAGTCTGACCTGGAGCCTGAATTACGAGGAATGATTTCTTCCACAGTGAGAAAGCTTTTATCCTCTACAGTGACCACAACATCATCATCGTGATGGGGCATTCTCACTGCTAGTGGAGCTGGTTCAGGAACCTCATCAAAGACAAGGGGTGTATCCACCATTTTTAGTTAATTGAAAATACAGAAGATACGAACTCAAAAGAGGCAGAAACAACAGGAATCACTCGAACTAGAAAGGGGAGTAAGAATGCGAAAGATAGAAGCAACTGGAGTAGGAATACAGAAAGAAGAAGAAGAAGAGAGGCAAAGATGCAGGCTCAAAGATAGGAAAATGTAAAGGTTCGCTCAAAAGGGTTTCCCCCTTTATTTATAGAGAAACACTGGAGCTCAGATCGAGATAGTTAACCGTCAAATGCACAGGGATCGAAATGATAGGGACACGGGAAGAGATGCAACGCATCGGGAAGATGCGTAATGATGACGCGTGAGGCTGTGACGTCACGGCGAACCCACATCATTAAGTGTGGCCTCGAAACTCCACATCACCATCTCAGCCGCGATCATCACCACTCAATCCCCCCATCCGAATTTCTAAGACTACGACTAATGAAGTCCGCTCATTGAGGTTAACCAAAAGACGACCTTGATAAGTGGAGGGACTAATTGTATAGGTCAAAATCGAACTAGAGAAATTCGATACGCAGAGACAATTGTCATAAGTGACCTGCAAATCAATATGGGCGGTTTGGACGAGGTTGATCATTGGTTAACAGAACAAGCTGCTGAGTGGTTCGTCAAGGCCGAGGTCGAGCAACATGGATAGAAGGAACGGCTAGTATAGCTTTACAACCTTCAAAGGGAATATTCTATTGAATATTCCCTTTGTTTGTACCTTTTAGTGTTCTTTGGGAATATTCCATATAAATAGTAGGAGAGATAAGGCAAAAGTCATGTAAGATTCTATATGATAAGAACTCTTTTGAAAAGCAAGCTCTCGAGATAAATACATAGAACACATTTCTAAATAGATTGGTCTTTTTGGATTATTCCGTATCATTTTCACCAGATCCGAGAAAGTCTTCAATATTCTTATAAGTTTCTTGTCACTCATCATTGTCAGAAGGAGGAATCATCCACCTCATTCAATATTGGGTGAATCTTCCCATTTATTTACGTTTAGTGTTATTTATTGTATTTATTGCCTATCATTATTCTCATTCCATTAACAACCGTAACATTTAATGGGTATTGCATTATATCCAGTTTAACGTGGCCCCACATTATCTGCATAAACCTATTTTAGATTTAAAGTTATTATCTTTAAGTAGGATTTACCCTCTATCCTCTTATTTAATTAGTTTAACGAAAAGTTTTATACTTTTTGGTCAAACAAGTGGCACGTACACGATCGTGAAACACTATACGTGAATCCGCCCCTGCACACAGGAAGAGGTGGGACGCGAATGAGTTTATTTTAAAAGGCACTGGTTTTTTGTCAACTTAATCAAATGCATACACAAAAGATGCAGAATGTACAATTTAACGCTACTCAAAAATTTCAAAAATGCCTATGTTCATCCCTCTGCATTCCACTTAAAATAAATTATTAAGAAAGATAAAGAATCAATTTTTACATTCACATAAATTAAGACGTCTATCATTCATGCTGCAATTCCAACTATTTTATTTTGGGACATGGCGAGTAATTTGGAGAAAACAGGAGTAGAATCATGTGGTACGTGAGGCGAAAGGACATGAGAAACTATAGTATATATAAGTTGAGCAGAAAGCAGTGAATAAACAAACGTAAAGCTCACAAAATCAGCCAAATATTCTTTAAGAAACCATGACGGTCTTCCAAAAAGAGAGAGGAAAAGTAGAAAACCCCATTTGGAATTCACCTCAGATTCTCCAAACAAAGCATTCCAACAAAGTGTCACACCCCCCTCAGTATCATGCACTCAAAGCAAAGTATCAATCAAGATTTACAAACAAATTTAGTACTAGTACCATCCTATACAGAGTCACTCTTTTCCTGTCATAACAAAAGTTTTCCCGCATATCTCTTTCTTCTGATCCATGGCTTATCTACTCATAGCTTTTGTTTCTTTTGTCTTTCAATTTTTAGTCCCTAAAGCTCATAGCTATGGCCATGCACATGGCTGCCGATCATACTGCGGAAACTTGACCGTCGATTACCCTTTTGCACTTCAACCGGGCTGCGGCCACCAGGGCTACCGAGACCTCTTATATTGCATCAATAATGTGCTAATGCTTCACATTAGTTCAGGCTCGTACCGTGTTTTGGACATTGATTATGCATACCGTTCCCTCACCTTAGACGAACCTCACATGTCGACGTGCACGTCGATCATGCTCGGCAAACGGGGCAATGGATTTGTCGTCGAGCGGTGGCGAGAGCCGTACTTGAGCCCCATGACGGACAACGTGTTCATGCTGCTACATTGCAAGGCAGAATCACCACTCTTCCAAGGTTTCTCTGGAAAGCACTTGCCCTGCAGGAATGTTGCTGGGATGGGCTGTGATGACTACTATGGTTGTCCAGTATGGAGCCTAATTGGGCCGCAACGGGCGGGCTCGGTATATGGATCAGGCCCGCCCAAATGCTGTGCAATTGCATATGAAGCAATCAAGGATGTAAATTTGACCAGGCTTGGTTGTCAAGGGTACAGCAGTGCTTATAATTTAGCACCTTTGAGACTGGCTGGCCCTGATGAATGGTCTTATGGGATAAGGGTGAAGTATTCGGTTCAAGGAAATGAGACCTTTTGTAAAGCTTGTGAGGCAACTGGTGGATCTTGTGGCTATGATGTCAATGACTTTAGCAGTACTTTGTGCATGTGTGGTAGCTGGAATTCTACTTCCAATTGCGATTCAGGTAAGCAACAATATGAAATTTATAGGCACATTTAGAATTTTAAGTAAGTGGGTGCAGAGTCGTATGTTTGACAATTGTTCCGATGTGATTACATTAATGCTGAACTTGTTTGTCGTGCAGTTCCCTCAGCTTCGCATAGAAGAACTTGGTCGTTCATGGATGCACTAACAGGTATGCATCCTTGATTAGCTGCCTATTAATTCCTATGTTATCTGAATCTTAGATTTGTCATAATTACCCTCATGAGAAAATTAAGCAATAAGCATTGCCATCATAACATTTCTCATGGACAGAACTTATCTAAAGCTGTCTATGTTTATGAGAATAATAGTATTGCCAAGATAATTCACTAAATTAACTCGAGTTAATCTCGATTTGGCAAATTAGGCGTTTTCTAAAACCGCTGAGTCCAAATAATTTTGATCTTAGATCAAATTTCAGTTCAGCCCGAGTTATAGTAGGAAGTGCTGCACCTACATGATCTTAATTATATCCAAAATATATAAAAGATGCAAATGTTTGTTTACCTCGAAAAATGGGTTTAATAGTTAAAAGATAATTTGAGGTTTAAAAAATACGTGATATATTATAATACTAGTAATTAAATAGGTAATATTGAGCTTAAGTAAGAAGGAATAATGAACCAAATCAATGTTGTCGAAACAGTAGGGGCCTCGAGCTCGTCTATCCAGGGACCTCGAGGTCAGCTAAGACCAACAAAGTATGAACAATAAAGTAAAGGCAATAAAGCTGAAGAATAATTGTTGAGCACGTTAAACAAGAAAAGAATAACAATGTTCTATTGTAGTGAAAGATTTGATGCCTTACAAAATTATTGGGATCCCCTTTATATAGGAAGGGAAAACCCCAATATAGTACATTCCTCATAAAAGTAAAGGATTTTATTGATACAGGTGTATAACGGCCTAGTACGGATCTGTAACATTTCGTACAAACTTTATCCTTTAATTAATCCCCTAGTCCACGTGTTCTTAAGAAATTTCCGCTCTTTCTTGATTGACTTCGAGGTTGTGATGCCCTCGATATAAATCGTGTCAGGCCTTCGATTAGCTTCCTCGAGGAGGGTATCCCTTAGTCGGATCCGATATCCACTTCGAGTCTCCCGGGCTCGGACCTGTAGCCCGTTTTAAGACTTCAAAATATCATGCTCCTCGATTTTGATTGCATACAGATAGTCCTCGCGTTTCTTAGAATGGAATGATATGAAACGATTTTGACCTCGATTTCATCGCGCCTCTAGTGATGACATCATCCTTGTGAAACCAACGTTCGAAGTGACCGAAACGTCCCATCGGCCCACTTCCCCAAAAATATTAAATGCACGTCAATGCTGGTTGGCCACTAACGCCTTCGAACCGTGGTTGCCCCTTTATAAATATGGGGCATCTTCCTTTAGTAAATAAATTTACATTTCTTCAATCTCTACCAATCCTCATCTCTTTCTTCAATCACCTATCTCCTCCGCCTCTTTAAATGCCGTTAAATACCAAGCTCTAGCCGGAAACACTGCATCCCTGTTCACCTGCATTCCTTACCTTACAACCATGGCCAAAACTTCCAAGACGGTCCCTAAAAAGGATACATCATCATCATCCTCTGCCTCCCGGCTGGCCAAACCGGTGGCGCCGCCGACACTTGAAGAGATCACTCCTAGTGATTGCATTATCAAGAAGGACTTTAGTATCGAGAATCCTCCCAATGTCGAAGGCCGATATGAGCACGTACCCCGATACATTAGCCTAATAATGGAGCAGCTCATCAAGGATATTATGAGGGATCGTCGATGGGGGGACTATGTCAAGATTCAGATCCTGAAGCCTGACGAAAGCATAACTACCCACAAGGAGGGGCTTTTGAGTGTTTACACTTACCCCTTCACATTGGGCCCCCTCGATCCAGTGGTGATCAACTTTTGCAAGACATACGAAGTCACCTTTGGCCAAATCCACCCTTCGTTCTGTCGTATCATTATCATGTTGCGGTACTTCTCTGAGAAGGCCAAGGGTTTCGAATTCACCCTCAGCCACCTAGTTCGGTTGTATCGACCCTAGTTATTCCGAGAGCTTATCAAGATGCAGCGTCGAACCACGAAGTCCTTCTTCGCTAGTATTGATGAAACCAAAGATCGAGGTTGGATGAGTCGATATTAGAGTAAGGACTTCGGACATCATCCCCGAGGGAAAAATGTCATTCCCGGAGAGGTGGAAGTTTAACCGTAAGTGGAGTCCGCATTTTCCTTTGTATTTATTCTTGTTTTTTTCATTTTTCATAGCTTACTCATCTTTTTTTTGGCAGCCAATGCTAGGGCGCCCTTGGCGGTGCCTGACCTTGAGGATTGGGTTAGGAAACTAGCTGCCACATCCTCTTATGACAAGCATAAGTGGTGTGATTTGGCAAAGGGCAAATGGGAGGCCAAGAACCATGGCCTTGGAGATGCTTCCGAGATGAGACCGGACCCGCCCGGGGAAACAACGAAGCCTTCAAATTCAAAGCTCGAGAAGGATAATAAAAGAAAGAGGGTCTCGAATCCCGAAGACCCCCAAGACAAGAAAACCTCCATTCGAAGGCTGCAGAAAAGATTTGCTCAAACGGGCGCAGACTCAGCCCATGACTCCCTAGGTGGTGAGGAGGATAATGAGGAAGAACCAGTTCTGGTGACTCAGACTGGGAGGCCAGTCGAGACCGTCAAGCCTTCCGAACTAGAAAATCCACCTTGTGGTGTGGATGCCGGAAGAGAAGAGGCGGGTAAGGCCCCCATGTCTCCGGAGGTTGAGATCGTCCCTCCGTCTTCAACAACTATGCTTGAGGGGGTAAATGCTGAGGGCCCCAAGGTTAATGAGAATGCCCCGAGCGAAGAGCTCGGGGCCAAACAACAGGTCGTTCCCTTTTATTGCCAACTTATTCTAGGGAGGCAATCGAGGAAACCGACAGTTTGCATATGACCGATCCAAGTAAGGTCATCGGGGACGATCCTTTCCAGAGTTGCTACACTGGAGTTGAGGCTGCCGATGATTTCAATAATGCATCCTCCATTTTTGAAGATGCCCAGCGTCTCTTTTCTCGGGTAAAGACATGCCCTATCTATTGCAAGTTCTTCTCCCTTTGTCTTCCTCTTCTACTGACGCATCATTATTTCACGTATAGGTTGTTGCAAAGTTCAAGGATGAACTGAGACAATGTGAGGTCAAGCTAAAGAGAGTCTCGGGTGAAGAGAAGTCCTAGAGGCTCCTTTGTAGTTAGAAGGAAGAGGAGCTTAAGGATCTCCGAATTGCTTTGGCCAAAGCTCAAAAAAGCGAGTCCGAGCTGGATGAGCAGGTAACTTTGATTTTAACAAAGTTAGGCATTCTTGGCCCTACTTTGGAAGCTAATACTTCGATATCTCAGCTACAGCAAAAGTTGGATATGATTGGGTAGCTCCGGGACGAGGTGAATCAAGTTTGGGTTGATTGCCTCCAGTGGAAGGAGAACGTGGATCAACTTGCCGTTGAAAAGGAAGTCGTTAAGGCTCAACTGACCTCGGCTGAAGCTCAGCTCCGTGGTGCTGAAGTGAAAGGCTTGGCTCAACCCAGGGAACTCAAGGGGCTAGGGGCCGAGCTTGCTAAAGCCCGGAGTGAAGCTGCATATGCTAAGGCTGAAACTGCACAAGCCAAGGCTGAAGCCGAGAAGACGAAAGCTTTGGCTGATAAATCCATTGCTATATACAAGAGAGAAGTTATGTCCATTCAAGCTGAGTTAAGGGCGGCCTCCAACTGGGCAAAACGAAGAAATGAATTGGCTAAGTGTCAATCCTAGAGGGAGACTCTCGAGGAAGTCCGTGCTCGAGGGTTCGACCTTGCCAAGGAGATAGCCGAGGCACAGGCATGGGAAACTGATGCTAGGTTTCTTGTCTTCTCTAATGATGAGAACGTGGTGAGTGGTTTCAGGGACAAGGAAAGTGGAGAGGATGCTCCCGAAGGGGAAGAGACTCCAGAAGATAAAGCTATCGGAGATGAAGGCGGCACTCCCGGGGACGTGGCCCCGAAAATATATTAGGTTTCTATTTTTATATAAGAGTCCTTCGTTGTAACATGCTTTGTAAATTTCCCGGATGAATATAAAGTAACTTTTTGCTCTGTTCTTGATTTGTGCTGACTATTTATTTTGTCTCCGTTCATAAAAAATTTCTATGATTCACCTGTTAAGTTCGAGTATTGGTTTAGACTCGCAATAAGCTCTTAGGCTTTTATTGCTCGGGATTATATCCCTTAGGGTTTAAGATGATCCCCGAGCCAAACATAAAGTCAAATTAATGCGAGCTCGGGGCCTTTGGGTCCGGATTAAACGAGATTGGGGTCTTAGACTCCCATAGGTCTTTGACCCTATATTTTTTTTCAAACTGGCCCATAGGCTCTTTTATATCGGCCCTTAGGCTCTCTCTTTTTAGAATTGGCCCTTATGCTCTTTAGGTTAGCTCTTAGGCTATTTTAGGTTGGCCCTTAGGCTCTTTTAGGTTGGCCCTTACGCTCTTTTAGGTTGGCCCTTATACTCTTTTAGGTTGGCCCTTAGGCTCTTTAAATTGGGCCGTTTCGGCCTGTAAAAATGGCTATATAGTTTTCCCTCACTTCGGCTAAAATACTTAATAAAATTTTAGTTATGCCTTAGCATGTTTTTTGTACCTATTGGGTTTTTTGAAGGCTCGATGTATCGGAACCTTATTAGTTGTTTTGTTTGCGTGGACATGATTGAATCCCTCTTAAGGGTTTTCCGAAGGCTAGTGTTATCGAAGCCCTTGGATTGTTCGGGGGCTGATTTATTGAAGCCCTTAGATTTTTCAAGGGCCGAATTTTTCAAGGCCCCTTATATTTTGCTTTTGCCGGGGCTAGCCTGATTTAACCGATTTTTCAATGTTTGAAGGCCTTTAGTTTTATAGCGAAAATCGGACATCTCCGAATCACGTTATTTTGGGCATAGCCTTTGTGCGACCGTAGTCTTTAGTATGGTCGTAGCCTTCGGGTTTGTCACTTGGACTCGTTTCCTGATAACCTTCTGAACTTGTTCGAAAAGTTAGTCCTTGAGTGAGTTGTCCTTGGCATTCGTTTCGAGAGGGGTGACTCTTTAAGGTCTTATAATGCCTCTTTGAGGTCTTATAAGTCTGATTTTTTGATGACTTCGATATATTGACTGTTAATGACAGTCCCCGGGTATTTCGGGGTGTTTTGGCCCTTGAACCACTTCCCGTAGGATTGTAAGTATAGAGCTTGTATGAGATACAAAGTGTTTTTTGATATAACCAAAATGCTTCTTTAAATAGTTAATACATGCGTACACGCTTTGCCATTGGGGCTCAATTATTCTATATGGACACGGTTCATTTGACCGTTTGGCCCATTACAAAGTTCTCATGTCGAGGCCCTATTAGGCGCGAAATGTCTTTTCTGGAGCTATAACCTCCGAGGGTGATGCCCCCCAGTATTCAAGATTGATTGAAAAGAAGCCTTGAATACTCGTTGAGTGACCCTTGCGTAGAATATAGGTATTGCCTCATTAAAAACCTTGCCGGTAAAACCCATTTGGGATAAAACCCGATCTAAGGGAAAAAGAGTGCAACGAATGCTTTCATACCCAAGGTCTTCGAGCTTAGCAGTAATATCGCTTGAGCATTGATATATTCCAATTATTTGGTAGTTGCTCGCCTTCTATTGTACTGAGTTTGTAGGATCCTTTCCCTATGACTCCGAGGACACGGTACGGTCCTTCCCAATTGGGACCTAGCTTCCCTTTGTTTGAGTCTTGAGTGTTAAGAGAGACTTTCCTCAGTACTAAGTCCCTGACTTTGAAATATCGAAGTTTTGTCCTTCTGTTGTAATACCTTTCGATTCTTTGTTTTTGCGCAGCCATTCATATTAATGCAGCCTCACATTTTTCATCTAGTAGCTCGAGAGAAGTGGTCATTGCTTCGTTATTTGAGTCTTCGGTGGCATGCTAAAACCTTACGCTAGGACTCCCCAACTTCTACTGGGATTAAAGCTTCGGATCCATATACCAAAGAAAAAGGGGTCTCCCCCGTACTTGACATCGATGTTGTTCGGTATGCCTATAATACCTCAGGCAACACCTCTCTATTTCCCCTTTTCATCATCTAGCCTTTTCTTCAAGTTTTGAATAATGGTTTTGTTGGTGGACTCGGCCTGCCCATTTGCACTCAGGTGGTAAGGTGCCGATAGGATCCTTTTGATTTTATGTTCCTCGAGGAATTTTGTCACTTTGCTGCCGATGAACTATTTTCTATTGTCACATGTTATTTTGGCGGGTATCCCGAATTGGCATATGATGTGTTCCCATATGAAATTGATGACTTCTTTTTATCTTACCTTCTCGAAGGCATGTGCTTCAACCCATTTTGAGAAATAGTCAGTCATAAAAAAAATGAATCTAGTTTTACCTGGCGCCGTTGGTAGGGGGCCGACGATGTGCATCCCCTATTTCATGAATGGCCATGGGGATAGGACCGAGTGAAGTTGTTCACCGGGTTGATGAATTATTGGTGCAAATCTCTGGCATTTATCCCACTTCCGAACGAACTCCTTGGTATCATTTTCCATGCTATCCTAATAATATCCTGCTCTGATCACCTTACGAACCAGAGAGTCTACACCAGAATGGTTCCCACAGGAGCCTTCATGTATTTCCCAGAGTACATAATCTGTATCATGGGTCCCAAGAACACTGCCAGTGGTCCATCGAAGGTACTTCTGTATAATGTTCCATTTTCATCAAGGGAAAATCAAGCCGCTTTGGCTCGGAGTGTTCTTGACTCCTTTGGGTCCGAGGGGACCTTCCCATGCTTTAAATAATCGATGTATTTGTTCCTCCAATCCCATATTAAGCGTTTCGAGTTAATTTCTGCATGGCCTTTTTCGATCACTGACTTTCACAACTGGATGACAGCCCCCGGGACGATATCATCTTCTTCAACTGACGATCCCAAGTTTGCTAGTGCATCAGCCTCGCTGTTCTGTTCTCGAGGTACATGATCCAGTGTTCATTCTTTGAAGCGGTGCAACGTTATTTGAAGTTTGTCCAATTACCTCTGCATTCGATCGTCTCAAACCTCGAAGCTTTTGTTTACATGGTTTACCACCAAAAGGGAATCACATTTTGCCTCGATGACCTCTGCTCCAAGGCCCTTGGCTAGTTCAAGACCTGCGATCATGGCTTCATACTCGGCCTCATTGTTAGTTAATTTAGAAGTTTTAATAGATTGCCTAATAACACTGCCGATAGGTGATTTCAAAATGATGCCGAGCCCGGACCCTTTCACATTCAAGGCACCATCCATGAAGAGGGTCCAAACCCCCACCGATGTATTCGTTTTTAGCAAGAGTTCCTTTTCTACTTCGGGTACGAGGGCATGAGCGAAGTCGGCCATGAAGTCTGCTAAAATTTGAGACTTGATGTCCATCCGAGGTTGATATTTGATATCATATCCTCCAAGTTCGATGGCCCACTTGGCCAATCTACCCGATAATTCGAGCTTATGCAAGATATTTCGAAGTGGATATGTAGTTAGTACACATATAGGATGGCATTGAAAATATGGTTTTAATTTCCTAGATGCGCTTGCTAATGCAAGAGCTAATTTTTCCAAATGTGGATACCTAGTTTCAGCACCCCCTAGGGTCCGACTCACATAATAAACAGGAAATTGCGTACCTTGCTCTTCTCGAACAACACTCCACTTACCGCTAACTCTGACACAGATAAATACAATTAGAGTGTTTTACCCTCCTTCAGAATATGGAGCAAAGGAGGGCTCGAGAGATACCGTTTTAATTCTTCTAGGGCTTGCTGGCACTCTGGGGTCCATGCGAAGTTGTTCTTCTTTTTAAGTAGGGAGAAGAAATGATGGCTCCGATCTGATGAACTCGAGATGAATCGACCCAGGGCAGCAATCCGTCCGATCAGCCACTGCACGACTTTTACGTTGTTCACCATAGTGATTTCTTCAATGGATTTGATTTTATCGGGATTGATTTCTATGCCCCTATTCGATACCATGAAGCCCAAGAACTTGCCCAAGCCGACTCTAAAAGTGCATTTCTCGGGGTTGAGCTTCATGTTATACTTTCTAAGGATGTCAAATGTTACCTGTAAATGGGTCAAATAGTCCTCTGCGTGCAGGGATTTAACTAGCATATCATCAATATAAACTTCCATGGATTTGCCTATTTGATGCTCAAACATCCTATTAACTAAACATTGATATGTGGCCCCTACGTTCTTTAGCCCGAAGGGCATTACATTATAGCAGTATGTACCAAACTTCGTGATGAACGAAGTCTTTTCCCGATCCTCTGGTTCATTTGAATCTGATTATACCCGGAGTAGGCATCGAGAAAGGTAAGAATCTCATGGCCAGTCGTAGCATCGATCAAACGATCGATGTTGGGCAATGGGAAAGAATCTTTAGGGCATGCTTTATTCAGGTTTTTGTAATCTACACACGTTCTATGTTTATTCCCCTTTTTAGGGACTACCACTATGTTAGCTAGCCATTTGGGATATTTTACTTCCCTAATGGATCCTATTTTGAGAAGTTTGGTTACATATTCCTTGACGAATGCATGTTTTACCTCAGATTGAGGTCTCCTCTTCTGCTTCACCGGTTTAAACCTAGGATCGACACTTAGTCGATGGGTAGTAATCTCCAGTGGAATTCATGTCATATCTAAATAGGACCAAGCAAAGCAATCAATATTATCGATGATAAATTGAATGAGTTTTTTCCTAAGTTCGGGGATTAACCCCGTCCCCAGGTATACCTTTTGTTCCGGAAGATGCTCGATCAATATGACCTGTTCGAGTTCTTTAATCATGGATTTCGTTGCATCTGATTCATCGGGGGCAACGAAAGTTTGAGGGGTGAGGAAATCTTATTCTTCGCTCTCGGCCACCTGTTCATTGGACATTTGTCCCTCGGGCTCAACCGATGGCACAATCTGTGATTGCTATTTGGTCACCTGTTCATCCTTTGACTTCTCCGATGTGGATGGAATCGACATCGATACTAAGTCGTACACTGCAAACATTTCCTTGGCCATAAGTTGCTCTCCATATACTGTTTTCACGCCATCCTTCATTGGGAACTTTATCATTTGGTGGAGGGTCGATGGTACCGCCCTCTTGCTATGGATCCATGGCCTTCCGAGCAAAGCATTGTATCTCATGTCACCTTCGATGACATGAAATTTGGTGTCTTTTATGGTTCTGGCCACGTTGACTGGGAGGATGATTTCTCCCTTCGTCATTTCACTTGCCATGTTAAAGCCATTCAAGACCCGAGACGCCGGTATGATTCGATCGAGCAACCTGAGCTGCTCCACGACCCTGGACCTGATTATATTCGCCAAACTACTTGGATCCACGAGAACACATTTAACTTGAACTTTATTTAAAAGGGTAGAAATTACCAGTGCATCGTTGTGAAGTTAAGATAAAGCCTCGATGTCTTCCTCGCTGAATGTCAGGGTGTCCTCTGGCAAGTAATCCCGAGTCGCTTTTCCCTTATGATGGATACTTTGGTGTGTTTGAATATTGGTCCCTACGGGACGTCGACTCTGCCGATGATCATGTGAATGACATGTTGGGGTTCTTCTGGTTCACTCTTTCTGCCTACATCCATCTCCTTGAAGTGATTCTTAGCCCGATCACTTAGGAATTCTCGAAGGTGGCCCTCATTGATAACCTAGCCACTCCATCCCTTAGCTGTGTGCAGTCCTCCGTTCTGTGCCCATGTATGCCATGATACTTGCATATCAAGTTCGGGTTTCTTTGGTAGGGGTCGGTCTGTATTGGCCGGGCCGCTTAGTATATTTGATTCTCCCAATAGTCGAGACGATCCCTGATGCATCTATGCTGAAATTGTATTCTGATAATCGGGGGCTTCGGTGGGGTAAATGTGCTTACCGAACCCGTTCTTGCTCATGAGCCCCTGAAAACCTGAACCTTGGTCACTTCTTCGATCGCCTGAGAGGTATTGTGGTTTGGGCCGTTGTTTATTCGATCATATGGTTAATACCGTTTGTCACACCTCCTTTTTATCACCCGAGAGGAGGTATAAGGGAGTTTTTCCAATTAAAGTGACATAATTCGATATGGGAATATTTTTTATTTAATTTCAGATTCGCCACTTGGGATAATTATTTTTGTGTTCCAAGTCACCGGTTTATTTTAAAAATCCCAAATCGAGGAAAATTGACTTTATTTAAAAGTCTGCAAAACCAGAAAACTAGGTAAGGAATTTTGTTAACCCGGGAGAAGGTGTTAGGCATTCCCGGGTTCCGTGGTTCGAGCACGGTCGCTTTAACTATCAATAATTGGCCTAATTATCTGATTAATTACATGTTTTAAACTTAGTGTGTGCATTTTTAACTTTATAACCACTTTTTAGGATTTATGAAATTATTTCTTGAACAAGTTATGATTATCGTACACTTGCCATTTCGGGACACACCGCAAACCATGTTACATGAAATGCACTCGCGGTTCTCGACATGTTTATTTTATTATTGTTCAAAGTTATTATGATCGGGTCACATGAAATGCACACTCGATTTTGGGGATTAGGTATCGTGATCATACCACGAGAACCATACCTATAGTCACGATAAGTTATTACTAATCGCACCTTAAGCAAGTAGCGCATGTTCATAATTTGTTTAACCAACTAAAGCTTGAGGTACATTGCGGAGGTCCAAAGAGTTTATGTAATCATTTGTAACCAAAACACCTAAAGGTTGGCAGATTGATAAATTGTTATATAATCAAATGAAAACCTCATTAATTAATCTAGAAAAGCTTTGCAACTAAACTACAAAGTTATTGGGTTCAAAAGGTTGAGCATCCAATTTGGACTTTCATAGATCACATACTACTACGAAATGGGATCCAATTGAACTTTGAGAGGTCATTCGTTAAGTCCAATTGCCTTGGAAACACACTAGAAACTTAACATCAAGTATTGCACATATTGACTTCTGTAAATGGACACATAAAAGGGGGTGGATGATTTTGTACAAAATTGCTATTTAGATGCATTCAGAAACTGTAGGTCTATTTTTGAAACTCATATAATATTACGTCCTCATCATATTAATAGTATTGGTTGTGCTCATTTTCTTTACAAATTAGATCCGGGATTTGCATGAAATAGAGGTCTTTTCTCACTTTTTATTTTTTACTTATCCTAG
This sequence comes from Nicotiana tabacum, assembly GCF_000715075.1. Lineage (NCBI taxonomy): Eukaryota > Viridiplantae > Streptophyta > Magnoliopsida > Solanales > Solanaceae > Nicotiana > Nicotiana tabacum. The sequence goes on along the minus strand of NC_134099.1, from coordinate 68,712,484 downwards.
CTAAAAATAAATGCATATGCATATTTCAAAGAGATAACTTTTTTTCAGTTTATTGAACAACATGCATACAAACATGCCAAGAGAAAAAAATACTTTTTTTGCCTTTAGTTGAATTATGAATTTTTCTAGCACAAATGAAAGAAATATAAGATACTTCTTCATCTAATATACATAAGCAGATTTAGTAAATGATAAGAGGAATAGAAAAGACCTTTCTTGTTCGATTTATTCCTCCATCTTCCGGAACAATAGGCAATCGCTATGTGTAAGGATTAATTCTAGAAATGAAAAGAGGATCCAAACAAATGCGAGGACCACAACTGGTTGGAGCTTCAGCACCACAAAGCCAACTGTAGACAGCTTCATTGAACAGTGACTTGAGGCTAAATCACCTCTTTTAAAACCAGAATTTCGAGCTCTTTTAAAACCAGAATTTCGAATTTTTCTTTCTTTTTTTTTTTCGTTTGCCGTTGAATGCCTATGTGCGTGTGTATTTTTTCATGTGTGTGCAAGAGATGGGGAAGAATATGAAAGCAGAAATGGGTTGAGCGAGCGTGAAAATGGAGAAGAAGCCTTCTGTGAGATGCGCCGTTCTCTATTATTTTTGTGAAGAATGGAGCTTTTTCCTTTTTTTCATTTGATGTCCCTTAGGTCTAGGTCTTGCTTTTTAATAAAAATAGAGTTTGGGCCAGGAGGGTATTGGGTATGATATTGGATTGGGAAAGAAAGAGGAAAATTGGGCCCTTTTTAGGAATTGGCTCAGGCCAAGTATTTTAAAACAAACAAGACCAAAATATATTCTTCTTATTTTCTTTTTCTTTGTTTTTTTTTCCTTTTTTTCTTTTCTTTAATTAATTAAAATCATAAATCAATCTATTTTTGTAGAAGTTAAAATTCTTTATCTATTTATAATATTAAAATAACTACTCCCTCTGTTCCAGTTTATGTGAACTTATTTCCTTTTTTGTCCATTCCAAAAAGAATGACTCATTTCTAAATTTGGTATTAATTTAGCTTAAACTTACATTTCTACCATTAATAAGAAGCTTTTATAACCACACAAATACTCTGGGCCATTTTTTATTTGTTTAGGACCACAAATTTCAAAAGTCTTCATTTTTTCTTAAACTCCGTGCCCAATCAAACAGGTTCACATAAATTAGAACGGAGGGAGTAATTACCTTAAAACTAAAGAAAAAATGCTAATTTTAAAGGCTAAAATCTAAATATGTAAACATGACTATCTTTTGTGATTTTTTGCTTAATAAAATTAATTCCTACGTACAAATTGAACCTACGATGGTATGAAATTAAAACGTGAAAAATTTTATAATTTTCTATGATTTTAATAACATTAAACATGCATGAAATGAAACTAATTAAATAAAAACTCCTAAAAATCAAATTAAATTATTTTTGGTCTATTTTTAGGAGTTATTTTTATGTAGGGCAAAAATTAGGTGCTCACAGCTGCCCCTCTTTGCTCGGAAACATGAAGAGTTTTCGGGCAAAGATAAAGAGAGCAACTACGAGCAATTTTCGCCCGTGTGAAACTCCATTTGGAAGCATTTTTGAAAAAGTTTGACCAAACCTTGCTTTGGAGGTTGCCTACATATCCTTGGCTTTAAAGGAACCAGGTTAGTATAGTTCTAGAAGTTTGGTAGCTGAGACTACCAAGAAACTTTGATTTCACTGTTGTTGTTGTTGTTTCTACTTGCTGAGCTCCTTATTACCCCAAAATAAAAAATAAAAAGCTAAACTAGCTAAGCCTATCAACTACGAGTTACAAGATTCCTATCCTTAAACCTTCTAAAGCTTGATCTTGAGTCTTGGCTGGTTCTTCCTGCAGACTCTGATCTGAATCTTGATGCTCGTTAGCTGCAACCACTGGTTCATTCTTCTTCGGCTTTTTGGATCAAGGTGGGACATGCAAAGTTTGTGACTTCAATCATATCTTGAGCAGTCTGCATCTTTTCTCCGCTTCTACGCTTAGAGCTCACTTCTTTTCCTTGTTTTTCTTTTCTTTTATTTGAATCGAGACTTCTTCTTTTAGTCTCCTCGAAACTTGTGCCTTAAGGTAAAAACCTGTTCAGGAACCAAAACAAACAAATAAACGAAATTTGTCTCGATTTTCACTAGGAAAATTTCTTGAGTTATTGTAACAAAAATCTAAATTACTTCTTTATTGAAAGCAATAAAATCGGGATTGTGTATCCTTGGAAAAAAGAGATAAGGGAGTGGAGACCCTATATCTAAAATAAAATCAACTGGGGATTGGAGGCCCTAAGTTGGAAAGATTACCAGGTTATGCTGGCATCAACTAAGGAATGGGACCCTATGCCGGAAAAGATTACCAGGTTATGCTGGCAAAGCTAGGGAGTGGGATCCTATGTTGAAAAAGATTACCAGGTTATGCTGGCATCAGCTAGGGGATAGAACCCTATGTTGGAAAAAATTACCAGGTTATGCTAGAAAAATCATCGGGTTATGCTGGAAAAGTACTCGGGTTATGCTGGGCAAGTCATCGGGTTATGTCGTAAAAGGTTTTCGGGTTATGTCAGGGAAGTCATCGGATTATACCGGAAAGGTCCTCGGGTTATGCCGGGGAAGGTCATCGGGTTAAGCTCGAAAGGTCCTCGGGTTATGCCAGAAAAGTCATCGGGTTATGCCGGAAAGGTCCATGGGTTATGCCGGGAAAGTCATCGAGTTAAGCCGGAAAGGTCCACGGGTTATGTCGGAAAAGTCATCGGGTTATGCTGGAAAAGGTCCTCGGGTTATTCCGGGGGGTCATCGTATTATGCCAAAAAGGCCCACGGGTTATGCCGGGAAAGTCATCGGGTTATACCGAAAAAGGTCCTCGGGTTAGGTCAGGGAGGTCATCGGGTTATGCCAGAAAAGGTCCTCGGGTTATGCTGGGGAAGGTCTATGGGTTATGCCGGGAAAGTCGTCGGGTTATGCCAGAAAAGGTCCTCGAGTTATGTCGGGGAGGTCCATGGGTTATGCCGAGAAGAGTCATCGGGTTATGCCGGAAAAGGTCCTCGGGTTATGCTGGGGAGGTCATCGGGTTATGCCAGAAAAGGTCCTCGGGTTATGCTGGGGAGGCCATAGGGTTATGCCGGAAAAGGTCCACGGGTTATACCAGGGATCAACTAAGGAGTGAGACCCTATACTGGAAAAGACTACCAGGTTATGCTGGCAGCGATTATGGAATGGGACCCTACGTTAAAAAAATATAGCTAGAGATTGGGGACCCTAGGCTACCATAATTATGAATTTTTCTTCTTCTTTTTTTTTCTTTTTTTTCATCATTTTTCTTTTTTTTAATTTAAGAAAATGGGTAAAAATGCAGGAAAGAATTTGGAGGAGACTTCCCTTTTGGATTGATTATTGCTACAAAGCTGTTTCTAGCCCTTGCGCAGTTTCTTTTTGTTGCACCTTATTCTTGCAAGGTTGCTTTGAATTACACATGTTTCGTGTTTTTTCAAACAAGGAACAATTTGTCAGTTCGAAATGGTGGTTTGTTTTGTGGCCTTGATTATTTCAACCGCTTGATCTCGACCCCTTTCATCTGCAACTGGTTGTTCCCTGAGGACCGATTTCATTTCAGGCCCTGGAGAACCTCTGGTTTTTCCAGACTTTGCCATGACGGTTGGTCGGTTGGAACTCAACCTTTTCGACTTTATTTTTCTTTCGTGGGCCTTTCCCTTTTGACTTCTTTTTTTTCTTCTTTTTTTTAAACTTCGGAGCATTGGGGAACTTTCTGCTCCTCAAACTTTGGCGCAACGGCTAGTCGCGTGGGACTTAACCTTTTCCAACCTTGTTTCGCCTTCATAGGCCTTTCATTTCTGGCTTCTTTCTTCCAACTTCAATTTTAGATCATTTGGGTGCCTTGGCTTTTCAAGCCTTTGCCAAGACGGTTAGCCACGTGGGACTCAATCTTTTTAACTTCATTTTGCCTTTATAGGTATTTGACTTTGATTTCCTTTCTTTTCAGGAGTTTTTCAATTTCAAAACATCAGCCTCCATGGTCGGTCGAGGTTGACTTGATGCCCCCGACGAGGATGGGTGCCTTTTTGCATATTAGCTTGCATCAAATGAGAACCCTATAAATCAGTCTTACTATCATTTCTTTGTCTTAGTTTTGGAACAGAGTTAGACCAATAGAGATTCAAAGAAAACAAACAATGGAATGGAGAATAAGTTTAAAACAAGAAGTGTCCCTTTCGGGAAAAGGAAAGAATGACTTATCTGGAGTATATGCGGACATCAATGAACATGACATGCCTTTTGGACTGGATGCCTGATCCGTGTAAACCGTCCGACTCTCAGAAATTCATCACAACTTTTGCCTCAAAATTGAGAAACTTTGCCAGGACTTTGTCGATGCCGATGTCTATGAGTAGGGGTATTCATAAAAATCTGAAAACCCGAACCAAACCAAAAACCAAACTAAACCGACCAAAAAACCCGATACTTTTTGGTTTGGTTTGGTTTTGAAATTTAAAAATCGATCAAATTTGGTTTGGATTTGGTTTTAATTAAAAAAAATTCGAACCAAACCGAATATAGGAGTAGCTATTTTAAATTTATTATTACACCTATATATATATGTATACTTTTATGCAAAATTTTAAAAAAATTATAGTAATATTAATCGTTTGCACATTTAATACAGTTCTTTACCTTTACATTCTAGTTTAATTGGTAGTTTTCTTTTGTTAAGTGTAAGAATTTCTTTCGTGTTAAAAATAATACTCCCTCCGTTTTAATTTATGTGAACCTATTTCCTTTTTAGTCCGTGCCAAAAAGAATGACCCCTTTCCTTATTTAGAAACAATTTACCTTTACACAATGATTTATAGCCACACAAAATATATTTGCCTCATTTTACACCACAAGATCAAAAGTCTTCTCTCTTTTCTTAAACTCTATGCCCAGTCAAACGGGTTCACATAAATTAAAAAGAGGGAGTATATTTTTAACTGAGTTCTTAAATTATTCATCACTATTTGATTCAATTATCATCAATATATCTTGGTATATAATAGATTTCTCAAAGGGCAATTGATTTGATAATGTTACGTTGAAAATATGGTCTCCGAAATGTATGTTTGGTAGTGTATGTCTTATATTTAAGAAAAACTGACAAATAACCGAAAAAATCGAAAAACCAACATAAACCGAATCGAGAAAAAACCGACTTAATTGGTTTGGTTTGGTTCTAATTTTTAAAAAATCGACTTACTTGGTTGGTTTCTTTTTAGGGAAAACCTGATCCAAACCAAACCATGAACACCCCGAGCTATGAGGATCCTCTTTTCGATCAGGGGCGCCCTTTGCGGGTTTTCACCAGGTGACCTCTTTTATTTCTCTTCTCATTGTCGCCTTATAGTGCTCTTTGCGAGTTTTCACTAACAAGACTCTCTTATTTTATTTCTCTGTGCTTACCGTCGCCTTACAGTGCCTGTGTAGGTTTTCACCAATAAGACTCTCTCATTTTATTTTTCTTATTTTGATTGCATCGGATCCAAGTAACTGTATCCTCCCATTTTGAACCTCTTTGTCGATTAATTTAAAGGACTTGAAAGGATTTGGGTAAAAATGATTTGGACTGAATTACAACTTTGGAACCATTCAGGCGGTATCATCGCTGAACCATTATAACACCTGCCCCAGTTCATTTTTGGGGAATTTAGATTTTTATTTTGGTGTGGCTGAACCCCAAAGAGAGGCTGCTTATGTATCCTTTCGGAATCAAGTCGAACGCAGTTCAGGAAACTTTGTTTTTGATTTTCTTTTGTTTTTCTGTTTTGTTTTGTCTTTCTTTTTCCTTTCCTTTTCCTCTCTTTTTTTCATTTTTCATTTCATTTTCTTTGTCGTTTCTTCCACCTTTGTTTTTTTTGTATTTTTTTTTCTCTTTTTTCATTTTTTTCAATTCATTTTTCTCAATGTTTCAATTTTTTTTTCAATAATACTTTCAGGTTCCAAAGAGGGTAATCAAAGAAGAGTAACCGACTCAAATGGTTTACAAAAAGGTTAACGGTGTTTGGTTAGCGAGAATGAAAGTCTTCATCATCCCAACCGGAGAATATTAATACCATATAGAGGATCAACGTAGCACCTTTTGGCTGCATTTGCATTGACAATTGTTTGGGGGACATTTCCTTCAATGTGTCCCAAGTACAACGCACTCTTTTTGCCAATACTCTTGTTGCAATGTATGGACCTTTCCAATCAGGAACTAATTTTTCTTCAACTGTTCCAACTCTTTATTTTATTTCCTTAGACTTATCCTCATTGTATTCTGATTCTTGACTTATTATTTCGAAGTCTGACAATGTTTTAAGATCTGGGCATGAAGTCCGCAAGCAAGTCATGTTATTGAAATCTGCATTCAACAGAACTAAAATGAGAATAAGAAAAATGACAAGATTAAGAAAAAAGACATTCCTGTACAATAAAATATTAATTTCATTTGATTTTCTTGATTTTTGATTTTTGATTTTTTTTCCAATTTTTTGAAAATAGAAGGGTTTACATTGGAAAGTAAGACAATAAATAAAACATCCGGATCACACCCTAAGATAATCCGGACGCAGAAAGGATAGCAAGACTGGCTACTAAGACTCTTGTCTGATGGGTAACTTTCATGCTTGGCGATCATTTTTTGGCTTTTCTTCTGTCTCGGCAATGGCTGCAATAGCCTTCAGTGCCGGATCAAATTCCTTATATTCACAAATCATTCCTACTATTGGCCCACTATTGTGGGCAGGCAACAGATTGTTCATCACATCAAGAGCTTCTTCATCCTGAAAAACAATTCTTTCAACTTCAATCAAATCTTTAACTACCCTTTTGAGGGTCCAACAGTCTTCTGTACTGTGTCACACTGCTCCAGATTGGTATTCATATCGAGCATCAGCTTGGTGCGTTGGGGACTCGAGGCCGGGGCCACTGGCTACAATAAATCTAGCCTGATTAGCTTTTGGAACAAGCTTGAATACGATTCACCAATAGGGGTGAACTAATTCTTTCTGAAAGACTCTCTTGGGCAAGGATTGTATTGGGGATCATTTGGTTGAGGATTATATGAAGCTTCGTAAGGATGGGCATTTCTGAGAGGTGGAGCTCGGTTTTATGGATAATATTGTGGCCGCGTGTAAGGTTGCACGCTCATCACCGCATAAGGAGGCGGTGCCACGGCATGAGCAGCATCGTGAAGGGGATAATAATATTGAGGGACCTCAGGAAGCATATATGATTAGCTGAATGACCTGTGGGCCCCCATCTAGCTGGAAGCCATCATGGATCCTTCTTCTCTCCCATTTCCATTTATCAAACCCTCTAAACCATTTTGAACATCTGGTGGTGTAGCTTTAAAAGCAGCATGACTCCAGATTCGACCCGTTTTTAGCCCACTTTCTTCCATCTCCCCAATTTTGATAGCCTCAGCAAATGGCTTTCCCATAGCGGACATCATGTTCTGGAAGTAGTCCGCCTCTTGGGCCTATAGAAAGACAGCGACCATTTCAATTTCGTCCATTGGAGGCTTTAGCCCGGCAGCTTGTTCACGCCATTTGACAGCATATTCGCGGAAGCTCTCCGCGGTTTTCTTTTTCAAATTGGACAAAGAGTTTCTATCGGGAGCGATGTCCATATTATACTGTAACTGGCGGACAAAATCTCGGGCCATATTATCCCACACGTGCCAATGACTAATTTCTTGATCCGTATACCACTCAGAAGCGATTCCGGTGAGGCTTTAGCCAAAATAGGCCATTAGCAGCTCCTCTTTTCCACCAGCGCCTCTCAATTGGTTACAGTATCGTTTCAGGTGAGCGACCGGGTCTCCATTCCCATTGTACTTTCCAAATTTTGGCATCTTAAAGCCAGTTGGCAAGTGGACATGGGAAAATATACAGAGGTCAGAGTATGAGACACTCTTTTGGCCACTCAGACCTTGTATGTTTTTCAAGCATTGTTCTAGGCTCTTCATTTTCTGAGCCATTTCCTCTTGCAAGGGATTTTTAACAACCTTTTCTTGCTCCACCGAGAGATCATATTGCGGAGGTTGAGTGAAAGAATACGGGGTCACATATGTTATTTCTGATTGAAGTTGTGGACCCTGAATGGTGAACATTGGAGGATCAATATACGGTCGTGGTAAAGTTGGTTATGCTCTGGTGCAGACTGGTGTTGTAGAGAACAATATTGGAGGTGCCCAGGAATGTGGCGCCTGGGGGCGAACCACAGAAGGCATGCCAGGATCATTGAACGGCATTGGAGGGTCCCCGCATGGGATGAGCGGGTTGGGCACATAGGCGTTGGTAACCTCACCTGACCTGGGGATCAACTTACGGAACCCAAGGATTGCACTTGGCGGTTCCCTACCATTGGACCAGGCGACCCACATTTCCGATATGCGGAGACGCAGCATCCTATTCTCTTCAGCAACTGCTGATTCTGGTTGTGGGATAGCCAGTGTTGGGCTATCCTCAAGATCGATGATTTGTAGATGGCTTTCAGAGTTGATAGGAACCTTTCCTTTGGATCTTGTGAAATAAGGATGGGAAGCCAGATTACCAATAAAACCAACCACCTGAAAAAAATCTGGCTAATTTGCACACCCAACAACCTTATTAGTTTTGAGACGTTTAACAGATAGGAAATTGCATATTTGGATGCAATGCACCTAGATAGTTAAACGTTTCTACTATGTCTTGAACGAGTTGCATGTTTCATCCCGACCTTAATTAATCCTTTTTTTCTCAATCGGTACCTCTTTTCTTCATTTTTGCTTTTCTCTAATCACTCTTGATTTTTGTTTTGTTTCTGTCGCTCTTCTATTTTGGCACTCTCTTTTTCTTTTTTTCTTTTTTTTTTGTTTTTGTCACTTTTATTTCATGTCACTCTTTTTTTTTCTTTTTCTTTTTCTTTTTCTTTTTTTTTCTTTTTTTTCTTTTTCTTTTTTTCTTTTTTCACTCTTTTCTTTCTTTTCTACTCAACTTTTTTTCTTTAATTTATTTTTCACTCAATTTATTTATGGATATGATCGAATCCGATGTGGATTGTCTACGTATCATGACGCCGCATGAATCAGATCTAGCGAAGTTCGGAAAGATCAGGAATAAAGGAAATAAACTAACTATTTTTTTTACTTTTTATAAAAACTCAGACCAGGAAAGCTTTAAGATAAAAGAAAAACATTTTTTTTATTTTTTTTTTGCGAAAGAAATGCTTTAAAAGAAGAAAGGACATTTTATTATATTTTCTTTGAATTTTTAAATTTTGATTTTTTTTTTAAATTTTTTAAAGAAAAACTTCTAAACATTTATTTGCTTTTGATTTGAACTTTGGGAATTTTGAAAGTAAAAAAGAAAATATTTTTGTTTGAATTTTCAATTATTTTCTCTTTTTCTAAAAAAGAGGAAAGAAAGTATTTTTTTGAATTTTGGATGTTGCCTCTAATTTTCGAAAGGGGGGCTTTTAAGAAAATATTTTGGATTTCTAAGTTTCTCTTTTTTTTCCTTTTTCTCTTTTTAATATACGAAAGTATTTTAAAAGAAAAGCGAAAATACTTTTTGGATTTTTATTTCTCAATTTTTTATGACATTTATAAAAGAAAGACTCCAAAGAAGAAAAGATATTTTTGGATTTTTGTTTCGGATTTTTTTGATTTTTTGGGAAAAATACTTCAAAATGAAGGAAGCCCGTATCTTGGATTTTGATTTATTTTTTTTTATTTTGTTTTTTTTATTTCATTTTTTCGTATGAAAGACTTTAGAAAGAAAGAAAGAAACTACTTTTTTGAGTTTAAAAAAACTTTTTTTTGAATTTTCTAAGGAAAGATTTCTAAAGATTGGGGTCGGAACCGATAAAGTTTGCATGCGTATCTCACATCCGGTGAGAATCAGACCCGCGTAGTTCGGTCAATTTTGACGGAACAAGGGAAACATGGCTTTTTGAAAACATTGGCTTATTTTTCTTCTATTTTTTTCAAAATTTCGGTAGAGTTTCGGAATTTTCCAAATACCTAACACACTCTTGGGTTTTCTCTTGATTTTCTTTTCCTAGTCGGTCAACATGCAAGTCGAAACAAATAAATGTTCACATAGCACGTAGGATGCATCAGGATGGTCTGTTATTTTGGGTATACCTGTCCTAGACTGACCCAACTCCCTGTGTTGAGTCCCCAAAGTCAAATGCACGTGATGCAAACAAACGTTCCTACTAGGGATCCGGCATTAGGTTACGTTATCCTAAGTTTAAACCTGGGATTATGTTCTAGACCTGGCTTACCAGAGCGAACAGACTCGAGCCGAAGAGGGGGAAACGTACCGGGAGCACGAAAGTCTGTCAGGCCTTTTTGATGGCCCAACCTCGTTCTATTTGGTATAACTTCTAACAGAAAAAGTGAGTCACGCGAACGTGTGCACCGTTTTTTAGAAGACTCAGAAGGGAGGCGTAAGAAGACATTTAAATACAGTTCAAGTAATATCAAAGCGGTAAATAAATGGCAATTAGCACATTAGGTCCACAAAATACAATAATATCAACAATAAATAAAGCCAAATAAAAATCACATTAACAAGCTCGAATTCTTGAACCCTGAACCAGAAGTTCGGGGTTCTAACTTCCCCAGCAGAGTTGCCAGAGCTGTCGCACATCCTTTTTACCACACGAGAAGGGGTATAAGGGAGTTTTTCCAATCAAAGTGACATAATTCGATATGGGATTATTTTTTATTTAATTTTAGTGTCGCCACTTGGAAAAATTATTTTGGTGTCTCAAGTCACCGGTTTATTTTAAAAATCCCAAATCGAGGAAAATCGACTTTATTTAAAAGTCTGCGAAACCAGAAAACTAGGTAAGAAATTTTGTTAACCCGGGAGAAGGTGTTAGGCATTCCCGGGTTCCGTGGTTCGAGCATGATCGCTTTAACTATCAATAATTGGCCTAATTATCTGATTAATTACATGTTTTAAACCTAGTGTGTGCATTTTTAACTTTATAATTGCTTTTTAGGATTTATGAAATTATTTCTTGAACAAGGTACGATTGCCGCACACTTGCCGTTTCGGGACAAACCGCAAACCACGCTACATGAAATTCACTCGCGACTCGCGACATGTATATTTTATTATTGTTCAAAGTTGTTATGATCCGGTCACATGAAATACATACCTGATTTTGGGGATTAGGTATCGTGAGCATGCCACGGGAACCGTCCCCATAGACACGATGAGTTATTACTAATTGCGCCTAGAGAAACTAGCGCGTCTTCATAATTTGTTTAACCAACTAAAGTTTGAGGTACATTGCGGAGGTCCAAAGAGTTTATGGAATCATTTGTAACCAAAACACCTAAAGGTTGGCAGATTGATAAATTGTTATATAATCAAATGAAAACCTCATTAATTAATCTAGAAAAGTTTTGCAACTAAACTACAAAGTTATTGGGTTCAAAAGGTTGAGCATCCAATTTGGACTTTCATAGATCACATGCTACTACGAAATGGGATCCAATTGAACTTTGAGGGGTCATTCAGTAAGTCCAATTGCCTTGGAAACACTTTAGAAACTTAACATCAAGTATTGCACAAATTGACTTCTGTAAATGGACACATAAAGGAGTGGATGATTTTGTACAAAACTATTGCTATTTAGATGCATTCAGAAACTGTAGGTCTATTTTTGAAACTCATATAATATTACGTCCTCATCATATTAATAGTATTGGTTGTGCTCATTTTCTTTACAAATTAGATCCGGGATTTGCATGAAATAGAGGTCTTTTCTCCTTTTTATTTTTTACTTATCCTAGCTAAAAATAAATGCATATTCTTATTTCAAAGAGATAACTTTTTTCAGTTTATCGAACAACATGCATACAAATATGCCAAGAGAGAAAAAAATACTTTTTTTGCCTTTATTGAATTATGAATTTTGCTAGCACAAATGAAAGAAATATAAGATACTTCTTCATCTAATATACATAAGCAGATTTAGTAAATGATATGAGGAATAGAAAAGACCTTTCTTGTTCGATTTATTCCTCCATCTTCGGAACAATAGGTAATCGCTAACGTGCAAGGATTAATTCTAGAAACGAAAAGAGGATCCAAACAAATGCGAGGACCACAACTGGTTGGAGCTTCTGCATCACAAAACCAACATTAGACAGCTTCATTGAACAGTGACTTGAGGCTAAATCACCTATTTTAAAACCAAAATTTCGAGCTCTTTTAAAACCAAAATTTCGAATTTTTCTTTCTTTCTTTTTCGTTTGTTGTTGAACGCATATGTGCGTGTGTATTTTTCGTGTGTGTGCGAGAGATGTGGAAGAAGATGAAAGCAAAAATGAGTTGAGCGAGCGTGAAAATGGAGAAGAAGCCTTCTCTCAGATGCGTATTTTTTTTAAGAAGGGAGCTTTTTCCTTTTTTTCATCTGATGTCCCTTAGGTCTAGGTCTTGCTTTTTAATGAAAATATAGTTTGGGCTAGGAAGGTATTGGGTATGGTACGGGGTTGGACAGGAAAGATGGAAATTGGTCCCTTTTTAGGAATTGGCCCAGGCCAAGTACTTTAAAAGAAACAAGACTAAAATATATTCTTCCTATTTTATTTTTTTTGTTTTTTTCCTTTTTTTTCTTTTTTTTAATTAATTAAAATCCTCAATCAATCTATTTTTGTAGAAATTAAAATTCTTTATCTATTTTTAACATTAAAACAACTAATTACCGTAAAACTACAGAAAAAATGCTAATTTTAAAGGCTAAAATCTAAATATGTAAACATGACCATTTTTGTAATTTTTTGCTTAATAAAATTAGTTCCTACATGCAAATTGAACCTAAGATGCCATGAAATTAAAATGTGATAAATTTTATGATTTTTCTGTGATTTTAAAAAATATTAAACATGCATGAAATGCAACTAAATAAAGAAAAACTCCTAAAAATCAATTGAAATTATTTTTGGTCTAATTTTAGGAGTTATTTTCATGTAGGACAAAAACTAGGTGCTCACACCATTCATTGTTGAATCTTGATCCCCAGTCTGTGTCCCTCGGGGGCTTGGCTGCGAACCTGTTTAGGTGAACTGAGCCCGACGGGGCTCCCAACTGCTCATCCTCAACCCTGATTTTTTATGGATACCGATTGTGCATATCTGACCATGTCTCAACTGGGTACTCAATCAAGTTCTGCTTTAGCTGTCGAGATGCTATTGAGCTTCTTTCATTTAAACCTTGCATAAAGGCCTAAACCGCCCAGTCATCGGAGACCGTGGGTAATTCCATTCTTTCCATCTAAAATCGGGACACGAACTCTCTTAGCATTTCGTCGTCTCTTTGCTTTATCTTAAATGCGTCCGATTTTCTTGTGGCCACCTTTATGACCCCGGTGTGTGCTTTTACAAAAGCATCTGCCAACATAGCAAATGAATCAATAGAGTTAGGAGCTAAGTTGTGATACCAGATCATACCTCCTTTTGACAACGTTTCTCCAAACTTATTCAATAATACTGACTCGATTTCGACATCATTCAAGTCATTTCCTTTGATCCCGCAAATGTACGAAGTAATATTTTTTTAGGGTCTGTTATCCCGTTGTACATCGGTATATTGGGCATGCAAAACTTTTTGGGAATGGGCATTGGGGCCGCGCTCGAGGGGAAAGGTTTTTGTATGAATTTTTTGGCATCTAGGCCCTTCAAAACTGGAGGTGCTCCCGGTATTTGATCCACCCGGGAGTTGTAAGTTTCCACCTTTTTATCGTTGCCTTCTATCCTCTCTTCTCCTGACTCGATTCTTCTAGTCAGTTCCTCGAGCATTTTCATGATTGTGGGGTCAGTCCCCATGCCACTTTCATCAGGCCTTTCAAGCACAGGTTCGTGTTGTGTGTTTACTGGTTCGGCGGTGTTAGGAGTCCTATTCTGACTCTGAAGCTGAGCGATGGCGACTTGCTGAGCTTGCAACATCTCGAATATCACCTGGAGGCTGACTCCTCCTTCTTTCGGTCCTCGTGTTTCTTGGCCTCCAACCTGGGCTTCCCTGTGTCCATTCTCTATGGGGTCTGTGCCTGATTATGTGTTTAGGGTGTTATGGGAGTTGATATCAACTAGCTCCGCGTTAGGCACTCCCTCCGAGTTTATGGGTGGTACACCGAGCCCTATGCCGTTGTCTTCTCCAAGTCCATCACTGTCATGAGAAGGTGCATTTTGTGTGCTAGACATATTTTGGCCAAAAATTAAGAAAACTTTGACAACAAAAAGTGTGAAGAATAATGTGTGTTATCAGAAAATTAGCACTAAAATAATCACTATTATCTTTAGCCCCACGGTGGGCCAAACTGTTTACCTCGAAAAATTGGTTTAAAAGTTAAAGATAATTTGTGGTTTTAAAGATACGTGATATATTCTAATACTAGTGATTAAATAGGTAATATTGAGCTTAAGTATGAAGGAATAATGAATCAAATCAATATTGTTGAAATAGGGGCCTCGAGCTCGTCTATCCAGGGACCTCGAGGTCAGGTAAGACCAACAAAGTAAGAACAATAAAGTAAAGGCAATAAAGCCGAAGAATAATTACTGAGCATGTTAAATAAGAAAAGAATAAGAATGTTCTATTGCAGTGAAAGATCTGATGCCTTACAAAATTATTGGGGTCCCCTTTATATAGGAAGGGAAAACTCCAATATAGTACATTCCTCATAAAAGTAAAGGATTCTATTGGTACAGGTATATAACGGCCTAGTATGGATCTGTATCATTTCGTACAAACCTTATCCTTTAATTAATCCCTTGGTCCACGTGTTCCTGAGAAATTTTCGCTCTTTCTTGATTGACTTCGAGATTGTGATGCCCTCGATATAGATCGTGTCAGGCCTTCGATTAGCTTCCTCGAGGAGGGTATCCCTCAGTCGGATCCGATCTCCACTTCGAGTCTCCCGGGCTCAAACCTGTAGCCCGTTTTAAGACTTCAAAATATCATGCTCCTCGATTTCGACCGTATACATATTTCCTAATTGATATGTGCACCTACGTCACAGTACTTTTGCAATCTATAGTACGACATTTAATATTCATCTAAAACGTATTTTAAAGAGTGGGTTGTCAATAAGAGCTTTTAAAACGTTAATTGTAAACAGATTTGTCTGTTCAACACTTGGAAAACAAAAAAATAAGTAATAAATTTAGCTGAGGAAATTAAGCCACAGCCAGATCTGGAATCATGATTAACCAGAAAAAAAAAAGAACATTGGAGTGGAGTAGTTCCATCCTTGATATCCCAAATGAAATAGGTAACCTGTAACAATCTAATCAGATATATTTTCCAAAAACAATATTGTAGTTAATGTTTTTAACTCATTGGCTCATCCTATTTGTAATTAGCTAGTGGTAAATTCAATATATTGGCAGTGAATGTGATCACGCTCAACTATGCCTTATAAAAAGGACAAGCGGACATTGTAAATATAATCTGAGTATTTCGCCCAGAGTCGAACCCACAAGGAATTAACCTATCAATTACTCTTGTCAGACTCACTAAATTATACGTAATCAACTTCCCAAACGTTTTGAATAACAATTGAGGATATTTTTACTAACTATGACGGACTGCAATTAAGTAAATAAAGACTAACTATGATTAAGTTGTAAACAATTAAGAGAAGGATCTAAGGTTGTGATTTCCCCTATTGATGGAATCCCTTCTGGTTATGTTTCATATAGATTTGCCTAATCGTCTCTATCGATCATGAGCACTCTTATTACAGTAAATCTCTCCCGAGTTACGCTACCTGGCTTTTAATACAGCTCACTTTAGATCGCACTCAAGACTTCATTATCCCTGATCTCACCTTTAAACCCTCGATTATTGATCCCTCATATACTCTGGGAGTGGTGTTGTTCAAAATTTACCTAAATATGCACTCTCTCCCGAGTAATACATACTAAATAGGCATAGCTAATTGAGGATCCTATCAATTAACTACAACAAGAACATAGTTGAACAAATAAATATTAAACCGGGCAAACTATATTAACATAACTAGAAGATCATCCTTCAATAGGTTTCATCAAAACCTTAGAATAAATATTTAGCTACTCATAATCGTGTTCATAATTTTCCAAACAATGTGCATAATTAAATTACAAAACAAAGCTGAAGGAATGAAGAATTCGATGCCAATCTCCTCCGAAAATTGCTCCAAATGCTTTCTCCCTTCCGAAATAGCCTCCCTAGGTCTAAGATATGTCAAAAATCTTCAAAATAACATTTTTACATGTATTTATACCAAGTAGGGTCGGGCCCAGATGAAACACCCTTTCCTGTGAGAAATAGGACTTGGCTCTGTAAAAAATAAACAGCAGCGCCGCACTATGCGGCGCACTAGTGGACTTTGTCTGCAGCCTCTTCTTTTCGTGTCAGGCATCATTTTACACTATTGCGCCGCACCTTGCGGCGCCCCATGCGGTGCGGCAGTGTAATTTTCTCAGACAGAACTTATTTCGTCCTCTTTTAACATCCAGATTTCGTACACTACCTTCAAACACGATCCCGGCTTAATGTATTGGGCTTTTACTCAGACTTCAAAGCTCCAAATTGATCAATTTAGCTCCAAATTAACTTTTGATCTCAGGATCACTTCCTGCAAGGCATAAAACACGTACTAAGTGTAATTCACTATCATTTGAACTCAAACGCATGTAAAACTGCAGTCATTGGAATGTAAAACTTCGGCTAAAACACGGGTTTCTAGCCTATCATCAACACCCCACACTTAGACAATTGCTCGTCCTCGAGCATTTGAACTACACTGCACCTAGGGATAACCTTTCATCAAACAACCTCCCTGATACATCATGAGAAAAATAATTAAACTAGACTGAGCACCTCATCATAACATCCCACCCTTAATATTCGACTCAAAAGTACCATGCATTGGTCACTCGCCCACTTACTCTAACATAGAAGTCAATGAAATTTTCTATCATTTATGAATCAAGTGCCCTCACACAACAAAAGAGAATAGTCCATACAATAAATTTTAAGAATATTTAGGAACTCAAGATAGAAAGAATTCACTCACTCTCAGAAATAACATTCATATGCCACAAAAGATGCACCATAGGCTTGCCCGTAGTGTACGACTCTACTAATCGAGCTCATTCAGTCTAGGATCAAGTAGGACTTT
Source organism: Nicotiana tabacum (assembly GCF_000715075.1). NCBI lineage: Eukaryota > Viridiplantae > Streptophyta > Magnoliopsida > Solanales > Solanaceae > Nicotiana > Nicotiana tabacum. The sequence goes on along the minus strand of NC_134099.1, from coordinate 68,695,285 downwards.
ATTTGGTTGTAATGTAGGCTGCGGGACGGGTATGATACATCTAGATATAAGAGTGCCTACACCTCCCTAAGAACTTTAATACATATACTTTAACATTCAAACCCATACTTATGTCAAACCAAAACTCCACCTTCACATCAATGTATATTACCCCCATTCTTCTTGAAGCACACTTACATCAAGAGCCACCACTTATCAAGGAATTATTATTTTTACAACAATCCACTATTTTCTTTTCAATTTAAGTGGCTCTTACTTGTTCAAAACAGTGCACCTTTATTCGTTCCACTGGCTCTTACTTTTTTTTCAACACAATGCACCTTTCTCCTTATTCCATTAGTTCCACTCAAAAGCTAAACCAACCAACCACACTTTAACTTTTACAAAGTTCATAACAGTTCAAGTGCTCATGAGAGGTGAAATGGTTCAACTATATGGTTAATTCAAACAATTGGATAAGGCTTGTAATGTGGTTGACAAAGAAACATGATTATAGGCTCAAAGGGGTTAACTACGATACATCACAATTAGGCGGGTAAAATATGTATATATGGCTCAACAAAGAAATGCCTATATCACTTCCAAGACTGAACAAAACTACTATTTCGCTTTGCAAACACACGGGGTAAGTTCTAGACATCAAATGCAATGCACAGAATAACACAAAACCTTATACACACATGGCACATAACTCACTCAGGATTGGACTAATCAAGACACTCTAGTCAAAGCAGTTAAGCACAGTTTTAATCATACGATTTAGGGCACTTATTTAAGAGTCAAGAATTGATCCTAGGTGTCACACTAAGGCCCTTACCACTCTCAAGGCATATTCAATCAAGGGAAATTGATCCTTTAACTTAGCTTCCTAACTAAAGATTCTTAATTCCTAAAAAATAAAAAGATTTAACTACACCCGATTCAAGCAAAACCCTTGGAAAAGAACTGCGGCACAAAGAAAAACCAAGGGGAAATTGTTACACTACCTAAAAGAAACAAACTAAAATAAAAGACATATTTTTGGATTTTCACATATATGAATTTTTTTTTCTCTTTCGACTCATCTCCCTCAAGAAACCAGTCGACGAAATCCATCATCGGGAAGATTCGAACTACAAACTTAATTACTAACTATTACAGGCCTGATAGCATTTAGAATTATAGTTTACAGACCAATTGTCTAAGAAAGCAAGAAACAAATCAAACAAAACCAACTCGCAAATGAAAAAAAAAATACAAATACAATCAAATAAGAGCCCCCCACCCCACACTTAAGAGATTGCATTGTCCCCAATGCAAAACAGTAGAATCAAAAGTGAAAAGGTGACTCCCTGAGGCCCAAGACCTAATCATCAGCACCCCCGAAGGTGCACAAATACTCCTCATCATCTGAGAAAATGGAATTCACATCTTCATCGGGTGGCAGCTGTCCTCCTCTCGCCAACCCCAACCACTACTGAGTGATAGTAGAAAGGGGGTGATCCTGCTGCAACTCTTCCAAGTTGGCCCGAGCAACCCGAAGGTGCAAGTCAGTAAATAGTAGTTGTAGTGTCTCCTCAATGCGGACCATCCTCTGGTCTGAATTAACAGCCGCATTAAGGGGTCTATCACCGACGTCACATCATAGGGCCTAATAGGGTAAGACACTGGAATAGTCCTGTCATAGTGGTACTCCTTCCACAAGGTGTGCTCGCAACAATCGAGTAACATACTCGGGTAATATAGACGGCGAGCCCTAAGTGGTCGCACTTTAGCCATATGCTCAAGCATGATTTTACCCAGGTCAAACTGCATCTGAGTCAACAGGGCATAGATCAAACACACCTTCAGTTGGGGGACATCAATGTCACTTTAAGTCGGCGTGATCTTGGCATTAATCAACTGCAAAACAACCATGGCTGGCCACTGGAATGTTGCCTTCTTCATGTCCTTGTGGAATTCATTTGCATTCGTGTCCATGATACAGAACAGTCAGCGCCACATAACAGGCGATGAATAGCTGGATAGTCTGGCCGACGGAGAAGCCTCTAAAAAAGCTTGTGGGGATGCTCTCTGAATCCCATAATCCGATTGATCACCCGGGAGGAGAATAGAATCACTTTACCCCTTACCTCCACTTCGTAAACTGCATCCAGGCTGGCTTCAGGTTGCCAGTTAGCATAAAATTCTGTGACTAGGTTCACATTCACTACATCACCCGGATGGAACAGGATGTCGAAACCCAAAGCCCAAATGTTGTTGTAAATTTCACCATATTTACGGGCCAACTTCCCATCGTCAATAGCAACCTCAGGATCCGGGTTGGCTGACGGGACAAATGTCTGAAACCAGTGTCGAGCATGGGGGGGACAGCCCGTATATCATATTTGCATACTGGTACCACATCCGCATCAGGGTCAATGCGCTCCTCTTCCTCCTCTATGGGGCGGGGGGAGGTGCCCATCTCCCACTACGACAACTACTAGAAGCAACCTCAGAAGAACCAATGTTAGAGCATTTGCTCGGGCGGCGAGACATTATACATGCACAAGACGAACAGTATTAGCCACAACATGAAAACCCAAAACAAGACCAAACGGGGTAACCACCCCATACTTATGTTATTGGCATGTTCACAAGTAAAATGTATATCAGGGACTCAGACTACCCCGATGGAAGTGCACCACAAGCAATCAAAAATCCCCCAACCACCAACATAATAGTACAACTACAAAACCACGGACTATGCTAGTTTAACATATAAAATTAAGAAGCTAATCTAGTAACTACGAAGAGAAATAAAAGAAGTTATACTAATGCACTACTAACAAACTTCACAAAATACAACACAACACTACACAAGCACAAAGCATGAATCGAATATTCCAATTAGCACCTAGCACCACAGTTTCTCATAGCAATTATTCTCCACTAAGCTACAATGTCACTTTATATGTCATTGAGGCATTTAATCAAACACATGGCATTCACCAAAGTTACCTCAAAATCACAACTTTAATTCTTCCAAGATTACTGTACAACTATACCAATCAACCATCCTACCACTACCACAATGTAACAGAGTCACAAAGTGCTCCAAATTTGCACAAATATACCACTAATTTTCGGCTTTTAAGGCACCTCCACACAACTTCACAATAAAAAAATTTATAAGTATCAAGACATACTAAAAATCTTCCACAAGTATAAGCACAAGGGAAACCCAACAAGTTAAGCATCAATCATAGCCAAAATAAGCAATTAAATTGAAAAAATTAGCACCACTACACTACCTAGGGTTTAGCTCAAATTAAACTATTTTACTCATTACACTAAATTACTTAAAGAAAAGAGAAGAGTGTAGAGAACTTACTTTGAGGATGAATGGAAGGGATGGAAGGTGTGTGTGAGAGAGGAATTTGAGAAGAAAAGAGAATGGGGTATTTGGGGGAAGGGCTAGGGCATTTGGGTTGAAAGAGAAAAGAGAAAAAGGGGTTGGGGGCGTTGAACAGAAAGTTTAAAAGAAGCTAAAAAAATATTATTTTTTTAAAAAAAGTTGTACTGCCGTGTCGCAGGGTGCGGCGCCCCATGAGACGCGATAGTGTTAATTATCAGAGGCCCTCTTTGTCTCTCAGACCCGTTTGGCCTAGTGCGGCGCATGGCACAGCGACCCATGCGGTGCAGTAGGCCATTTTTCAGAGAGTTTGCTTTATTTTTGACATTTAGCTTCCGGGTTGCACCCCAACTCTATTATATACTTATTTTATATCCAATTCATTCTTGTACCTACCCAATCAAGTCTCATAACTCCTAAATTCTAATAATCCTAAACTACAATTATGGGTTAGTGCAGTTAACAATTGGGTTGCCTCCCGATAAGCGCCTTATTTAACATCGCGCACAACGCAGATGAGCGCATTTAAGGCTCGCTCGACCTCTGAGGTTCAGTCAGGTGGATCTCAGACACTTCCTTTGGTTCATTCATGCCCACATATAGTTTCAATCTCTACCCATTGACTCTAAATGTATGAGAGTCTTTCTCTGAGGCAATCTCTACGACACCTGAAGGGAATACTTCGACCACTCGAAATGGTCCAGACCATCGTGACTTGAGTTTTCCCGGAAATAGCCTTAATCTTGAGTTATAAAGCAATACCATGTCTCCGGGATTGAAATTTTGCTCAACAATGTTCTTGTCGTGCAACCTCTTCATTCTCTCCTTGTACAGTCTCGTGCTCTCAAAAGCAAGATATCGGAACTCGTCGAGCTCATGCAGTTTTGTGACTCTACTTGTGCCCGCAGCCTCAATGTCCAGATTCAACTGTTTCATTGCCCACCAAGCTCTATGTTCTAGTTCCACTGGCAAGTGACAGGCCTTCCCAAACACCAACTTGTATGGTGACATACCAATTGGTGTTTTGACTGCAGTTTTGTAGGCCCAGAGTGTATCATCTAGCTTTTTCGCCCAATCAGTTCTTTTGGCATTCACTGTCTTGGTCAGTACGCTCTTTATCTCTCTATTAGACACTTCGACCTGTCCATTGGTCTGAGGATGATACGGGGTTGCCACTTTGTGGCATATATCGTATTTTGCTAACAATTTCTCGAAGGCTCGATTGCAGAAGTGAGTGCCTCCATCACTGATAATAGCTCTCGGGGTCCCGAAACGGGTGAATATATTCTTCTTTAAAAACCCCACCACCACTCTTGCATCATTGGTGGGAAGTGCTGCAGCTTCCACCCATTTGGACACGTAATCTACAGCAAAAAGTATGTACTTATTGCCAAAGGAGCTGACGAAGGGGCCCATGAAGTCTATCCCCAAACATAGAACACTTCAACCTCTTGAATTGGGTTCATGGGCATCTTATGGCGACGGGAAATGTTCTCGGTTCACTAACATTCATTATAGCCCTTCACCCATTGATGTGCATCCTTAAACACTGTTGCCCAGTAGAACCCGACTTCTAGCACTTTCGTTGTCTTCCTGACTCCTCCAAAATGCCCGTCATATGTCGATGTGTGACATGCCTGCAAAGCAGAAGATTATTCTACCTTAGGGACACACCTCTGTATCATATTGTCAACATATATTCTAAATAGATAAGGTTCATCCCAGTAATACATGCGGCAGTCACGATAAAACCTTTTCTTTTGTACAGAGGAAAGGTCATAGGGAACTATACCGCATGCCAGGTAATTTGCAAAGTTTGTCCATGGAACTTCCTCAAGGCTTGTAGCGAGTAGCTACTCATCTAGAAAGGTTTCCAGAATATCTTCAACCTTAATTGAGTTTTCAGCTCCTTCAAGTCGTGATAGATGCTCGTCTGGCGGGTGCATTGTATAGGCCAAAGGGCATCCTCCGAAAAGCATAAATGCCATATGGGCAAGTGAAGGAGGTCTTCTTCTGTCCTCTGGTGCAATGGAGATTTGATTGTACTCTGAGTACCCATCCATAAAACAGAAGTGGGACCTCCCTGCCAATCTATCAAGCATCTGATCAATGAAGGGAAGTGGGAAGTGGTCTTTCGGGGTGGCCATTTGCAAATTCTCCAGCCTGTGATGGTTCTTGTAGAGATCAGCACATTGTTATCATTTTTGACCACCGTCATGTCCCCCTTCTTAGGAACACATTGCACTGGGCTAACCCAGTTGCTGTTAGAGATTGGGAAAATGATTCCCGCATCCAACCACTTATTCACTTCTTTCTTCATCACTTCCTTCATGTTGGGGTTCAGCCTTCTTTTGTGTTCCCTGAAAGGTTTGTGTCCCTCTTCCAACAGAATTTTATGCATACAGTATACTGGGCTGATCCCTTAATGTCTGCCATGGTCCACCCAATGGCAGTCTTGCACTCCTTGAGTACCTACAAAAGTTGTTGTGCCAGCACATCTAACAAACTACATGAGATAATAACAGGTAATGTGGAGTTAGGTCCTAGGAACTCATACCTGAGATGGGCGGGCAGTGGCTTCGATTCCAGCTTTGGTGGTTCTTCTATGGATGGCTTGGTTGGAGGAATTTCTCTGTTTTCTAAGTGCAAAGGCTTGAATTCGAGAGTTCTATGACAAAACCCTCTGCCCTTTAAAGCCAGCACCCATTCTGCCAATTCTTCCCCATTTACCTCATCTGAATTTACCAGACATGCAGTAAGAGGGTCCTCAATAGTTAACGTCTTATCATTAGCTTCTACGATTACATCTATGGCATCAATAAGAGAACAATTGGCGAATTCACTTGGTCGCCTCATAGATTTCTGCACATTGAATGTTATCTCCTCATCGTTCAATCTCATCTTGAGCTCCCTAGTTTCACAATCAATGAGAGCTCTCCCCGTGTCCAAGAATGGCCTTCCTAAAATATGGGAATTTCTTCATCCACATTTCAATCTAGAATCACAAAATTTGCAGGGAACACAAATTTCCCTACCTGAATCAGCACGTCATCCAAGATACCAGAAGGTATTTTCACAGTCCTGTCAGCTAGCTGCAACAATATAGAGGTGGGCCTAGCTCTTCCAATCCCCAACCTCTTATAAATCTCCAGGGGCATAAGATTTATGCTAGCCCCTAAATCACAAAGTGCCTTGGCAAAAGCAAAGTTACCAATGGTGCAGGGAATTGTAAAACTCCCCGGGTCAGACAACTTCTCAGCAACTGGTCTAGTCACCACAGCATTGCAGGTCTGAGTAGGAATCACTATGGTCAAGTCTTGAAAATCGAATTTTTGGGACATCAAGTCCTTCATCATTTTTGCATAACCAGGCATCTCCTTCAACGTATCAATCAATGGAATATTTACCTGGATTTGTTTCACCATATCCAAGAATTTCCTGTATTGTTCCCCTTTCTGGTACTTGGCTAGCCTTTGTGGGAATGGTGCTGGAGGTCTCTTCTTCCCATTGATTTGGGTATTTTCTTTGTCAGACACCACCTCAACTACCAGTTCCTGGGCTGTCTCAATTTCTTTCTCAGCCTCAATCTGTGCATTATGTGTTTCCTAGGTAGGCTGCACTGTCACCTCTATCAGTTTCGTTGAATCATCTAGCTCAATGGGCACTGGTACAAGTGTCTCAGCCTGTATGCTTTCCCAGGCCCTCTCTTTCTCCAAGTCTAGGTCTCTGCCATTACGTAGACTCATTGCCATCAGCTGCTTCGGGCCTTGATCTTTTGGATTTACCTGCGTGTCTGTAGGCAATGTCCCTAGAGGACGATTATTCCAAGACATCGAAATCTGGCCCATCTGCACTTCAATATTCTTAATAGCTGACTCATGTGCATCTACTCTTTCACTCATTTTTGCATTTGACCCAATAATCTGTTGCATCATTGCCTCGAGTCTAGCAAACCCATCTTCCTGTCTTCCACCCATGCTGCTATTGAGGAGGATGATAACCCTGCTGTTGATTTTGATTATTATATCCATGTGGCCTTTGGTAAGGCGACATATTATTGTGAGGTCTCATACCTCCCATGTTTCCATTGTTGAGTTGTGGTTGTCTGGCTTGTACGACAGATTTTGTTGGCCCCAATTTTGACCACCTTGTCTCTGGCCTCTATAATTAGACACATAATTCATGTCCTCAGGGTAGTGATGATGATCACTTTCTGCATTCCACTGGTTACCAATTGGCTGACTAATGCAAGATATGCATAAGCCCCCATTGGTAGTATTTACAATGTGTACCTGCTGCTTCTGCCCTGACTCTTCCAGCTTTTTGGTGAGTATATTCATTTGTGTCATTAATGTGGCCATGTTTTCAGCAAGAATGTTGGATGGATCTAAGGGCACTAAGTGAACCACTGAAGTAGGTGCATTCCTAGTTGTCCACCCCGAATTCTGTGCCATCTTGTCAAGCAGACTCTGGCTTTTTCTCCATGTTTTGCTCAAAAATGTTCCACCAGCTGAAGCATCAACATTACCCTTCACGCCATCTTCCAAACCCATGTAAAACTGTTGTCCCAACATCTGATCTGGAATACAGTGGTGCGGACATATAACCAACATCCCTTTGAATCGTTCCCATATTTCTTGTAGTGTCTCCATTGGTTTCTGTTTGAAACTCAAAATTTCATTAATTTGTTGAGCAGTGTTGTTGGGTGGATGAAACTTGTTCACAAATTGCTTGACTAACTCCTCCCAAGTCGTTATGGAATTAACGGGGAGTGAGTTTAGCCAGGTCTGGCAGCTCCTGTCACTGAGAATGGAAACAACAACAGCTTTATTGCTTCCTGCATTACGTTGGGCTGCCTTTAAGTTTTGCATATTGACAGGAAATTCTTCGAGTGCTGTTGAGGATCTTCGATTTGTGAACCTGAAAATAGTCCCTTGTTTTGCAATAAGTGCATCCTGTTGTTTGTGATTTGAAATGATTCAGCCTATATCTGTGGGACTAAAATCGTTGTGGCCAAGTTCTCTGTTGTGGGTTGTGCCCAGTCAAATAGAGCAGCCTCTGGCACAAGAGGTGTCATTGGCGCTAATGGCGCAGCTGGGTCTACCACGTTATCCCCCATGTCTGGTTCGAATTGTTCAGTTGTTTGTTGTTGTTTGTTTTTCCGGTTGGCCCGATTCAAGTCCTTGAAAACTTTCTCGGGATCTGATAATGCTTCAAATACTTCACCAGTTCTCGATAAGTTTCAAGGCATGCACCTGTACAATCAAGTCAACAAACGTTAAAATTTCAATGTATAGATTAGATATAGAGAAAACTGACTACACTAAGAATTTTTGTCTTTCTTTCAATTGTAATTGATAACACCGTTAATTCCCCGGCAACGGTACCAAAATTTGATCACGCCCAACTATGCCTTATAAAAAGGACAAGCGGACGTTGCAAATATAATCTGAGTATTTCGCCCAGAGTCGAACCCACAAGGAATTAACCTATCAATTACTCTTATCAGACTCACTAAATTCTACGTAATCAACTTCCCAAACATTTTGAATAACAATTGAAAATATTTTTACTAACTATGACGAACTGCAATTAAGTAAATAAAGACTAACTATGATTAAGTTGTAAACAATTAAGAGAAGGATCTAAGGTTGTGATTTCCCCTATTGATGGAATCCCTTCCGGTTATGTTTCATATAGATTTGCCTAATCGTCTCTATTGATCATGAGCACTCTTATTACCGTAAATCTCTTCCCGAGTAATCACGACAATTTACTAGGCGCACTCTCCCGAGTTACGTTACCTGGCTTTTAATACAGCTCACTTTAGATCACACCCAAGGCTTCGTTATCCCTAATCTCGTCTTTAAATCCTCAGTTATTGATCCCTCATATACGCTGGGAGTGGTGTTGTTCAACAATTACCTAAATATGCACTCTCTCCCGAGTAATACATACTAAATATGCATAGATAATTGAGGAACCTATCAATTAACTACAACAAAAACGTAGTTGAACAAATAGAGATTAAACCGGGCAAACTATATTAACATAACAAGAAGTTCATCCTTCAATAGGTTCCATCAAAACCTTAGACTAAATATTTAGCTACTCATAATCGTGTTCATAATTTCCCAAATAATGTGCATAATTAAGTTACAAAGCAAAGCTGAAGGAATCAAGAATTTGATGCCAATCTCCTCCGGAAATTGCTCCAAATGCTTTCTCCCTTCCGAAATAGCCTCCCTAGGTCTAAGATATGTCAAAAGTCTTCAAAATAGCGTTTTTACATGTATTTGTACCAAGTAAGGTCGGGCCCAGACGAAATACCCTTTCCTGCGCAAAATAGGACTTGGCTCTGTAAAAAATGAACAGTTGCGCCGCAGGCTTAGTGGACTTTGTCTGCAGCCTCTTCTTTTCGTGTCAGGCATCATTTTACACTGCTGCGTCGTGCCTTGCGGCTCCCCATGTGGCGCGGCAGTGTAATTTTCTCTAAATGAACTTATTTCGTCCTCTTTTAATATCCAGATTTCGTACACGACCTCTGAACACGATCGCGGCTTAATGTATTGGGCTTTTACTAAGACTTCAAAGCTCCAAATTGATCAATTTAGCTCCAAATTAACTTTTGAACTCAGGATCACTTCCTGCAAGGCATAAAACACGTACTAAGTGTAATTCACTATCATTTGAACTCAAACGCACGTAAAAATGCAGTCATTGGAATGTAATACTACGGCTAAATACGGGTTTCTAGCCTAACATCAGAATGCAATGGTACTTATTACTTTCAGCTAAAAGATATATAAGTATAATACATACTGTATAGGTATACTATGTTCACAGTCAGAATCATAAAAACAATAGGTGCAATAGTATAACGAATTCCCTCTGTCCCATCAATTCCCTTTTTAGAGTCAAAACAGAATGATACATTTTCATATTTAATAATAATTTAATCCTAAACTTTTTATTTTATCCTAATAAAATAATTTATAACCACACAAAATTTTTATGATATATTTCGGATCATAAGTTTGAAAAGTCTTCATTTCTTCTTTAAATTTTGTGTCGAGACAAAAATTATAATATAAAATAGCAACGGATGTAGTATTGAGTAGCAAGCATTTGGAGCATGTAAAATTTCTGATTATTTAATGTTTCTTGCTATCTCTTTGGCAATCCTGAATGTATTTGGGAACTAACAGCCCTGCAAACATGCAATATTTTCGATATGTGTAGTCAATTGGGAGCTCGCCATCAAACTTGGATTATAGAAGCAGTTTGCTTCCAAAAATCCACATGGACCTTGATTTTGTCGAGTGCTGTAAAAAGTCAAAAACGGAATTTTCAAATTCAATTTTTGAGAAACTGACGCCAAGAAAAATACAAAGCAATAACATCAACGCCTGGGGCACAGTTGGAAGATGAATGGTTGTGTTTTATATTATGCCACAATTCCTTGGTTGGTATTAAAACCTAGTTTTGTTTGTGCGTACCTAATTTTAAGTTGTCTTTCAATAATGAAGAAATTGATTATATCGTCACATGTACTGACAACAAATTTTTACTGATTTTTTCAATTTAGTATATTAATTTAATTAGAAATATTGTGATTGATTATAAATCCCTTCTTTTATTTTTTAAGTTTGTATAGGGGTAAATTCGAGGATAGAGTTATCTTCGATTTTTTGTTGTGAAACGAGGAACGACGTTACTTGCTACTAGCTCGGGTGAGCCTGAAGATACCCACAGATCGGAACGAAGAACGAACTAATGATATAACAGGTCTCGAGCACGGCCGAATCCGGAAGTAACCAAGCTCGAGTGAGATGAAGAATCGAGGGTAAAGGAAAGGCGGTTGAAGGAGACAAACGAGAAGCCGAAAAATCTGCCATCAGCGGATATTGCGGCACGGATCATGCTCGGTATTGGCTGCAGATCTTATTTTCGTGGGAAATAAAGAAGGCAAAGATTTTTACTTCATTAGACTTGTACTAGGGTTAAATCTCCTCTACTATATAAAGAGAAGAACCCCTTCATTTTTCGCACTCACTTTTTCACGCATAACAAGGCAATAAAATTTACTTTAGCCCACAACATCGTTTTAAGTGTTCTTCAGTTATTTACTCGTTTATTCGGATCCGAGCTCTATCTAGAGAGCTCAATCGAGACCGATCATTGGCATTTAAGTTAAACACAATGCTTACTTACTATCATTTTGGTTTGATCATTCCATCTTATTTCATTTATTGTTCTTTGATCATTTATTGACTTCTTGCTTGTCCCTTCTTTTGCGAGGTTCGTAGACAGGCAGCCCTTCATTTTCCGCAGAGGCCATGCTCAACTCCATATCATGAGCACGGGTGGCAAGCTCTTCAAATGTCATAGGCTTGATTCCTTGCAAGATGTAACGAACTCCCCAATGCATTCATTGGATGCACATCTCTATGCCAGAAGCTTCGCTTATCCTATTTTTGCAGTTGAGGCTTGCATTTCTCCATCGATTGATAAAGTCTATAACTGGTTCATCTTTTTGTTGGCAAGTGTTCGTAAGTTCCACCACGCTCATAGTACGCCTTGTGCTATAAAAGCGGTTGAGAAATTCTTTCTCTAGTTGATCCCACTATCAATGGACCCAGCCTCGAGATTGTATACCAATCAAAAGAATTCCCTTTTAGTGAGCGGACGAACTGCTTGACAGGGTAATCTCCATAAGTCCCTGCATTATTGCATGTATCAACAAAATGTGCCACGTGTTGCTTTGGATTTCCATTGTCGTCGAACTGATAAAATTTGGGAGGTTGATAACTAACAGACATTTTCAAGCTATCGATTCTTGCAGTATACGGCTTTGCGTACGTTAGAAAAGACTTTTCAGCGACCTCCTACATGTCCTTGATAGTTCCCATGTTGAAATTCTTTTAATTGTTCGACGGGAATTGATCCTTCGGAGGAGACATAAAGTTCTTTGGCAAATGAAACTTGTTTTGTTGGAGGATCAGTCTTCTCGTGGACTTTGGGGAGATTCCCATGTGCATAACTTGATTCTCCATCTATCATGCTTTCAGTTATGCTTGTCAATTTTTCAATACGGACATCTTGATCTTGAGCATACTTTGTTAAGCCCTCAATCATATTTGTCAGATTTGCGAGTTGCTCCTCTGTTATGAAGTGTTAGTCATCATTGCCTCCATGATTATTGCAGATGATGAAAGGTAATAGAACTCTTCGCATAGATTGGACTCAGTTTGGAACATGTTATGTGGCGAGACTGGCGTAGATCCAACACTTAAAACTTCATCATCGGGTTGGGTAAGCGTACTCTTGGTCTTGTATAAAGTAACTTAAGCAAGCGACTTCTCCACAACTTCTACGATATTATCTCCTTCTAATTTGCTAGCAGGGGACCTTTTTTCTCCGGATGATGAAGATCTCAAAACATGTATTAGTGCAGACAACACTTAGAGTGCTCGCTGTCCCAAGACGTTCGCCTTGCTTTGTGTGACTGGCCTAAGACTCCCCGTAGTAGCACTCAGGACACTTTCAACTTCAGAAGAAAATTTAGAGTCAGCAGCTTTTGAGTTTATCTTCTTTGGAGCCATCTTAATGATGCAGAATGTTGAGGTTGAGAAGATATGAGAGGTAGAGATAGTCCCATTGGGTGTGCCAAAATTTGTAACAACTAAATTTCGTTCGTGAAAAATAATAATCAAGACAAGAAATATAGCGACAAATATTATATTTGACTTCAAATGATAAGGTTACAATCTCTAGAAGATCTCAAATCTAAAGAGATGTAGTCGTGTGATTCTTCTCCTTATGAATGATGGTTCAAGAGCTTGAGAGCTTAATCTTGAACTTGATGAATTTCAGACTTATGATGCGTCATGAATAATTTGAAGATCGTCACGAACCAGGATTTGGTGTTGGGTTATCAAGAACGGAAGATTTGAAGCCGCCCGCCTATGATTTGAGTTTGCCAGTGGGATTTGACTACAGACGAAGATTGTAGATATGGATGGAGACCTTGATGCTATTCTTTACAGCTTCTTTAGCCTTTCCCTCTACTTACTTGATTGATCCCTCTAACCTTCTCTTTTGACCCCTTTATATAGGTGTGGAGTGGAGTAGCTTCCAAGAAAATCCTATTGGGCCATTGGGCTTGAGGCTCATGGGCCGCCAATTTGATAGAAGACCAATTAACGGGCTAGCCCAATAATATAATGGACTTTTATTTAAATTAATTTATTTTAGATTTAAATAATCAATCCAATTATACTAGCCCATAGATTATTTGGATTAATATGTATTTGATATATAATAAAATCCAAATTACTTGTGGATTTAAATTTAATAAAATTTTAATTGTCTGCAGTTATATTTTCGCTTCCATTTTATTTGCTTTATTATTATTCACTTATTAATTTAGATTGCGTGTGATTCATTTTTCAGTTAAAATTGATAGATTATTTTTTCATAAAACATTTAAGTAATCTTATGGCATTATATTTATAAATACTAATCATTTTATCAAGCATGTAGTCCATGATGTTCTTATAAAATATGTACTTTAGTTTTATAATTGATTAAAATAAAATATTATTAATTTGTAAAATATATATCAATTATTTTTATAATATTAGTTACAAATATATGATTAGTAATTAATATATGTTAAAAAAATATCTACCCTAAATGTCAAACTTAATACTTTATAATAGCATATATCATGTTAAATCTTAACTTTTAATTTTTGATAGCTAACTTTATATTTATAATTTAATTTAATTGTGTAATTACACTTATGCAACCAAACGGTGTACTTGTAAATATTATGACAAACAACGCGAGTTTGGGATGTCTCTCTCTGCTTTTGAGTTTTAGTTGATGTGAAGGGAGAGAAACGTGATGGGACCACAATTTAAGATGTTCAATTGACTTATAGCCTGTTTGACCAAGCTTCTTTTTAGCCAAAAGTATTTTTTTTTTTTTTTTTTTTGCAAAAAAGCACTTTTGGGAAAATATTGATGTGTTCGACCAAGCTTTTGGAAGGAACAAAAATACTTTTGAGGAGAAGCAGAAGCAATTTTGGAGAAGCAGAAAAAAGTAGTTTCTCTCCAAAAGCACTTTTTGAGAAGCACTTTTGAGAAAAATACACTTAGAAACAGTTTTTTAAAACTTGGTCAAACACTAATTGCTGCTCAGAAGTGTTTTTCAAACTAATTAGACAAACACAAACTACTTCTCACCAAAAGTACTTTTGAAAAAAACACTTTTGAAAAAAAAAACACTTCTCAAAATAAGCTAATTTTTGCAGCTTGGCCAAACGAGCTATTATGTAGTGCATTACATTATAATGAGTAATGATTCGCCTTTGGTAATCGAGGAATTACGTGATATATTTATGTACCTTAGAGTTTGTTCTAACGAGTTATGCATCTTGTTATTATTTACATTAGACTTGCCTCACGATGTTCTGTATTAACTGAACAGGTTTAATGGACAGACAATCCAATCCTTAGAAGATAGTATATAGAGGTGTCAAAAAATCTCGTAAATATATTTAATTAAACACCATCGTGAAAGGAGATAAAAGAGTTATACAGCTCACAGCTTGATAAAGGCATGATGTTTTATGCACATCTAGCAGAAAAAAGAATTGTTTATCTCGTGATGTTTTATTTCTCTATTACCAGTTTTCCTACCATTGCCTGTTTTCTGTGGAAAGTAAGGTAGCTTCGATAGTAGGAAGGATCAGGAATAGTGCAACAAGGATGAAGAAAGTAAAGTTGACTCATAATACAACAATTGGAGGAACACGTCTTACCACAAAATGATACAATAGACATAGGAGGAAAAGAAGAAAAGAAAAAGCTTTTCCCAGATTCGTGAAATATCCTTGGGCGATTTATTGCCCCTACAATCAACAGGCCCCTGTTGCTTGCATTAGCTTCATGTTGCAACAATTACTGTCAAACCTGATAAATTAGCACTTCAAACAAGCAATTCTTTTTGGCACCTCAAACAAGCTTGCGACCACTCACCCACACCAAGAAGTTCTATCTCTTCAACTAGTAAAGCGCCTCTCTTGTTCTTGTCTCACGATAAAGTCTCTTTTTTCCTTTTGCATCTTTTAGCCCCCCTCAAACAAGCAATTCTTTTAGCACCTCAAACAAGTCCCCCTTTTTTTCTGGGGAAAACCTAAAACAAACAATTGCAGGGAGAAACCTGCAATAACAGATGATAAAATCACACAGCCAGGGAAAGGCTTCTCTGACTAGGATGATTATGTGGTTTTATCTCCCACGATTCAGATTCTTCTGCTTCTTCTGGAGGGATGAAAGGCAAAGAAATTTCCTGGATCATAAGGTCACCACAAAATGGGCAATCACTGGCTACAGCATCATCCAGCTGTGACCGGATCTGCAGCATCCAGTTTGGCAAACAATCAATTACGGAAAGCCAGAAACTAGGGCTACATTGTCTAGATGAATCAACATGGAGTGAGCTCATATGATACGTTTTGTCTCAGACAAGATCCTTTCAGTTTGAAATGAATCATCCGTTTATCAAAAACTAAGATAATCAAAATGACGGGGGAAAAAAACTTCTTTTATAATTAATTAGCCACTTAAAAGGAGTGATATTTTATAAGCATAAGACTAACCTTATGCATGGGAGTCACGCTAACTAGTGGTTCTTCAGACAAGCCACCATTTGACACATTCTTAGATTCAGCACAAAGTAAAGTAAGTTGCTTCTGCAGATCCAGAATGTATTCGGCCTGCAATACCATTTTAAGGAAAACATTATAGAGACTGTCAACCCAAGTAATTACCACAAGCAAAGACATTTCTTCCCAAGACATAACAGATGGTATTGGAAGACATATGTGGCCCTCTCAGGGATATTTATGATTGCAAGTATCAACTGCAAGATTATGCTTATTTGGCCTGTTAATTGGTCATTGCGGAAAAGCAGAACGGAAATAGATCTACTCTTCGTTAACAATTATTAGAAGCAAAGATATTAAGCCAAAAGAGGTAACAGATAATATCTGAGCACATTATACTTGGCACCATCACGGACAACTTATCAATGCTAATATTTACGCATAAGGGATATTTTCACGTTAATTAAAGAAGAGAATCTGGCTCATTGCTGGAAACTAGAACTGCAAAAAATCTGGAGAACATGTCTGAAGAACAGGAGGAGGAAGAATCACAAATCAACTAATGAAACCTGACAGTTCTTTACAAGCAATGCTTTCAAAAGTGAAGAGCGCGAAAAATACACGGGGTTCATTGGCCTTGAAGCAAAAAGTAAGAAGCGAAGCGCACACTTCTTTGAAATGAAGCACACAATTTACGGAAAATTTAAAAATATCAAACATATACGAGTTTAGTACTCTAAGAATTAAATTACAATTAAAGTAACTAATTTCAGTATCCAATATACAATGATGCCGATATTAGTCCAATTCCTCAAAGTTGAAATTCAAAGAAGTAACTGATTCTTGCCAGAATCACTTTGTGCGTCATTATTTTTTAATATTTTTCTTTTATAAGAAGGTAAGTATTCACTTTGTGCGTCATTGTTTAAAGCATACACTTCTCTAAAGTGCATGACTTCACCCATGAAGACCCTTACTTTGCATAGCTTCATAGCTTTACGCAACGAAGTTATGGCTTTTATTAACATTGTTTACAAGTCAGCTAATGGCAATCCTTGAACAATAGCACAGCAACACCAAGAAGATGATTTCCATTTCTACATACATTTGTCTGATGAATGCAGCGAGTATATACTGTGACATAAAAGATTTCAGACTTGAAGTCAACTCTTGCAATCCACTCTAGGCTATTTGTTACTATCAGTTGTTCTACGAATGTTGAGCTTCACAGAAAATTACCCATAATCATCTCATACCCTTTCTAACAAATGTAATTTATAAGTGTAAGTGCGAAGGCATCGGATCAGTGTTCACCCACCTAGGTTTTGAGAACATTTTCCAACTAACCCAATTTCTAATCGTTTAGTCACTGCCTAAAAGGACCCACTCATATCCATGCAAACTTGTTAAACCAAGAAATCTCTTCAAAATTTCTAAAGACAACTAAATATTGAGAAGACCAGCATAACACCAGAAAGAAAAAGACATTATCATCAGAAACACTATTACTTACTCTGAAAACCTAGCAACCTGCAACATAACTATCTGCATGCGGTTGGTTTAATGGTCAAAGCTTTGACCATAGCCAGGAGGTCCTGAAACTGAGTCTCAACTTTACCCCCATCCCTTGCACCGAATTTCACAATTCCCACAAAGTGAAAATAAATTTTCAAGCAAATAACCTAATACTTCCAGTCGTCATAATTGCACCAACCAAAAGTAACAAGATCATTTTCAACATGGTTTGCCAATGTCAATAATGCAACATACAGATAAGACAATAAAAATGTGCTCTCACATATATGAAGAGATGAGAAGACAAAGCAGTACAACCACTATTCAAATGATAAGCAGAAGCTGAGCAGGAAAGACACTCTTCTGTTACTTACTTGAGCTTGATTAGTACACCTAGTCACATGAGCTATCAGGCATTGTGCATGAAACGCATGACCACACGGAAAGACATAGAAGGGAGCCATTGGTCCAACAACCATATAACCTCTAGTCATTCGATAATCACCACCCACATTTAATATTTTCCGTCGACAAACCTAAAAATGGAAAAATATTGGAGGGAAGCTTAGTAAAAAGGAAAAAAAGAAAGAAAGAAAGCCAAAGGAATGCATGTACAGCAGTCTACGAACAATAAATATTGCAGATACGATGAAGAATAAAATACGAGCAGGCTACACCTATTATCCTGAAGTCTGCGACAGAATCAGATTATATGCCTAAGAGAGGAAGAAATAAGCAATACAGATACAAGCATATAATGGAGGTAATGCTAAAGAAATGCAAAAGAACAAACATCAGGAGAGAGGAGACCATTACCCCACATTGCTCATCCCAATCAATGACAGTATATCGCTGAGCAAGAGCGCTGATGTCATTTCTAATGTTATCGGCACCACGAGTTGCATCATTCATCTCCTGCTTTAATTTTTCAATTTGCTCGTTGTAATCCTCTAAGGATGAGCAAATTGCTTCCTATAAAAATTATTGAAAAAAGTTAATGTAGAAGCAGTTGAACATAGAAATGACCTTTATAGAATGACAAGACAACATAATCACTAAAAGCTTAGCTTAGAGAAGCACTAAAAGCAGCATTGAATCAAGATTTAAGGTGACCCAATGTACACTGTTTACTGACCAACTAATGCTGAAATTACTCAATTGATCTCAGTACCAAAAGAAAAAAAACTAAATTGATCAGAAAAGACTGAAGCTCAAGCAACTCTTAGCTAGGAGCAGAGGCGGATCCAGGATTTTAATTCTATGAGCTCATGACTCAGGTTCCAACCACTGAGCCAATCACCTTGTTTGAGTTTTGGGTTCATAGTTCAGCATTTCCAGCAACTTCAGTGGATTTTACAGAGATAAATCCAAGTCTAGGCTAAAAATTATGGATTCTAATGAACCTACATCAATAGTGCTAGATCCGCCCCTGGCTAGGAATTGGAAAACAGAGACTGAAAATTGATTGTCCAAATAAAATGATTTGCTTGATGCAAAGGAATTAAACCATGAAGAAAATGGAAGAATGGGTATTTTCTGGATTTTCTGAACCAATCATAAATTTAGCAAGAGTCATGATCGAATCGGTAAAAGAAAAGATCAAAGCATGGTAGGTAAGGTAGTACAAAAATCTCAGACTCAGCCAAATATTTTGTCTTTTATACCGTATGTGTTGCCTGTTAGATAGTTATGTACATAATATGAATTAGTCCTAGTTCCGCATAGAATAGCAGTATGATATGTATTGTATAAACATGGCTCATTGTATTATAATTAAACAGAATATCAATAAATAGTTGTTTTCCCGTGCATTTTCACATGGTATCAGAGCAACCGTGAGAAATTTCGGTGTGCATAAATTCCAGCGACTCCGGGAAGAGAAAACAGTCAACCGGAAGCCCTTTTTTCTGGCAAAAACAGGTCTGTTCGCAAGAACAATAGTATCTGTCAGTGTTATGCAAAAACAACCACCACCAGAGGTAGATCAAAGCTCCGCGACCAACCCTTAAAAAAATCTCCGGCAGAAAAGGACTCACACGCCCTCACGCGTCGCCGGAAGAATTTCTCCGGCGAAGTTACGACGTCCACACTCCGACGAGTGAGGTTGTTTCCGGACAGATTTTGGGAAAACTTCTTCAGGACAATCTCTTCTCCTCGCAAATCCGAGCCTACCCATTCAATTTAAATCAAATTCTGACCGCTTTTTATATTTTTTTCCGTCGTGAACAGTGATTTCTAGAAATTTTCTGCTTTTCCGGCGCAACAATATAATGGCATTCGTATCAGATGCCTTTAGCTCATAGTCTGTTGGATCCAATGATCCAAATGGTTTCTTTACCGGATTATATTGAGTTTCTTCAGTATAAAACAAGTAAACAGACATCTTCAGGGATAGCTTCCGTTGTTCAAACAGATAGTAGCGTGACTTGTGTCTCCCAATCTTCAACCTCTGAGTCTTGGGTCATTGATTCAGGTGCATCTGATCATATTTCTGGTAACAAATCTCTTTTCACTACTATTTCATGTTCTCAATCTCTCCCAACAGTCACAATGGCCAACGGGTCTCAAACCATGGCAATTGGAATAGGTCAAGCAAGTCCACTTCCTTCCTTACCTTTAGATTCAGTTCTTTATGTTCCCGGTAGTCCTTTTAATCTCATAGTCGATAGTCATTAGTCGCTTAGCCAAATCACTTAAATGCTCTGTTTTATTTCTTGATGACTTTGTTTTTACAAAGGAACACAGTACAGGGCGGATCATTGGTACCAGGCGTGAATCAAATGGACTTTATTACCTTTTTTTTTGCAAAATCACATGGATTCACATCTTGTCTTTCTTCCATAACTTGTCCTGTTACTGATTCACCATATTTAATACATAAACGGTTGAGACATCCTAGTTTGTCAAAACTTCAAAAAATGGTACCTGGTTTATCTCACTTGTCCACTCTAGAGTGTGAGTCATGTCAGCTTGGTAAGCATTCCCGCTCCCATTTCCCTCGACGTCTTGATAATCGAGTAGAATCACCTTTTACTTTAGTCCATTCAGATGTTTGAGGTCCTAGTCGGGTCAGTTCTACCTTGGATTCCGCTACTTTGTCAGTTTCATTGATGATTATTCCAGGTGCACTTGGATATTTTTGATGAAAAATCGATCTGAGTTGTTTTCTATTTTCCAGACCTTCCACGCTGAAATTCAAAATCAATTTGGGGTTTCTATCCGCACATTTCATAGTGATAATGCCCTAGAGTATTTGTCTTCCCCATTTCAGCAGTTTATGAACTCCCATGGGATTATTCATTAAACATCTTATCCGTACACATCCCAACAAAATGGGATAGCTGAAAGAAAGAATAGACATCTTATTGAAACTGCTCGTACCCTACTCATACAACCTCGTGTTCCGTTGCGTTTTTTGGGGGATGTAGTTCTTACATCTAGCTATCTTATTAGTCACATGTCATCTTCAGCTATCCAGAATCAAGATCCATTCTCTGATTTGTTACCCACATACCCTTGTTCTCTCTTCCACCCCGTGTCTTTGAGAGCACGTGTTTTGTTCATAACTTTACTCCAAGAAAAGATAAGTTAGCTCATCGTGCTCTTAAGTGCGTATTTTTGGGTTACTCGGGAACGCAAAAGAGATATCAATACTATTCTCCTGACCTCCAGCGATACCTTATGTCGGCTGATGTTACCTTCTTTAAAACCCAATCATAGTTCACAGGTCCAGGTAATCACTTAGATATTTCTGAGGTGCTACCAACTACATCTTTTGGAGATTCAGTCACTATCTCCCATTCATCTTCCTCTATAACTCCAGCTTCACCACCTATAGCTCCAGTTCCACCACCTAGTCTAGTTCAACCTTCTACAGCTCCACCATGCCTGAATTATCATCATCGTCCGCGTCCAGTATCAGGCCCATCTGATTCACGTCCTGCACCTAACCCTACTGATACTGTGGACTTGTCTTCTCTTAATCAAATGATTGCACTACGTAAAGGTATACGGTCCACACTTAACCCTAATCCCCACTATGTCGATTTAAGTTACCATCTTCTATCATCACCTTATTATGCATTTGTATCATCTTTGTCCTCTGTTTCTATCCCTAAGTCTACACGTGAAGCATTGTCTCATCCAGGGTGGCGACAAGCTATGATTGACAAGATGTATGCATTTGTATCATCTTTGTCCTCTGTTTCTATCCCTAAGTATACAGGTGAAGCATTGTCTCATCCAGGGTGGCGACAAGCTATGATTGACAAGATGTCTACATACGAGTGGTACTTGGGAGCTTGTTTCTCTTCCTTCGGGTAAATCGACTGTTGGTTGTCGTTGGGTGTATGCAGTCAAAGTTGGTCTAGATGGCCAGGTTGATCGACTTAAGGCTCCTCTTGTTGCCAAAGGGTATACTAAGATATTTGGGCTCGATTACAGTGATACTTTCTCTCTCATGGCTAAAATAACATCAGTTTGCCTTTTTCTATCCATGGTGGTCGTTCTCCATTGGTCTCTCTATCAGTTGGACATTAAGAATGATTTTCTTCACGGTGACCTTGAGGATGAGGTTTATATGGAGCTAGTGTTGTGAAGAGCGTGAAGTGAGGAAAAGTGACAAGCCCCTTTTCGCTTAAAGCGTGAAGCGAGAAGCACAGCGCTCGCTTTTTTGAAGTGAAGCGGAATTTAAAAAAAATATTAAAATAAATATTGCAGAGACAACACATGTAACTGCATACAACACATGTAACCGCCAATACTAAAAAAAATTGGCAGTGAGACTACGAACAAAAGATGAATAATTGAAGGAAAAAAAAATTTGTAGCATTTCACTGCAATATTAAGGACTTAAATGAAAATAAGAAGAAGAAGAAGAAGAAAATGAGAAAAAGAAGAACTGAAGGGGAAAAAAATTTGGCAGCATTTCGCTGCTATTTTAAGCACCAAGAAGAAGAAGAAGAAGAAGAAAACATACCTGGGCTTGACAGTGTTATTAAAAGCGCTCGCTTCTCGCTTTAAGCGTTGAAGCGACGCGAGGCGCTGGGCTATCGCTTTTCTGCTACAAAAGCGACTCACATTTAAAAAGCGCACGCTTTAACAGCTTAAGCGAGAAGCACCTCGATGGAAAAAGCACAAAAAGGCATGCTTAAGCGACGTGAAGGCAACTGCTAGGGTTTTTTTAAAAAAAATTGGCAAATAAATCATCTGTTAACAAATAAACATACGCTTTTCTGCTGCTCCAACTCCAGCGACGATTGCTGCTCCAACGATTGCTTCTTCTCGCTCTTCTGTTGCTCCAACTCCAGCGACGACTGCTGCTCCAACGACTGCTTCTTCTCCAGTTCTCTGTAAGTTTCTTCTTCTCTCTTCTTCTCTTCTTCTCTTCTCCTTCTTCTTTTTCTTCTTCTTCTTCTTCTGTTCGGCTCCTTTTTTTCTCCTTTTTTTCTATTTTTTTCAATTTCTATTGCTCTGTTCTACACATCTAATTTATGTTTGTTCTTCTACCCTATTTTTCTTTTCTTTTTTCAATTTTTTTTCACTTTTTAAGCGCTGATTTTGTGCCCTAAAACTACGCTCTGTTTTCTGGTTTATTGCTCTGTTTTTGTGCCCTAAAACTATGCTCTGTTTTCTGTTTTCTGCTAGTGCTCACTATTCTGGTTCGTCAAAATTAACTGTTATGGTTTTTTTTTTTGGTTGTTGATTGTAGTAAATTCAATTTTATTATTCAATGGCATCAAGCAAAAAAAGAGATCCAGCTTGGGCGTATGGAGTTGTAGTTGACAATAGTAACACAAGAGTGCAATGTACCTTTGTCAAAAAATTTATAATGGTGGAATACATCGTCACAAGAGACATTTAATCGGTGGTTTTAGAGATGTCAAAGATTGTCCAAGTGTTCTGGATACTATTAATAAAGAAATTAGAGAGTATGTTGAGAAAAAAAATGAGTTAATATGATTAATCTTCTTGATGAAGATAGTCAAATGGATGAGAATGACCTTGAAGTCAATGATATAATGATGCCACCTCCCTCTAAATCTCAAAGAAAGAATTCAACAAGTGGAAGTGGATCATCCACCGCCGGTAGCAATGTGAAAGGTCGTCTTAATCTTTTTTTCTCACAAAAACCAAATGAAAAAAGAAAGGGTGTAACTATTGACTTAGATTCTTGTAGGAAGAATTTAAGGGAGCGCGCTGTAGATGCTTTTGCAAGGTGGATGTATGATGCGGGGCTACCTTTTAATTGTGTGAATTACACCGATAGTTTTGGTGAATTCATTGAGGTCGTAGGCCAATATGGCCCAGGAATGAAACCCCCTACCTATCACGAAGTAAGAGTTCCTTGTCTAAAAAAGGAGGTGGAGAAGACAAATAAGATTGTCGAAGAACATAAGGCGCAATGGAAAATATATGGTTGTTCCATTATGATGGACAAATGGACTGCAAAAAATGAAAAAATGGTCATTAATGTTTTGGTTAATTCTCCGAGAGGTAGTGTGTTTCTTGAATCTTATGATGCTAGTGACTCCTCAACCAATTCCAATAAAATGTTCAACTTGTTTGAGAAGACAAAATTGAAAGTTGGACCGGAAAATGTGGTTCAAGTTGTTACTAATAACGCAAGTAAGAATAAAAAGCGGGTGACATATTGAAAGATGTTTTCCCAAATATTTTTTGGACTCCTTGTGCTGCACATTGTATCAACTTGATGTTTGGTGACACTTTCAAGTTAGCCCCATATTCTACAGGTGAACAAGTGGTTCTTATTTTCTATTTTAAGTTTTTAACCTTCATGTTAATTGCTTATACTTAACTATGAAATTTGACTTCCTACAATTTTTCCTAAGGCGATCAAGATACATTCTTACATTAGTCAAAGGCCGTTGTTGTTGAACATGATGAGGAGATACACAAAACAAAGAAATTTGGTGAAACCGGCTAAGACAAGATTCGCAACAGCTATCTTGACCTTGCATAGCTTTTACCTGCAAAAGCAAAATTTGCGAACCTTGTTCTTGTCAACCGAATCGAGTGAGAGTATCTATGCAAAGGAAGCTCATGGGAAAGAAGTTGCGAGATTTATTATTGGTCCATATTTTTGGAATGACACTGTTCAAGCACTTAAAGTTGGTAATCCTTTGGTTATTGTACTTCGTTTGGTGGATGGAGAGAAAAAACCACCAATGGGATACATTTATGAAGCCATGGATAGGGCTAAAGAAGCTATTGAGAAGGTATTTGATCATGATAGAAGGAAATATGAGAGAGTGTTTGAAATCATTGATAAAAGGTGGTATGATCAGCTTCATCAACCTTTACATACAGTAGGGCATATTTTGAACCCCGGATTGTTTTACACAAACAATGAGAACAAGACTTTAGATTTAGACGTTTAGAAAGGGTATCATGCATGTGTTGCGAAGTTGGTTCCAGATGAAGCGATGCAAGACAAAATAGGGCAAGAGCTTGGTGTGTATATGTAAGCCGATGGAATTCTTGGATTAGCTTCGGCCATTAGAGGCAGAACCAAATTGACACCAAGTGAGCAAGTTTTTTCAATTGTTTTACTCTTTAGAGCTTTAACTTTTAAGTTATTAACTTCTAAAATAATACTTCTACAGTTGAATGGTGGATGCAATTTGGTTATGAAGTTCCAAACTTGCAACAATTTGCTATTAGAGTTCAAAGCTTAACTTGCAGTTCATCCGGATGCGAGAGAAATTGGAGTGTTTATGAACATGTGAGAAGCTATATTACATTATTACTAAATTAAAGTTTATCTCAATTGTCCTAAGTACTCCTCTTAATTACTTTCTACATCTTATTATGCAGATTCATACTAAGAAGAGGAACAGGCTTGAGCTAAAGAAACTCAATGATCTCGTGTTCGTAAAATATAATAGAACATTGGCTCGTCGTTACAAAGCTCGCAATATCATTGATCCAATTTTATTGGATAACATTGATAAAGCAAATGAATGGTTAACCGGAGGCTCCGAAAATCATGAAGAAGAAGAAGAAGAAGAAGAAGAAGAAGTGTTTGAAGGAGAAGGCCTCACTTTTGGTCATGTTGCTATGGCAAGTGGAGTTGAAGAGAATGTTTATGGTTTTAGGGGAAGTACTTTAAGGAGCAAAGAAAGAGTATCTACAAGTATAAGTACATGTACAAGTAGAACCTTAATTAATGAAGCCTCCGATGAAGAAGATGATGATGACCAATATAATAACTCGAACATGATGACACTTCAAGAGTTTGGAGATCTTGTTGAAGAATAGGATGTTGCTCCTTTTGTGATTTTGTTTTGCATTTGCTTAATATGTTATGACTTTTAAGGATTATTCACTATCTAGTTTTAGTATCTATTATTTGCTTCTTGATTCAAGAATTGAAACATTTGCTTAATATGTTATTTTTAATGAGTTCTTAGCCATTTATCTATGCCTATTTTATTTTTTTTATTTATGTGTTAAATTGCGCTTCACATGAAAAAAGCGTGTGCTTCGCTTCGCGCTTCTCGCTTCGGTGAAAATTGAAACCCTGGTCACTTCAAACATACCTGGCTTGAAAATTGAAACCCTAGTCGTTGCTTGCTCTGCTGCTCGCTGATTTATTAAAAAAAACTGAGCTTTTTTATTTATCAATGACTTAAAAGACAAAAGTGAGCGCTTCCATTGCTTCTTGCTTTTTTGACAAAAGCGGACGTTTCAACCTACCTGCTACGCTTCACCCTACAGAAGCGACAGAGTGGCACCTCACTTCGCTTCACGCTTAAAGCGCTGAAGCAAGCGCTTTTCACAACATTGTATTGAGCAACCACCTGGTTTTGTTGCTCAGGGGGAGTTTAGTGACCTTGTATGTCGGTTGCATCGGTCCCCCTATGGTCCAAAGCAATCTCCTCGAGCCTGGTTTGGTAAGTTCAGCACAGTTATTCAAGAGTTTGGCATGACTCATAGTGAAGCTGATCACTCTATGTTTTATCGGCATTCTAATTCAAATCTCAGTATTTATCTGGTGGTTTATGTTGATGATATTGTTATTACCGGTAATGATCAGGATGGTATTACTAAGTTGAAGCAACATCTCTTTCCGCACTATCAGACTAAGGATTCAGACAGATTAAAGTATTTCTAGGTATTGAGATAGCTCAGTCTAGCTCAGGTATTGTAATCTCACAACGGAAGTATGCCTTAAGACATTCTTGAGGAGACATGAATGACATGTTGTAGACCTGCTGACACTCCTATGGACTCGAATTCTAAACTTCTACTAGGGGAGCCTCTTAGCGATCCTACAAGATATAAGCGGCTGGTTGGTAAATTAAATTACCTCACAGTGACTAGACCTGACATTTCCTTTCCGGTGAGTGTGGTAAGTCAGTTCCTGGATTCTCCCTGATAGTCATTGGGATGTAGTTGTTCGCATTCTTTGATATATAAAATCAGCTCCAGACAAAAGAATTATTGTTTGAATATCGAGGCCATGAGCAAATTGTTGGGTACTTAGATGCTGACTGAGCATAATCACCTTCTGATAGACATTCTACGTCTGGATATTGTGTGTTAGTAGGAGGTGATTTGGTATCGTGAAAGAGCAAAAAACAGAATGTAGTTGCTCGGTCTAGTGCAGAAGCAGAATATCGAGCAATGGTTGTGATAACATGTGAGCTAGTTTGGATCAAAGAATTGCTTAATGAGTTGAAATTTGGTGAGGTCAGCAAGATGGAACTTGTGTGTGATAACCAAGCTGCCCTTCATATTGCATCAAATCCGGTGTTCCATGAGAGAACTAAACACATTGAAATTGACTATCACTTCGTCACAGAAAAGATACTCTCAGGAGATATTGCTACAAAGTTTGTGAAGTCCAATGATCAGCTTGCAAATATTTTTACCAAGTCTCTTACTGGTCTTTGTAATAGTTACATATGTAACAAGCTCGGTACATATGATTTGTATGCACCGGCTTGAGGGGGAGTGTTAGATAGTTATGTACATAATTTGAATTAGTCCTAGTCCCACATAGAATAGGCGTATGATATGTATTGTATAAATAGGGCTTACTGTATTATAATTAAACAAAATATCAATAAATAGATTTTTCTCCGGTGCATTCTCACATTGTCAACCAGCACATGCAGGACCATCAAACTTCTCATTGAGACCTACCAGTTGCTCTTAAATTCCACATCTCTTTTCTTCCTTATTATTTTCTTTGACTTTACCTTTAAAACTTCAACTGGTTGATCAGAAGCAGCTATCTATGCTATTTTTCCTTTGACAGGGAAAAGATATATTTAAGGTGAGGCTGTAATTTATCTGGTAAGCTATATTACAACTTTCCAATGATGAAATATAAAGGATTAAAACCAATAAATATTAGAAGCAGTGAAGTATTAAGCCAGTGGAACTTACCTTGAAGTCATCAATTAGAGCAAAGTCTGGGAAGAAGGGTAAGATGTCCTCAATCTTTAATAGACCATCAGTTTCCTTGAGAAAAGCAATTGCCTTTCTTATATTCTCCCTTTTGGTTCCTTTTTCCTGCTCAATGACATGCTTAGCAATCATAAGCCAAAGCTTCTTCCTCAAGTCCTCATCATCTTCAACCTTGTCTGCTTCAGCCATCGCAAGCTCTGGATCAACCTATTGAATTAAAGGAAGTTGTGAACGGTGTCTTCTCCACTAAAGACTTATAGAAAAGTTTTTGAAAGTGATGCCAAAACCTGACAGGATCTATAGGTGAAGCATAGAATTTCTGCGTAACACATACATTTTTTATTTTTTTTCCTTCTCCCGCATCTTATATCGCTAAAGTGTGCACCGTGCTTAAAACCCAGTAGATGTTGGTGTTTTCTTAAAAAATTCTCCTTTGGAAACATTGGCTTAAATACTCTTGAAAGCATATTGTTACTTTCAAAAATAAATACAAAGCCTAAACAATAATTCTAAATATCAGTAAGCAAATAAAGCAAAACAAACCTTGGTATTTAGGACTAAATTAGAATCATAAAAGAAACAAGTTCAGTCTACATCAAGCATTGGGACCAAAAGGAAAAGACGAAACAATCCGTGGCAGTAGAAATTAGAAAGGAATGTTTAGATGTGATCCAAGCAATCAAAGTGTGGACATTTGATGACTATATGATTAGCTCAACGCTGTTTGTCTAGAATGAAAATATGTCATTTTTCATAATACATACACCTTAAAACTCCACCATGGCCTTAATTTTTGGAGCAACAACTTGAATACAAATAAATAAGGAAGAAATCACTCAGATAAATTTTGTTGGATTTTACACTTTCTTTTTTCTCTTTATTTAGTGTATGTAACAAGTAAAGCTTGTGCTTGACTTGTTTTGTTTTCCTATGCATGTGTCAAGCAACAGTTAATAGACCAACCTCATCCCTTCCACTCTTCCATTCAGCTTAAGCCCAAAGGACAATAAATGATGCATGAAAATTGCTAACATGACAAATCAGCTTGAGGAGAGAAAGCAGAGAGTGAAAGGCCATTTTTGAAGTTGCTTCACTATTTTGAGCAGTGATCAGACGAACTCTTCAGCTTCACAACAATATTGTGCCAATGTTCTAGATATAGAATTTGATTTTTCCATATTAAATACGAATATTAAATTGATCTAATCATTTTATGTAAATTCAAATTTTGGTTTCTTGCTTTATTATCGAAACAGAATGTGCATTTCTAGAAACTCCTAAACATCCAGCAAACAATAGAATAAGTGAAAACAGGACAATTTCTTTGGTTCCCCCTTCTGTGTTTGCAGGTATTCACTATCGGATCAGAGCGTGCGGCGGACGTCAAAACCGGTTGGTGGCAGCGGGAAATCGACTAGGTTACTACGGCAGTGTGGCCTTGACATTTACGATGATTCACCCAGGTTTCGCACTAATCGGGAGTTGGTACCTCCTGTTGATCGATCAATATTTCTGTCTTCCTTGTTGGTATCCAATTAGTTTGCGATAGTTTAAGCCTAATTCTTGCCTACAATTAATTAGTGCATCTGCCTGAATACCTTTCTTGCTAGTAAATGTTTAGGGATTTCTGGACTGTAATTTGGATTCTTAGTAGCTGTTCTGTTGGCCTTCTTTTATATATCTATTGTTATCACTAGTGGTTAGAGCTATAAGTGCTAGACCTCCCTCCTTTAGTTTAATCCTTTTTCTGTTTTAGGGATAGTTCTAGCTTAAGTTTCCTTAGATTATAGTGGTTGGGGTGAGTGATGGTAGAATAAGGTCATGTCCTCGGGTGAGGTGGGGGGGGGGGGGGGCAAAAGTGGCAAGGGAGTCCCTAGGTTGAGAGTGGGGTCCCGGAATATAGGTATTTTGACGGGGAAGTCTATAGAGTTAGCAAAGATCCTCCAGAAGAGGAAGATCACCATAGCTTGTGTTCACGAGACAAGATGAGTGGGTTCGAAGGCGCGAGATGCTGATAGGTTTAAATTGTGGTACTCAAGACGCGAGAGGGGTAAGAATAGGGTAGGTATCTTGGTTGACAGGGAACTTAGGGAGCTAGTGGTATAAGTTAGGAGCTATGTTGCTCGGACTCTTCAAAAATGTTGACGGGTGCATGTCGGATCCTCCAAAAGTAGTGCATTTTTGGAGGATCCGACACGGGTGCGGCAATATTTTTGGAGAGTCCGAGCAACATAGATTAGGAGGGTGATCGACAGGCTGATGGCTATTAAGCTGGTTGCGGAAAAGTCTACTTTAAACGTGATTAGTGCTTACGCGCCTCAAGTGGGTTAAGCATAGGAGGTGATTTCAATGGTCACATTGCGGCGACCTCTAGGGGTTATGACGCTGTGCATGGTGGCTTTGACTTTGGCTTTGGATTTAGGAACGGGGGAGGTACTTCGTTGTTGGACTATCCTAAAGCCTTTGATTTTGTGATTGCTAACTCGTGTTTTCCGAAGAGGGAGGAGCACTTGGTCACATTCCAGCGAGAGGTGGGGTTGCAAGGTTATACCAAGTGAGAATCTCACGACTCAACATAGGTTATTGGTGATGGACTTAGAGATCGTGAGGAAGAGGAAGAAGAGGGTTGTGTATGGTCAACCCAGAATCAGGTGGGGTGCTTTGACTAATGACAAAGTGCAGGAGTTGGGGGGGGGGGGGAAATTGTTGGCTATGGGAGCCTGGAGAGGTATAGGAGGGCTAAGAAAGAGGCGAAGTTAGCGGTTACTATAGCTAAAACTGCGGCATTTGGGCGTTTGTACGAATAGCTTGGGGCCAAAGGCAAGGACAAGAAGCTATACAGACTAGCCAAGGTGAGAGAGAGGAAGGCCTATTATCTAGATCAAGTAAAGTGTATCAAAGATAGAAGGTAGAGTTTTGATGAAAGAGGCTCAGATTAGACGAAGATGGTAGAGGGTGATAGGGACATCGTGCTGGGCGACTTGGAGCACTCCGAGATGCGCCAGGATTTCGGGTATTGTAGGCGCATAAGAGTAGAGAAGGTCGAGGGAGCTCTGCGTAAGATGCACAAGGGTAGAGCTACTGAGCCAGATGAAATCCTTATGGAATTTTGGAATAATGCGGGTAGGGCAGGTTTAGAGTGGCTCACTAAGCCGTTCAACGTCATTTTTATGACGAAGAAGATGCCCGATGAATGGAGGTGGAGTACGATGATCTCGCTATATAAAAACAAGGGAGATATCCGAAGTTTCAATAACTATAAGGGGTTGCTTAGACATATGATGAAAATTTGGGAAAGGATGGTTGAAGTGAGGGTGAGGACCAGTGTGTCCATTTCTGAGAACCAGTTCGGTTTCATGCCGGAGCGTTCGACTATGGAATCCATTCACCTTGTGAGGAGATTGGTAGAACGGTATAGAGATGAAGAAGGACTTGCACATATGACAAAGTCCCGAGAGAGGTGCTCTAGCGATGCTCGGAGGCTAAAGGGGTGCTAGTAGCTTACATTAGGGTGATTAAGAACATGTATGATGGAGCTAAGACTTGGGTTAGGACAGAGGGAGTAGACTCGGAACACTTTCCGGTTGTGATGGGATTGCACAAGGGATCAGCTCTTAGTTCATTTCTATTTTCGTTGGACGCATTGACGAGGCACATTCAAGGTGAGGTGTCATGGTGTATGTTATTTGCTGATGGCATAGTCTTAATTGACGAGACGCAGGGTGGTGTTAACGAGAGGCTGAAGGACCAAATTGAGCAGGACAAAGACGGAATACTTGGAGTGCAAGTTCAGCAATGGTACCCAGGAAAAGGATAAGGAGGTGAGGCTTGACACGCAAGTCATCCCCAAGAAAGGTAGTTTTAAGTACCTTGGATCTATAATACAAGGTAACAGGGAGATTGATGAAGATATTACGCATCGTATCGGAGCAGGATGGATGAAGCGGAGACTCGCTTCCGGTATCTTGTGTGATAAGAATGTGCTGCTGAGACTTAAACGTAAGTTCTATAAAGTTGTAGTTAGACCGACTATGTTATATGGAGCAGAGTGTTGGCCGGTCAAGAACTCTTATACCCAGAAGTTAAAAGTAGCTGAGATGAGGATGTTAAGGTGGATGTGTGGGCATACCCGGTTGGATAAGATTAGGAATGAAGTTATTCGGGAAAAGGTAGGAGTGGCTCTTGTGGAGGATGAGATGCGGGAGGCGAGGTTGAGATGGTTCGGACATGTTAAGAGGAGAAATACAGAAGCACCAGTTAGAAGGTGCGAGAGGTTAGCCTCAGTGGTTGGTAGGAAGAGTAGAGGTAGGCCTAAGAAGTCTTGGGGAGAGATTATTAAGCGGGACATGGCGCAGCTGAAGCTGACTGAGGACATGGCCCTAGACAAGAGGGTGTGGAGGTCAAAGATATGGTAGAAGGTTCGTAGGTAGTCGAGCGTTTCTCTTTGTCTTACTCAGTTCGCTAGCATTAGTGTTAGTATGATATTAAAACTATTACTACACATAGTTTAACTGCATTCTTGGATTCGATCTTATTTTATCTTGTTGTTATTCCTACTTGTTGCAATTACCTTTTCTTTTTCGGTTGTTCTCTAGCCGAGGGTCTATCAGAAACAGCCTCTCTGCTCTTCCAGGAGTAGGGGTAAGGCTACGTACATCTTACCCTCCCTAGACCCACTTGTGAGAAACTACTGGTTGGTTGTTGTTGTTGATGACAAATCAACTAGCTCTTTTTAAGCTAATTTTCCACTATGCGGAATCAGCTAATTTAATAGTTAATGTAGTCATAAATTGCAGAATATAAGCAGGAAGGTTAAAAGAACCATTAGACTACCAGCAAACACAAAGAGCAATCAGTATTGAAACAGAACCTGTAGTGCTAGAGCAACTGCTTCTTCATGCATAGACATCATGCTGTATATATGAACACAAGCTCGCATTCTCTTTTCCTTGAGGCAAAGGCGAAGCGCATATTTGGGATCATAAAAGAATTCAGGGCCACCTGGCTGCCCTTTACCAACCTTGCATTCTAGGAAACGCAGAAGAGCACTCTCATCTTCCTACTTGCAAAGAAAAAAGTGAGTGAGAAAAATAAGGCACAAGGCATATTTCTGCTTGACAAGCATGCAAATAGACATCTAGCAAGTTGTTGAGTGCACAAAGGCATTCCTGATTCTCCTGAAAGCTATGGTTAATGACTTATATTCACATTTACATGATAAAAGATCAAAATTTACCCCAAAGCAAAATAGACCTATATAATATGTGCCCCTTTCCTATAAATGGAGGTAGGCCCTGATTCCTTGTGTCAATTCTCCATTGGCCAACTTCTTTTGGCTTGGAATTAATTTGCTTCAGGGACTAAGATAATCCAACACTCCTCTGACGAAGAAATACCAAGTTATAACTAATTACGCGGTACAGAAGAAAAAGCAGAGCACATAAAGAAGTCCTGAGTTCTCCCAATTCTTGCAAAGTATAACTTGTAAAATGTGTTGAACAGAAAAATAATTAAGCAGCATCACAGTATAAAGCAGATCATGTAAACAAAGCAGTCCTGATTTCTCCCAGTTCGTGCAAGTAACATTTGTTTATCTTGTTACGGTGAAGTGTAAGCTACCTTTTATAAATTTAAATAAACTATGAATGAACAAAATGAAATAAAAAATAATTTTTCAAGATGAATAGCTATAGATAGGAATATTAACATAATGCTTAAATTTTTCCGTGGTTTCTTCACGTTTGCAACAGAAAAAGGAAAGAAAGATGAATGTGAAAGATTATAAACTGTAAATGCGTAAAATTAGATGCAGACAGAGCATTCGAAGATATCGTGGATGGGTTATTATTTGCATATTTAAAAAAATCTCAAAGAAAATGGAAAGATGGATAAATCCCGCATGCACATATGAGACCAGATGAGCATTGCAAAAGCTAAATAACTTGAACCTTTTTGGCGTATAAGGAAAGTAACAGATTGTGAACGCCAGGATCCTCATTTTGTAAACGATGAACACAATACTCCAGGTACTTGATTACTTCATGAGTTTCATTCCTGCAGGTGGCATACGGTAGAAACGATCTCATAAAAAATGGTAGAACTGATATTAACCGACAAATACAAAGACTAGGCAGATAAAGGATATCTTGAATGCGGGAAAAAGAAGGAAAAGGAGGGCCTTCAGAGTGAAGAAACTCATGCTGCACATTATGACATACTGCTATTCCACATATATTGCTAGAGCACACAAAAGTCTTCAATTTCTGTAGAATCCTAGATGATTGGATGAGATTTGTGCAGTTTATTTTTTCCTCTAGTATAAAGTATCAAGTACTTATCGAAAAAAAATTATAAGATATATGGAAATCAACATGAATTTATGCCCTTTGCAACAAGTCAAGGAGAATTCACAGAAGAAACAAAGAGAACAAAGATGAATCAAAGCTTTTCAATTCTTCTCCTAAATAAGTAAAGAATCACAATATCCAGATCACCTTAAAGTTCTGAAAGTTGAAGGCTCAAGCCATTTGATCTACAGAAACACTATAACACAGGATACTTAGAAAGACTTAACCGTATGAAATCCTAACAAAAACCCAGCAAAAAATGTTTGCTTCACAAAATGACAAAATAAACCTAGATGGTAAGGCCTATTGGTGTTTCTAGCCCATAAAGCTTCATGTTTTAAGCGAGTTCCAGCCTTCCTACGAAAGATACCATAGTGACCGCTACAAGAACTTGGCAAGGTAGCTACTAAACACTGCCTTACCTTCTCAAGTCCACCTTTAATTCAGAAGAAGCAGGCGTGTATATGTGTAGAGCCAAGTGTAGTATGGTCTAGTAGTAGGCACTTCTAGGCCCCTTCCCCGCTACTGGATCACTCCAGTGCTTTGGGTACTACAGACCCTCTGCCATCCATTGCAGCAGAGCCGTTCCATGAGCCCGAGTGTGCGCTAAGCGCAGTTCTTTGAATCAAACATTGAATGAAATCGATTCTTTTTTAGATATCAAAATCCAAATCGGATAGTATAGATAAATGGATCTATCATTCTGTTTGTATTTTTTTTTTTTTTTTTTTTTTGAAACCGTTTACTAGCCTTGAACCCTTGACCAAGTAGTTTCGAGAGAACTTCCCACCACTATGAACAAGGATGGCCGGTATCTTTCTGTTTGTATATATTACTAATCAAAATGGATTTACATAGTGTTGTAGCATAGCAAGAAGCCCCGAATCAACAAAAGCAAACCACAACATTTTTGTCGCTTTCCGCCACTCAGGTTTCAGCAGAAATTTTGAGTAAATTGCAAATAACATTGTAATATCACAAACCAAAAGTACTCCAGATATTAAAGAGGGTACCATCAGCCATTATACAATCACTAATAGAATGTTCAGTATTAGCATTTGTGTTTTAAATTAGATATTGTCCCACGTTGAACAAATATCATGTGTATCTTGTTTGACACCTATAAATAAGTATCTTGCATGATTAAGTCATCTCTATGTTACATGGTACCAAAGCATTTACAATTCTAGTCGAGGCTTATGTAACTTTTGCCTACCGGTATAGGTAGGATTATGTTTGCCGGATCAAATTTTATTTCTTTTCATAATTTCCTTTTTTGCCCTTCTTTCTCGTGGACGTTCAGGCCACACCTTGTCCAGCCATAATCTACCATTCTTCCCTATTTCTAGTGACCTTTTCGGCCACATGTTGCATATTTACGGTGATTGTCCAACAACATTAAACCTCTTTTTCAAAAATTGCTCCTACAGCACAGCACCTCTTTTCTGATGGCTATGCCAGCGCTACCACTTCTCTCCGATCGTTCCGGCAACTTTTACTATGAGATTCCAATGATCAGAATATTTACAAATACTTTCAAGCAGGTTTTTTGACAGCGTGAGTTTAAACACCTAGTAGTTACACAATGTAGTAATTACACAACTTCGTAAATTCAATGACTTGTTTGTTTACAATAACATAATTACATTGTTACTACCAACATGTTACAGTGGTAATTGCATAACTAGAGATTTTTAATTAAAACTGGATATTAATCTTTTAAAAATTAAATATGTTTTCTAATATGAAAAAATAAATGAGCTTCAACGGCTGACAAATATATGTGTATCTAAGAAATATTAAATTATTTACTAGACAGAATACTTGGAGTGTAAGCTCAGTGGTGAGACTCAAGGGGGGGAAGGGGAGGTGAGGCTGGACTCGCAGGTCATTCCTAGGAGAGGAAGTTTTAAGTGTCTATTATTGAGGGGATAGGGAGATTGATGAAGATGTCACACATCGTATTGGGGCGGGATGGATGAAATGGAGATTCGTTTCTGGTGTTTTGTGTGACAAGAAGGTGCGAAACTTAAAGGTAAGTTCTATAGAGTGATGGTCAGACTGACGATGTTGTATGGGGGCTGAGTGTTGGCCAGTCAAGATCGCTCATGTCCAGAAGATGAAGGTAGCAGAGATGAGGATGTTGAGATGATGTGCGAGCACACCAGGTTAGATAGGATTAGAAATGAGGTTACTCACGACAAGGTGGGTGTGGCCCCTATTGAGGACAAGATGTGGGAAGCGCGGCTTAGGTGGTTTGGTCATGTGAAGAGGAGGAGCACAGACGCCCCGGTGAGGAGGTGTGAGAGGTTAACATTGGAGGGCCTACGGAGAGGTAGGGGTAGGCCAAAGAAGAGGTGGAGCGAGGTGATTAGGCAAGACATGGCACAGCAGTAGTATTGGCATGCAGTCTCACTTTCTGTTGGTAGTAGGTTTTTATGACTAACTGTTGTTTTCTTTCATTGTTGATCACCTTACTATCTTGTTGCTTTTATTCTGCTTTTATATGGCTTTTTTGGTGTTGTCCCTTCTTGTCTATATTTTCATTAATGTGGTGTTTATGCTTTCTTGAGCCAAGGGTCTATTGGAAACAGCTCTCTATCCTCACAAGATAGCAGTAAGGTCTGCATACACACTACCCTCCTCAAACCCCACGGTGTGAGATAATACTGGGTATGTTGTTGTTACTAGGTAACATAAAATACAATTTTCCGTCAAAAATATATTAAATAATTATAATTGCATAACTAATATTGCAAACATCCAATGGTATATTTCAAAACAATTAAATCTAAAAATATTAGATCATCATTATTATTAGGTAATTAATACATATTTCCTATTGAAAATATAAAAGAATTACAATTGAATAACTAGTATTGCAAACAGCAAATGGTATCTCTCGAAAGAATAAATTTTAGTTCTAATTAATTGATAATAAAACCAGTTACAACTCAAAAAATTTCAACCAACTCATGTGAACGTAATCAATAACTAAAAATTCATTTCATTTTTAACATGATTATACAATATATATATATATATATATATATATATATATGCGTGTGTGTGTGAAAGTATTATCTATAAACAAATATTTGCACTAATGATTAGATTTGGAGTATGTTTAACAAGAAAACAAGAGTAGAAAAATAAAAGTATTAAGGAGTAATTTATATTTGTAAAAATAACAAAAAATCACCTAAAAGTAATTACAGCATGTAATTACCACCAATTAGTGACCCCCCCCCCCCCCGGGGCCCCCCCCCCGGGGGGGAGTTGGAGGTGTAATTGCACTCCTTTAATTACAACCAATTCAATGTTGACCAAGTGCTTGGCTGAATAAACAAGCTAAATTGTATAATTACAATCCAATTCCATGGAGCTTTCCAAACACATACTTAGGCAAGTTTTCGTTTGACCACTTGTTTTTGAGTTTTCAGAGTATGCAAACTCAGGTAGATTTGCCCACCTTGCTTCAAGGAACATGTCAGAATTTTAGTGGTAGTGTTAGACTACACAACAACAACTATGTCTTGATTCCAAACAAGTTGGCGTCGGCATATGAATACTCATTCCTTTTACTATAGTCCAGTAGTGTTAGACTATTAGGGGTCGTTTGGTATGAGGTACAAGAAGGTATAAGGGTGGTATAAAAATTTAATACCACCTTAATACTCTGTTTGGTTAGCAAACCAGGTATAAGTTATTCCGGTGTTAATTTTAACACTGGGATAATTTATACCTTATACAAGGTGGGGGTAATTAACACCGGTATAACTTATATTTTCTTCTTATAAATTATGCAATTGTCATTCTTAATACAACATAACAAACAATGAATAAACAACAATCCCAGCATAACTTATCCCAATATAACTTATACCGGCATAACTTATACCTGTATAAATCGTATTCCAACCAAACGACCCCTCATAGTAAAATACTAAAGGGTTAAAAGTGACTGACACATAAAAATATGAAATATTGTATAAACAAGTCATCAATATATCATTTATCCTTCTATTTTCTTGTTTTCTCACACAACAGGAGAGACGAGTTAACAGGAGAAACAAACCTCCAAAAATACCAGGATATAAGGTCGTTGCGAATTCTATCTTTACCTCTTATTGATTAGAATATCTCTAGAATATTTTCACATATTAGCACATGTTCTCATGTATATTTTAAATTTCAGCAACTGCATAGTAAAATGTAAATTAGACAACTTTTTGAATGGCATCCCATAACCAGTAGGATTGGAATGTAGTTGCAAATAAAGCATTATTATACAGAAAAATATACAAGGACATTACTCTATGAAATCTAATTCGTTTAGTCTAAAACATGCGCTTAATGAACATGACAGATGGCTTTTCTTGGGGAAGCACCTGAAATTTTTGGTAATGAGTGACAGCCAAGACACAAACCAAGACTCTACCAACTCCTGTCCCATGTTAAATTGTGTGAAATAAAAGGGCAGCCCGGCGCACTAAACTCCCGCTATGCGGGGTTTCCGGAGAAGAGCCGGACCACAAGGGTTTATTGTAAAAGATTTCGTAGTTGAAAAGGGAAAAATTTAAATATTTGTTTATTTATCATTCGTATACAACAAATAGATGTCACTTGTGGTTACTAGGAGTTCAAATCAATTAGATGCCAATCAATTGAAGCAAAGTCATAGACCTTAATCTCTGTTATGACCAATTTGCAGGAAAAAAAAACACAACACAGTCCTAGAAACAGTAGATTAGTGACAATCAGTCATAGACGTAGTCTCAATATCAGGAAATAATATATAATCCTCACCCGTGCCCTGTAGCCAAGGTTTAGTTGACTGTCAAAATTGCCCTCCCTCTCATCCCATTTGCTCAAGAAGCGGAGAAACCTCCACTAACAATAACTTGCTATTGACCTATCAGTTAAAGGAAACTTCTAAACCTATGCACCCCCATGGAGGAAAGGAAGTGAAATAGGAACATCACCAGAAATGATGTACTTTCAAGGTTTTGCAACTCTCAAGCACACAAAAAAAGAGAAAAAAGCACCTCGCTAAAGTTTTTCACAAAACTAACGAAAGCGTTCTTCAAACTCATGTGAGAAGAATGTAAAATGAAAAAAGTCTTACCCACACGTTCTTTAATCCAGCAAGATTGCAAGAAGCGTTGAATAAAGAAAGACAAGTCAACCAAAAGAGAAATCACGTTTTTGAACGCAGAGCTTAGAAAAACTAATCACCAACCTTTATTTTCAGCATATTGAGTCTTTAAATAGAGGCCTTACAATGAGTAAAATTGAGGAGGTTAAGGAAAACTAATCCTAATTGAACTAGACTAAGAATAAGGTTAAGAAAAGCCTATTCTAACTAAAATAGGAAAAGGAATTCTAGTAGGATTGGAATACCAACTAACAATCCTAGTTTGACCAGAACTACAAATATAATCTACTAAAAGAGGAAATAAGAAATCCTAATCTTTATGGAAAAGAAATCCTAATCTTAAATGGATTTTTGGACTAGTTGATTTCTTGGATTCTAGGCCTTCTTGACCTTGCATCATTCTCCCCTGGTTGAAAAAGACTAGGGGTGGGCATAATACCGGCCGAACCGAAGAAACCGGCCGAACCGTAAATTTCGGTTTTTCGGTTTCGATTTTTCGGTCGGTGCACGGTTTTTAAATTATTAATTTTCGGCTTTTCGGTGCGGTTAACAGTTTTGGTGTTTCGGTTTTCGGTTTAACCAAAAAACCGAAATTTTGGGTATTAGTTATTACCCATTATAGGCTGAACCGCCGAAGCCCAATACCTTTACTGATAGTTATTACCACTAAAGCCCAATACTCTACATCAGTAAAATACACTTAGTCACTTACTCACTTCCCATTTCCCAAACGGCCAAACGTAAATCAAAAATTAAAATTAGATTTAGGGTTCTTCACTTCTTCTTCTTGTGCAACTGCTGCGACTCGCCATCGCCGACTGCTGCGACTCGTCGTCGCCAACTGCTGCGCCTTCTGAAATGTGCTGAAATACGCCACTGTGTTAAACTATTTTGGACTAGTTTGCCACTGCTGAAATGTGCGGTATTTAGTCTGTGTGCTTGTTCTCTATACTATATGGTCGAACTTTAATGTTAGTCTGTGTGCTACTGTGCTTGTTCTCCATATAAATTTTCTTCTAAATTTTCTGTTAAAGACTCATCTTTGTACAGTCCAAGAATTCAATAGAGTTTTCTTCAACATCAATTGTCAACGTGCCTTGGTTTCATTTATAGTGTTGTTTCAAATTAGTGTTATTGTCGAGCTTTGTAGTTTGCTCTTCATTTTGTAAAGTATTTGCGACAGCTGGGCTGTCTTTGCCACTGTGCTGGCCGAACAGCAAGTCAGCAGTTTGAGAATTTGCCATTGTGCTGGCCGAACAGCAAGTCAGCAATTTGAGAATTTGTTAGGCTGGCCGAACAGTAAATACTTGTTGTTTCTACAACTTAAACCGAAAAAATAAACGCAAAATAACCGAAACCGAACTTTGAAAAAACCGCACCGAACCGTAAATACTTTGGTTTGATTTGGTTATTAATATTACAAAACCGAAAACCGATAAACTGAAACGTACTTTAATAATAACCGATCGACACCCACCCCTAAAAAAGACTCGTCCTCGAGTCTAAATGGCGCAAGAATTGCTATAGTAAAGAATAGGTACTCAATGCTCACTAGGTTTTAAATTACATCTTGTTAGCTTATCATAGAGCTTCTTCACGTAGTAAGAGAACTTAGAATGTAGTCGAACTAAATCTCACTTTCTAAGTTTCAACTTTTTACCAAGTCTTCTCCATGTAATCTTTCTATGTTGACTCTAAAACTTCAACTTACAATATGAAGTTATTGATGCCAGAACTAAATGAAACTTAGCCAACTCCATGTCTAGCTTTGAATTAAGCATAGAGATCAACGCTCTACTTGAGACTGCATCGATTGCGATGCTTGTACGCCAACAATCACTTTAATGATGGCCATACATATTTATGAGGTGAAGACATCTTGTTTCTCCAATAAACCTCAAACTCTCCATTATCCACTCATTTTAGGTAATCCTTCGTCTAATTCATGCATATTTTTATGGACTTTAGGATTAACGCAGTATGTTGACTTGTTTGGAATGATAGCGCCAACAATCAAGTCAATATTGTGTTGAGCATCTCTGATAAGCAGAAAGTCAAAGACACACATGGCTGGATACTCCAAAGGATCATCACAAAACTTCGGAGGTAAATTCTCAACTTGTGGATCCAATGCATGTTCCTCATCTCTTTGATAATGGTCTTTTTCAGTGTCGTCCTCTTCATGCCCTTGATTATTTGTATATTTATCATATTCGGCATGGGACCTTGGTACTCTTACGCCTTGGTCAGCTTCAACTTGCTCAATATATCTTGTTCTTTGTGGTTGAAGTGGTGGATATCGAAGTGGTAGACGTGGTGATAGCATTGGTATGTTATGTGGTGGTGGAGGTGGTCGCAGTGTTATTAAAAGCACTCGCTTCACGCTTTAAGCGCTGAAGCGACGCGAGGCGCTGGGCTAGCGCTTTTCTGCTACAAAAGCGACTCACATTTAAAAAGCGCACGCTTTAACCGCTTAAGCGAGAAGCGCCTCAATGGAAAAGGCGCAAAAAAGCATGCTTAAGCGACGTGAAGGCAACTGCTAGGGTTTTTTTAAAAACTTTTGGCAAATAAACCATCTGTTAACAAATAAACATACGCTCTTCTGCTGCTCCAACTCCAGCGACGACTGCTGCTCCAACGACTTCTTCTTCTTCTTCTGTTCGACTCCTTTTTTTCTCTTTTTCTTTCTATTTTTTTCACTTTCTATTGCTCTGTTCTACACATCTAATTTATGACTGTTCTTCCGCCCTATTTTTCTCTTCTTCTTTCAAATTTTTCAGATTTTAAGCGCTGATTTGTGCCCTAAAATTACTCTTTGTTCTCTGGTTTATTGCTCTTTTTGTGCCCTAAAACTATGCTCTGTTTTCTGGTTTATGCTCTGTTTTCTGTTTTTCTGTTTTCTGCTCTGTTTTTCTGCTAGCGCTCACTATTCTGGTTCGTCAAAATTAACTGTTATGGTTTTTTTTTTTTGGTTGTTGATAGTAGTAAATTTAATTTTATTATTCAATGGCATCAAGCCAAAAAAAAAGAGATCCAGCTTGGGCGTATGGAGTTGCAGTTGGCAATAGTAACACAAGAGTGCAATGTATCTTTTGTCAAAAAATTTATAACGGTGGAATACATCGTCACAACAGACATCTAATCGGTGGTTTTAGAGATGTCAAAGATTGTCCAAGTGTTCCGGATACTATTAATAAAGAAATTAGAGAGTATGTTGAGAAAAAAAATGAGTTAAAAAATCCAATGAGCCATGGAGCATCTATGATTAATCTTATTGATGAAGATAGTCAAATGGATGAGGATGACCTTGAAGTCAATGATATAATGAGGCCACCTCCCTCTAAATCTCAAAGAAAGAATTCAATAAGTGGAAGTGGATCATCCACCGCCGGTAGCAATGTGAAAGGTCCTCTTAATCTTTTTTTCTCACAAAAACCAAATGAAAAGAGAAAGGGTGAAGCTATTGACTTAGATTCTTGTAGGAAGAATTTAAGGGAGCGCACTGTAGATGCTTTTGCAAGGTGGATGTATGATGCGGGGCTACCTTTTAATTGTGTGAATTACACCGATAGTTTTGGTAAATTCATTGAGGTCGTAGGCCAATATGGCCCAGGAATGAAGCCCCCTACCTATCACGAAGTAAGAGTTCCTTGTCTAAAAAAGGAGGTGGAGAAGACAAACAAGAATGTTGAGGAGCATAAGGCGCAATGGAAAATATATGGTTGTTCCATTATGATGGACAAATGGACTGCAAAAAATGGAAAAATGGTCATTAATGTTTTGGTGAATTCTCCGAGAGGTAGTGTGTTTCTTGAATCTTATGATGCTAGTGACTCCTCAACCGATTCCAATAAAATGTTCAACTTGTTTGAGAAGACAATATTGAAAGTTGGACCGGAAAATGTGGTTCAAGTTGTTACTGATAACGCAAGTGGGAATAAAAAAGTGGGTGACATGTTGAAAGAAGTTTTCCCAAATATTTTTTGGACTCCTTGTGCTGCACATTGTATCAACCTGATGTTTGGTGACACTTTCAAGTTAGCCCCATATTCTACAGGTGAACAAGTGGTTCTTATTTTCTATTTTAAGTTTTTAACCTTCATGTTAATTGCTTATACTTAACTATGAAATTTGACTTCCTACAATTTTTTCTAAGGCGATCAAGATACATTCTTACATTAGTCAAAGGTCGTTGTTGTTGAACATGATGAGGAGATACACAAAACAAAGAAATTTGGTGAAACCGGCTAAGACCGGCTAAGACAAGATTCGGAACAGCTATCTTGACCTTGCATAGCTTTTACCTGCAAAAGCAAAATTTGCGAACCTTGTTCTTGTCAACCGAATGGAGTGAGAGTATCTATGCAAATGAAGCTCTTGGGAAAGAAGTTGCGAGATTTATTATTGGTCCATATTTTTGGAATGACACTATTCATGCACTTAAAGTTGGTAATCCTTTGGTTATTGTACTTCGTTTGGTGGATGGAGAGAAAAAACCACCAATGGATACATTTATGAAGCCATGGATAGGACTAAAGAAGCTATTGAGAAGGCATTAGATCATGATAGGAGG
This sequence comes from Nicotiana tabacum, assembly GCF_000715075.1. Lineage (NCBI taxonomy): Eukaryota > Viridiplantae > Streptophyta > Magnoliopsida > Solanales > Solanaceae > Nicotiana > Nicotiana tabacum. The sequence continues at coordinate 68,651,206 of NC_134099.1, read as the reverse complement.
AAATACGAGAGAGTGTTTGAAATCATTGATAAAAGGTGGGATGATCAGCTTCACCAACCTTTACATGCAGCAGGGCATATTTTGAACCCCGAATTGTTTTACACAAACAATGAGAACAAGACTTTAGATTTAGACGTTTGGAAGGGGTATCATGCATGTGTTGCGAAGTTGGTGCCAGATGAAGCGATGCAAGACAAAATAGGGCAAGAGCTTGGTGTGTATATGCAAGCCGATGGAATTCTTGGATTAGCTTCGGCCATTAGAGGCAGAACCAAATTGGCACCAGGTGAGCAAGTTTTTTCAATTGTTTTACTCTTAAGAGCTTTAACTTTTAAGTTATTAACTTCTAAAATAATACTTCTACAGTTGAATGGTGGATGCAATTTGGTTATGAAGTTCCAAACTTGCAACAATTTGTTATTAGCGTTCAAAGCTTAACTTGTAGCTCATCCGGATGCGAGAGAAATTGGAGTGTTTATGAACATGTGAGAAGCTATATTACATTATTACTAAATTAAAGTTTATCTCAATTATCCTAAGTACTCCTCTTAATTACTTTCCACATCTTATTATGCAGATTCATACTAAGAAGAGGAACAGGCTTGAGCTAAAGAAACTCAATGATCTCGTGTTCGTAAAATATAATAGAACATTGGCTCGTCGTTACAAAGCTCGCAATATCATTGATCCAATTTTATTGGATAACATTGATGAAGCAAATAAATGGTTAACCGGAGGCCCCAAAAATCATGAAGAAGATGAAGTGTTTGAAGGAGAAGGTCTCACTTTTGGTCATGTTGCTATGGCAAGTGGAGTTGAAGAGAATGTCTATGGTTTTAGGGGAAGTACTTTAAGGAGGAAAGAAAGAGTATCTACAAGTACAAGTACATGTACAAGTACAACCCTAATTAATGAAGCCTCCAATGAAGAAGAAGATGATGATGACCAATATAATAACTCGAACATGATGACACTTCAAGAGTTTGGAGATGTTGTTGAAGAATAGGATGTTGCTCCTTTTGTGATTTTGTTTTGCATTTGCTTAATATGTTATGACTTTTGAGGATTATTCACTATCTAGTTTTAGTATCTATTATTTGCTTTTTGATTCAAGAATTGAAATATTTGCTTAATATGTTATTTTTAATGAGTTCTTAGCCATTTATCTATGCCTACTTTATTTTTTTTATTTATGTGTTAAATTGCGCTTCACATGAAAAAAGCGCGCGCTTCGGTGAAGCGAGGACTCGTCGCTTTTTTGCGCTTAACGCTTTCCAAAACACTGGGTGGTCGTGGTGGTGGAGGTAATAAGCGTTGTGATAGATTTGGTGGCTGATTTTGAACCACCAAGCATTCAACTAATTCAATCAAATTCTCCATTGATTACTTCAGGCCATTTAGCTGCACTTTAATTTCTTCATCGTCTCGTTCAAAGACTGTAGTTCTTAATTTTTGAATTTTTAATTGAAGATCGATTAGAGAGAATCCCGAACTTGCTACTAGCTTGTCTGGGGACATGACGAATAAGATAGTAAACTAAGAATTCAAAATTGGAACCTATGCTCGAATACCAAATTGATGTACTTTCAAGGTTTCGTACCTCTCAAGCACAAAAAACAAAACCCCGCTAAATTTTTTCACAAAAATAGCGAAAATACTCACGTAAGAAGAATGTAAAATGAAAAGAACCTTACTCACACGTTCTTCAATCCCGCAAGATTGCAAGAAGCGTTGAATAAAGAAAGACGAGCCAACCAAAAGAGAAATCACGTTTTTGAAGCAAGAGCTTAGAAAAACTAATCTCTAACCTTTATTTTCAGCATATTGAGCCCTTTACGTAGGCCTTACAATAAGTAAAATTGATGAGACTAGGGAAAATTAATCCTAATTGAACTAGACTAAGAATAAGGTTAAGAAAAGCCCATTCTAACTAAAATAGGAAAAGGAATTCTAATAGGAATGGGATACCAACTATCAATCATAGTTTGACATGAACTACGAATATAATCCTACTAAAAGAGGAAATAAGAAATCCTAATCTTTATGGAAAAGAAATCCTAATCTTAAATGGATTCTTGTACTTGTTGATTTCTTGGATTCTAGGCCTTCTTGATCTTGCATCAAGAAATCAGATAAGGTCTCCTAAAAGGAAAGATTATCGAAGTTGAAGCATCAGTAAACTAAGATAGGCTAGGACGCACATTATATGCACGTTTGTGACATGACAACTCTTTAAGGACTAAAGTAGGTCACACATGGAAAAGAATCCAATTCAACTTCCCCCTCTCCACAAAACTAACATACAACTAAAATGAAAAAAAACTTATCACATAAAAACGAAAGGTCATGAAGAACATGTCAGTAAGAAGAACATCACAGAGCTCGATGTGAGGTAGAGATGCACATTACTTTGCATGTGGTTCACTTGAATAACGCATCATTGCAGGAATGAGCTTTCTCGGGTTCAAACTTTTAGTGGTCATCCATGACTCAACAGTTTCATATGCATCAAGCATGATGAGGTCTGGCGCAAACTTGTACTGTAATAGAACAAAAGAATCATCACTTCAAGCAATAAAAATTTCACAGATTCCGGCTAAGAAGTTCTCAGCCAAGTAGGGCATGGTGCTTTACAGTAGAACTTAATAGTTTTTAATGATACCTGAAGTTCCATTGAAACATTAGGCTTCTGAAGAACCTGTAACGCCTTCTTCGCTTCTCCTTGCTGAGTATTTACATGGAAAAAGAAAGACAAATTAGGTTTCACGCCAACAGTCAACTAATGCACCAAGTTAGTGTTACTATGAGCACAAAATGCAGAACGCATCCAAAAAGATCCAAGAATTATTTTTCTTTCCTTAGTCTTATTCATAAGTGTGCATAAAGCAGAAGCATGCAAGTTGACAGAAGTTCATGCTATATGCCTATTGCAATCTCAAAGAAAGAAACTTCGTTTCTCAGGAAATTCGCACAGCGGAAGATCCTGAAGTTGAGACGTTCTACACCAAAAATATTCTCTTAAATAAAGATATTCGTGCTTGGATGGCGGCCCAAGATCAGCCTTCATGAAAACCTTATAACTCCTATTTTGTAGCTGCTGCGCAGCTATTTATTTATTGTAGGTAAATGTTTTAAACATTTTTGCTGTGATGTTCAAGAATGGTTCAGAATGTAAGTGTTCATACGAGGTTGGGGTGGGGTTGGACCAAGATCTCCAAAGATTATACAAGGAAAAAGGTAGAGGAATCAGTAAATAAAATACGTGTTATATGCATCAAACACTCTCCAGAGGAGTCCATTGAAAATGAGTGTAGACTGGGAAGTCCAAGCAAAATGCAAATATCACTCCATATCATCTGCACATTTAAGAGTATAACCCGAAGAAGAGAGCACCATGGCAGAGTACACTACTAACAGTATAACAAGGTTCACTCTCTGAAAGTAAAAAGGCTACCAGAAGAACAGTAGCTCTGAAGCTCCAGTACAACCTCAAAAATGGGTACTACTAGCAAATCTCAATGTACTTCCAACTCACAGTATGCCATAGTATCGTTAAAAAAAACATGTAATTATTCCAAATCTGCACCAACTCTTATGCCTTTTAACCACCCACTTCCACGACCTTATTCGACATCCCACTCTCAAGCATTCCATGACAATAATAAAAAGCAAGGTAGAGAGAGTAGATCACCATGTTGCATACAACTGTATGAAGAGAAAGATACGTTAACGACTCCCTATGAGAAGGATCAGAAATCATACTCTTGAAATGTGAAATAGGTCCTTGGGACCCATTCAATGTTAAATCTAATTCTTAACAGTATATTTAAGTCTTGAGAGAAAACTGAACTAACAGTCATACGCGCAAATTACCCCCAAGTACTCGCACCTAACTCTGAATCTAAACATTCACGACCGACAAATGATTTGTGAACTTTGGACTTAGAGAGAGAAAGAGACTCCTACTTCTCTATAGAAGCAAGGAAATTCAACCTTTAGTTTTATAAAGATGTCTTGACTTGGCCAGCTCGGGACATGGAAGAAAGCTGTCGGAAAGTGAAAGCCGGTTTAGAAACCAGGTTTAGAATCCAAATAAATACGCAGAGAGAAGAAAAATACTTTTGAGAACTTTCTTAGTGAGTAACTTGCAAGGTGGGTTGGTTCTTCAGAGATGATCTCAGACTGGACAGCTGAAGCTTGGCGAATGAAAATGGGATTAACATCAAAGCAGGACTGTACTTTCTTTTTTAGATTTTACAAGGGAAGCTAGAGGGTTTTTCAAGAAGTCCAAAAATGGATGAAATGGGAGTATTTGAAGCTGGAGAGATTGTCAAGGTGTAGGCTATGTAGAGAAAAGGGTATGCGAAGGTGTTATTGCAGTGAATATTTTCAGCGTTTCGGCGCACACGTGGAGTGTGGACTTGTTTAGAAGGGTGGGGGATATCTGTGGCGCATGAACGATATGTCCAGAGTGAGTTTGTGAAGAAAGGGGGAAAATTCCAGTATCCATGGTGATGGTGGCTAGGGAACTCTGTTACTGGTTATGACTTTCCGAATTTGAGCCGGAGGTGCTTAATGCTAATGGGGAGGTGCACAGAAGTAAGGAATGGAGGAAGTGAAGGGATCGTATGGGGGAGAACAGTCGGAGTTCAGAAAATTTGAAGGACGGACTGTCTAGCTGAAAATATGGTGTTCAAGCCGGTAACAGTTGATTGGAATGAAATGGAGGAGGGGGAATCAAATTGGTAAAAATTAAATATAGAATAAAAATGAAAGGACAGCAATACCCCAGGATTAGTGAACCGGTTTAGAGAAAATTTTGAAGTGATTCACTGAAAACTCTGGCTTTAACCGTGAGAACCATCTGGGCCGACCGGTCCAAAGTATATCCCCCCAGAAATCCCCCCTGGAACGAAAGTGTCACTGATTGATGATCACTATTAGGCAGTGATAGCACCAGAAAAAGCCATGGCACCACATGGTAGAGCTCATAGATGACCATTAATGGAGTACAATCAAAGGGAAAGGTGAAGGGAAGTGTCCTGAGGCTCAAAAGAGTGTCCAAACTCGATGGGCTCACTTCCTCCCGCGAGTAGTAAGCCAGGCAGCAGTTGCGAGGCAGTTGAAAGGGTCGTCCGAAGTTGGTGGGAGCTGGAACAAGCCAAAAATGCAAAGAAAGCCACATAACCTTTATTTCTTCAATTTCAGAAAGAGCGACAGGCTTAGGTAAAAGAAAGGAAGAGCTGAAAAGTACTGGAAGATGTCTTCCAAAGCACGATACTTATTTTTCTAGGTCAAACCCCATGCAAAATGTTTCTTGGCAGTCATTGAAAAGTCGATATTGTTGAATTTTCTGATGGTCGGGCACTAATCAGTGGCATTTAAGGTGCAAGGAGATCAGGGGTTGGTAGAAAGGGATGGGGTGGTGGAGGAGCAGCAAAAACAGGTTGATAGTTGAGGGCAGGCGGCGAACTCACTTGTCCCAACTTTGGGATGTTTTGGAGTTTCATTTGAAGGAAAGGTGGATAAAGTTATTGGACACTTACTTGATATAGAATAACAGAACAAGAGTCAAAAGGAGATGTAGGTGTAGAAACAAAAATTTTAAGAGGGGAAGAGGCACTAGAGGGCGACACAAAAAGGGGATGGCAATATGGTGTCTACGATAGGAGGAATAAGGAGATGGGAAGGGGAAAGGAGGTGGGAAAAGAAATAGTTTTGTTTGATGGATATTAAAATCATTAGTTGAAATGTTTTAGAGGGATGACTGACTCGAACAAAAGGGCTGTCATCAAGGTGCAGATTAGAGAATGATGGGGTAGCGTTGCTGTCTTTTCAGGAAACTAAAATGGGAACGGCGTAGGATAGTGTTGTGAGAAATGTGTGAGGAGGAGATGGGTAAAATATGACTTTATACCTGCTAGGGGGAGCTCTGGAGAAATACTTTTACTTTGGGATGAAAAGAAGTTAGATAATATGGAGGTGAATAAAGGGGGGCTCATGTTAGTAGCGCGATTTAGAAATATGGGAAATGGGATGGAGTGGAGATTCCAGATGTGTATAGTCCTGTGGGGCAAGGGTCTAAGATAACTTGAGATGAGATGGTGGGTGTTTTGAGGGAAAGGAATATTCCAGGATGCTGGGAGGGGACTTTAACACTATTAGATTCCCGGTGGAAAGGCTTGGTTGCAGGGTGATGCCTAGGTTAATGGAGGAGTTCTCGAAATTTATATAACACCATTTTCTTATTGGTCTTCTTTTGCCAGATTCACTTGGCCCATGTTGGAGGACTCAATATCTAGATCGATTCTTGGTATCCGATACCTGAGAGGAGTTGTCTCCGAATGCGACACAGATTCCCCTTCCTCTATTGATAATACTATGTCTCCAAGAGGTCCAAACACTATTTCCTCTAACAGATCTGTATAACTGGACAAGTATGGAGGATACAAAGGTAATGATTAAGAGATCTTACATATTTACCAAAAGCTGATTGAGGAAATCTTACTTAAGGGAGTCAAGTCCATCTCTACTTTTGTACACTTGCAGTATCCCCTTTGTGCTGAAATCAATTGCATCTATTCTGGAGAAGGTGGTTTAATAAGCCTGTCCTCTTGCAGAGGCAAGTCGAGCCCCTCAATCCTCGAAGAAGAGCGAAACTTCCCAGATTGGTTTTAGTGTGCAGTGATTTTTAACTTTTTCTAAGATAACCCTCCATGTTGATCAATGAGTGCACTCTGGTAGATCCTAAAAATCGCTCACATCCAATAATTCTTCCCATATCCAATCTCCAACAATTCCGAGTGGGGAATATTCTCCTTAAAAAAGGATGGCTAAATTGAGCTAAATAGATTCCCAAAATCAGGAAGTTGAATGGTTAGCAATCATTTTGTCGTAACAATTGAAACCTATGTTGTCTCACATCAAAGAATTCCCCCGGACAGCCGATTGCAACTACAGCCATCCAGTTCATGCCGTGCTAACTGGAACTCTCTATCAGAATAGGAAATGCATCCAGTTAACGATGCAAACTTATACTCTAAAATGGTCAATTTCAGTACTTCATTAATCGTGACTGGTCAGAATTTCAAATCCACATCTCCAAACTTACTTCCAGGTAGCGGTCGGTTCAAGAATTCCAATCTAATCTTCACTAACCTATCCGTCAACTTCAACATCATAACCTTAGTCCTCTGAAGAGTTGAAGATAAAGGTGATCCACTGGCCAAGATTTCCTCATTTGTACCTGTACATAACTCATGGAGGCAGAAAACTGGCTCATCACCAGTTGCCAGCCAATCACCTGCCAGACAAATCCTCATGCTTTGGAGCCATGTCCACCTACCCTATGCTAATTTTGAACCACAAGGATAATCACTATTGACCTTTTCCTAGGTATGGTATCATAAACATGCTCCAAACTGCTCCATTTTCAGCAAATCTTACCTTTACCTTCTGATCATAGCTCCAATTAAGTGGTAGCACCCCAGAAACTTATATCCTCGACCAAATTGTGCTAATGAATTGTTTCCTGCATTCAAATATTTCATCTCAAGTCTTCTCAATGTTATGTTTGACTACCTCTGAGGACTTTAGCCAAGCTGTGAAGAAAGTCATCCTCACATATAATTTGTGGATTAGAGGAGAGAGCACTATAAACGATTTCATAGTGGCCGTAGTCTATCTCTTGACATTGACCTCATGAATAACACATAGGTCAAGGGGAATATCTCATATCTCTCATTGCATAAAATAGTTGAAAGCCCCACACGAGGAAGCCCCAATAATAAGATTGCCGTTTCGCAATCTAATGACATCCGACAGGAATACTTGCGAGAATTCTATTATACACCAGATCTAGGAAGAAACTCTAGCATGAAAGACAACATTCCACCTCTGATTGTGGAGGGAAATAATTTGCACCAAACAAAGGAAAAATAAGACAAGTATCCAAAATATAAACATTCCTCTGGCAACCCCTTACAAAAATAAAGAACAGCATAAAAGTGGAGATAGAGAAATTATTTAACAAATGAAAAAAGACAAGCCAATGAAGTAAACCAGCATCTCAAAAGATACATAAAAATAACAAACCTGAATGTAGTGGTGAAGCACAATTTCGTATTGCTCCTTTAGACTAGCAAAGAACACTAATTCGTCAACCCTACCGTAGCTACAACAGAAAAAGTAACAACATAGAGGACAAAAGGTCAGCCAAAAACTACTACAACATATTAGGGAAGGAACAAATGACAAATATATGAAGGGAAGAACATTGAACTTTTACAAAGAAAGAGTCCCTTCTTTCTAAAGAGTTCCTTCTTTCTTTTCCCCAGATAACAATAGATTTCATATCGTTTCATGAGATTTCAGCCTGAAAAAGGTTGCGGGTCACAGCACTTAAAACGCCAAACATGTACGCGAGGTGAGACTATGACATGCTCACTTGTACAATCAGCAATTAGCATGATATGAAAAATACGTACTATGTTTCTTGGAGGAGGAGGAGATAAAAAAGATGAGTAATTGGACTGAAAAGAGCAAAAATTTATAAGAATCAGATTGTAAACCAAGCAAGAGATCAATTGCCAAATAAGCTACCTTTCCAGTAGCTTCATTGTGGTTGCTTCATCCAATACATCCTTGCAGTCACTTAGGAAAGCACGAAACTCCTTAATGAGTGATTGGTACTCGGTATTATTACTGTCCAATGCACTGTCATCTTCCAGAAGCAGCCGATTGATCTGCAACAAGATGTACGAAATCAAATCTAGAAAAGGCCAATCATCCATGTTCAAATAACAGCCACCATGTAATCACTTAAAGAATACACTTTGGTCTGAAGACGGATAAGTGGAATCATTCCATAATGTTCAGCTTCCTCATATCACATTATGAGAGCAAAAACGAGAGATATTGATGATTTAGTCATTTGGTACGAATGACGGGCCAATATATAGGTGTCAGACACAATACATACATGATACTTGTAAATATGACAATATCTAACTTAAAGTTTAATATTTAAACATTCTAGATTTTGATATCCGATTACAAATGAACATTATAACTTCCATCCTCAAACTCGAGATGGAGAAACATAGAAAAATAAATAGTTGTCTGAATAACAGAAAGTCGCCAAAAACAATCAAAGTCCAACCAAGAGGTTTTGGAGAGATTCAATGCTGAAGCGCTGAGGCGGATCCAGAATTTGGAGTTCCGGGTGCCAGTGCTTAGAACATAGATATGTTGCAATTTATACAGTCCAAATATGGTATATATTTGGTCGGTTTGATCTATTTTGAGTTTCGGTTCGGGTTATTCATCTTTTCCATTTATGTAGACAAACCAATCGAACGAAAAATTTAATAATTATGACAACTTGGAGCAAAGTATAAAACTTCAATAATTTTACTAATATCATAAAAGTACATCATTCATTTGCAATTATACTCGACGAATTTCATATTCTGAAAACTGCCACTAGAATTAGAAACACTTTCTTACAAAACAAAAGTTTAATCCAACTCAATTTAGTAATTTAGTACAATTCCAGAATTAAAATATGGAGTATGTATTTTGTACAAGAAAAAAGAGTTCGCTATCGATGCATATTTAGATACTCAAAGCAGACGCCGAAAGATATAAGAAGAGTGAAAAAAGAAATACATTTGTCGAACGACCAACCAATAGGTGAAACCTTGAAAGTTACTTAGTCTCTACTACGATCATAGAGATTCTGACATCATGTGGGAAAATAAGAGAAGAAAAGAAATATATAAATGATTTGGATGACCTGATGAATACAAGACACACCAAATTACAAGTGTCAGATACAATACATCTGTTATTATTTTTTTTTTTGATAAGTAATTAAAGATATTATAAATTTATGCACTAAGCCAGTGCATCAGGCATAATTACAGGTTGTGCAAACCCTCTATTGTATCTAGCATTCCATCTACATCATGTTCAATTACCAGGTTGCACCAAAAAGCTAACAAAAAAATACATCTCTGTTTAAGGCTGTGAATATTGCTCGACGTGCCTTCAAAAATTCTATTGTTTCTTTCAAGCCAGACAGTCCATCAGATGGCTTGAGGTATGGTATTCCAAGTTCTTAGAGATTTCTTACTAATCCCCTCTCTGCTCCAACCTTGCAAGAGCTCAACAATTGATTTTGGCATGGCCCAACTCATGCCCAAAATTACCAGAAACATATTCCACAGCTGCCTAGTGACCCTACAATGCAAGAAGAGATGGCCAATTTCTTCCGGATGCTCTTCACACAATGGACATCTACTGCACAGTTGAAACCCCCTCTTTTGGAGGTTTGATTGTGTAAGACAAGCCTCCCGAGCAAGAATCCAAGAGAAACAAGCAACCTTTAAAGGAGCCTTGCTTCTCCAAACCTTTTCCCAAGGACATAATACCCCGTCGCTGATAGAATCCAGCATGTGGTAACAACTTTTGACTGAAAAGAGACGATATCTAACTTACAAAAATAACACTTCGTCATTTCTTATATTCTATTTCTAACACTATAACACAACACTCAACATTTTAACACCCAAAACCAAAGCATTTAAATATAATTAAAAGCTTCATATCCCACATACATTTTCCATTTAGAGTGCTTATTCTCTTCTGAGTTTGTTAATGGTGATCAGTCATCACCCCAGCTACTTTCCCACTCTTAATCCTACGACCTAGAACTTTAGCAATAACTAGCTTAGTAACTCTATTTGATATAAAGACTCGCTAAGTGACAAAAATGATTAACAATGAGTCAGAAGTTAGCCCGTGGCTTAGCAGGGCAGATCCAGAACTTGACCGCAGTAGGTCCTACTAAAGGTTAAAAAAGGACAGCATTGTGTGCTAAACTTCCATTATACACGGCGCTTGAGGAAGATCAAGACACAAAGGATCTATTGTATACAATCTTACTTTACATTCCTGCAAGAGGTTTCCACGGCTTGACCCGTAACCTCTTGTTTCTACTAAAGCCTGAAGCTAACAAAAACATAAAAAGAATGCAACTTGTCAAACGCAAATCGCATGTTATCAGTCCCCACTCTCAAGGGTTTCACCAATGAAGCAAAGTAGTTAAAAGCAAAAAGCACCAAAAAAATGCCAAATTTTATTGAGGCTTTAAGCACAAAGCTGAACTAACATGTGGACCTTAACGAACAAAGGCGCTAAGAAAAGATTTCATATGTAATGCAATTAAAAGTAACTACAAAGTACAAACAATGACTATTAGGACAAAAGAATTCAAATAACTATATTTAAGCTAATTATAGGAAGAAAAAATGGGAAAAAGCATTAAAAAAATTCCAAATCTAAAGTAAGCGCCTATGACCTCTATACTTGTCCAAAGTGAAACTATTATCACCTTGAGGCATGGACAAGCAGACTTGTGGTAGGCAGTGCTATCTACGTGTCATCGCGTGTATATCCCGTTAAAGACTTTTTTCATCTTTCTTTCTTCCTCGAAAAATGGATGTGTGCTGGAGTTTTGGTTATCCAACCAAGCTTTTCCTTTCAGACATGGAGTTTAAGAGTTTGGTAGAACAAAAGGAGATGAGAGGGAGTAAGAGAGGTGTTTTGGGTAAAGAAAAAGGGAAGGAGATTGGTTTGCCGACAATGGAGTTCGCTAGCACTTCCCGTAATTTCCTTTTCGGAATGGAGTTTTGGTTTCCCTTTTCAAATCTAGAGATTAATTCTCCGACTAAAAAATGGATTTGAGAGAGAGTGATATGTGAGAAGGCACGGGAGAAAAATATGATATATATTGATATATTTTGTGTGATGCAATACAAGAGGTGCTATTTATAGCTACTCTATACAAAGGGATACTACTCCTATTCCAATGTGGGACAATTACATAGCTATCTCTAACACTCCCCCTCAAGCCGGAGCATATAAATCATATGTACCAAGCTTGTTACATATATAATCAATGCGAGGACTAGTGAGGGACTTGGTGAAAATATCTGCAAGTTGATCATTCGATCTCACAAACTTCGTAGATCTCCTGAGAGTATCTTTTCTCTGACGAAGTGACAATCAATCTCAATGTGTTTAGTTCTCTCATGAAACACCGGATTTGATGCAATATGAAGTGCAGCTTGATTATCGCACACAAGTTCCATCCGACTAATTTCACCAAATTTCAACTCCTTGAGCAATTGTTTGGTCCAGACTAGTTCACATGTTGCCATAGCCATTGCTCGGTATTCTGCTTCTGCACTAGACCGAGCAACTACATTCTGTTTCTTACTTTTCCAGGACACCAAATTTCTTCCTACTAAAACACAATATCCAGACGTAGAACGTCTATCAGAAGGTGATCCTGCCCAATCAGCATCCGAGTACCCAACGATCTGCTCATGACCTCGATCCTCAAACAGTAATCCTTTACCTGGAGCTGATTTTATATACCGGATAATGCGGACAACTGCATCCCAATGACTATCATAGGGAGAATTCATAAACTGACTTACAACACTCACAGGATAAGAAATGTCGGGCCTAGTCACTATGAGATAATTTAATTTACCAACCAGTCGCCTATAGCTTGCAGGATCGCTAAGCGGCTCCCCCTGTCCAGGCAGAAGTTTAGAATTCGGATCCATCAGCGTGTCAACAGGTCTGCAACCTGTCATCCCTGTTTCCTCAAGAATGTCTAACACATATTTCCTTTGAGAAATAACAATACCTGAGCTAGATTGAGCAACCTCAATACCTAGAAAGTACTTCAATCTGCCTAGATCCTTAGTTTGAAAGTGCTGGAAGAGATGCTGCTTCAGATTAGTAATACCATCCTGATCATTACCCGTAATAACAATATCATCAACATAGACTACCAGATAAATACATAGACTTGAAGCAGAGTGGCAATAAAACACAGAGTGATCAGCTTCACTACGAGTCATGCCAAACTCCTGGATAACCGTGTTGAACTTACCAAACCAGGCTCGAGGAGACTGCTTTAGACCATAAAGTGACCGACGCAAGCGACATACAAGGCCACGAGACTCCCCTGAGCAATAAAACCAGGTGGTTGCTCCATATAAACCTCATCCTCAAGATCACCATGAAGAAAGACATTCTTAATGTCCAACTGATAGAGGGGCCAATGACGAACTGCAGTCATGGATAGAAAAAGTGAACTGATGCCACTTTAGCCACCGGAGAGAAGGTATCAATGTAATCTAGCCCAAATATTTGAGTGTATCCTTTGGCAACAAAACGTGCCTTAAGTCGATCAATCTGGCCATCGGGACCATCTTTGACTGCATAAACCCAACGACAACCAACGGTAGATTTACCTGAAGGAAGAGGAACAAGCTCTCATGTACCACTTGTATGTAAAGTAGACATCTCGTCACTCATAGCCTGTCGCCATCCTGGATGAGACAATGCTTCACCTGTAGACTTAGGGATGGAAACCGAGGACAATGAAGATATAAAAGCATAATGGGGAGATGACAGACGATGATAACTCAAACCAACATAATGAGGATTAGGGTTTAGTGTGGTCCGTATACCTTTTCGAAGTGCAATCGGTGTACTAGGAGCAGGATCCGCAGTAGGAGCCGTGTCAGGTGCAGGACAAGAACCAGATGGGCCTGATGTAGGGCGCAAACGACGATGATAAGTCAAGAGTGGTGTTCGTGTGGCTGGGGAACTAGGAGGGATAACACTGGACTCCTCAAAAGTTGGTATGGGTGAAACCTTTGTGGTTGAAGGTGGAGGAGGATTACTAAACTCCTCAAAAGTTGGGATAGGTAAGACCTCAGATATGTCATGGTGGTCAGCAGAAGTGACATCAGTTGTGAAGAAAGGTTTAGACTCGAAAAATGTGACGTCAGCTGACATAAGGTACCTATGAAGATCAGGTGAATAACAACGATATCCCTTCTGAACACGAGAATAACCAAGGAAGACACACTTGAGAGCACGAGGAGCTAACTTATCTTTCCCCGGGGCTAAGTTATGAACAAAACATGTGCTCCCAAAAACCCGAGGTGGAAGAGGGTATAAGGCTGACTGGGGAAACAATATTGAATGTGGAATCTGACCCTTGATGGGAGATGAAGGCATCATATTAATCAAATAACAAGCTGTGAGAACTGCATCGCCCCAAAAACGCAGCGGAACACGAGACTCAATTAGAAGTATGCGAGCAGTCTCAATAAGGTGCCTATTCTTTCTTTCTGCAACCCCATTTTGCTGAGGGGTATAAGGACAAGATGTCTGATGAATAATTCCATGAGAAGACATAAACTGCTGAAACTGAGAAGATACATATTCTAAGGCATTATCACTGCGAAAAATGCGGATAGAGACACCAAATTGGTTTTTGATTTCAGCACAAAAACTCTGGAATATAGAGAATAACTCAGAACGATCTTTCATTAAGAAAAGCCAAGTACATCTTGAGTAATCATCAATAAAGCTAACAAAATAACGAAATCCCAAGGTTGAACTGACTCTACTAGGACCCCATATATCAGAATGAACCAAGGAGAAAACAGACTCTGCATGACTCTCAACACTACGCGTAAAGGAAGCTCGGGTATGTTTCCCAAGCTGACACGACTCACAATCTAATCTAGACAAACTGGATAAACTAGGCACCATCTTTTGAAGTTTGGATAAACTCGGATGTCTTAAACGTCTGTGGATTAGATCTGGAGGATCTGTAACTAGACATGTTGTGGAAGGACTGAGCGAGTTAAGGTAGTAAAGACCTTCTGATTCACGACCTGTACCAATTGTCCGTCCCGTACTGCGGTCCTGCATAATAAAAGAATCATCAATAAAATATATACTACAATTGAGGGCACGAGTCAAACGACTAACAGATGCAAGACTAAAAGGACAACCAGGAACATAAAGAACGGAATCTAGGGTGACAGAAGACAATGGGTTGGCTTGTCCAACTCCTTGTGCCTTAGTTTGACATCCATTGGTTAAAGTAACAGTAGGAAGAGACTGTGAATATACAATATTCGACAAAAGTGATTTATTACCAAAGATATGATCAGAAGCGCCTGAGTCCATGACCCATGGTCCAAGAGTACTAGACTGGGAAACACAAGCAAAAGAATTACCAGCAATAGGAGTATCAGTCTGGGCAACTGAGGCTACTTGTGGAGATGTTTGCTTATTTGCTCGATACTGAAGGAGCTCATTATATTCTTCTTTAGATACAGAAAAACCCTGGTTACCTGTAGTCTCGCTCTGAGCAACGTAGGCATTTTTGGGTGGACGGCCATTTAAGGAATAACACATTTCGCGAGTGTGTCCAAGTTTGTGACAATAAGAACACTTGGGTCTAGATCTCCCAAAACGATCGCCTCCTCATCTATTCTCCATAGCTTGAGATGCCCGAACATCCACTGTCTGGGATGCAAGAACAGAGGAATCAAGTATCTGTGATGAAATCACTGGGTGACTTGGTGCTGCAGCAAGGCGAAGTAATCGAGAGAATAATTCATCAACTGTAGGGACAGTCGGACTCGCCAAAATCTGGTCTCGTACTGAATCAAGATCATGAGGAAGTCCAGCGAGTGTAAGAACTAGAAACATTTTCTATCGCTGCTCTTGTTGTTTTGACACACTAGCAGAAACTGGCATCAATGTCTTAAATTCCTCCATGACTGCCTGTACCTGACCCAAGTAAGTAGACATATCTAATTCTTGCTTCTTAAAGTTTGTCATCCGTGATATCACATCATAGAAGCGAGATATATCATTAGTGTATAACGTACGAGCCTTTGCCCAAACCAAATAACATGTCTGGAATGGCCGAAACAAAGGCATCAACTTAGAATCAATAGAACGCCACAAGATGCTACATAATTGAGCATCAATTTTTGCCCAAAGCGCTATCGCCTTTTCATCTCCTTCGCTAGACTGTTTAATCAGATGATCTTGCACACCTTGACCTTTACACCACAACTCGACAGATGAAGCCCAAGCTAAGTAGTTTGAACCTCCCATTAAAGGTTCCGAGGTAATCATAACATTAGAGTTTCCAGAACTCATGCTTTTAGACCCAAAAACATCAATTCCCAAAGACATCTTGTAAATTATTACCAAATAAGAGAAATAATCAACTGTAATCCACTGAAAATAGAGTAAGGAACACTGAACCAGAATAGGAAACTACTGTAGCAGTTGGAAAGTTACTGTTGCAACCGGAAAATATTCAAAGTGGTCGGAATGAAATAAAAACAGTAGGGGTAGGATCGGAATTACAAGAAGACTCAACTGTTCTGAAGGAACTTTTTCAAAAAATGGCCGGAAGTCCCTTTTTTTTTTTTGAAATCACTATTCACACCGGAAAAATAAAAAAGTGGTCGGAATTTGGTGTAACCTGGATGGGTAGGCTCGGAATTGCAAGGGAAACAATCTGTCCTGAAGAGTCGTCGCCAAAAAATGGCCGGAAGGTGGCCCACGCAACGTTGGAACTTCGCCGGAAAATTTTCTTTGGACAGCTACAGTACCGCCGGAGATTTTCACTGGGATTTGGTCGTCGGACAGTGACAGTGGTAGTGTTGGATTTTGTGCACAACACTGACCGAGACAAAGCAGACGCAAAACAACTTTGAAAGTCGCCGGAAAAAAGGGTTCCGGTGACTGATTTTACTTCCCGGAATCGCAGGAATTTATGCACAGCGATAAATCTCTCACGATAGCTCTGATACCATGTGAGAAGGCACGGGAGAAAAATATGATATATATTGATATATTGTGTGTGATGCAATACAAGAGGTGCTATTTATAGCTACTCTATACAAAGGGGATACTACTCCTATTCCAATGTGGGACAATTACATAGCTATCTCTAACATGATATAATTAGCAAAAAGGAGAGAAGGATATGGATCCAATGAATACGGAGCTTGCCAGCGACGAGCAAAGTTTTAGATTTTTCCCTTTTCAAATCCAGAGTTTTGGTTTTTTTCTTTTCAGACCTAGAGTTTTGGCTTTTCGACTAAGAAATAAATTTGAGAAAGAGTGATTAGCGGTAGAGAAACCGAGAGAAGGAGATGGGTCCACCAATCATAGAGTTTGCGAGCAACAACAAAGGCGAAGAGAAATGAGCAGGGAGGGATGGAAATTCTCCGACGAAGATAAGTTTTGTTTTTCCTTTCTTTAGTTTTTCACGTGCCTCAAGCAAGGACATTTTCTCTAGCATGTGGTGTATCAAGCGGTAATAGCTCCATTTCGAACAAGAAGGGAATTAGGCAGCTCACAAAGTTTAGGTGTATAACTGTCTGGGACAAGTTTGAGGGGTGTACTTATGCCTTTTTCCAAGTAAAACTTACCAATCAGGTTTAAAACCCATCTTAAAATTTTCATTTATATGAAAAGATGTAATTTTAAGTTTTCTAAAAATTGTTTCTTGTGAAATGGCAATCTGTTAACCACCACTCCTGGGACGAAATAAGGTCTTTCCATTGTTTTTTCTCTCAAGTCTCTACAGCAGAAAAAATTGGATCCTGCGAGATCTTTTCTTGTATGACAAGAGAATGGTGATGATGGGGAGCAGGCCCCGTCCGGGGGGCATGAGAAGAACCAGGCTGATCCGGGTATGTATTTGCACCATAAAGAAAGAGCAAATAAATAAGACTCCCCTTCCCGACAACGGCTTGGAGATGACTCTAGTAAATGTTTTATTTCCTATATCTGATCACTAGAACTTCATTCAGAACGTCTTTTAACAACATATTATCAGCTTACCAACTACTGTTGGTGTCTAGTACTGCTCTTATAAAGAGAGAGCTCATGGGTGATGAGACGCATACCTAAGCACTATACTGGGTACACTAAAGTGTCACCACCCACAATCTGACTTTAACCAACGTTTGTTTTACATTTTCACGGTCCAAACCAGAACCCACCGGGTTGGGCCAAACCAGGCCAACTGAGCTGGAACTGTTACTGCTAATTCAATCATGAAACACTCCACTGGCAATGCAATTTTGAGCTTTCCAATCTGATGCCTTTCACCGGCACAAGGACCTATGGGTAACCAAGGAAAGTGCAAAGGGAATGTTAATGTCCTTCTCCTTACTAGATCAAATAAGGAACCCATGAACCATCAGAGAGTGCTCGTAAGAGATACCGTTGTTTTTTTTCAACATACAGTTTGTTAGAAAGTTAGTCTTAGTTATATATGGAAAAAGGGATTAATGTAAAGACTAGTGTCCTACATCTGATTAGACGCACAACATACATGGTAAAGTGTGTCCATAACAGACTTCAAACATAAGACAGTTGTCTCGAGCATTCTTCCAATCTTTCTCATATCCTCACAGACCATTTCTGCTTCCAGAAGCAGATTCTAACACCAGTTCCTACTTTGCCTTTCATTATACTCCTTCATAGAGCTTTCCATGTGGATGCATCATTTGATTGGTTCTCTATGCCAATTTGGGCTCCATCTTTTAAACAATGAACGCAATGCTTGATCCTTCAAAGAACTTCCAAATATTAGTTCTTAGTATGGCTCTACTAAATACCCTCAAGTTCCTAAACACTAAACCTTCCTTATTAGGAAGGTCACTGTTTTCCAATTAATAAGATGGTACTCTTTTACCTTCCCATATCCTAGAATATTACCTAGTACTTTCTCCAACCTCTATGCCAGACACCAGTACAGGTGGCAAAGACATGCTGTAAATCGGATGATCCAGGAAACCTATCATCCACACATAATAGGAACTGGAAACAGAGATATTTATAAGGCTAGCTTTCAGAACATATTTACAGTTGGTGAAACCAGGGAAAAGAAAAATAACAAACTTTTAATCAAACAAGCTCAGTTCAAAAAGAGATGAACCTTATCAAGATATAATTCAGTTGCCCATGTGGAAATCATTGTTATTTGGCACTTTTCATCCTTTGAAAGATTATCAAGCTTCCGCAGGAGAAATGTTCTCAATGCATCCTGCAAGCAAATGGTGTTATATCCTGGAAATTTTCAAGTAATTCTATTATTTGCGGCTGTTTTTCTTTTCAAAGTTCCAGATATTACAAGTCAGAAAACTGAAAAAAAATAAAAATTCAGCCGTAGACCAAGAAATACCTCTCATTATAACCTGAGCAAAATTTAATAGTGGCTGGATATGAAGACAGCAATAAGGATCAGAACTAAGATGAAACTAGAGATTTGTTGTAAAAAGAGTATGTCATATCTATGCAAAGATAGGGTCATTATCTTCATGAAGAATAATTGCTTCATAGTATGACATGCATAGGACTGCTAAGCAAGAAGACAATTACGAGAAATTAAATTTCAATGGTTCTAAACTACTAGAATTTTTTCTAATCAGCAAACAATAAAAAGTTTCATTAACAACCAGCACTAAGATGGTACAGCACATCAGTACAAAGAAGTTCCAAAAACAATACTGGAATATCTATTCTACAATCAGCAGACAAAAGCAACAGCATCACTCAAGTCCTGATGTAGACTGTGTAAAATAAACATGGGTATACCATTGTATACGGGTGTTTTCAATTCGCCCTTTACTTAATAATATTTATTACCTTATCAAAAATAAACATGTTATCAAAATGTTAGTATTTTAACAGTTGATAGACCAATAAAAATTCAGTATGCTATGTCTGGGTTTCATAAGCAATAATTTCATACAAGTAACGCAACACTAAATGCAGTAACCTATAATGAGTCTCTGCAACGGACTCCAAATGTGAAATATGAAAGTTCTAAGAAGTTTCTACAGACTAAATAAACCTGAGTCTTGAAAATGGAAGAGTGGGGAAATTAATATTCCTTGATATGAGTGTAGTTACTACTACAGATCATCGCTTCAAATGAGCAAGATCGGTCAAATTCAGATAAATTTAACCTCTTCTCTTTTTTTCCAATAAGTGAAAAAAATTATATTCTTGCATCACCATAAATCAGTGTTCTCTGATAGAATAGTCATACCTGTTCACCTATGCTAATGAACTTCAATGAGATCTCTTCAAATGATAACACATAGTTAATCTGCAACATTCATTTCTTTGCATTAGATAGGTCTCCAGTTCTAGGAATAAATACGGATTACTAGCAAGCCAATTATGTCAAACATAGTAAAAGAAAAGAAAAGAAAAGAAAAGAAAGGGACATAAAAGGGAAGCTGCCTCAACACCGTTTATGTCATTCTTCCTCAAGCAATATCTACGCCAAGGGAAACAATTTTAAGGCTGAAAACATGGTTTCTACAAGGAAATATTCAAGATGATAATCAATACATTTACAAGGATATATTCAAGACGATAATCAAATTGATATAGTATTGAAAATGTTAGGGACAGAATTTTTATGCAGAGAACATTAGTTTTTACAAGGAAATACTCAAGATGATAATCAAATTGATACTGATGAAAATTTTTAGGGATTATCTGTAGCTGACCTTCTTAAGGAGGGATTATTGGTTTTCCCTCGGGGTATTATCGAAGAAAGTATTTTTATTTATCAGAAAGGAAATTTCCAGTGGTCTTTGTAAAACAGAGTAGACATCGACATTGATTGCTACAGCAGTTTGTGGAAATATCCATTTTGCTTGTCGCAAGGAAATTAATAATTGGAAAACAAGGATCAATTTTAGCAAAGTACAAAAAAAACAAAGAACAGAGCATAAATGGAAACTGAAAGATTTGAAAAGCACTAAAAGTGGAAAATGACAAAGAACACAAAATGAAGGAAAAACAAATAAGTAGAATAATTACTTTTGCATAGAATGATGCAGCTCTGAGGAACTCCTTGGCAGCAAAAGCAGCTTCAGCCTGCATCACATTAGGTCTATGATGAAAAAGCCAAAAGAAAAAATTCAGCCTTACAAGCAACATAGTTTCTTTTGTTTATGATATTTTAGGAGATAATATTGCAGCATATATCCCAGGGCAAAAGAATAAGTCCAAATCAGCCGCGACCTGAACCAGATAAACTTGGTCTCTCTGCAGGGCATCACGACAATTAGCCAAAGCTGCAGCATATTCTTTTAAGTCCAAGTACACTTTCCACATGTCACGGCCTTCATCATTTACAGACACCTAAATTCAGATTGTCAATTTCAGAAACTGAAGCAGAAATTTAATGGGCACTACCACATCACACAAGATTCAGACAATAACTATTACCGCACCTGGAAGATGGAATTTTGGTCATATGCATAAAACAACCCAGCTGAGGCATCACTACATAAGCCAAAAATACCTCTTGAAACTGCATCAGGTGTCTGATCAAAATAAAGTTCTTCTACTATTTGTTCACTTATCCGGTTCACCACCTACAAGACGTAAACCATAGCATAACTATACAAGGTATTTAATGGTGAAATGTCCATCCTTCAGAATCAAGTGTTTTTGCTCAATAATTGCACGTTCAGGTTCTTGCCCTTGTCCTAAATCGTTGTTTCTCTGTCTTCTTTAATTTGGTAAAGGGGGGACCTTTCTCATCCTCATATTTAACAATGTAGAACAAGATAGATATTGCAAAAGATAAGATTAAGGATGCAATGCAATCTCATCTTCCCCCATTGTTATAGGTTGATTTCTAGTCAATAGAAAACGACATCCTCAGTGGTCTTCCAAAATGTTCTTCAAAAATATATTAAAATTTAATGGATAATAGCAGACGAAAGCAGATACTATCAAGAGAAACAAATGGAGTCTTTTATGTCAACTTAGGATTAATGTACAGTTGATGAATCTCAAAATTAAATACAAACTTAGTCATCAATACCAGCACTGAAAAATAGAGGTATACAAAAGAAATTTAAGGATAACGTCGCTAGCCTTATTAGGTCTAAGACTTCCACAAATTCTGTTTGAAGCTAAGAATTTGTATCAGTTGACCATTTCTGTTGGAACAAAAAGGGAAATTACATCCTATCTCTTCATGTGTAACAAACTAATATTTGTTTCATATCATGAAGCATTCAAGCTTAGTGAAGAAACAGCTAAAAATTTTGTCAGAACAAGGCTGACGCATATATGATTTGATGCACGATGCACGCTAAAGAACATCCAAAGTGATAAAGTGGAAGAATATAAGCATAACTCAAATTATTGCTTCCAAACCATTTAAGTTACAGGTTCCTTTTTAAGGTAGGTAATTATGCCATATACAACCTAAGAAAAAATTTCATACAATTCCTGTCTTTCATTTGAGCAAAGAAAAAGGCCTAGATATATCTTACTTCTCCTTATAAAGCCCAAGGTATATATTACATAGAGACAAAGGCATGCATGTACCATAATTCCAACTTTAAAAACTGATAAAACGAATTTGATATATTAAAAGGTAGATAAAAGAACAAAGTCATGGAAATACCATTAACACACCTTAACCTTGTTACCTATGAGAAGTAGGAAATGAAACTCGGATACAGCCAGAGAGCTAGGTTTGACACCTTCAACTCCTTCAGAGAATTTAGAGTAGTCCAGAAGAGCTTTGTTTTCCACAAAGTTTTCATCCCCGTTTGGCGAACTACACATGAGGTTTTCAACAATTGTAGAAAATATCAAAAAAACAAAGTGATTTAAGTATAGAACTGTGGAGTTTAAAAAAGAAATTGAACGTTAACTAACCAAGATGTAAACAAATAGTTTTCTTTTTTGGCTTAAAACGAATAGTATATATTTTTTGATAAGGAAAAACGAATATTATATATTATAAGGACAGGAGATGAGGAAAAGGATTGCAACAAAGCAAAAAAGTAAAGGAATAAGCAACAGGTGGTAGATCAACCTATGTTGCACTCCAAATTTTAGGTCACCATGGTAGATTCCTGCTCCAGAAAGCCATGCGAAGTGTACAGCCCTCCTTTGCTTGATAAAAAAGTGCAGTTCACTGAAAAAAGAGAATTTGATTACTCAAACATCATTTGCAAATGAACAGATATTTCCTTTTCTGCAAGTACTTGCAACTGAACAAATACATAAAAAGATAGCAAGTCTAACATGGTGCAAGCTTAAAAGCGTCTTCACAGACAATGAAAGTTGTGACAGCTATAACCAATGATGACGATGAAACATTACTCGCTGTGAAGGAGAGTAAGTGTAAGTGCAGATGAAACACAGGTGAGAATATTTGTCAATCCATGCCAAGACAAACTATCAAGCTCTTGACATATGTCTGATCAACCAAAAATTATTACCATTTCAAGAAAAAAATGCCTGATCAACCAAATCCAAACCCCTCCATAAATCACTTGCAATGTTCGGTCAATCATTCTCTTGATGTGGCAAATATTTGAATGCAACGAGAAGGTATCTATTCAAACATGATTGTGCACCAAAATATTTTTGATACATGAAGTCAGTTCTACTATGAACAGTAAAATTAAGTTTTTGGAAGGCATAAAATGGTTCCCCGACTGAAAGGTGCCTCTTTTTCATTTTCCTCCCAGACTTCGCGACAATTTGTTCAACTGGTTGGAAAAATGCTTCACTTTGCACATGTTGAGAAGCCACAAACGTCTCTTCCTAAACTGTAGGCCCCTTTGATGGTGGCCGGATTCCTCACTTAGCACAAGCGCGTGGAAGTGTTTATTTTCTTTCTTCTAATATCTTCTTTAGTGCCATGTAGAATTATGTGGTTCTAGATCATCTAAAAGCTTAAGTTAAAGACTTCCTTTCCTTGCACCTTTTGACAATATCATAAGTAAAGAACTTGCCTATTAGGTATTTCACCAGGAAGTTCCATGAAATGAACTGTACGGTCCACATAGCTTGCAAAAACAGCCTACGCAAGCCACAATGCATCAATTCAATTGAAATTTATTAATCATTTTATGATCACAAAATGCCAATGAACTAGCAAAACTTTATTACAATAATAACAGGAAATAGTCTCCAACAAACAGTATCTCAATTGAGAGTTAAGGCACAAAAGGTGTAATAAATGTTAACAATTTTTATCATTGGTCTGGTGTATATAGGCACTGATGGAGATAATATACTAGCCCAAGATATTACAGCCAATAAAGTATACAGGAAAAGCTGACAAAGGAATAGATCAACAGCTTTTGTACAAATTGATCCTGCAAAGCTGTTGGGAACAAATAAAATTAAGTCCTACATTGTGGTCAAAATTTCTTCAACAATAAACAAGATTCTATGTACTGATAAAGAAGGAAAAGGAAGATCACAAGTAAGTTAGTAAAGCGTACCAAGTTGAGTGTTCAAAGAAGTCAAAAGAAGTCAAGAAAGCCAGCAACAGTAGTAAAGTGTACCCAAGATAAAAGCGCCCAATAATTTCAAATTTCCAAACTAAAGATTCAGTATGGATAGCTAGAATACTTGATACAGATTTCAAGGATGAACTCCCATACCAGTAAGAATTCCAATCAGACATATAAGATATTCTACATAATAACTATGAAAATTGCACAGAAAAATAGAAAAACCCGAAATTTAATTAAGAAAGAAGCTATCTTGGGTATTTCGGTAGCAACGCAGGTAAAGAGAAAGTGAAAAGAAAAGGAAGGAAGTAGCTTGTTAGATGTTGAGGGCAAGGAGCCAGTTAAGATGTGGAAATGATTACTACTAGATACAAACTTACTTCAAGCGAGCCAATCCCTGTGAACGAATAAAGTCGAGTAGGTGTAACAGCCATCACATAAAATCTGGTACCATTGTGCACACTTGCTGTTTCCATCTACAAGGAGATGAAAGGAAAGCAGGCTTTCATTAACATCATCTCGGTATGAAATGACAGGAAGTACATGATCAAATTAAGAAGGGAGTTAAAAGGAAATAGGTAAGCCAGTTGGGGGATGCTTTCTCCTTTTTGAAGGAAGAAGTTAAAGGAATGAAAATAAGGAAGAAATAAACTACAAAGTACTGAACCTGCAAACCGGTGAAAGCCTCAGGTAGTTCTTTAAGTTCAAACAGTAACTTTACGTACTTCTCCATTTTATCCTTTACATCTACAGCCATCTCATAAAGTTGACCATTGTCCGTACCCATAATGATTTCTCTAGTTGAAGCTGAAACCATCATCCACAATTAAAAAGAAGAAAAGAAAACCACAACCATTCTGAAATTTCAGTAAATCGTCAAAATCTTGTATGAAAACACAAGGTGATACCATGATGACTACCTTCTGTTATATGTTGTCTATTCCAGGCAACAGCATTGACAACAAGACCTTTTAATTTGCTTAAAATTCGAGGCTTTGTCCATTTAGCATGAGTATAATATGTATCGGCACCACTACTGCCAATAACAGTGGCAATACAGTGACTCCCTCCAGGGTCAACGAAAACCTTATGAACAGATTGTTCCCCAGGCCTGCCAACAGAAAGATCTATATCTGCAAAAATAGTCAAAAACAATTAACCTCTTTCCACTTATAGATCGTATACAAGTAGTGGAAATAATATGCTTAGATATGTAGAGGTCCAACACTTAATCACAGTCAATACTGGATTCGAGAAAACATTTTCAGAGATCACATAGCTGAAGATATATAAATCTCAATTTTTAAGTTACTTTATAAGCAAATAATGTTGAGCTATTGGAGGTTAGAAGTAGACCAAGTTCAAACTATGCAATGCATCTCAATGAGTCTTTCTCAGTTCAAACAAAAGTTCCAAAAAGAAAGATCATGCCAAGGAAGAAAAGATAAATACACAATAGCAGTCAAGATGTTTAAATTACAAAGAAGCATGACAGGAAACTTTTTAAGATATAGTCCAGGACCTATATTATAGATTTCAAAGAGCTATTGCCTATTTTCTATTTTTTTTTTCTTGGGACAAACGTTTGTCTTGGCCAGATTCTTTGCACCTTGACTATTTCACCAGCTACGGTAGCGACCTGCACAAGTACCGGATGACTCTATCCATCAACACTTACACAGATGGGAAGAAACCATCTATAGGTGTCGAATGTTCATACTGCCTTATCCCACATTTATATCTAAATTCACTCTCCATTCCATACAAAAATGCATCAAAGCTACTTGTTGAATTTCTTGCATTCAATTCTTAACAAATGCAAAAGGCTAAAATAGTGAATGCTCCTTTTTTCTGATAGGTTAAAGTAGTGAATTCTCCCTTAAACCCAAAAAACAACCTAACACAAAGCACATGTTCTACAAAAGAAAGGAGAACGAAGTTGTATCGGAATACAGCAAAGAGTCTTTGTTACCAAAAGCAACGTAAAAGCAAATAAGCGTCACAACCACACAGAAGTACTTAGCAGACTCCTTATTTAATGCAAGCCATTAACGTAGTGTTCTAAGAACCATATAAAAATGAAGGCTTTCACAATTATAAGACCTTCAGACACAGTCAATCGTTCTTGTCACAAAATCTAATTAGTAATTAGTAATTATTTATTATAAAAAAAGTAGCTAAAGGGAAAGTCAGAATCTCCCCCCCACAATCCCGTTCTGCCTACGTAATTATAGGTCAAAATAAACGCCATCGGAAGATGTCGACCATCAAGCCAGCCAACATCAAACTCTGTGACTGTGATAATCATCTGCCTCATAAAGCTCAACTTGAAAGCTTTCAACACTTCATTATGTAAAAGAGAAGAAAGAAAAAAAAAAAGGTAGAGAAAAACGCATAAAAATAGGGGAAAGAAATTGAATGAGAAAGACCATCACGTCAGATTCTGAAAGTGATTGAAAAAAAGCTGTGAAGCGATCAGCATCCAAATGTGAGCACCAAGGTCTGAATGTGATCTATGAGGAGGCATTATTTGCATGAGATTAACTCAGCTACACAAACATTGTCCCAAACCAATTCCATGCATGTTTTTTTATCAGGAAAAGAATAAATAAATGCCCCCCCCCCACTCTTCCATGCATGTTCTTACAATTTACTAGTTCATTGGGTTTTACTATCACTGCTATTTGAACTCCTCAATAAAACTACAATGCTGGATTATCCCAGGCTACCCTGTTTCAGCCAATCTAGTCTAGCATAAGAAACACTATGCTAAACCTTTACCCAAAAAGAAAGAAAAAAATTAACATTATGCTAAGACGTAAAAGCTTGTTTAGCTCAAAAAAGAACTGAAAGACTAATTACGGATATGTACGTCACAAATCTTCAAGATACAGGGTAAAAGCATGGTTTTGTTGTTACAAGGTTCTATTAAAATCGAGTCTTTTAAGCAGAGCTACTCTTTTTTGAGGTCAGCTCTGCATGGGTACATGTACCGTCTAAGTTTGTGCAAACCCAAACCTAACAAAATATTATTTAATATTTTGACATCTGGTCTACAGTGTTATCAAAGGCGAGAAGCGCAAAAAGCTCTAAGGTATGTTGGGGCTTTAAGCGCAAAGGGCAAATAAAAGGTAGGCTTTAATGAAGAAAGGCGCAAATGGAGAAAAACTACAAATACATATGTGTAGTCCAAGACTAATATCTATAAGCATGAATACCAAATATATGAACAAAGAAATTGAAGAAAATTTACGATAAAGTGAAATATCAATTATTTAGTGTCGCCTCTTCAAGATTACGTTTGGAAAAGTATGTCTTAGAGCCTTGATGACAACACCGAAGGGCCCACTAACAGAGGCAAAGTACTCAGCATGTTTTGAGCCTCGCTTCAAGGCTTAAGTGAGCACGCCTTTGATAGCACTGGGTCTATCTAAAATAACTCCGGCATTTAAGCAAATGAATATTTTCTTAATATTTAGCTATAAGGTGGGTTGCGACAAGAAAAATTGTTCCTAATCAAAAAGAAAAAGTTGGAAGTCGTACCATAAGAATCACCCACTCCAAAGTCATGTCTGATTACCCAGCCTTTGCTAGTTCCCAGAACTATGACATCATTGCCGGTCGCCATGCATGTAATGGCTCCACGGCCTTTTGTGGCATATCTTTCAAGAAGATCTACAGAGAAAACCTGATGTCTTCTTTCCATTCTAGTAAGGAAATGACAGAAGCAAACCAAATAAAAGTTGGGTCAGACCACAGTATTCCGATCTTTAGTTATGAAAACTAATTGCAACACTAAACTTTAGCTATTGAAAAAAAGGAATATCAAGATGATAAATCAACAACTTCATGGAACATGTAGAAGAACTTAAACTAAGGGGAGGGAAATATAGGTGCATGAGTATTCCAATCATACTTTAGTAGTCTTCATAGACGGCTTTATGTCAAAAGGTGCAGGTTACGCTTAAAACAAGCTATATCAAAATTCCTTTTACAATTCTCGCCACAAGATATCCTTCATAAAAATTAACTAGTTTCCTTGAAATCAAATAATAAGATATTATCATTCAGAAGACCACTGATACCAAAGAGAAAACAAAGTTATACTGCCCCGTCACAAAAATAATGGCAGAGTACGGAGCATGAGGCAAATATAGCTAATTCTCTATTAACATTTTTTTTTTTTTTGGGGGGGGGGGGGGAGGGGGGATGGCGTATTTAGAACTACATAAATAAAGAAGTATTACGAATCACCACTTTTACAATTACAAATATTTTAAAAAAAATGATTGAATCCTGAAATAGTAATCGTGCCAAACAAAGTAGGAAAGAATCATCAACAATAAGCATGTTTAGCTTTGGAATCACTCACATTTAACCGTTGCAAAATGGAAGTCCAAAAATTGTTTCAACTGGTCAAGTCACCTTGAGGTTCCAGTTCCACGATCATTCCATAAATTACTTTGGTCAACAACTTGTGCTATAACTCCATAAAGACTGTGAAAGGCCTAAGATCAATTTATCGCCTTTGTACAAAACATTGCGGCCTACTTCACATTCCGAATTCTAGTATAACAATTGTTTAAAAAAAGGGTAAATACTTTTTGCCTGAGTGGGATCAGTAAGAAAAGTGTTTTTTTTTCCTCAAGAAATTAATTCAGGAGACAAGAAGAGAAACTTACAACTTGATTTCGCCGGAAAAGATATCAGCAGAGGAATTCACCGCAGAAAGAGCAGGGGCGTATGCACATTAAGAATTTGGGGCCCGTGAACCCATCCTACTTGTAAATAAAAGTAGATTTCTGTGTAAAATTTTCCTTGTTTTGCTATATATTTTTTGCAGAAGGCACCCACGGTTAAATCTGGTATTTGGTGCCTCAGTTTGAGACCTAGGGCCATATGTGCTATTAAGTTTTTAGCTCGGTTTTTCTTCTATTTTTCCCATTCTATTTTTTTCCTTTTGCCTTTTCTTGTTATTTTTTTCTTTACTGATTCTCTCCTTGATTGCATCCAAGCTGATTAATTCTTCAGGCTTTATGGTATACAATAAATTAAGAATTTAGAGATTAGCTATTGATTACTTCTAATTAAGATTTATTTTTAATTTAAACTATTATAAATTTGTTTCACTATTAATTAATTACCAGAAAATAATAATTTATATGGATGTAAGATCTATTATAAATTATACGAAGAGACTTGCTTAATTAATTTTATACCCATCAAATTATTTCTTAATCATATCTTTCTTCCAGTCAAATTGTTGAACTTCTATCTTCAATTTCTTTAAGAACGGAACGTAATTTTCTTTTCTTTGTATGAAATTCACATATAAAGAAGTTATCATATGCTCCAAAAACGTTTTGATTTTTCATGCTTCTTTTTATCCTTAAACTTGCACAAAATTTAGTTTTAACGGCATTAATATTTGTACAAATTATAATTGATAATATTAATGAAAAAACAAATTTAGTTCGTAAGATTACAATTAATTATCTCTTTGAATAATATTTTCTAAAACTAAAAATAAGTGATAATATTTTTATTTTTTTTACGTTACTGACATTATGACTAGTATTAATTTTACGTCAAAATCATAGGTGCACCCATGGTATTAAAATTCTAGATCCGCCTCTGAGAAAGAGATTCAGACGTCCGGTGACAGACCGACGAATTTTGAAGTTGGCCGGAAAATAGATGCCAGAGTGATTTAGATGTGTGTTTTAAAAATTTGCAGTGTTTTCCTTCCAACTTGAAGGTGTTCCTGGAAAGTATTGGGTAACTAGAAAAATCAAGCCACCGATGGAATGGTTCGAAATAAGTGTTACCCTTCAACATAAACGAGTTCTACTTTGCTTTACTGGAAGAATACACGTAGGTTGTTTGGTAATTCAGCTAATACGTATTATTTATGTTTTAGTAACTTTAATTGTGATTTTTTTTGGTTAAATAATTTGTTAAATAAGTTATTTGATAGAATTAATTAATTAAAAATCTTAGTATTATAAAAGAGCAGATTTGTCAAATTATATTTCATTTATATTAATAAAAAATAAACTAAAAGAATTGTTAGAGGGAGAAAAATAAGGGAAGCAAGCATAATATTTTAAACTACCAGGGAGGTCTCTGAATTGTCACTCAATTTTTTTAAAAAAAGTTTTTTAGCTATTGCCATTTGTATTTGGCTAAATCATTTGAAAATACTTGACTTAAAACTTATTTTCATGTTCATCTGGAAAAAGACTATTTAATTAACGTTTGAAATTAACATTTATTCAAAAGCTAACAATTATAGAATGTATAATTAAACTTATCAACAAAATATGATGCATATAATTATATTATGGCAAGTAAATATGCCTTTATAATTATTAGGTTGTGTAATTACTAGGCTATATAATTATTACCCTAGTAATTATACCAAATTCAACTACAAAGTATCCTTCCAAATAGACTCATATTAGTATTAGACTAACAATTTAAACAGTTCCTCAATTGACAAATGAAAAAATGTTATTAAAAAAGGAAAATAGTTTAATTATGTATTATTATTATAGACTTTTAGTGAAGTTTTTTAATTTTATTTAGTTGAAATATATAATTATTTATTTTTGAGATTCCGTGAGAAGGAAAGAAAGAGTAAAGAGATCAGGAAGAAAAAGCATGGTGAAGAAGGAGAAGTTGATAACATTCTAAATTGTTGAAGGATAAGAAGGCAACATTCTAATAACAAGGGATAATTTTTTCAATACGGGTTTTTGTATTAAAAAACTTATTCTTTTTATTATGTTTTCTCCTGGAAGGAAGCTAAATTTTGTAGACCTCACAGAAATATCCAAATTTTGATGCCCAATACTCCATAGATAGTTTGAACTGTATAAGAGCAATAATCAATTTTTCGCTCAAATCATTTGTAGGGGAACCCTACCTTCTCTGATCCATTCGACACGTGCAATTTCTTTTTCGTCGATACCCCCCGCAATTTGTATTTGAATTCCTTTTATATCTGCTTTTGCTCAAAATCACTTCTTTTTCGTCTAATAATTGAATCTGTTTGGCCAAACTTGTAAAAACTGATTATCTATCTATATCTATATTATATTAAAAATAAGAAGCCCTTTAAATTACTAAATTACCCTTTTATTATTTAACTAAAAGGAAGACCCTAACCTAAATATTAAATTACTAAATTACCCTTCTGTTATTTAACTAAATAATTTATTTATTTATTTTAAATCAAATTCTACAGAATATTCCAAACGCTATTGATAGAAACGCTTCGTATCGTTGCTCTTACTGAACAGTTGCCTTGATATTTGCACATGCGGCGTGACAAGGCGGGATTTTTTTCTCTTTTGGTTAAAGGGGGGATATTATATATATCTAGTTAACAAAAGGGAAATACAGAGGAGTCATTGTTTGGGTATTGTAGTACCCCTACAGTCGAAATGTTATGCATAATTGTATCCATATTACAACCCACAAAAGATCTAAGTAATTCCGTTCCTAGGATGTCTGCCCAAAATACATCATTGGCAAACATCGGAGGAACTGGTAGTATACTAGAACTATTCAAAAAAGCTTCCTTCGTTGCTTCCCTAGTCAATGCGTCCGCCACCCTATTCTGCTCCCGATAGATGTGCTTCACCACGACCCTGTCCATCCTGCATATTAATGACCTGCATTCACAATTAAGGGATCATAGATGAGGCTACCTTTCATTAGTATATTGATAATTTCAGAAGAGTCAGTATTGATTTCAAGAGGAACCAGGTTGCTTTGTTCCGCAAGTTGTAGTTCCTTTAGGAGAGCTGATGTTAGGCTAGAAACCCGTATTTTAGCCATAGTATTACATTTCAATTACTGCATTTTTATATATGTTTGAGCTCAAATGATAGTGAATTACACTTAGTACGTGTTTTATGCCTTGCAGGAAGTGATCCTAAGCTCAAGAGTTAATTTGGAGTTAAATTGATCAATCCGGAGCTTTGAAGTTTGAGTAAAAACCCAATACATTAAGTTGGGATAGTGTTCGGAGGTCGTGTACCAAGTCTGGATGTTAAAAGAGGACGAAATAAGTTCATTATGAGGAAATTGCACTGCCGCGCAGCATGGGGCGCCGCAAGGCGCGGCGCAGCAGTACAAAAGTGGGCCTGACAAGAAAAGTGAGAAGCTGTTGATAAAGGCCATTAGCGTGCCGCATGGTGCGGTGCATGGTGCGGCGCATGGTGCGGCGCAGCAGTACAAATTTTATAGAGCCAAGTCATTTTGCGCATGAAAGGGTGTTTCGTCTAGGCCCGACCCTACTTGGTATAAATACATATAAAATGCTATTTTGAGGACTTTTGACATATCTTAGACCTAGGGAGCCTATTTCGGAAGGGAGAAAACGTTGGGAGCAATTTTCGGAGGAGATTAGCGTCGAATTCTTCATTCCTTCATCTTTGCTTTGTAATTTAATTATGCAAATTATTTAGGAAATTGTTACTATGATTATGAGTAGCTAAATTCCTAGTCTAAGGTTTTGAAGGAACCTGTTGCGGGATGAACTTCTTGTTGTGTTAATATAGTTTGCCCAGTTTAATCTCTATTTGTTCAATTACGTTCTTGTTGTAGTTTATTGATAGGATCCTCAATTAGCTATGCCTATTTAATATTACTCGGGAGAGAGTGCATATTTAGGTAGTTGTTGAACAACACAACTCCCAAAGTATATGAGGAATCAATGATCGAGGGTTTGAAGGTGGGATCAGGGATAACAAAACCTTGGGTGCGATCTAAGTGAGCTGTAATAAAAGTCAGCTAGCGTAACTCGGGAGAGTACCTCTAGTAAATTGTCATAATTACTCGAGAGAGATTTACGGTAGTAAGAGTGCTCATGATCGATATAGACGATTAGGAAAATCTATACGAAACATGACAGGAATGGATTTCATCAATAGGGGAAATCACAACCTTAGATCCTTCTCTTGTTTGTTTACAACTCAGTTATAGTTAGCTTTTAGTTTACTTAATTTTATTCAGTTATAATTAGTAGAAATATCACCAAGTGTTATTCAAACTATATGGGAAGTTGATTACGGAGAATTCAGTGAGTCTGACAAAAGTAGTTGGTAGGTTAATTCCCTGTGAGATTCGACTCTGGGCTAAATACCCGAATTATATTTGCAATGAGTGCTTGTCCTTTTTATAAAGCATAGTTGGGCATGATCAAATTTGGCGTCGTTGCCAGAGAATTAACGGTGTTATCAATTACAGTTGAAAGAAATACAAAATTCTTAGTGTAGTCAATTTTCTTCATTTTCAATCCATACATTGAAATTTTAACGTTTGCTAACTTGGTGGTACAGGTGCATGCCTAAAAACTCATTGAGAACTGGTGAAGTGTTTGAAGCATTATCAGATCCCGAGAAAGTTTTCAAGGCCTTGAATAGAGCCAACCAGAAAAACAAACAACAACAATCAACTGAACAACCTGAACCAGATATGGCAGAGCTGGTAAATAACAAAAACAACTACGGGGATAACGTGGTAGACCCAGCTGCGCAGGTAGTGGCGCCTCTTGTGCCAGAGGCTCCTCTATATGACTGGGTGCAACCCACAGTAGAGAATTTGGCCACAGCGATAGTCAGTCCCGCAGATACAGGCTGATTCTTTTCAAATCACAAACAACATGCTGGACTTGTTGCAAAACAAGGGATGATTTTCGGGGTCATACATTGAAGATCCTCAACAGCACTTAAAGAATTTCCTATCAATCTGCAAAACTCAAAGGTAGCCCAACGTAACTCAGGAAGCAATAAAGATGTTGTTGTTTCCATTTTCAATGACTAGAGCTGCCCAGACTTGGCTAAATTCACTCCCTATTAACTCTATCACGACTTGGAAGGAGTTAGTCAAGTAATTTGTGAATAAGTTTCATCCACCCAACAAGACTGCTCAGCAAATTGATGAAATTTTGAGCTTCAGACAGAAACCAATGGAAACATTGCAAGAAACATGGGAACGATTCAAAGGGATGTTGGTTATATGTTCGCACCACGGTATTCCAGAGCAGATGGTGGGGCAGCAGTTTTACATGGGTCTGACAAATAGCGTGAAAGCTAATGTTGATGTTTCAGCTGGTGGAGAATTCTTGAGCAAATCATGGAGAGAAAGCTAGATCCTGCTTGACAAGATGGTATAGAATTCGGGGTGGACAACCAGGAATGCACCTATCACTCCAGTAGTTCACTTAGTGACCTTAGATCCAGCCAACACTCTTGCTAAAAATATGGCCACCTTAATGACATAACTGAGCATACTCACCAAAAAGATGGAAGAGTCAAGGCAGAAGCCGCAGGTGCACATTGTAGATACAACCAATGGGGGTTTATGCACATCTTGCATTAGTCAGCCAATTGGTAGCCAGTGGAATGCGGAAAGTGATCATCATCATTACCCTGAGAACATGAATTATGTGTCTAGTTATGGGGGCCAGAGAAAGGGTGTTCAGAATTGGGGCCAACAGAATCAGCCATACAGACCAGTCCAGCCGCAACACAATAATAGAAATATGGGATCCATGTGACCTCACGATAATGTCACCATACCAAAGGCCACATAGGTACAACAACCAAAATCAGCAACAAGGTTATCATCCTCCTCAACAGCAACATGGTGTGAGATAGGAAGATGGGTTTGCTAGACTCGAGGCAATAATGCAGCAGGTTATTGGGTCAAATGCAAAAATGAGTTAAAGAGTAAATGGACATGAATCAACCATAAATAATATTGAATTGCAAATGGGCCAGATCTCGATGTCTTTGAATAATCGTCCTCATGGGACATTGCCTGCAGACACTCAGGTAAATCCAAAAGATCAAGGCCCAAAGCAGCTGATGGCAGTGAGTCTACGTAATGAAAGAGACCTAGACTTGGAGCAACAGAGGGCTCGAGAAAGTAGACAGGCTGAGACACTTGTACTAGTGCCCATTGAGCTAGATGATTCAGCAAAACTGATAGAGGTGACAGTACAACCTACCCAGGAAGAAACCAACACACAGATTGAGCCTGAGAAAGAAGCTGAGACAGCCTAGGAACCGGTAGTTGAGGTGGCGTTTGACAAAGAGAAAACCAAAATCACTAGGAAGAAGAGACCTCCAGCACCATTACCATAGAGGCTGGCCAAATAACAGAAAGATGAACAATACAAGAAATTCTTGGAGATGTTGAAACAAATTCAGGTAAATATTTCACTGATTGATGCTTTGAAGGAGATGCCTGGTTATGCAAAAATGATGAAGGACTTGATGTCCCGAAAATTCGACTTCCAAGACTTGGCCACAATGACTCTAACTCAGACCTGCAGTGCTGTGGTGACTAGACCAGTTGCTGAAAAGTTGTCTGATCCAGGGAGTTTCACAATTCCCTGCACCATTGGTAACTTTGCATTTGCCAAGGCACTCTGTGATTTGGGGGCTAGCATAAATCTTATGCCTGTGACGATCTATAAGAGGTTGGGGATTGGAAGAGCTAGACCCACATCTATGTTGTTGCAGCTGGCTGACAGAATTGTAAAAAGACCCTCAGGTATTTTAGATGACATGTTGATACAGGTAGGGAAATTTGTATTCCCTGCAGATTTTGTGATTTTGGATTGTAGAGTGGATGAAGAAATTCCCATAATTTTGGGAAGGCCGTTCTTGGCCACAGGGCGAGTCCCATTGATTGTGAAACTGGGGAGCTCAAGATGAGGTTGAACGGTGATGAGATAACATACGTACAGAAATCTATGAGGCGACCAAGTGAATTCGCCAATTATTCTCTTATTGATGCCTTGGATGTAATCGTGGAAGAGGATGATGAGACATTAACTATTGAGGATCCTCTTACTGCATGTCTTATGAATTTAGATGAGGTGAATGGGGAAGAATTGGCATAATGGGTGTTGGCTCTTGAGGGCAAAGGCTTTTGGGAGAGATCACTTAAATTCGAGTCCTTGTACTTAGAAAAAAGAGAAACTCCACCACCCAAGCCATCCATAGAAGAACCACCAAAGCTGGAGTTGAAGCCATTACTCGCCCACCTCAGGTATGCGTTCCTAGGACCTAACTCCACATTATCTGTTATTATCTCATCTAGTTTGTTAGATGTGCATGCACAAAAGCTTTTGCAGGTACTAACGGAGTGCAAGACTGCCATTGGGTGGACCATGACAGACATTAAGGGGATCATCCTAGCATATTGTATGCATAAAATTCTACTGGAAGAGGGGAACAATCCTTCTATGGAGCACCGAAGAAGGTTGAACCCCAACATGAAGGAAGTGGTGAAGAAGGAGATCATTAAGTGGTTAGATGTGGGAATCATTTTCCCCATCTCTAATAGCAACTGGGTTAGCCCGGTGAAATGTGTTCTTCAGAAGGGTGGTATGACGGTGGTAAAAAATGATAACAATGAGCTGATCTCTACAAGAAACGGCACAGGCTGGAGAATTTGTATGGACTATAGGAAATTGAATCTGGCCACCTGGAAAGACCACTTCTCACTTCCCTTCATTGATCAGATGCTTGACAGACTGGCAGGGAGGTCCTACTTCTATTTTATGGATGGGTACTTAGGGTACAACCAAATCTCCATTGCACCAGAGGACAGAGAGAAGACCTTGTTCACATATCCATATGTGATTTATGCCTTCCGGAGGATGCCTTTTGGCCTATGCAATGCACCCACCACATTCTAAAGGTGCATGATGGTAATATTCACCGATATGGTTGAAGACATAATGAAGGTGTTCATGGATAATTTCTCAGTGGTAGGAAACTCATTCCATGCGTTCCTTACAAACCTGACCCGTATGTTGAAAAGGTGTATCGAGACTAACCTTGTACTTAATTGGGACAAGTGCCATTTCATAGTACAAGAGAGTATAGTCTTGGGACACCTGGTATCAGGCAAAGGAATCGAGGTGGATCGTGCTAAATTTGATGTGATAGAATACTGCCACCCCCACATCAGTCAAGGCAATCAAGAGCTTCCTCAGGCATGCCAGTTTCTATCGGAGATTCATCAAAGACTTCTCAAAAATTGCCAACCCTCTGTGTAAGTAAGCAAAAAAAAATATCACTCTTTTGTGTTTTCTGA
Source organism: Nicotiana tabacum (assembly GCF_000715075.1). Classification (NCBI taxonomy): domain Eukaryota; kingdom Viridiplantae; phylum Streptophyta; class Magnoliopsida; order Solanales; family Solanaceae; genus Nicotiana; species Nicotiana tabacum. The sequence continues at coordinate 68,613,860 of NC_134099.1, read as the reverse complement.
TGATGCAGGGTAGCATTCTAGGAGTTGAAAAAGAGGCTAGTCACAACACCCATCATTGCTGCCCCCGACTAGGAGAAACCATTCGAACTCATGTGTGACGGCTAGTGACTATGCAGTGGGGGCAGTTCTAGGACAGAGGAAAGACAAGATAATGCACCCAATTTACTGCGCCAGTAGAACGTTGAGTGGAGCCTAGCTGAACTACATTGTGACTGAAAAGGAGATGCTGGCTGTGGTGTTCGCATTCGACAAGTTCAGATCATACCTGATTGGCTCTAAGGTAATTGTATATACTGAATGTTGCTTTCAGGTACTTGATTGAAAATAAGGAGTCCAAACCACACCTGATTCGTTGGGTGCTGCTACTGCAAGAGTTCGACATGGAGATTTGTGACCGTAAGGGCACGGAAAACCAGGTCGCTGATCATTTATCACGACTTGAAGGAGCTGAAAACTCAGTTGAGGCAGAGGATATTCTGGAAACCTTTCCAGACGAGCAACTACTCGCCACAAGCCTTGAGGAAGTGCCATGGTATGCAGACATTGCAAATTACCTGGTAAGCGGTATAGTCCCCTATGACCTTTCCTCTGTACAAAAGAAAAGGTTTTATCATGACTGCCGCATGTATTACTGGGATGAACCTTATCTATTTAGAATTTGTGTTGATAATATGATCCGTAGGTGTGTCCCTGAGATAGAACAATTTTCTATTTTGCAGGCATGTCACGCATCGGCATATGACGGACTTTTGAAGGAGTTAGGACGGCAGCAAAAGTTCTAGAAGTCGGGTTTTACTGGCAAACATTGTTTAAGGATGCACATCAATGGGTGAAGGGCTATGATGAATGTCAGCAAACCGGGAACATCTTCCGTCGCCATGAGATGCCCATGAACCCAATTCAAGAGGTTGAAGTGTTCGATGTATGGGGGATAGACTTTATGGGCCCCTTCGTCAGCTCCTTTGGCAATAAGTACATACTTGTTGCTGTAGATTACGTGTCCAAATGGGTGGAAGCTGCAGCACTCCCCACCAATGATGCAAGGGTGGTGGTGGGGTTTTTGAAGAAGAATATATTCACCCGTTTCGGGATCCTGAGACCTATTATCAATGACGGAAGCACTCACTTCTGCAATAGCCTTCGAGAAATTGCAAGCAGAGTATGATGTGCACCACAAGGTGGCAACCCCATATCATCCTCAGACCAGAGGATAGGTCAAAGTGTCGAATAGAGAAATAAAGAGTATGCTGACCAAGACTGTGAACGCCACAAGAACTAATTAGGCGAAAAAGCTAGATGATGCACTCTGGGCCTACAGAACCGCTTTCAAAACATCAATTGGTATGTCACCATACAATTTGGTGTTCGGGAAGGCCTGTCACTTGCTAGTGAAACTAGAACATAGAGCTTGGTGGGAAATGAAATAGCTAAATCTGGACGTTGTGGCAACGTGAACAAATAGAGTCACAGAATTGCATGAGCTAGACGAGTTCTGATTTCTTGCTTTCGAGAGCATGAGGTTATCAAGGAGAGAACGAAGAGGTTTCACGACAAGAACATTGTGGAGCGAAATTTCAATCCTGAAGACATGGTGTTGCTTTATAACTCAAGATTAAGGCTATTTCCGGGTAAACTCAAGTTACGATGGTCTGGACCATTTCGGGTGGTCGAAGTGCTCCCTTCAAGTACCATAGAGATTGCCTCATAGAAAGATTCCCACACATTTAGAGTCAATGGGCAAAGATTGAAACCATATGTGGGCATGGATGAAACCAAGGAAGTGTTAGTGATCCATCTGACTGGACCTCAGAGGTCGAGCGAGCCTTAAATGCGCTTATATGCGTCATGCCGTGACGTTAAATCATGCGCTTGTTGGGAGGCAATCCAATTTTTAACCTCACTAACCCATAATTGTAGTTTAGGATTATTAGAATTTAGGAGTTGTGAAACTTGATTGGACAGGTACAAGCATGAATTGGACATAAAATAAGTACATAATAGAGTCGGGGTGCAACCCATAAGCTAAATGTCGAAAATAAAGAAAACTCTATGAAAAATGGCCTACCGCGCCGCATGGGGCACCGTGCCATGCGCCGCACCAGGCCTAAAGGGGTTTGAGAGACAAAATCATGCTTGAGCATATGGATAAAGTGAGACCACTTGGGGCTCGCCGTCTTCATTACCCGAGTATGATCACTCGATTGTTGTGAGCACACATTGTGGAGGAGGAGTACCACTATGACAGGACTATTCCAGTGTCTTACCCGATGAAGATGTGAACTCCATTCCCTCAGATGATGAGGAGTATTTGCGCACCTTCGAAGGTGTTGATGATTACGCCTTGGGCCTCAGGGAGTCACCTTCTTTTCACTCTTGATTTTTCTGTTTAGCATTGGGGACAATGCAATCTCTTAAGTGTCGGGTGGGGTGCTCCTATTTGATTGTACTTGTTTTTTATTTTGCCAGTTGGTTTTGTTTGATTTGTTTCTTGCTTTCATTGATATTGTGGTCTATAAACTATAATTCTGAATTCTATTGGTCTGTAATAGCTAGTAATTAAGTGTTTAGTTGACTCTTCCCGACGATGAATTTCGTCGACTGGTTTCTTGAGGGAGATGAGTCGAAAGAAAACATATATATATGTGTGTGTGTGTGTGTGTGTGTGAAAATCCAAAAATTATGTCTTTTATTTTAGTTTCTTTTTAGGTAGTGTAACAATTCCCCCTTGATTTTTCTTTGTGTCGCGGTTCTTTTCCAAGGGTTTTGCTTGAACCGGGTGTAGTTAGATCTTTTTATTTTTAGGAATTAAGAATCTTTAGTCAGAAAGCTAATGTAAAGGATCAATTTCCCTTAACTACATATGCCTTGAGAGTGCTAAGTGCCTTAGTTGTGACACCTAGGCTCAATTCTTGACTCTTAAATAAGTGCCCTCAATCGTATGATTAAAACTATGCTTAACTGCTTTGACTAGAGTGTCTTGATTAGTCCAATCCTGAGTGAGTTATGTGCCATGTGTGTGCAAGATTTTGTGTTATTCTGTGCATTCCATTTGATGCCTAGAACTTGCCCCGTGTGTTTGCAAAGAGAAATAGTAGTTTTGTTCAGTCTTGGAAGTGACATAAGCGTTTCTTTGTGGAGCCATATATACATATTTTACCCGCCTAATTGTGATGTATCGTAGTTAACCCATTTGAGCCTGTAATCCTATTTCTTTGGCAACCACATTACAAGCCTTACCCAATATTTTGACTTAACAATCTATTTGAACCTTTTCACCTCTCATGAGCACTTGAATTGTATGAACTTTGTAAAAGTTAAAGTTTGGGGTGGTTGGTTTGGCTTTTAAGTGGAACTAATGGAATAGGGAGAAAGGTGCATTGTGTTGAAAAAAGAAGAAGAAGTAAGAGCCGCTTGAATTGAAAAAGAAAGAAAACAAAAAAATGGTTGTATTGTAGTGAAAAGAAAAAAATATATATATTCTTTGATAGTGGTGACTCTTGACGTAATTGTGCTTAAAGACGTACGGAGCAAATATATATTGATGTGAAGGTGGAGTTATGGGTTGACATAAGTATGGGCTTGAATGTTAAAATGTATGTATTAAAGTGCTTAGTGAGGTGTAGTCACTCTTATATCTAAATATATCCTACCCGTCCCGCAGCCTATATTACAACTAATTAAAGTCCTACTTGATCCTAAGTTGAATGAGTTCGATTAGTAGAGTAGTACACTACGGGCCAGCCTATGGTGTATCTTTTGTGTCGTATGAATATTATTTCTGAGAGTGAGTGAATTCTTTCTATCCTGAGTTCCTAAGTGTTTTTAAATATTATTCTGTGGAACTACTCTCTTTTGTTGTGTGAGGGCACTTAATTCATGAAGGAAAGGTAATGTCATTGATCTCTATGTTAGAGTAAGTGGGCGAGTGACTAATGCATGGTACTTTTGAGTCGAATCTTGAGGGTGGGATGTTATGATAAGGTGCTCAGTCTACTTTAATTATTCTTGGCATGATGTATTAGGGAGGTTGTTTGATGAAAGGTTATCCCTAAGTGTAGTGTAGTTCAAATGCTCGAAGACGAGCAATTGTCTAAGTATGTGGTGTTGATGTTAGGCTGGAAACCCGTATTTTAGTCATAGTATTACATTCAAATTACTACATTTTTATGTATGTTTGAGCTCAATGATAGTTAATTACACTTAGTACGTGTTTTATGCCTTGCAGGAAGTGATCCTGAGCTCAAGAGTTAATTCAGAGCTAAATTGATCAATCTGGAGCTTTGAAGTCTGAGTAAAAGCCCAATACATTAAGCCGGATCATGTTCGGAGGTCGTGTACCAAGTCTGGATGTTAAAAGAGGACGAAATAAGTTCACTATGAGGAAATTGCACTGCCGCGCCGTAGCAGTACAAAAGTGGGCCTGACAAGAAAAGTGAGAAGTTGCTGATAAAGGCCATTAGGGTGGCGCATGGTGCGGCGCAGCAGAGCAATTTTAACAGAGCCAAGTCCTATTTCGCGCATGAAAGGGTGTTTCATCTAGGTCCGACCCTACTTGGTATAAATACATATAAAAACACTATTTTGAGAACTTTTGACATACCTTAGACCTAGGGAGCCTATTTCGGAATGGAGAAAACGTTTGGAGCAATTTCCAGAGGAGATAAGCGTCGAATTCTTCATTCCTTCATCTTTGCTTTGTAATTAAATTATGCAAATTATTTGGGAAATTGGTACTACGAGTATGAGTAGCTAAATTCCTAGTCTAAGGTTTTGATGGAACCTATTGCGGGATGAACTTCTTGTTGTGTTAATATAGTTTGCCCAGTTTAATCTCTGTTTGTTCAATTAAGTTCTTGTTGTAGTTAATTGATAGGATCCTCAATTAGCTGTGCCTATTTAATATTACTCGGGAGAGAGTGCATATTTAGGTAGTTGTTGAACAACACAACTCCCAAAGTATATGAGGAATCAATGACCGAGGGTTTAAAGGTGGGATTAGGGATAACGAAACCTTGGGTGCGATCTAAGTGCGCTGTAATAAAAGTCAGCTAGCGTAACTCGGGAGAGTACTCTAGTAAATTGTCATAATTACTCGAGAGAGATTTACGGTAGTAAGAGTGCTCATGATCGATATAGACGATTAGGCAAATCTATACGAAACATGACAGGAAGGGATTCCATCAATAGGGAAAATCACAACCTTAGATCCTTCTCTTGTTTGTTTACAACTCAGTCATAGTTAGCCTTTAGTTTACTTAATTTTATTCAGTTATGTCACGACCCAAACTCAGACCCGGTCGTGATGGCGCCTCTCGTGAAGACAAGGTCAGCCGACACTTTCCCTTTTTTCAATTATTAACAGCTAAGCATTAAGAAACAGTCGAAACATGATAAAATAATCCAAAGTAGCAGATAATGTCATAAATACGCGGAAGAACAACCCAACACAGCCCGATACCGGGTGTCACTAGTCATGAGCATCTATAAGTCATAATACAAATACGCTAAGTCAATAAACTAGTACAACTGTCTGAAAAGAGATAGAAGTGATAAAGGAGTAGAGACACAGGGCTGCGGACGCCAACAACTACCTCGTGAACTCCGAATGTCCGCCTGAAGCTGGAGGGATTGTAAGCACGTGATTTTTGCCCAAAATGAGAATTACTCCCAAAAAAAATCCAAAAAATAAAATGATTTTTCTTTGGTGTGCAATTTTGTGATATTTTGAATAAGTATTTGTATTTGTCTGTGCGTGTTTATTTGCTAAATTAATAAAAAATACAAAAATATGTCGCATTTTGCATATAGGATTTAATTCTACAATTGTTAGTAATTAAATTTGTTTTACAAAAATTAAAAAATTACAAAAATAGGCATCGTTTGCATTTTTAGCATTTAATGTCCAAATATACAATTTTATGCTTAATTAATACTTAATTGTGCGTTAATTGTTATTGGGAGTTAATTTGCACTTTTATAACTTAATTTAGTTCTTAATAATGGTTTAAGTATTTTTATAATTTAGTTTTATAAAAATAAAAGAAGAAAAGAAAGCGAAAATATAAAGAAAGTCGGAATTGGACCTCTTCTTCAATTTCAAGCCACAGGCCCAAAAAATGCCCCAATCTTCTCCACGACCCAGTCCACTTCAGACCGGGTCGACCCGGTCCGCCCCATTAACCCATTAACCCAAGACCCACTCTTCATTTTTATCCTAACACAACAAAACACAAACAAAAAAAACCCTAAAAACCTAAACTAGCCTACCCGCCCCCTCCATCTTCATCTTCCCCAAACTCTCAAAAAAAACCCAACGTTCATGGCTGCTTCCCTCACCAAGCTTCATCACCCTCCACCTCCAAGCTCCTCATCGACGCACACACACACAGCTGCGTCAACACCTTCACACGAGCACATCTTCCCCGTCATCCACTTCATCGTCCCCGTTCGAGCTTTTGCCATGTCCAACCATGGCTGAGCTTTGATGCTCTCACATGGTAGCTGTCACTGTTTCGACACCACCCAAACTAGTCCGGCAGTCCACACGCGTGTACAGTTTCTGCGTCACCTCCGAGCTACTGCTGTCCGCCATGGCTGCTCCCCGTCGTCGACCTCATGGCTGCTCCTGTTCTGCCTCGCTTCATCTTCCTCCGAGCTACTGCTTCTGCTTCACTCCATCTCCTTCACGTAACCAAACGAACCCCAGCTGCTTTGTTCCTGCACTTCTGCCGCGACAACTGCTGCTGCTGCTTCGGCGCGGCTTCAGTTGGCTTCGTAGGTTCGTGTTCGTCGCCGTTTGGTCGAGCTTTGGCCGAGGTTCGTTGAGTCAGTCCATACATATTTCATGTCGATCCGGTTAGTGGATTTTTGAGTTTTATTTTGTCCGCATTTTTGTTTTGATATTTTCGAATCTAAAATCGGCAAATGTTTGTTTTGTTTATCGTTTGAATTAATTTTTAGTTCATGTTCATGTGTTGTTTGTTAGATTAATTTTTCAGATTTCAAATGAAGGATTAATTAGTTATTTTTCATGTTTATTTCATGTTTGTATTGTTGTTTAAGTGAATATTTGTTAGTTTAATATTTGTTAGATTCAAATTGAAATTTAATTAATTATTTCTTCAATTTGTTTCATGTATTTGATGTATTTTCCGGAAATTGTTAATATTGTTAAATTCAAGTTTAAATTCATAATTGTATCTTCTTAGTTTTTGTTTTGTCATTTGCTTAAAAGAATTTAGTTGTAATAAGGAAAGTATGTTGGTTTTAGTCATTTGAATCCGTCGTTTTTGTTTTTAGATTTAATTCATGTTCATATTATGTTTGTTTGATTTTGAATCCGTTTGTTTTTGAATCCGAAATGTGTATAGTTTGATTCCTTGATTACCATTTGTGATTATTTCTTGAATTGGTCTCATAATCTTGTTTAAAGTTTAATATAAGAATTGTTTGTTGTAATGTTGTTAGAATGGATTTTAAGTTCAATATGATTGAATTTAGAAATCTAAATATACTTGTTTGTTGTAGTTGTTGAATCCGAAAATAGGATTGTTTGTTGCTAAAATATTGTTCAATCAAATTTTAGTTGTTCTTTGTTGTTCAATTTGTGTTCATGTTGATTTGTTGTTGAAATGTTGTTAAAATCGTGTTCATGCGATATTGTTGTTATGATGTTCATCCGTGTTCATATTGTTGTTTGAACATTGTTAGAAATTGATCATATTGTCTATATTTTGGTTAAGTTTGATTAATTGATGTGTTATAGCTGATGGGTAGTTTGGTAAATTTGTAATACGTTCAGGGGTAGTTTGGTAATTTCAGTAAGGTCGGAAGGGGTAGTTTAGGAATTGTACATTTTGTAATTGTTTATTTGAAGCATGGGGGACAAAATGAAATGGGGTGGGTTATGATATGATTATTTAATATAAAGGGGGGACAAGATTTAATTTAAAGGGGAATCTTGCATTATTTTAAATGAAGCATGGGGGACAAAATGAAATAGGGTGGTGTGATATGTTTATTTAATGTAATGGGGTTGAGTGGAAAGATAATGGGTTGGGTAGAGAAAAAGTATGGATTTTAATTAATTGAAAGGTTTATGGGATGAGTTATAAAAGAGAAGTCTTGAAATCAGATAGAGGGGACAGACAGAGAAAAAAAGAGAGATTTGAAAAAAAAAACTGAACATTTATTCCGAAAAAATATTGAAACTCTCAAGAAAAGAAAAACATACAAAGAAAAAATTAAAAAAAAAGTTGAAAATTAGAAGAGAAAGTAGTACACACCTGATAAATATTCTGGTATACAGGTGTAGAAATTAAGGGTTGAAGATTTACTAGCCTTTCAAAAATCTGGAAATTTCCCTTGGTTTCTGTCCGTTATTTTCGGCATTCCTGGATTTTATTTTGAATTTTTCAAATCTGTCACTGGGATTTTCGTTGACTGGTTATTGTTGGTTATTGTTGCTGTTGCTGTGTTACGTATTACGTTGCTGACTTTCTTCTTCTTATATTGACAATATCAGGTACACAACTGTAATTTTGGCATTTTGTAAGCTGAAATGAAGAATGGAGTGTTAAATTTTTAATTTCGTTTAATTTTTTTTTTGTATTGTATTTAGGTTATTCATGTATTATTATTCTGTAAATCACTGTCATTTGGCATAACTAGGCATATTATAGCGACATTAAAAAACGCCTTAACCAGATTATTAGGAAATATATTTAAGCTTGATTAAAACTGTTTAATAATAAAAATAGAAGAAATAACGTAAAAAATGGCGTTATTGAATCAGTTTGGCAAAAATTGACTAAGTTCCTGATTCATAAGGTTTTTTTTCGTCAATGGTAAGTTAATCGGAATCATGTAGTTAATTTCAGTTAAAACATGAATTAGTTTGCGAATCAAGTATTAGGACATGATGTGAATTAAAACAAAGTTAATTAAGGTTAAATTGTTTAAATTTTTGAGAAATATGGTTTAGTAATCAAGTTTATTTTTTCTTTCAATTTTCAGTATTTGTAAATAATTAGTTTCAATAAGCTTAAGTCTTACTAACAATTTGAATTTTAATCCAACTATGGGATAATTAGTTTTTTTTATTATTATTTTTATTTTATTTTATTCCATGTTGTACTTATGATTATAATTTTTATTACTTTCTGTTAATATTTGTTTTTCTCTTCTATTTAATATGTTATTTTCAAGAATGTAGATATTGATTTTATATTTGTAGACAAACTTAGTAATAATAAAAAGGTAGTCATTAAAGGATATTCTTAAAATAAGGAAGGATTTCGCTAAAAATAAATAGATGTAAATAATATAAAAATTTACAGGATTCTCCAATCTCATTTATTTATTTAATTATTTTAAAAAAAAATTACTTAGAATTTGGGATGGATTGTTTAGTGAATTTCACTTCCTTCCCCAAAGATAATGACGCGCTAGACTCTTTAGGCGCGATTTGATTAATTTTACCTTCTTAAACTCGGATGCGCATTTCATGCGACCCAAATCCAAATCCTAAAACATTGAATAAAAATGTGTTCCGGATTGCGGGTGCATTTCATGTGACGTAATCCAAAGACATGTTTTAAACGATGTTCACAATTTTATTTTATTTTATTTTTTTTTTAAAAAATATTAATAATAAAGTGGTAAAAAGTTAAGATTGGCACATCGGTTCATAATTGTATTAAAATCAGATAAATAAGTTAAATATGACAATTGAGCGACCGTGCTAGAACCACGGAACTCGGGAATGCCTAACACCTTCCCCCGGGTTAACAGAATTCCTTATCCGGATTTCTGGTACGCAGACTGTAACATGGAGTCATTCTTTTCCTCGATTCGGGATTAAAATTGGTGACTTGGGACACCCTAAATCTCCCAAGTGGCGACTCTGAAATAAATAAACCAATCTCGTTTCGATTGTCCTTTAATTGGAAAAACTCCCTTGCACCCTCTCGGGTGCGGTAAAAGGAGGTGTGACAGGGATCAGCACTCGGGAGCGAAACCAGCTACGCCTGAATCTACACATAGGGTGCAGGGAGTAAAGTGAGTACTCCAACTCAGTGAGTAACAAATGTGAATATTGATTGAAAGTAAGAAAACACACAAGGCACAAGGCATTCAATAATGAAGCAGTAAAACCATTTAAAAGTAGTAAACCCATGAAAAGTTAAGTAACAATCCTTTTTCAACAAGTAAACAGGTAATTGATAGACAGTTAAGGTAAAGTAAACAAATAGAAGTTCGCCCCTCGGGCATAATATCAACAAATCCGCCCCTCGAGCAACAATTTAGAACAATACCAGCCCCTCGGGCCATCACATAGAACAATATCAGCTCCTCGGGCTCAATCTCACATCACAATGGTACCCGCGCTCACTGGGGGTGTACAGACTCCTAGAGGGGCCCCTTACAGCCCAAGTGGAATATCAAGCCACCTCGTGGCATCATCACTAGGCCCTCGGCCTTATATTAAGCGTACATATCTCAGGCACTCGACCTCATAATCAGTATCAAATGTTTCCTCACAACATAGGCCCTTGGCCTTACTCAGTCAAAAAAATCCTCACAAGCCACTCAAGCAGTAGTAAAACATATTTCTTAACCCAAAATACCATTTAAAAGATCATGTAAGAGTTAAAAGAGAGTAAACATGGCTGAGTACAAAAACAGTAAAATATAACATGACTAAGTTCAGTAAAAAGTCAAATCAGTGAGGAGATACCAGTAAAAATCCCCGAAGGGTTCAAATAGTTGGCACAAGGCCCAAATATGTCATTCAACCCAAATCATGATAATAGCAACTAGATTTCAGTCAACTACGTGGTAAAATAGTCATTCGGGACGGACTAAGTCACAATCCCCAATAGTGCACAACCCCATGCTCGTCATCCATCGTGTGCCTCACCTCAATATAGCACTACGATGTGCAATCCGGGGTTTCAAACCCTCAAAACATCATTTACAATCATTACTCACCTCGAACCGGTCAAATCTCTAACTCGCGATGCCTTTGTCCCTCGAATCGGCCTACACTCGCGTCGAATCTAACCAAAATTAGAACGAGGACGTCAAAATATGCTAAGGGAACAAAGCCCAAGCGAAAACTATCAAAATACTACACAAATCCCGAAATTTCCAAAACTTGACCCCCGAGCCCACGTCTCGGAATTCAATAATTTTTACATCAATAGATTCCTTATATCCCCACGAGTTCATACATATCAAAATTTCTCAAATCCAACCCCAAATGGTCCTCCAAATCCCCAATCAAAAGTCTAAATCTCCAAGACCTAGTTCTTGAACTTTTTTGCTTAATTTCTATGATTTTCTAGGTGGAATTCACATAATAATTGAGTTTTAAGTCCAAGAATCTTACCTCCAAGTGATTCCCCTTGAATCCCTCTTCAATCTCCTTCAAAAAGCTCCAAAAACGACCAACTATGGAGGAAATAAGTCCCTAAATCGCAGGCAAGACGAGTTTAAAAACCTTTTGCACAGGCATAATTCCTTCATCGCGATCGCGAAGCACAAAAACTCAGCTCCCAAAAATTACTCTATGCGAACGTATGAAATTCCCCTGCGAACGCAATGCCCAGGCAACTAACTTTATGCGATCGCGGAATTCCCACCGCGTTCGCAATGAACAAAATCTAGCCAAGACCCCAGGTCCACTTAACTATATGTGAACGCGACCACCTCCCCGCGTTCGGATGACCCAGCTCCTCACACTATGCGATCGCAACTCCTCCTTCGTGAACGCATAGAAAAAAATGGATTGCCCCTCAAAAAGCTCTACGCGATTGCAGGAACCCCTACACGATCGCGAAGAAGGATTCTCTGCAACAACTGAACCTGAAATTCTACAACATCACCAAGGCATGAAATGGTATAATTGACCATCCGAAACTCACCCGAGGCCTCTCGGACCTCAACAAAAGGCACCAACATATCCTAAAACCTTATTCAAACTTGTTCAAATCATCAAAACACCTCAAATAACATCCAATCACCCAAAACACATCAGATTCAAGCCAAACTTTCTAAAATCTTCCGAATTCTGCTTTTGATCAAAAACCCAATCAAACCATGTCCGAATGACCTGAAATTTTGCACACACATCCCAAATGACACAACGGAATTACTGCAACTCTCGGAATTCCATTCCGACCCCTATATCAAAATCTCGCCTACCAACCGGAAATTGCCAAAATACTAACTTCGCCAATTCAAGCCTAAATCTACTCCAGACCTCCAAATCCCATTTCGATCACACTCCTAAGTCCCAAATCACCTCCCTAAGCTAACCGAACCACTGGAACTCACATCCGAGCCCTCTAACATATAAGTCAACTTCCAGTTGACTTTTCCAACTTAAACTTCCTTAAAAGAGACTAAGTGTCTCAAACCTTACCAAAATCATTCCGAATTCGATCCGACCAATCCGATACCACAAAATACGAATAACGAAGCATAAAGAAGCAGAAATGGGGAAAACGGAGCGGTAATTCATAAGACGACTGGCCAGGTCGTCACATCCTCCCAACTTAAACAAACGTTCGTCCTCGAACAAGTCAAGAAACGTACCTGAAGCATCAAACAGCTGAGGATATCTACTCCGTATCTCCCGTTCGGTCTCCCAGGTAGCCTCCTCCACGGGCCGACCTCTCCACTGCACTTTCACTAAAGCTATATCCTTTGACCTCAACTTTCGAACCTAACGACCCAAAATAGCAACTGGCTCCACATCATAGGTCAGATCATCATCCAACTGAACCGTGCTAAAATCCAGAACATGAGACGGATCCCCAATATACTTCCGGAGCATAGAAACATGAAATATCGGATGCACACTCGACAAGCTGGGTGGCAAAGCAAGCTCATAAGCCACCTCCCCAATCCTTCGAAGCACCTCAAAAGGCCCAATGAACCGAGGACTCAACTTCCCTTTCTTCCTATCTCATAACACCCTTCATGGGTGAAAACTTCAACAGAACCTTCTCGCCAACCATGTAGGACACATCTCGAACCTTCTTGTCAGCATAACTCTTTTGTCTCGACTGCGCTGTACGAAGCCTCTCCTGAATCACCTTCACCTTTTCTAAAGCATCCTGTACCAATTCTATCCCCAATATCCTAGCATCACCAGGCTCGAACCAACCAACTGGAGATCTACGCCGCCTCTTGTACAAAGCCTCATATGGAGACATCTGAATACTCGACTGGTAGCTATTGTTATAAGCAAACTCTACAAGTGGTGGAAATTGATCCCATGACCCTTCGAAATCAATGACACAAGCACGCAACATGTCCATCAATATCTGAATAGTGCGCTCGAACTGCCCGTCCGTATGAGGGTGAAAAGTTATGCTCAACTCAACCTGAGTACCTAACTCTCACTGCACAGACCTCCAAAACTGCGAAGTAAACTGAGTGCCCCTATCTGAAATGATGGAAACTGGGATACCATGCAAAGGAACAATCTCCCGGATATAGATCTCTATCAATCGCTCTGAAGAATAGGTAGTACACATAGGAATGAAGTGCGCAGATTTGGTCAGCCGATCCACAATCCCCCAAATAGTATCGAACTTTCTCAAAGTCCGTGGAAGTCCGACAACAAAGTCTATAGTGATTCTCTCCCACTTCCACTCGGGAATATCTATCTGCTGAAGCAAGCCACCTGGTCTCTGATGCTCATATTTCACCTGCTGACAATTGAGACACCGAGCTACAAATCCCACAATATCTTTCTTCATTCTTCTCCACCAGTAGTGCTGCCTCAAATCCTGATACATCTTCACAACACCCGGATGAATGGAATACCACGAGCTATGGGCCTCCTCCAGAATCAACTCCCAAATCCCATCCACATTGCACACACAAATCCGGCCCTACATCCTCAACACCCCATCATCTCCAATGGTCACATCTCTAGCATCGTCATGCTAAACTCTGTCTTTAAGGACAAGCAAGTGCGGATCATCATACTGACACTCTCTGATGTGATCATATAAGGAAGACCGAGATACCATACAAGCCAATACCCGACTAGGCTCCGAAATATCTAACCTCACGAATCGATTGGCCAAGGCCTGAACATCAACTGCAAGAGGTCTATTCCCAACCAAAACATATGCCAAACTCCCCATACTCACTGCGTTTCAGCTCAAAGCATCGGCCACCACATTGGCCTTTCCCGGATGGTACAATATAGTGATATCATAACTCTTACGCAAACAACTATCTCCGTTGTATCAAATTAAGATCCTTTTGCTTGAACAAACGCTGAAGACTGCGATGATCAGTGAACAACTCACAAGATACGCCATACTAGTAATGCCTCCAAATCTTCAATGCGTGAACTATGGCAGCCAACTCCAAATCATGAACGAGGTAGTTTTTCTCATGGGGCTTCAACTGACGAGAAGCATAAGCAATAACTCTACCCTCCTGCATCAACACACAATCAATCCCAACTCTCGAAGCATCACAATACACAGTATATGAACCTGAAGCTGATGGCAAGACCAACACTAGAGTTATGGTTAAAGCTGTTTTGAGCTTCTGAAAGCTCTTATTACACTCGTCCGACCATACAAATGAAGCACCCTTCTGAGTCAACTTGGTCAAGGGCGATGCGATAGATGAGAATCCCTGAACAAACCGGCGATAATAACCCCACCAAACCAAGAAAGCTGCGAATCTCTATGGCTGAGGACGGTCTAGGCCAACTCTGAACTGCCTCTATCTTCTTCGGATCAACCTGAATACCCTCGCTGGACACCACGTGCCTTAAGAAAGTCACTGAACTAAGCATGAAATTGTGCGGCCGCACTCATCTCTTAAACCCTTGCCTAATTGGTCATGTATAAATAGTAATATCTTTACTATTGAGAAACTTTTGGAACTTTGAACATTAACACAAAGGCAAAAGCATAGTGCACTCATCTGATTCCAGCTTCTCACACAAATTTCAACATCTTTAATCCTTCCTTAGCATCATTTCATAACCTGTATTTTCAATTCATCTTTAAAGTTTTTCAGTTTTCTGAATGTTTTTCTTAATAAGTTAAGTACTTTTAGAACTAATGTAAATTTCATCATCATGTGAGCTTAATCTTTTGTGGGTAACTTCCTACTTTCCATATGGGGGATGGGTAATTGGGTTATCATGTCTACATCGCTATTACTATCTCCAATTTTTGTTTAAAAGTTAGGAACCCTAAAAGATCTGCCGATTTGTTTTGAATTGTGCGACCGCACAAGAAATTGTTCGGTCCGCATATTTATAGTTTAGGGCAGTTTGTGTTAGCTGATTGTGCGGACCGCACCCCAAATTGTGTGATCTGCAGAAACTAAACCGCGGTTGCATAAAAGTGTGTACGGCCATAAATCGACCAATCCTCTATTATCAGAGAGTTGCACTATTTAAGCTGAAATTGTGTGGCCGCACTCAAAATTGTGCAGTGCGCACTTCAATTGTGTGGATCGCAGAATGATGATTGCGTTTGCACTCCCAAATTGTGCGGTCTGCACTTTCCCATGTGCAGCCGCACTCATAATTGTGCGGACCACACTTATTTAGCTTTATTTGTTTTTTCTTACAACTGTGTTATATTGTGAGTTTGAACATAATTGGATCCTATTACTATGTATTGCAGATAATGGTTAGATTTCATAGAAGAGGTGATACATCAAAAGGGAGGGGTGAACTCTCCTGAGGCCGAGTCAAGGATAACATACCAATCTCAGTGCAAAGAGTAATAGCAACGAAAGCGACAACTGAGAGAGTCTTGAAGCCTACTAAAATCGGATCATATGTATCGTCTATGGAAGCATCAGAGAGCAATTCAGTGCAAGAGAATCCCGATGCATAGTCACAACCAATGCAAACCCCTGGGCGGTTCCAACTCAGAGATGAGTCTTTCACCTCAGCTAGCTCTTCTGAGGGTTCGGAAGATGGCAATCAGGGTTCAAAGACCTCTTTTTAACATGCTCCCATAGCACCAATTCCAGTTGACGATGATGATGATATGTCTGATGACAGTCGAGGTGGTGATACCTGAGTTGCTGGCCTTGAAAAGTCATAGAAGAAGGAGGTTTGGGAAGACAGATATATGATCCTGACTGCTTTCAATAGGTTCTGATAATGGTGGACTCAAAGATCGCTCACTCTCAAGCGTAAATTTAATTTGAAAGATCTGGATAGATACAACCCGAATGTGGCAAGACAGTTTCGGGGGAGAAAAAAGGTGAACATGGTTCACTCAAAGTGTGGTGGATGCCAAGGAGCACTTAGTCTAAGAATTCTACGCCAATGTGGAACATATAAAAAATGGGACTAAGGTGACGAAAGTGAAGAACTTGAAAGTTAGATTTGATCAAACTTCCCTGAACACATACTTGGGACTCGAGAATGTGGAGCCGGTACAATATCTATAGAAGTTTGTAATGGGTGATGCGGCTCGCCCTTGGCTAGACGAGATTTTGGTAGCTCCAGGACCACCACAGCTATGGATCACAGTAGGGGTTCCCATTCAACAGAACACCCTCAACTTTGAGGCTAAGGTTGGAAGACATTTGTATGTAGTCAAATAGATCCAAGCCGGAATGAGAACATTCTCCCTATCCCACAGACAATCTTAGTTGCCTCCATCATGGCCGGGTACCCAATAAATGTGGGTGCCATCATGTCGTTCAACATGTCTCTGATCGCCAGGTAGGGTGAGAGCTCCTACTCCTATCCAAACACCATCACAGAATATCTTACGAATGTGGGGGTGAAGTCAAAGCCATTTGACACAAAGGTTCGAGCGAAGCAACTCTTTACATGGTACTCTATGAAGGACCCAAGGAACCCAAAAACAAGGGTAAGATGACTACTACCATAGACCAGTCGGATGGGCCTTCAGTGGTAGTTATAGATTCAGTAGCCTTGCCTTCCATAGTAGCCATGCCTTCCACAACAACCGAACCTTCTAGCAGTACTACTACCATACCTCCACCTCCATCTTCCGAGCCATCAACATCAGTGCCGTCATCTTCTACTTATCCACTTATGGCGCTACGAGTCTCCTAGACACTAGCGAGTCTGAACAACTGGATGCAGATAGCTACTACAAAGATGTCTGACCTATCCGTCCAGACATCTACCCCAGCTCCCTAAATTCCTCCGACTGTAGAGGAGACTTTGAAGACGATTTTAGACAACCAGAAGACCATCATGGACACCTTGGTAGCCACATGGAACAACAATTGAGGAGCTTGGGAAGAAGGTGAAGAAGATGAGGAAATCCTAGGTTTCAAAGAAAACATTTGACAAGTTGAGACGGGAGGTGACCAGGATAGTAGTAGTTAGGGATCTTCCATTTGACTTGATGATGGAGACACTCCAGCAGCACCAGTAGACCCAGCAACACCAGAGACACCAACTGTCCAGTCTAAGGAGCCAGACCTTGCTGCCGACACTACTGAGGCGGTGCTACAGATGTTCAACAACCAGCTACTCCCCGAGCAGAGGATGACGAGATACAGTTGGAGGAGCCTGAGGGTGGTGATGCTTCTATGGATACGGAGACCACATAGGGAGTCTTCTCTACACTTTCCCTTCCTTGATTTTTCTTTTGTTAAGTATTGGGGACAATGCTTATTCTAATTGGAGGGGGGGTGGAGTTTATTTGATTTTGATGACATTTGACATTTGGCTCGTAATAACTTGATAACATTTTCTTTTCCTTTTTATTTATGTACATATTCTTCTCTATTCTTCTCTATTCTTCTCTCTCTATTGATGTATATATTTTCTTTCTTCCTCTCTCATTTTGTATATTCGTTTATGCTTTCTGTAGTTGCTTTATAGCTTCTTTAATTTGTTATCTTAGTAGTCAATGTTTAATCTATTAGCTTCTTATTTACTTTAATAGCTTCTTATTTACCTTAATAGCTTCATTTTTTTTAATTTAGTAGCTTCTTTTCATGTTTAAGTGATCAATAAGCCTTTGATTTTCTTAATGCCACGGTTCTTTCCAAAGGTGGTTTTTGTGTGAATCGGGTGATTCTTCCCAATGATTGATGGCGTGACAACCTTCTTAAGGGATTGAACCCATTTTTGATGTTTTAGTAAGAATAGTCACAGTAATGAATAAGAGGACCTAATTGAGTTGAACTCGAAGAGTCGAGCATGCTTCACTTGACACCAATACACTTTACTACGTGCTTATGATTAAAAACAAGTTCATGGAAAGAAATAGCTCTAGTTAGTGACCTTTTGACTCTTGTGTTGACTTAAGCAATCACCGAGTGGGTTATTGACAGGCAATTAAGGAAAAATGAACACATGGAAGTTCGCCCCTCGGGCACAGTATCAACAATCTGCCCCTCGGGCAACCTCTTAGAACAATACCAGCCCCTCGGGCTCACTCTCACATCACAATGGGTACCCGCGCTCACTAGGATGTGTAGACTCCTGGAGTGGCCCCTTACGGCCCAAGCGCAATATCAAGTTACCTCATGGCATCATCACTAGGCCCTCGGCCTCATATAAATCAAGCCACCTCGTGGCGTACATATCTCAGGCCCTCGACCTCATAATCAGTATCAAATATTTCCTCACAACATAGGCCCTCGGCCGTACTCAGTCAAAAAAATCCTCACAAGCCACTTGGGCAGTAGTAAAACATGTTTCTTAGCCCAAAATACCATTTAAAAGATCATGTAAGAGTTAAAAGAGAGTAAACATGGCTGAGTACGAAAAATAGTAAAATATAACATGACTAAGTTCAGTAAAAAGTCAAATCAGTGAGGAGATACCAGTAAAAATCCCTGAAGGGTTCAAATAGTTGGCACAAGGCCCAAATATGACATTCAACCCAAATCATGATAATAACAACTAGATTTCAGTCAACTACGCGGTAAAATAGTCATTCGGGACGGACTAAGTCACAATTCCTAATAGTGCGCAACCCCACGCTTGTTATCCAGCGTGTGCCGCACCTTAATATAGCACTACGATGTGCAATCCGGGGTTTCAAACCCTCAAAACATCATTTACAATCATTACACACCTCGAACCGGTCAAATCTCTAACTCGTGATGCCTTTGCCCCTCGAATCGGCCTCCACTCGCGTCGAATCTAACCAAAATCAGAACAAGGACGTCAAAATATGCTAAGGGAACTATGTCCAAGAGAAAACAATCAAAATACTACACAAATCCCGAAATTTCCAAAACCCGACCCCCGAGCCCACTTCTTGGAATTCAATAATTTTTGCATCAATAGATTTTTTATCTCCCCATGAGTTCATACATATCAAAAGTTCTCAAATCTGACCCTAAATGGTCCTCCAAATCCCCAATCAAAAGTCTAAATTTCCAAGCCCTAGTTCTTGAATTTTTGGCTTAATTTCTATGATTTTCTAGGTAGAATTCACATAATAATCAAGTTTTAAGTCCAAGAATCTTACCTCCAAGTGATTCCCCTTGAATCCCTCTTCAATCTCCTTCGAAAAGCTCCAAAAACGACTAACTATGGAGGAAATAAGTCCCTAAATCGCGGACAAGACGAGTTTAAAAACCTTCTGCCCATGCATAATTCCTTCATTGTGATCACGGGAAAACCTTCGCGATCGCGAAACACAAAAACTCAGCTCCCAAAAATTACTCTATGCAAACGCATGACATCCCCCCACGAACGCAATGCCCAGGCAACTAACTCTATGCGATCGTGGACTTCCCACCGCGTTCGCAATGAGCAAAATCCAGCCAAGACCCAAAGTCCACTTAACTCTATGCGAACGCGACCACCTCCTCACATTCGCGATGACCCAGCTCCTCACACTATGCGATCACAACTCCTCCTTCGAAAATGGGTAGAACAAAATGGACTGCCTCTCAAAAAGCTCTACACGATCGCAGGAACCCCTACGCGATCGCGAAGAAGGATTCCCTGCAACAGCTGAACCTGAAATTCTACGACATCACCAAGGCATGAAATGGTCCGATTGACCATCCGAAACTCACCCGAGGCCCCCGAGACCTCAACTAAAGGCACCAACATATCCTAAAACCTTATTCAAACTTGTTCCAATCATTAAAACACCTCAAATAATATCCAATCACCCAAAACACATCGGATTCAAGCCAAACTTTCTAAAATCTTTCGAATTCTGCTTTTGATCAAATCCCCAACCAAACCACGTCTGAATGACCTAAAATTTTGCACACACATCCCAAATGACACAACAGAACTACTTCAACTCTTATAATTCCATTCCGACCCCTATATCAAAATCTCTCCTACCAACCGGAAATCGCCAAAATACCAACTTCGCCAACTCAAGCCTAAATCTACTTCGGACCTCCAAAACCCATTCTGATCACACTCCTAAGTCCCAAATCACCTCCCAAAGCTAAACAAACCACCAGAACTCATATCCAAGCCCTCTAACACATAAGTCAACTTTCGGTTGACTTTTCCAACTTAAACTTCCTTAATGAGACTAAATGTCTCAAACCTTACCAAAATCATTCCGGATTCGATCCGAGACATCATAAAACACGGATAAAAAAGCATAAAAAAGCAGAAATGGGGAAAATAGAGCTGTAATTCATGAGACGACTGGCCGGGTCGTCACAAGTTATAGTTAGTAGAAATATCACCAAGTGTTATTCAAACTATTTGGGAAGTTGATTATGGAGAATTCAATGAGTCTGACAAAAGTAGTTAGTAGGTTAATTCCCTATGGGATTCAACTCTGGGCTAAATACCCGGATTATATTTGCAACAACCGCTTGTCCTTTTTATAAGGCATAGTTGGGCGTGATCAAGAGCCTTAATTCTGCCATAGTGTTTGTTGTATTGGGGATATTCTCCATGTACCCTATTATCCAGTTCCCATTGTGGTTTCTAAATATGTCTCCTGCTCCCCCCTATCCCTAGATTTCTTTTGCTGCTTCATCTATGTTCAGCTTATAGAAACCTCTTCTTGGTGGCTCCCATTTTGTTGCAATTTGATGAGTTATTTTGCTGGAGCCATTTATTGTAAGAATAAAGTATTCAGTAGCTTTGGAGATTGTGTTTAAAGAGCATATGTGCTCTTTTTTGTTACTAAAGAGATTATTGTTTCTTGTTAACCAGATATGCCAAAAACATAAGGGGATTATGTGGTCCCAGAGGATGATACTATTGAAAGACATATTCCTAATTGAATTCTAGGTTGATAGCCACTGATGGCCATTGAAGGCGGGTCTTTGTTGTCTACTGTCATGTGAAGCTTTGGAGAGGAGGTCATTCCAAAAATTTTCTGCATTAAAGCATTCAAAGAAGATATGGTCAATTGTTTCCTGACCATTGAGGCAGTAAGAACATTAGGGATCACAGTTGACCCCTATTCTGTGGAGGTAGCTCTTTGTGGAGAGTCTCTTATGGGTGAGGAGCTAGATGAAGTTTTTGATTTTATTGGGAGCTTGTAGTTTCCAAATCCATTTGAAGGAACCTTCTTCATATGTATACAGACTGATGTCTATCCTTCTTAGGAAAGAGTAGGCAAAACTGTTTGAGAAGTGGACACTTGGAGTTAAGCCCCATATGAGGGTGTCTTCCTTAGTCGGATTTGTGGGAATTAAATAGTTTAGCAGGCTTAGGATGCTTGAGGGAGATCAATTGATAGTGAGGATGGGTACCAAGCCCCCAAATTGTAGATGGAGTTAGCCTTGGCATTAAGGTCATTCTGGGTTAAAGGACCCTCAATCAATTCTCTAATTGCTGGATGATTCGGAATACATGCATCATTTAGGAAGCTAACCCTGTTTCCCTTATGAACTACCCATATGCTTGCTTTGCAGCAAGTGTCCCAACCCTTTAGGATGCACTGCCATGTGGGAGATTTTGGGTGCTTAAAATATCTAGATGTTCTAACTATCTTGTTAGTGTGGCTCATGTTGCAGTGCTTATGGATGAGGACTCTTGCCCATAGACGGTTGATATTATGGTAAGTTCTCCAGGCAAGATTTGTGAGAGTTGTTTTGTTCTTAAGGCTTGCTTTTTGGAGTCTTAGCCCTCCATCAGCCTTTCTTTGAGTGACCTTATCCCACTTAATCAGTTGAAGCTTCTTCTTTTCAGGAGTGGTGCCCCAAAGAAAGTTCCTTTGGATTTTGTCAATTTGTTTGGTAACTATAGTGGGTAGCTTGATATATTGCATGACATGACTAGGTATGCTGTTTAGAGAAGATTTGGCTAGCACAGTTATACCAGCCATGCTTAGGCAGCTTGTTTTCCAACAAGCCAGCTTGGATTGCATGTTATCAATTATGAACTGAAAGTCAGCACTAGCTTGCTTCTTATGGAAAATGGGGAAACCAAGGTATTTACCAAAGGAGGTGGTGGATTGAATGGACAGAGAATGTGTAAGGTTCTCTAGGGAGTCCTGGGATGTATTGGAGGAAAAGAGAACCCTTGACTTGGCAAGATTTATTTTTTTGGCCTGACTGTTCATTGAAATTCTGCATAATGGACATGATGGTGTTGTAGTTTTTGACTTTTGCTTTGTCAAAGAGTGTTAGATCATCTGCGAAGAAAAGATGGGATATCTTAGGACCAAATCTGCTGATACTTATGGGTTGTCACTGATTATCCAGAACAGCCTTGTCAATGGACCTGGATAATCTTTCCATGCACATGATGAAGAGATAGGGAGACATTGGATCTCCTTGCCTTATGCCTCTTGAAGGCTTGAAATATTTGGTTTTCCCACCATTGACAAGGATGGAGATGGAGGAAGAACTTATGCAGGACATAATGAGTTTGGACAAGCCTTGAGGGAAGTTGAAAGCATGAAGAGTGTCTCTAATAAAGGACCATTCCATCCTGTCAAAGGCCTTTTCCAAGTCAATTTTGAGGATCATATTGCCATGTTTCCCTTTCATCCTTCTAAAGTGGGTGATGTACTCTTGGATAATGATGGCATTGTCACAAGCTCTCCTATTGGATTGAAAACTGGCTTGGCTAGGCCCAATGATATGAGACAAGAGAGGTTTTATTCTGTTCACTATAATTTTAATGATGGACTTGTATATTGTGTTACATAGTCCAATTGGCCTAAAAAATTTCAACATTGATGCTTGGGGGCATTTTGGGATAAGGCACAAAAGAGTTTGATTCATGGTTTCATCCATAAAACTGGATGAGAAGCATTTTTTTAAAAGAAATCTGTGACAAAGTCTCCAACTATGCCCCAGTATTTTTGGTAGAAGAAAGGGTAGAGGCCATCAGGGCCAGGAGATTTGAAAGGTTTGTGGGAGAAGACTGCCCTTTTTATCTCACCCAATTCTAGAGGTTTGTCTAGGAAATCTCTTTGAGAGTCAGACAGAGTGTGTGGCATATTGAGGTGGCTGATGGAGGATATAGGGGCTTGGGAGTGTGAGGTGGTATAGATATTAGAGTAGAAGCCCATAATGGTTGCCTGGATATCCTGCTGGTCATGGAGCCAATTTCCATTCTCTTCTTTAAGAGAGATGATCCTGTTCCTTCTTCTTCTATTGAGGGTGGAGGTGTGGAACAATATGGTGTTAGCATCGCCCTCATTAAGCTAGTTAATCCTAGATTTGAGATTCCAGAAATCCTCTTCATTTTTAAGGATTAAATTAAGCTCCTTAACCATATTGGTTTCAAGGTTTAGCAAATAGCTACTGAGTTGGTAGTTATGAGATCTCTGGATCCAGAAATTCTAGCTAGGATTCTTCTCTTTTGGTGGAAAATGTTACCAAATGTTTCTCGGTTCCATTTAGTGGCCATTCTTTTGAAGGAATCAGTGGATTGGAGGAGAATGGAATGATATGAGAAAACCTTATTGATGATGTTAGGGAAAGAGGGGTGGCTAGCCCATATTGACTCGAACCTAAAAGGCTTGGTCAGATTGTTGGATGGAGACCCTACCTGATTGATTTGGATGAGGCAATGGTCAGAGTGGGTCCTAGGGATGTGCAAAACAGTGGCTTCAGGGTACTGTTGGATCCATTTTTCATTAGTAAAACATCTATCTATTCTTTCCAGGATAAAAGAGGTTCTATTATTGTACCTCTTATTAGTCCAGGTGTATTTACTCCCTTTGTAGCCTAGATCTAGAAGCTTACATTCATTTATACAATGCCAAAATAGGTTACTGCGACTAGGGGTTATGGGGTTGCCCCCAAATTTATCCCTAGCCTTTAAGACTTCATTGAAGCCTCCTCCCACAAACCAGTTGGTTGTGAGATTTTTGGAGATTGCGATTACGTTCTCCTATAGAATTTTCCTATTAGCTAGAATATTACTTGTGTAGATTGCAGGGAAAAGCCATGGAGAGTGGTTAGGCCTTACCTTTACCATTGCATGGATACCTTGGGTGGGTGGGGGGGTGGCCACCTCTTCAACACTCACCCAGTCTTCTATCCACATGAACACAATATCCCCAGAAAAAACTACTGTCGGTGACTGAATAATCATATCGAACTGGTGCTCTTCTGCCAACTTCTTATGATCTGCCATCTTTGTTTCAAGAAGAACGAGCATAGTTGGCTTGTGCATCTTCACCATTTCCATACAATGCCGCTTAAATTTGGCGTTTTTCCCACCCCTAACATTCCATATGATGTAATTTATTAGATGTATTGTGGGGGGAGGGGGTGGTGAAGGCCCTCCTGAGGGTCCCCTAGTCCTTGTGGATATTTCATTAGAGGCGGGGGGATTTCCTCTTGAGGCTCAATACTGGGGTGAGATTCAGCAGTGGCTTGATGGGACCGTGAGTTTGAATAGACATTAAGATCATTCCACACTTGACTATCGATTTTGGACACAAAACAACTAGCACCTCACTGGTTCGAGACTGAACTCGATCGCTGTGACCGAGTCCAGTAGCAGTGAGTTTGTTCGCAGGGGGCCATATATTGTTCCCTTTTCCTCTAGTGTGCTTTTCTTTTTGAGGATTTTTATGGCCTTGGAGATTCCCTTTTTGATGCTATTGAGAGTCACTGAGGTGCTCTTCTCCCTTGGTGCAGAAGATGATGGCATTTGGTGGGTCTGGGGATCGATCATTACAAAGACTGGCTCTGCCGCTGGGGTCTTTCGTTGCCAGATCTGGGAAGAAGGGAAGAGATTGGAAGGTCTGGAGCATCTGGCTGCTAAAAGTTTGGGGGTCGGTTATTGGTGAGTTGTTGTCCTTGTTGATCATCGTCTGCCATAATAGTGGACCAAAGGCCGCTAGGGCTTTGTTTAAAGCCTCTACAGCAACCCTCACTAGGTGGGCTGGATTTTGTACAATCAGAATCACCTTCTGTTTACCCAGGGTGAAATTGTAGGTGAGTCCCTCGCCCTGAAGAGCTACTTCCAACCAAGAAGCCGGAAGGTGGTCCGTTGGTGGAGAGAGGGAGATGATGAAGGTTGTCGTCTGATCTTTTTCCATTTTTGTGTTTCTTGGCTTTACTACTTTGGGTAATGAGGGGGATATCTTAAGGGTCTGATGCTCCATTAACAATCCCTTTGGTGTTAAATCTCGGTCAATGGAGGGGTTATTGGTAATCGGAACTAGGGGTGGATTGGGCATTAATTGTTGATCTGTTGGAATTAACGGTTCGAGTCTTTTTACCTGGAAGTGGAAGGGGTTCCAAATAGGGTACTTGATTGTTGGTGATGACTATTGAGATTTCCCCATTAGAGATTATCTCAAAGGAACTGGTAGGGGAAGCGTAGGTGAGTTTATTTGAGGAGCTAGATGGGCTGACAGTCTCCATTTGGGTGTGGTGCCCATTTGGAGAAACGTGACTCGCCTCATGGGGTTTTACCACAGATTTGAGATCAGTGACCTTGGTAATTAGGCTAGGAACGGCGCCCTGATCTAGGACTTCATGATTGGGGTCAGTTGTATCATCGGGCCCCGGTCCTGCTTTTCGTTTGACACTTGTATTGGGCTGGAGCCGCGTACTTGGATGGGATCGTTGTTGGGTGTGCCATTGTCGCTGAGTGGGCTTATATTGTTTATTGGGCCGTTGGGCCTATTTTGGGAATTTGGGGTGGGGTTGACTTTTTTTGAATTCTAATGCACAGTTTGAGTTTGAAGGAATTTACTTGAATTTGCATCGAACAAGTTTACCTGTATATGATCCACCTGTGAAATTTGGTGTGAGCTATTCAATCCTGCACCATTCTTATTGTTTGATCTTGCATGTCATTGCTTTCTTCTTCGTGGAAAAGTTACAGTTTTCCACTCACTTTCTTCCATTTGTTCCACATTTTTCTCGTGTGTTTCCGGTGTTTCTTGAGTTGTTGTGGTTTGAGGAATCCAGTAATTGCATCCGATTGAGGTATGACCAATTCTTCCAAAATACGTGCATAATGTCCTTTCTCCTTCATAGACCACTGTCTGTTTATGGTTACCTATTTTGACCGAAGTTTCAACTGGTATTTCTAGGGAAACTTGAATGCAAATGTGAGCATAACGCCCCCTGAGAGTAAAGGAGGTGCAGTAGAGGAGGAGCACTGATCAATTTTTAATAATTTGCCTAGCTTCCTTCCAACTTTTTCTAGGATATTTTTATCATAGAATTCTGTTGCTGATTGCGGAAGATGAATCCAGATGGCAGTAGATGAAAGGGTGGCGGGGACGAATTTAGGTTCCCATTTTCGCACTGACAGGAAGTTTCCTGAGATGAACCATGGTCCAAGGTGAAGTGCCTTAACCATATTCTCCTCTAATCTAAATTTGACTATGTAGAAGTCCCATACTAGGTCAATCAAAATTAACTGTTCGGATGGCTTCCATAGTTCAATTAGTTTAGACCGAAGATAATGGTATGAAATATTTCGTTTAAAGACTTTGATGATTACGGAGTAGCGTCACAGAAGGTAGAGACGCTTCTTTTCTTCCTGAGAAAGCGGGATTGAGCCTTCTATGTTTTTCCCCTTATCGATCTCTGGATTCGTGGGAAAGTCGTTTTCGTAATAATCGGTTTGTTGGCTCGCCGGTTTGTCTAAGAGCATTTTCTTATAGTAGTGGATTGGTTGGGGCATTTCCACATCCATTTGATTGTGTTTATCCGGGGGTTCCGGTAGGATATGTATTGTGATTAAGGCAGGATCCATGATAGTAGGGGTTTGTAGTTAGTGAAAAGTGGAGTAGTAATGAGAGAATGCTTATGCCT
This sequence comes from Nicotiana tabacum, assembly GCF_000715075.1. Lineage (NCBI taxonomy): Eukaryota > Viridiplantae > Streptophyta > Magnoliopsida > Solanales > Solanaceae > Nicotiana > Nicotiana tabacum. The sequence continues at coordinate 68,586,674 of NC_134099.1, read as the reverse complement.
CTATAATTATAGTTGCTCTTAGTGAATAATTGCCTCTATAAATGTTTCAAACAATAACGAACATATGTTCTTATGCCTGCCTTTGTGCCCAATTAGCCAATTATTCATATGATTTAACAGTCACAATCCTTTTAAAAAACATGTCCTCGCAGGCAAATCCCAATAGCGAACGCTGCATATTGCTAATTGGTCCTATCACGGTTTGTCATACTTTCGTGAGTTTTTCTTCTTTCTCACAAGTCAGTATTTTTTGGTCTTTCGAAGCCAAACATCGAAATAAACTTTTCCGAGGTGATTACATATACTTTGAGTTATAAAAGAAAGATTGTGCCTTCTTCATTCTATTACTTGAAATTGTGCCATGCCTATATATAACTAAGGAATATATATCGAATTGATTCCGGATGTACATTTTATTGGTTGCAATTGTTGTTAGTGTATTGACGCCACAACTTTCGCAAATTAATTGTAAATGCTAGGGCCTAGGGGATCATACTCAATTATTTTAGAATATACCAAGATGGTCAAAGAAGTCATTTTGTTCCGTGTAGAATGGGCCTATTAAAGCAGTACTAACTACTAATAGTGATTCTACATCTAAAATCAAGACCGAAAAATATTGCAACAATCGTAGTATTTTATTTCGAATATTTGAGTATACAATCTCTATGAATCCTCTGATTCTTCTTTTCAATAGTAAATAAATTCAAGGGCCTTTGAGCTTGATCTTGAATATGTAGTCGTCGCCACGAACGATGATCTTGTTCTTGAGCTTTAGCTTGATTGTTTGAGCTTGACCTTGATTTGTTCTTCGTTCTTGAGCTTGACCTTTATTCTTCGTTCTTGAGCTTGAACTTGATTGCTTGAAACTTGAAACTTGTGGAGGAATTTGCAGTGTTTGATCCACGAGCTCTTTCTTGCTTCTTGTAATAACTTCTGGTGTCTTTTCTGAGTTATGAAGACCCCTATTTATAGTTGTGGAAATGAGGAGTTGTGATAAGAACAAACTCTTTCCGACCAATCAAATTGAAGTGTGACATGACCGCATTTGATTGGCCAGAACATGTCACTTGCACACGTGGCGCGATTTCATTAGCCTTTTAATGTGACTTGGCATGACTTGTCATTTTGACATGTGGCATGGTCCTATTGGCTCTTTTGCTTGAATTGGCGCGCCACGTCAATTGACACGTGTCACCAAACTGGGCCTCTAGGAAGATGACATCTTGGTCTTGATGAAGTGGGCTCATCACTTTAGCCAAATTAAATGAGCTAGCCCAATGGATTAAGACTTATTTATTTAGCTCATATGTATTGGACTTATATAATTAGTTCAATTATATTAGCCCATAATATTTATTTGGACCAATATATCTTGAATTTAAAATATAGTTCAAATTATTTTATGAATTTAATTTTAATAAAATTTATATGCCTACAAATGCCGAAATAGAATCCTGACTTGAATTAAGAAAAGTATTAACATGTTACTTGGATTGTATGAATATAGGTAATGACCAACCATCAGTTACGTTGAATATTAATGAAACTCTTTTTGCTCTTTGCAATAAAGAGACTTTCTATTTTTTATTCAACATAGAAATTCTTTACGTGGCTATATTGATGGGAACAATTCTATTTGTATAAGCAATTGTCATCCACATATTACTCATTGTACACGAAGTGTTTTGCAAATTTCCAAATCCTACTTCAACTCAAAGTGGCCGAATTGATACTGACCAAAGATTAACCTGCCATCAGTAACCAAATCGTTATTATGCCTTTGCAAGCCATCCTCGGCACTTGTATATATAGACGCATGCTCTCCAATGGTGAATATCAATATCCTCCGCTTGCAAGCTACCTTGTGTCCACTTTTGACTGCTCGGAAGCATTGACGCGAAAGTAATTTCTTCTTCTTTTCTTGTGCTTTTCTTGTTTTGTTGTCCGTTTCTTTTAGGCCAAGCGAGAAAGATATGTTCTTGTTCAACAAGATGATCCATGCATGAATAAGGCGGTCTTAGGGTGTGAGGGGATGAGTACTCATCCCTGCCCAAATATCGGAGAGATTACTCTCAATGGCCCGACTATCGGAGAGATTACTCTCAATGTGGCTCGACTATCGGAGAAATTACTCTCAAAATGATCCGACTATAGGAGAGATTACTCTCAATGTGGCCCAACTATCAGAGAGATTACTCTCAAAATGGCCTGACTATCGGAGAGATTACTCTCAATGGCCCGACTATCGAAGAGATTACTCTCAATGTGACTCGACTATTGGAGAGATTACTCTCAAAATGACCCGACTATCGGAGAGATTACTCTCAATGTGGCCCACTATCGGAGAGATTACTCTCAATGTGGCCCGACTATCGGAGAGATTACTCTTAATGTGGTTCGACTATCAGAGAGATTACTCTCAAAATATCCCTACTAGCGGAGAGATTACTCTCAATGGCCCGACTATTGGAGAGATTACTCTCAATGTGGCTCGACTATCGGAGAGATTACTCTCAAAATGACCCGACTATCGGAGAGATTACTCTCAATATGGCCCACTATCGGAGAGATTACTCTCAATGTGGCTCGACTATCGGAGAGATTACTCTCAATGTGCCCGACTATCGGAGAGATTACTCTCAAAATGACCCAACTATCGAAGAGATTACTCTCAAGGAGGCCCGACTATCGGAGAAATTACTCTCAATGTAGCCCGACTACCAAAACAATTACTCTCAATGTGCCTGACCACGGGGGAGATTACTCTCAATGTGGCCCGACTACTGGAGATAGGGGTGTCAATGGATATTTAAAAATTGATTAAACCGACCGAACTGTACCGTACCGAAACAATTTTTAGGTTTCTTTTTAAGAAACCATAGGTTTTTATATAAATCTATAACCACACCGATAATTAGAGCATGTTTTTATTTTATAAAAATAAACCGAAAAAATACCGAACCGTACCGAATAAATTTTACATGTAAAAATATATTTATCTAGTAAGTTTAAAAATAATAATGCATTAAATTTTTCTTTGGGCCTTGGAATTATGAAAACTATTACAAACCAACAAGTAATTAAGCTCAAAATACTAATTCCTAAATCCTATTATGCTACTTCTACTTAAAATAAGTTATTTCAAGTATCTTTCTTAGCAAGACACAAAGTAGTCTAGTGATTATGAGTATACCTGTTAATCGGGCCGGACTGACCCATTTTCAACCCGCTTTGGCCCAACTCAACCGGTTCAGCCCATTACTGTATCATATTAAGGCGGGCTGGGATGGGTTGGATGGGGAGCGAGTTTTAGACGAACAAATTTTGGATACTGTTGCACCGAAACCCGCTAAGCCCGCTAACCCGTTAACGGGTTGCAGCCCGGTTCAGACCATTATACTTACAATTTTTTATTTTTTTTTATTTTGTGGATCGTTGCCAACGGTCGAACGGCCAGATTTTGTACAAATGGCCATTTTGGCCTCCCCCATTAAAAATATAGCCCTCCCACCCCTAATAATTGATAAATTACAATTTAATTCTTCAAAGTTTGCAAACACTTAAGTATCAATAACATTGAATAAGAAAAACAAAATTTACAAAAAAAAATAAGCCCGAACCCGTACGGGCCCAAAAAAACCCGCAAAAACACAGCCCGCTAATAGCCTGGAACGATAACCGTACGGGCTGATTTTTTTTGTGTACAGCCCGTCCCAACCCGCCCGTTAAACACCTCTTTTATGAGTAGCAAACTACAATATATTGAATATATTTCCTTTCACTCGTGTGATTTATATTTTCTTTGCTTTTGCTTGGTTTCTTTTACGTTGTTCTGGAATAGTTGATGGATCTATACCAATATTATCAAAGGTGAAAAACGCAAAAAAATTCTAAGGTCCGTTGGGGCTAAAAGCGCAAATAAAGCGTGAGCTTTAATGAAAAAAGGCACAACTAGAGAAAAAGTAAAAATATGTATATGTAGTCCAAGACTAATAATTATAAGCGTGAATAACAAATATATTGACAAAAAAATTAGAAAAAAATTACGATAAAGTAAAATATCAATTATTTAATGTCGCCTTTTCATGATTACACTCATTGGCAAGGAATAGTATGCCTTAGAGCCTTGATGCGATACTAAAGCGCCCACAAAGCGAGGCAAAGCGCACAACATGTATTGAGCCTTGCTTCAGGGCTTAAGCGTGCCTTTGACAACACTGATCTATACTCTAGCCATCTTTCATATTTTTAATTCTTCACCCTTTAAACAGTAAAAATATCTAGAGAGTTTTCTAAGTCCGTAAAATAATGTATGTTATTGCATTCTACTTCTACTGATGAATTTTACATGACATTTAAAAAAATACCGAAAATCAACCGAACCGTACCGATACCGAAGAGAAACCGACATGATTGGGACGGTTTCGAAAAGTCTAATTTTGGTTATATATAATAGAATAACCGAAAAATTACTATGGTACAAATTTTATAAAATAACCAGCCGAACCGAACCATTGACACCCCTAACCGGAGGGATTAATCTCAATGTGGCTCGAATATCGGAGAGGCCAACTTAAGGTGCAAAGGGTCTCATATATCCACCTTAAGATTGGAAAGTTATAGTTCCTTTTAAGGACAAACCCACGAAGAGGACAACTTAAGGTGTAAAAGGACTTATATGTCCACCTTAAGATTGGAAAGTTATAAAGCTTCAACTAGAAGACTTATGGACTTGATGACGTCTATTTGAACACTTGGAAAACTTTGAAGATTTGGTGGACTTTGCAGACTTCAACCTGAAGACCGACAAACTTGAAGATTCGGCAGACTTTGACGTTTCAACTTGAAAATTTGAGGGATTAAATATTTCCACTTGAAGACCGACGAGTTTGAGGACCTCAACTTGAAGACTTCAACTTGAAGATTTGGAGGTTTAAATATTTCGACTTTAAGACCGACGAACTTGAAGACTGAAACTTGAAGACCGACGGATTTGAAGACTTCAACTTGGAGACTTGGAGGGCTTAAATATTTCAACTTGAAGGGTGGCGAACATGAATACTTCAACTTGAAGACCGACGAACTTGAAGATTTCAACTTGGAGACTTCGAGGGCTTAAATGTTTCATTTTCTCTTTTTCTTTACATTATCCAACCTTTATCTTAGTCGCATAATTTTCAGCTTTAAGCGCTTGTAACAAAAGATTCATATTTTGTCGTGGGAGAGTCCAAATAATGAACCGTTTGATTTTTCAAAAATTAGACTTCAATATCTAATATATATCCAAAATTTAGAATCAAACACCTTCAGAATCGCCCCAGTAATATTTTGAACCCAACTTTAGATTCCACCACGTTGAAAATTTCAGATTTGCGCAGTCTCACCAAAAATATCATATCTTGGTGTAGAAACGTCGAAATTATGAACAGTTTGATTTCTTGAAAACTAGACTTCAAGATCTAGAACATATCCAAAATTCTAAATAAAAAAACTTCAAAACCATCCCAGATAATAGTTTGAATTCAACTTTATATTGCACCATGATATCAATTCTAGATTTGCGCAGTCTCACCAAAAAAATTCATATCTTGGTGTAGAAACGTCAAAATCATGAACCGTTTGATTTTTCGGAAACCAAACTTCGAAATTAAATCATATCCAAAATGCAAAATTTAATACCATAAGGATAGTTTCAGATAATATTCCAAAGTCAACGTAAAATTCTGACACACTGACGATTTCAGATTGCGCAACTTCACCAAAACTTTGGTATCTTGGTATGGAAGCCTCGAGATCGGAAGATGTATTACTTGCCATCAATCAAAATTTAAGAGCTATATTCTCACAAATATCTTGGGTTCAAGTCTCGCTGAATTTGAAACGTTGTGCCAAGCAATCTTTTCCTTATACTTGTGTTTCCTTTTGATGCCTCTCTTCTCTTCCCTTTTTATAGGCAAAGGGAGGACTTGGAGACCACAAACTTAAAGGTTTGGAGAACCTGAAGATATAGAGAATCCCTGGACTTTAATGCAAATACTTGACATCCTCCTAAAATCGGCCCATTGAAGATATCAATTTACCATGGAGGGTTGCCCCCTTTAAATCAAATAAGTTCAAAGTTCAACAGGAGGATGACATTTCAGCTTGATCTTACATTCCTTCATACTTCATTCGAACAACAATTAGGGCAATATTTATCTTTTGAACTTATGCATGCCTATGTACCTCGGCAAAGAGGATCAAGTCATACCGTAGTTCAGACTGGGTGATTTTTTTGTATGTGTCCTAACTTTTTCCTAGGCTGCCTCTTTCGAAGTTTTCAACCTAGCAAACTCTTTTTTTTGTAGGACCCGTATACAGTTTAGACTCATGCGGGCCAGGAGTGTAGCAACATGCAGTTTAGGCTCATGCGTCAAGGAGCATTGTAGTTTCAAGGGTAATACTTCTTCAAAAACTTGCCAGTGAGATAGCCGATTCTCATGCCATCTGCATCAACCAGTTTGTAAGCCCCACTTGAGTAAGCTTCTTGTACGACATATGACTGTCACACCACCTTTTTCCTACCCCCTAAGGGTATAAGGGAGTTTTTCCAATTAAAGGACAATCGAAACGGAATTTGTTTATATAATTCAGAGTCGCCACTTGGGAGATTTATGGTGTCCCAAGTCACCGGTTGAATCCCGAATCGAGGAAAATATTGACTCTGTTTAACAGTCTGCGCACCAGAAATCCGGATAAGGAATTCTGTTAACCCGGGAGAAGGTGTTAGGCATTCCCGAGTTCCGTGGTTCTAGCACGGTCGCTCAACTGTCATATTCGGCTTGATTATCTGATTTTAATACATTAAAAACTTATATGCAAATTTTAACTTTAAACCGCCTTTATCAATTTTATTAATATTATTATTATTTTACGGAGAATTGCAACATTGTGAAAACGTATCTTGAACCACGTCACAATCAATGCACCCATAGTTATCAACACATTTCGACTTAGTTAAGATTTAGATTTGGGTCACATAAATGTGCACCCAAATTTAAGAAAATAAATTATTAAAAATGCGCCTAAAGCGATTAACGTATTGTTGTTTTGGGGAAAGACCACGAAATTTTACTAAATGGCACATCCCGAAATCTAAGTAATTAATGAAACATTTATCGAGGACCTCATAATTTGTGTGTTATATTGGTGAGGCTCATCACATTTTTATTTTAAAGGTCGTCCTATAATGACTATGTTTTATATTTATTTTATTTTTTTATAGTAAATGAAGCAAAATGTCCTACTTAAATTACATGTTATAGCTAAGTTTCAGTTGCGGTTTGTTAAAACGGAATATAAAGGTGCATATGGAAAGTCTGTTTGCCAAACATGAGCCCAGACCCAACGTACATAGCATTTAACTGAACCTGGGCCATTGCATTCCAATATTGAGGCCTAATTAAATTATTCTACACATGTTCCAAATTTGTAATGTTGAACGGTAAAGAAAAATGATAATATCTAATTAAGAAATTACCCAAGTTTTAAAGAATGAATCAATTGGGGTGGGGTAACTTAGAGATCTAATTTTAATTCTAACTTCAAACCATTGGATGTTGAAACTAGATTGTCATTATAATTAAAATGATTTACTAGACTTGATTTTATTCGACATGTATTTAAATGCATAATAACTATTAACCGAACTAAAATGAACAAAATGTCATTGACTATATTACTACACGAAAACTGTTCAGTTATACCAAAGGGAAATCAAATTTCATAAGAATAGTACATGGCATGTTCTAATTACAATTAGTGAAAAGAAAAGAAAGCTATATTAAGACTTCAAACTTCCATTCTTTCATAATTGTACATGCTTCCATATTTTCAGCATACAATAGTCAGTGTATTCAGTTGTGTACCTGATTTTGGAAAGCAGAAAAACAGGAAGATCAGCAAAATTATAGCAGCAACATATACAGCAACACCCAGTAGACCATTAACCAACAATAACAATAGCAGAAATCCCAGGAACAGATTGAAAACAAAAGAATAACCCCAACAACTCAATACAATCAGTCCTCCACCAAACAGAAAACCAGGAAAATACTAAACTGAAATCCAGCAGTCAAAATGAAATACAGACAGATGCAAGGGAACAGTAGTTCCTAATTTATCAAACGCTCAAGAAAAAAAATAGACTGAAACTCTTAATGTAAAAGTTCATCCTTAACACTCTAACTCTAACTCTTAATGCACAAGTTTTGATTTTTCTGAATATTAGAGTTCTTTGTTCCATAATTCTTTTTTTCTTCTTCTGATTCCTCCACCTTTTCTAAAATCAGTCCCCCAACCCTTTTATACAAATATGCCCCTCTTTCCAACTTAGTGCCCGACCCCTTTTCCTTATTCAAATCAGATTTTTCCACTAAATCAGCACTAAGTCTGAATATTCCACTTAATCAGCTCTCCATTTCCTTTTGTCCCCCATTAATACTAATTAATTCATTAGTCTAATGGTATTTTAATAATTTAGTGGACAGAGCACTCAAACTAACAATTTCTTCCTGTTTTCAATTCCCCAAACTAACCCTGAAAATCCCTTGATATTACCGATTTCCTAAAGGTAGCTATTCAAATACATTAAGACTTAATTCTGAAATCTATTTAACTAACAATTAACAAAACTGTTTTGATTACAGCTACAACCAAACTTATTGACAGCTAAATGAACAAAGTCGAATTCCAATTGAAATAAACTGAACTGAATTTAAATCAACACACAGAACTTAACAGAATCATTTAAACTGAAATTGAAACATTGAATCAATATGCACATGAACGCAAGCAACAGGAATGCAAGTTCATTGTCAACCTAATGACAATGCCCTGAAACTAAATGGTCACAGATCAAACACACACAACAACATTTGACGAACTTATTGATTTATCAAACAAAAATGAATTAATCGACGAAAACTAATTAACTGATTACCTACAACAACTGATAACAATCAATCAAAAATAGATAAACAGGCTGTTTCAATCAGCATTAACAAGAACATGGATTTATAATAAAACAACTAATTGACGAACTTAATCGAATCGATTACACACATTGTAACTCATACCAATTATAACAAATAGAAGCAATGCTAGAATTTGATCAAATAAATAGGTCTAGTGGAGATGAGGCAGAATTAATTAAAAGAAAGAGAATAGAAAAATTATACAGATTACTACAACAGGCAATAAGATATACATAGAATACAAAAGAAAGACAGGGAAAATACCTCTGAATCTTCACTCCGAAATATGTCCTAATCTTGAACCGGATTTGACCTTTTTGACGTCGAACGAACCTTAATCGAAGCATTATAATTTGAGAATACTCTGATTAAGGTCTATTAGACCCCAACCCTTCATTTAATCGGACAAATTCCATGATTTGGAATTTTAGGGTTCCATTTTTTTCGGATTTAGGGTTTGATCATTTCTGGGCAGATTTGAAGGGAATCAAGGGTGGTTTAGGGGTGAAGGAGGCCTGGGGGTCACCTAGTATGAATTTGAAATAGATCTTTTAATTTCATATTTGGCTCGAACCTTCACAAGAAGATTCGAGGAGTTTCAGGAAGGTTCGAAGCAAAAGGTTGTCATATCCATGGTGAGGGTGGTCAGGGGATGCTGTGGTGTTAATTTGGTAGCCATCGGAGAAGATGAGGTTTTCAGGCCAACCTTCGATTTAGGATTCGAAGAGTTGGGGCCTGATTGAAAGGATATGGGTTATGGATTTGGAATGGGGAGGTCAAGAGGAGTCGAGGGTGTTAAGCTGGGGTCGTTTGGACCACCGGAATCGCCGTGAGGCGATTTTCGGTGGGTGGTTGACGGTGGGGGATCATCTGGTCTTCTGAAGATCAGAGACGAAGGGAAAATGAGGGGTATGGCCTAGGGGGCGTGGGGGTGATGGGTTAGGCTTATATACTGGGGAGGGAATTGATCTTGGTCCGTTCAATCTGCTGAGATCAATGGCCCAGATCAATTTACTTAAAAGAAACGGTGTCGTTTGATTTTGGTTGGGGGGTCGGTTCGAACTGAAAACAAATGGGTCGGGTTGGAGACGGGTTACTGAAAAGGATCTTGGACCGTTGGATTGGGTGATTGAACGGCTAAGATTGACGGGTGACGAAACGATGTAGTTTCATCATCATACTACGTCGTTTCGTCCGTCTCTGAGACCAGCTGGTTTGGATTGGGTTAGGGATGAGGTTTGGGCCTGAATTTTCACCTGGCCCAATCCGAATTTCCTTAATACTTTACCCATTTTATCTTTTTCTTTAATTACAAAAATTAAACAAAAAAAATCCTAAATAAATTGTAAAAATAAAAAATAAAACTACACACATATTATTTAACCTATAATAATTAACACACAAGTTAAACATTAAATAAAATCAACACAATGATAAGAAACACATATGCATATTTTTGTGATTTTCCTTTAACCAAATTATGGTTAATTAATTCCTAAATGTATTTTTGTATTTTATCCTTTTATATAAACCAATGATTAATTAATTGTAAAAATGCAACATTAATTCCTAAATGCACATGCACCCACATATTTTTATTACTTCAATTAATTATAAACATTCACAGACAAAAACATAAATAACTATCCAAAAAATGCCACGCAAAATCCTAAAAATTATACACCAAGAAAATTTTGTTTTATATTTTTTTTCTCTTTTGGAGTAGTTTTCGTGAAGCAAAAATCATGTGCTCACAGCTGCCCCTCTTTGTCCGAAAACACAAAGAGTTTTCGTGCAAAGATAAAGTGAGTAGATACGAGCAATTTTTGCCCGTTGGAACACTCCGTGTGAAGCATTTTTTGAAAATGATTTAACCGAACCTTTGCTTCAAAGGTTTCCTACATATCTCTGGCTAAAAGGGAATCATGTTAATGCAGTTCGGGAAGTTTTGGTAGCTGGGACTACCATGGGACTGCTTTTTGCTGTTACTGTTGTTGCTACTGCTTCCCGATCTCCTTATTACACCGTGCCAAAAGAAAGTAAGAAGCTAGACTAAGCTAGGAATTACAAAATCTTATCTGTCTTCCACTTGCTCTGGTTGTCTTGCTTTGTTGTCGGCTTGTGTTTCTTCTGACGCTTCTCTTTCGAAAACTGCTGGGGATGACATTGGCCTTTTGTCTTTCTGAGCACAAGTTTTATTATTCCGTTCTGTCTGTTGGGGACACCGCTTCCTACATTAAAGCTTGTTATGCTGGGGATTTTTGTTGTACACCTCCTCATTACTGACTTCTGTTTGACCTTGAAATGTACTCCTCTGTTCTGCAGGCAGGCTCCTAACTCCAACTTGACTTTTGAAAGATGAAACAACCTCCATTCTCCAGGCGGGCTCCTGACTTTAACATAATTTAAAAATATAACAACCTCCGTTCTACAGGCGAGCTCCTGACTCCAACTTAAAATTTAACAACCTCCGTTCTACAGGCGGGCTCCTGACTCCAACTTAAAATTTAACAACCTCCATTCTACAGGCGGGCTCCTGACTTCTCCAACTTAAAATAAATAACCTCCGTTCTACAGGAGGGCTCCTGACTTCTCCAACTTAAAATAAACAACCTCCGTTCTACAGGCGGGCTCCTGACTCTAACTTAAAATTTAACAACCTCCGTTCTACAGGCGGGCTCCTGACTCCAACTTAAAATTTAACAACCTCCGTTCTACAGGCGGGCTCCTGATTCCAACTTAAAGTTTAACAACCTCCATTCTACAGGTGGGCTCCTGACTCCAACTTAAAATTTAACAACCTCCATTATACAGGCGGGCTCCTGACTCCAACTTAAAATTTAACAACCTCCGTTCTACAGGCGGGCTCCTGACTTCTCCAACTTAAAATAAATAACCTCCGTTCTACAGGCTGACTTCAACAACTTCTTAGAAATAAATCAGCCTCCATTCTCCAGGCGGGATCCTGACTCCAACTTAAAATTTAACAACCTCCGTTCTACAGGCGGGCTCCTGACTCCAACTTAAAGTTTAACAACCTCCGTTCTACAGGCGGGCTCCTGACTTCTCCAACTTTTAATAAACAACCTCCGTTCTACAGGCGGGCTCCTGACTCCAACTTAAAATTTAACAACCTCCGTTCTACAGGCGGGCTCCTGACTCCAACTTAAAGTTTAACAACCTCTGTTCTACAGGCGGGCTCTTGACTCCAACTTAAAATTTAACAACCTCCGTTCTACAGGCGGGCTCCTGACTCCAACTTAAAATTTAACAACCTCCGTTCTACAGGCGGGCTCCTGACTTCTCCAACTTAAAATAAATAACCTTCATTCTACAGGCGGGCTCCTGACTCCAACTTAAAATTTAACAACCTTCGTTCTATAGGCGGGCTCCTGACTCCAACTTAAAATTTAACAACCTCCGTTCTACAGGCGGGCTCCTGACTCCAACTTAAAGTTTAACAACCTCCGTTCTACAGGCGGGCTCCTGACTTCTCCAACTTTTAAATAACTCAGCCTCCATTCTCCAGGCGGGCTCCTGACTTCTATAGTAACTTTGAAAATAAATCAGCCTCCATTCTCCAGGCGGGCTCCTGACTTTATCAGCAACTTAAAAGTAATTCAGCCTCCATTCTCCAGGCGGGCTCCTAACTTCAACAACAACTTAAAAGTAATTCAGCCTCCATTCTCCAGGCGGGCTCCTGACTTCAACAACAACTTTCTTCAAAACTGGTGTTTTATTCCTCTGCAAACTGCTGGGGATAACACCGATATTTTATTTCACCAATATGTCATTTTCCTTCTTCCAAGACTATTTCCTTTAAAGCTGGCGCTTTCACTTCCCTGAAACCTGCCGGGAATAACACTGCTGGGGAATTATCCTCCTCTTTTTAACAATGGTGGGGATGATATTGATTCAAAGGTCATTGCTTTTACAACTTTGGGTTATCTTGATTCTTCCAAGATTGTTTTTCTTTTTAAACTTGTATCTCCCTTCTCGTATACTGCTGGGGATTTTACTTCCTTCAAAACTTGTGTTATCTTCTCTCTTTCCCAAATGACTATCTGATTTTAAGAAAATTTTCGTAATGAGATAAAATTTTCTGCTCCAGTTTGATAATCTTCTTTATGACCCTGTCTTTCTGCTGTCAATAATATTTCCTTTCCCTGCTTCAAATCAAAGAAAAATTTGTTAGTTTAAAACGGGGCGAGTGGTCGTGCCACTTCTACTAGGGATGGTTTTTTTTCCCTTTTCTTTTCCCTACTTTGCTATAAAACTTGCTGGGGATGATATTATTTGTTAGGGCTAATATTCCTGCTGAGGATGGTTTTTCTTTTCTCTTCCTTCCCTGCTCTGTGTTGTTTGACCATTGTGGAGCTTGGTCCAGAATCTGTCGGAGTTGTTCATGTATCTTGCAAATCTGCTGGGGATCCTCTTGGAATTTGATCCATAACTTTTCAACTGTTGTTCTTTCTATTTTTCTCCGACTTCCCCTGGAAATTTGGGCCTCTTGGGATCTAGACCCATTCATCATTTGGTCTTGCGACAAACTTCTTTTGCTTTGTCGCCTTATCTTTGGCTTGTCCTATTCGCATTTTGCTTTGCACCATTTTGGAAACTGGTAGTAAGCTCTGAAAATCCTTTTCAAAAATAAACTACTGGGGAGATAAAGTCTTTAAACCAAGAAATGAAGAAAAAAAATGATGATTTCAAAAATAGAAAAAGAAGAAATCTTTCTAAACAAATGCTGGGGAGAAAGAAAGAAAAGAACTTATCTGAATGATATAACTGATCCCAACGATCATGTCATGCATTCCGGATTGATCAACCCAGTCTAATCATATCAATCAATCTTTCGGACAGCTTCATCTTGCTGGGGATAAACAGGCATTCAGCTCTTTGCCAAATGCGGATCCTTTCTGCCAATCTTGTCTTGTCGCCTCATAGTGCCCTTCGAGGGGTTTTTACTAATAAGACTCTCTCATTTCTCTCAACTACCGTCGCCTCATGGTGCCTGTGAAGGTTTTCACCAATAAGACTCTCTCATTTTTTATTTTTTTATTTTTTTATTTTTTTAATTTTTTTGCTGAGGATTGGAATGTTGCCGATATGACTCTCTCTGCTGGGTGTTCTTTCGGCTATTAATTCATTTCCAGTTTATGATCCTCTTCTCTGCTAAGGATCAGAGTGTTATTCTCGACTTCCATTTGCATACCTTGGCATTTCTCGGATACTGATCGGGAGGTCTTTTTGTAGATCAATATGGGTTTTTGTTTCAAAAATAATTTTGATGGGTAAAAACATTACAACTCTTGAAATCAAACTTCCTTCACAAAATTTATAAACACAACTTCTGCCCCAGTTTCTTTTTTGGGATTTTTATTTTTTGTTACACTATGTTACATTATGCACACTATGTTATACTATGACCGAGCCGTGAGGCGCTTACGTATCCTTCCTTGAGGAATTAGGTCAAACGTAGTTCCCAATTCCTTTGTTTTCTTGTGACTTTTCTTTTGTCTTTGTTATCATTGTTTTTCTCTTTTTTTTCTTTTCTTTTTTTTTTAATTACTGACTCCAAAAGAGGGATGTGAAAGAATAAATAAGGCTCAAAAGGGTAAGCAAAGGTTAAAGTGTTTGGATAGAAGAAAGAATTGCCTCCGTCATTTCATTCTCCGATAAATGCCAACCACAAACAAATGACAATTACAATCAAAAGAGATCATACATAATATCTCTTAACTACGTCGGAATTGATGGCCATGTCTACGCATTTTCCTTCGATATCTATTAAACATAAAGCGCTATTGGACAACACTCTGGTTACAATGAATGGTCCTTGCCAATTCGGGGCGAACTTGCCCTTTGCTTCTGCTTGGTGTGGCAGGATTCGTTTCAACACTTGTTGCCCCACTTCAAATTTTCTGGGGTGCACCCTCTTGTTGTAGGCTCTTGCCATTCTCCTTTGATATAACTGGCCATGACACACAGCTTCCAATCTCTTTTCATCAATTAGGTTTAACTGCTCCAACCGGGCTTTGACCCACTCATCATCATCAATCTTAGCTTCAACCACAATCCGAAGGGATGGAATTTCAACTTCCGATGGTATTACTGCTTCAGTTCCATATACCAACAAATAAGGGGTTGCACCTACTGAAGTCCGGACGGTAGTGCGATAACCCAACAATGCAAATGGTAATTTTTCATTCCATTATCTGGATCCTTCTACCATCTTCCTTAGTATCTTCTTGATGTTCTTGTTGGCTGCTTCAACTGCTCCATTCGCCTTGGGACGATATGGTGTGGAATTATGGTGTGTAATCTTAAATTGTTGACATACTTCTTTCATCAAATTGCTGTTAAGATTAGCACCATTATCCGTGATGATCACTTTTGGGACCCCAAATCTACAGATGATATGAGAGTGAACAAAATCCACCACTGCTTTCTTGGTTACCGACTTGAAAGTTTTAGCTTCAACCCACTTAGTAAAATAGTCGATGGCCACCAGAATGAACCTATGACCGTTGGTAGCTGCCGGCTCAATAGGTCCAATGACATCTATGCCCCAAGCAACAAATGTCCATGGCGATGACATTGTATGCAATTCTGTCGGCGGAGAATGAATCAAATCTCCGTGTATCTGACATTGATGGCATTTCCGCACGAAACTGATACAATCACGCTCCATAGTGAGCCAATAATACCATGCTCGAAGAATCTTCTTCGCCAATACATATCCGCTCATATGTGGCCCACAAACTCTAGCATGCACCTCTGTCATAACTGTCGTGGCTTGACTGGCATCTATACATCTCAACAATCCCAAATCTGGGGTTCTTTTGTACAACACTCCTCCACTGAGGAAGAATCCATTTGACAATCACCGAATGGCTCTTTTTTGATCTCCGGTGGCCTGCTCTGGGTATATCCCCATCCTGAGGTACTCCTTGACGTCATAAAACCATGGCTCGCCATCCACTTCTTCCTCTACCATGTTGCAATAGGCATGCTGATCACGAATCTGGATGTACAACGGGTCAACATGAATTTTGTCTGGGTAGTGCAACATCGATGCTAAAGTGGCCAATGCATCGGCAACCTCATTATGAACTCTCGAGATGTGTCTGAACTCCCCTGATCGAAATCGCTTGCTCAGATCGTGCAAACATTGTCGATATGGTATGAGTTTCAAATCCCGTGTTTCCCATTCACCCTACATCTGATGAACCAGGAGGTCCGAGTCCCCCAAGACCAAGACGTCCTGGATATCCATGTTTGCAGCTAATCACAGACCCAAAATGCATGCCTCATACTCAACCATGTTGTTGGTACAATAGAAACGTAGTTGAGCTGTAACAGGATAATGACGTCCTGTTTCAGAAATAAGCACTGCTCCTATTCCAACTCCCTTCGCATTTGCAACTCCATCAAAGAAAATCTTCCAACCTGGTTCCTCAGGTAATTCCAACTCATCTATATGCATTACTTCCTCGTCAGGAAAATACGTCCTCAATGGCTCGTATTCTTCATCAATAGGATTCTCAGCCAAGTGATCTGCCAACGCTTGGGCCTTCATAGCCGTCCTCGTCATATAGACGATGTCAAACTCCATGAGTAATATTTGCCATTTCGCTAACCTTCCTGTGGGCATAGGCTTCTGGAAAATATACTTTAGCGAATCGAAGCGGGAAATGAGATAAGTAGTATATGAGGATAAATAATGCTTTAATTTCTGGGCCACCCAAGTTAGGGTGCAACATGTCTTCTCGAGTTGAGTGTACTTAACCTCATATACTGTAAACTTCTTGCTGAGATAATAGATGGCTTGCTCTTTCCTTCCTGTAATATCGTGCTGTCCAAACACGCAACCAAACGAATTCTCCAGGACCGTTAGATAAAGAATTAATGGTCTCCCCGGCTCAGGTGGAACCAACACAGGTGGATTTGATAAATATCCATTGATCTGGTCAAATGCCTCCTGATATTCTGCCGTCCATTCTATCGCAGCATCCTTCTTCAGTAGACGAAAATGGGTTCACAGGTTGCCGTGAGTTGAGCAATAAATCTGCTGATGTAATTCAACCTTCCCAACAGGCTCATTACTTCTGTCTTGTTCTTCGGCGGGGGCAAATCTGGGATAGACTTGATCTATGACGAGTCCAGTTCAATACCTCACCGACTGATGATGAATCCCAACAACTTTCCAGATGGAACTCCAAATGCATATTTGGTCGGGTTTAGCTTAATATCATACCTTCGAAGTCTTTGAAAAAACTTCTTTAGGTCTGCTACGTGGTCTTCCTGATGCTGAGATTTTATGATCACATCGTCCATGTACACCTCAATTTCTTTGTGGATCATGTCATGAAACACAGTGGTCATTGCTCTCATGTACGTTGCCCCAGCATTCTTCAAACCAAATGGCATTACCCGGTAGCAATAAGTCCCCCATGGCGTGATGAATGCCGTCTTTTCCGCATCTTCCTCATCTATCAGAATCTGATGATACCCAGCATAGCAATCAACAAAAGATCCGATCTCACGTCCGGCACAACTGTCGATCAAGATATGGATGTTGGGTAAAGGAAAGTTGTCCTTTGGGCTTGCTCTGTTCAGATTGCGGTAATCGACACACACCCTGATCTTCCCATCTTTCTTCGGCACCGGCACCACATTAGCCAACCAATCAGGATATCGAGTGACACGAATAACCTTTGCTTGCAGCTGCTTGGTTACTTCCTCTTTAATCTTCACACTCATATCCATTTTGAACTTCCTCAATTTCTGCTTGACGGGAGGGCATGCCGGGTCAGTGGGCAATTTATGAACCACTAAATCTGTGCTTAACCCCGGCATGTCATCATACGACCATGAAAAAACATCTTTGAACTCAATAAGTGTTTTGATCAATTCCTCCTTGATATTTGGTGCAATGTGGATGCTTATTTTAGTTTCTCTGATATCGCCGGCATCTCCTAAATTGATGGCTTCTGTGTCATTTAAGTTGGGCTTGTATTTTTCTTCAAACTAGCTTAACTCCCTGTTTATCTCCTCGAATGCTTCATCCTCATCGTATTCCGATTCATTATCATAATCGACCTCTTGTATGGTTAGCTCGGAATCAGATTGATCTTTTAAACTAGGTTGAAGATCCGTTGTGCATGCCATGACATTAGAACCAGTATGAAAAGAACTGTTCAGAAAAAGAAACGAAGGAAACAAAATTAAAAAAAAATAACATATAAAATAAGAAATAAAGAAGAAACTTTTCGTTTTATTGAATTATGGTATAACAAGGTTTCACACTTTATTGAACACAATAAAAAGGAATCTGGATTACAACCCTGGAATAATCCAGAAAACAGAAAAGGAAAATCAGAGCCAACTATCAGGACTCCCTCCAAGTAGGAAGAGGAGTAGCTATCCAATTATTGACCTTGACCTTAGGACCCACAAACTGTATGTTTGCATTACTGGAACCCTCTCCAGCTTCTATCATGTTGACATCTGCGAACATTCTTTCAAAGCCCTCATTCAAATCTCCATCTGGCCCTATCAAGGGTCCAAGGACTTCCGGGTCTGGCAACTTTCTGCACCCTGCTTTGACAAATGATATAGACAGACGTGGGATTGGCTTAGGAAGGACCCAGACACTTTTCTTCAATTTGCGGGCCTGTTTTACATCCGCTGCGGTAGGTTTGAATCCCAACCCAAAAGTATCCAAGTTCTTAGGCCAGGAAACTGGCTGGATCATTCCCTGCAGATCAATCCCCAAACCTTTCCCTGGTACAAACCCACTATTCAACATTTCTAAGGCTATCATGAAGGTTGCAGCTGTGATTCTGGGAAGTGGAAGGCCCCCACCCTCAGGAATTTTGTCTACTGAGACTGCGTCGGAAACTTGATAAACCCATGGGCCCTTATCATCGTCGGTTTCTATGAAGGGCACAATAGAATCACTGACGACATATGTGCCGTCATCCCCGTGTACCACAATCTCTTGTCTTTCCCATTCAAATTTGACCATTTGATGCAGTGTAGAAGGCACTACTTTAGCTGCGTGGATCCAGGGTCGTCCCAACAAAAGATTGAAAGACACCGCCACGTCTATCACTTGAAATTCCATGGTGAACTCGACTGGACCAATGATTAATTCCAGTATGATATCACCCACCGTGTCAGTGCCGCCCCCATCAAAACCTCGGACGCAGACACTGTTCTTGTGGATCCTATCATCAGCAACCTTTAGTTTGTTCAGAGTGGCCAAAGGACAAATATTGGCACTTGACCCATTATCAATTAGTGCTCGAGTGACCACCGATTCTTCGCATTTTACTGTCAGGTAGAGTGCTCTGTTGTGTTCAGTACCCTTTACCGGTAACTCATCATCAGAGAATGTTACTCGGTTTACTTCGAAGATCTTGTGCGCTATTTTCTCCAAATGGTTCACTGAGAGCTTGTCCGGGACATAGGCTTCGTTCAGAATCTTCATTAAAGCCTGACAATGATCGTTTGAATGGATTAACAAAGATAACAACGAAATCTGGGTCGGGGTCTTCCTCAACTGTTCTATAATTGAGTAGTCCTGTGCTTTCATCTTCTTTAAAAACTCATCTACTTCTTCCTCCGTTACTGGCTTTTTTATTGTTACAGGATTGACCCTTCTCAATTCTGCTGGAACAAAACACCTTCCCGAATGAGTTAGTCCCTGAGTTTCACATACTTCTTCCACCACCTCCTTCCCCTTATGCATCACTGTCACTTGGATGTAGCTCCACGGCACAACTTTCTCATTTGTTATCGGCAACTGCATGACCGGCCTGATAACAACTGGTTCTACGTGGACCCCCTTTACCACCAATACTGGTGTGCTTGATACTCCCTGCAGCACTGCCTTGGCTGACTCTGGCTTCTTCGTAGAAACAGACGAACCTTTCCCCACTACCACAAATGGCTTGTCATCTACCTTTCCCAACTGTACCACTACCTTTCCATTGGTCGAATTTTCATTGGGACTGATCATCATTACCGTTTGTGAGGGTGTTTTAAGTTTCCCTCCTTCGTGCACTAATTCGATCATGTGGGCCTCATGGTGCACCGATAACGGGTTTTCATTGATGTTGGGTGCCTCTGGTGCCTGAACCTCGATCCTATTTGTGTAAGTAAGATCTTGTATGACAGTCTTCAACTTCCAACACTTCTCAGTATCATGCCTGGGAGCTCCTGAACAATATTCACAGCTTACTGAATGGTCCAGATTTCTGGGAAGGGGATTTGGCAATTTGGGTTCAACAGGACTTAATAAGCCTATCTGCCTCAACTTGTGAAACAGAGTAGTATAGGTTTCTCCCAACGGAGTGAATGTTCTCGGCTTCTGCATCCTTTCATTTCTAAAAGCCTGATTTCCGCGAAAGCTTGGTCTTGAAGGATTCCTGTAGGCCCTTGGTGGTGGATATGTGTTTTGTGGAGGGGGATATGTGTTTTGTGGAGGTGGATATGTATGTTGGGGAGCCGGCGCACGCCATTGCAAACGAGCCGGAGGATGGGTGTAAGTTTGGGCGTGATGGACGGAGAAGTGGGGATCTTGTGGTGGATAATATGGTTGTGGAGGGTTGTATGGATTGTGTGGATAATTTGGGTAATGGGGTCTGGTTTGATAGCGAGGGGCTGGACCTTTTGATCTGGACCAAGTACCTGCTTCGACTGTTGCGACCTCCTCTCTCTTCTTTTTCCCAAGCGCACCTCCCGTGCCGCTTTGGATAGCCTTAGTTGTGGCCTTGATCGCTGAATAACTCATTATTTTGTTGGACCTGAGTCCCTCTTCAACCATGCCGCCCATTTTTACTACTTCATTGAAAGATTTACCAACCGACGTCACCAGGTGACCAAAATAGGTTGGCTCCAACGCTTGTAAGAAGTAGTCCACCATTTCACCTTCCCTCATTGACGGATCGACTCTTGCTGCTTGTTCTCTCCAACGGAATCCGAATTCCCTGAAGCTCTCTCCGGGCTTTTTCTCAAGTTTTAACAGTGTGAGATGGTCGGGGACGATCTCAAGGTTATACTGGAAATGACCTGCAAATGCTTGTGCCAGATCATCCCAGGTATACCACCTACTAGGATCCTGCCTCGTGTACCATTCTAATGCGGACCCGCTTAAACTTTGACCTAAATAAGCAATCAACAACTCATCCTTTCCACCTGCCCCTCTCATCTTACTGCAGAAACCTCGTAGATGTGCCATGGGATCACCATGTCCCTCATATAAGTCAAACTTTGGCATCTTAAAACCTGCTGGCAATTGAACATCGGGGAAGGGACACAAATCTTTGTAGGCCACACTAACTTGGCTGCCCAATCCATGCATATTCCTGAAGGATTGCTCCATGCTTTTCACTTTACGGAGCACTTCATCCTGCTCCGGATTCTTAGCTGGCCTCTCAGTTTCTGTAGGGAACTGAAGGTGAGAGGTGTAAGTGTATGGCTCGGGTGGTTTGAAGGTGAGTTTAGGAGGATAGTATTGATTGTCTTGAACCTGAAACACTGGTTCATCAGGAGATTTTTGCAACGTGGCGGGTGGAGGTGCCACGAAAATAGGAACAGTTGGTGGAGGATGTGAGCACGTGATTTTTGCTTCACACGACAATCGCTCCAAAAAGAAATAAAAAATATATAATTGGCCCCGCGGTACAATTTCGGATTTCTGTGCGGCACCTTGTGGATTTATTTGTGCTTTTGGCCCATTCTTATTTATTTACTTTATTAAAATAAAATTCAAAAAATATATATGTGTCCTGCGTAATTCAAACCGTAATTCGGTCGTTAAATAGAAGATCGTGAATAGGCATTTTTCGTCCGTGATTTTGTTTGGTTTGACTTTACCGATTTTGAAATGTTTTAGTATGTGTGCAAATAATTGTATTTGAATGTGTATTTAATTTTAATTTGATTCTTTGGCTTAGTTTTGTTTTAAAATAAATAAGAAAAGAAATAAAAATAAAAAAAAATAAAAAAAAAGAGAAAGAAAAGGCCCTTCCGGACTTGGGCCAATTTGTTAAAATTGGCCCAACGAACTCAGCCCAAGCGGACAGCCCAAGCCACCAGTCCAAACAGCCCACCCCCAGGCCATGAAACGACGTAGTTTAACACCAAAGCTACGTCGTTTCGATGCCAACCCATCACAACCGTTTAAACCAAGCCGATCCAACGGTCCAAGATCAATCCCCATAACCCACCAATAAACCCGACCCGTCTCACCCGGACCGACCCTAACCCTTCACCCTTGGAACGACGTCGTTCCCTGTTAGCCGAAGGATCCTGGCCCTTCATCTCGTCTCATCCAACGGCCAGGATCCACTTGCCCACTAACTATATAAGTGCATAACACTACCCTACCCCCCCTATCCAATACCCCAGCTGCTTCGTCTCCCCAAACGAACAGCCCTAAAACCCTAGCCGCCTCTGCATACTTCCGCCATGAAAGCCGGCGGCATGGATGCCGGTGACCTTCCCTTGAACACCATAGGACCCCCAGGCCATCCTGAACCCAAATCTACCAACCCCGTGTTTCGAATCACCCCCCAGGTCCTCGAATCTTCATTCGAAGATTCGAGTCAAAACTCGATATGACCCAACCAACCCCAGTTTTGTACCAGACACTCTCCAGACCCCCCTCGTGACCAAACCATATTTGGTTTGGTCCGAATCTGATCAGGGAAGCATGAATCCCAGATCTGAGTTTTTGGAATTTGTGGATTCTTCGTCACTGGTCCATATCCGTTCGAACCAAAGAGGTTAAGGTCTAATGGACTTTAATCCAAGTGTTTCTCGTCTGAGAAACACTTCGTTTAAAGTCCGTTCAGCCTTAAGAAAGGTTTGGCCAAGTCCGAGTTAAGGTTTCGATCTTTTTGCAGTTTAAGGTGAGTTTTCTTTTCTTTTCTTAGTTGTTTTGTTTTGTTTGATTTGTTGTAAGGGTCTATTCGTTTGCTGTTTATGTCCTTGACCTCTATCAACTGTGCTTCAACTACCTCGCCTGAACCTCTGTTTGTTTGTCTGAATCCCTCCCCTCCTATTCTGTTAAGGCATGTGTATTGGTGGTATTCCGAATTTGTACTGACTAAATCCTCAAAGTACAATTCTGTTTTAATCAGTATAAGTTGAGTCATGTGTCCCATACTTCTGAATGTCTGATTTTTGGCTACGATTGTGTATGTTAATACTAATATAGTCGAGTCGACATGTGTCGTCAATTAATTTCAACTGTCTGAGCGTAGTAAATCGATTTGCTTCTGTTGAACATTTGTTGAAAACAATTAAGAACCAAGTCCAGTTACTTATAGCTGTTAATATGATTTCAGAAAAGGCTTGGTCTGTTAATTGAAATCTGAGTCGATGGCATGTGCACTTGTGCACAGCATGTGCATTGTGCACAGCCTGTTTCCTTCTTAAAAGGGGCTTTCAAATTTAAAATGTGTTGACAGCATATGCTGTCAGATAGATTCTGCTGCCCATGCTTGCTTTTAGTTAATAAAATGGGAAAGTTTAAGCCTGCCAGGGGAAGGATGGGGTTTAATACTTAATTAGCTAAAGTGGAACTGAAAATGGAAGGCACATGGGAGGGACTGGGGTATTCTGAAAAAAAAGGGCTGTTAAAAAAGATAGTTTTGAGACTTATAAGAGGGACAGACAGGGATATAGAGAGGAGGATATACACACTGGACCTTGAGGGCTGTAAAAGAAAAATAAACACACAGGGAGGATTTTCGGGGGGAGAGGAACACAAAAGGAGAGAATACACAGAGAGACATCAGAAACACACACACAGAGAGATACACATACAGAGAGGAGAGGAAAAGAATACCACCTGATGTTAGGAAAGAAGATAGAGGGAACTGGAAAAGGTTTCTTTTTGATAATTCAAGCATAAGTTCAAAACTGAACATTGATTTTGGATTTTGGAAAGAAAGGAGATAGAGGGTGGCTATACAGAAAGCATAAACTGTCTTTTCTTCCTACTAATTGTTCGATTCCCAGTTTGTTTGACCTGTTTCAAATAAGTGTTGATTTCCTCTCAAGTATCAGTCAGGTTTCTGCTGTTTGGTTCTTATTGGTTTGTTTTCTTTTGGAGTTAGACCATTTGAGTTCTGAGCCCATTCCCCTGCTTGTTGCTCTCATTTTGTTACCTTTTCCCATTGGCTATAACTGCATCTTGCATTGGGATTTTGTACCTGCTGTTACGGCTGTTGTTTGGTGTTGCTTCTATTGTCCTGCTGACCCCTTGCTTCTGCTGTTGTATCCGACATCCAGGTACATACTAAGATTTCGCATCTGATGTAACAATGAAAGCACGAAATCAAAGATATGCAGGAGTTTAATCATTCGTTTGCTGCAGTTACAGTTTTACAAATGTTATTAAGATCTGTGTAATTTGTTTAGTTTGTAATTCAATAAAGAAACACGTTAGATAGCCTTGTACTTAACCGTAGCGTAGTTCGTCCTAAATTGTGATTTCATGTGTT
Source organism: Nicotiana tabacum (assembly GCF_000715075.1). Taxonomy (NCBI): domain Eukaryota; kingdom Viridiplantae; phylum Streptophyta; class Magnoliopsida; order Solanales; family Solanaceae; genus Nicotiana; species Nicotiana tabacum. Next base: position 68,562,133 of record NC_134099.1, on the reverse strand, counting down.
TAAGGGGTTGTCTAATGAGGACTGCATGAATGTTCTTTAACACATAGATAATTAGGTAATTTTAAACTAACATTCCGCGTGTATAGAAAAGATTGCTTTAAGCTTGCCAAATATGATGCTTAGATTTATTGAATCTTTGTAGATAGTTCACAGGATCCCATTCGAACTCTATTTAGTAGTAGTTTCTGATAAGTTAGTTCCACTGATTTGGTTTAAATAAGCAAGTTTCAAACTTAGATCTGAAGAACATTTATCATAAGCTTTTTAACAGTTTTATTAATCTTGTATGTTAATTTTCCCTTGACAATTTAGCAACATGCTCATCTATGAAATAAGGCACTAAACGATTCACGCCTCATAAAAATCAGATAATCAAGTAAGGATCCGAAGCTGGTCAAGCATGTAATTAGCACGTAATCCTTTCTTTTTAGAGACAAATGCATTAGAAATGTAGCCACTTTAGGATATCCTTTCTAAAATAAAGATGAGCCTCGCCAAATAAAAATGCAAGATTGCGGGGCCCTCAATAAATAACCATAATAATTATTTAGAATTCAGGATAGGCCGTTTAGTGAATTTCATGGCCTTCTACAAAATAATAACGCGTTAGACCCTTTAGGCACGGCTTAATTAAATTACATTCTTAAAACTCGGGTGCACATTGATGTGACCCAAATCCAAATCTCAACGGAATCAAAATGTGTTGACGATCACGGGTGCATTGATTGTGACGTGGTTCGAGATGCATTTTCACGACGTTGCAATTCTATAAAAATAAATGATAATAATAAAAGCGGTTTAAAACTTAATAAAAGCACGTAAGTCATAACATGTATTTAAATCAGATGTTTAGTCATTATAACAATTTAAGCGACCGTGCTAGAACCACGGGATTCGAGGGTGCCTAACACCTTCCCTCGGGTCAACAGAATTCCTTACTTAGAATTTCTGGTTCGCAGACTTCATTTGGAAAAGTCGAAAATTTCCTCGATTTGGGATTCAAGATAAACCGGTGACTTGGGACACCAAAAGCCAAACCTTTCCCAAGTGGCGACTCTGAATTAAATAAATAATCCCATTTCGAATATTGTCACTTAAATTGGAAAAACTCCCTTCGCGCATTTATCCTTCGGGGCCGGGCGCGCAAAAAGGAGGTGTGACAGCTCTGGCGACTCTGCTGGGGAATTGTGGACCCAGAACCACTGGTTCAGGGTTCAAGAATTCGAGCTTAGAATAATTGTTATATTTGGCTTTATTATCTGATCTTTATTACATGTTTTTGCATAATGCTGTCTTTTACCGCTTTGATATTATCTGAACTGTATATAAACTGTGCCGAAACCCTTCTCTTCTTACCTCCGGGGAGAAGCTCGCTGGTCGAGACTCCCTATTCTGTTAATGTCAATACCTAAAATAAGAAAGAGGACGGACAAGTTACAAAGCCGGACGATCTCGCGGGTCCCCGGTACGTAGCCCCTCCTCGACTCGAGTTGGTCCGCTCGGGTACACAGTCTAGAACAAATACCAAGGTTTAAACCTAGTATAACGAAACTTCATGCCGGATCCCTAGTAGGAACGTTTATTTGCATCATGATGCACTTGACTTAGGGGGCTCAACACAGGGGTTGGGTCCGTCTAGGACAGGCAACCTGAATTGAAAAGACCACCCTGCTGCATCCTATTTGTTTTGTGCATTTATTTGCTTCGGTTCCGCATGCTGACCGGTTTCTAAAAAAAAGAGGAAAATAGCAACGTGGAAGGATAATTACTTATTTTGGAAAAATAAAACCAATGTTCAAGTATTGTCAAAACCTCACCGGATTTGTTCTAAAAAAAAAAGAAAAAGAAAGAATAAAAACAAAATTTGTCTTCTTAGTTTGAATTATTAAAAAAAAGGGGGTATATATAAAATAAAAAAAAACTTTCGCTTTCAAAATAAAAAAAAAGAAATGGTATTTATTTTTAAAAGTAAAAAAAAATGGAAAACTCATAATTCAAAAAAATTTTCTCTTGTAATACCCTTTTTATAAATTCAGACTGATAGTCCAAATATTGCAAAAAAAATTATTTTTTCTTTAGTCTTTATCTTTCTTCAAGAATAATAAAAAAAAATACTTATTTCTGATTTTTAGGTTTATTTAATTTTCTCTATTCGCGGTATCCCCGAACTACGCCGGTTTGATTCTCACCGGATGTGAGATACGTAGGCAACCCTCGTCGGGTTCAACCCCCATTTTGCTAAAATAGCCAAAATCAAAAAAAATATGTTTCAAATTTTTTAAAGAGTCATAAATAAGTCAGGTGATGCTGTTTTTGACATGAATAGCCGAATGTTCTCGAAAGGGACGCCGGGAGGTTGACTTTGCATAAATAGCCACTTTTGGGTTTCATTAGCATTTTTAGACCCACACAGCCTTAAAATCTTCTTCCCCGAAGTGCTTAAAGGCCGTGTTCAAAGCTTGGTCCCCTCTGTAAAATATTTTGAGTCAGTCATTTTTGTTAAAATCACCTTAATAAATGTGCAGGATGAGCACGATGCAAAATGAACATTTTTCAATAATGACCAAAATCCCTATCAAGTTACGGCTATGGTGGGATGATCTAGGTGTTGAAGGGCAAAATGAGGTTAAGAAAAATCTGAAAGGTCTTGTGGGTCTGTTGGAAATCCAGCCTCGGGGAGATATCATAAGAGCTTTGGTTACCTATTGGGACCCGGCGCACAATGTTTTCCATTTCTCTGATTTTGAGCTCACCCCAACTTTAGAAGAAATGGCCGGATACATCGGGAATACTGAACTTCCGCTGAGGGAAAAATACTTGGTCGCCCCAAGAGTCGTCACAGTACATCGGTTCCTGGATTCATTGAAAATACCTAGAACAGTCCACAACCCGGATCTAGCAGCCGGATTCTGTACTCCATGCTTCATATATGATAGATACGGTCACGAGGGGGGATTCAATAATCCAATCAACAAACTGTGCAGCAAAGGAGTTCGTCAGAAGTGGGACGAGCACAGACGGGTGGCGTTCATGATAACGTTTCTGGGACTTCTGGTATTTCCCAGGAAAGATGGAAACATTGATTTGAAGATATCGGGGGTCGTCAGCACTTTACTCACGCAAAGTGACAGTACTCTCGCGCCTATGGTGGTATCCGACATCTTTCGAGCTCTCACAGCTTGTAAAGCTGGGGGAAATTTCTTCGAAGGTTGTAACTTGCTCCTGCAGATATGGATGACCGAGCACCTTTGCCATCATTCCGAGATTTTGAGCCGTGGTTCCCCGGATAAGACCCGCATAGAAGAATCTTACGCAAGAGCCAAAGAGATCAGTTTGCCCGAAGGAGTCCTGGCTTGGACCTCGTTCTTTCAAGCTCTTACTGCCAGCCAAATACAATGGAAGTTGGGATGGTTGCCCGTTGATGAGGTCTTATATATGTCAGCGACTAAAACTCATTTCTTGCTAATGGGGCTTAAGAGCATTCAACCTTACGCACCCGGCCGAGTTTTAAGACAGTTCGGAAAATGCCAGACAGTACCTCGTGAGGAAGATCTAAGCACTCAAGCAATCGAGATAAGTCCTAACGGACAGTTCCCAGAAGCAAAGATTCGCCAAATCTGGAATGAGGGTCAATATTTGAAATCAGATACTTGCGTGCGGGATCAAGCCAAAGGAGAAACGGCGCCAGGTTACCTTGCATGGTACAGAAGGGAACTCGAGCACGAAAGGCCAGCTAAGAGACCCCACATCCGGAATTTTACCGAATCATCACAAAAGCAGTGGGATTGGTTAGCAAAAGAAAGAGGCTATTGCACCGAAATCAGCGGGTTAAAGCAACAAGTGGAAAAATTGAAATATGAACACAACGTGCAAGTTGCTACCGATCTGGGAGAACGGAACAGATTGATTCAAGAAAATGAAATGCTCAGAGCCCAGATCAAACAGATAAGGTGGGATGCAGATAGACAACCAAGGCGTCGATCGGACGAGCAGCTGATAAAAGGGCTAAAAGGTGAAATCAGGGAATGGCGAGATGGTTCGGAGAAATCTGAAAACATCATAGCAGAGCTCAAGGCACAGTGGGATACAAGAGCAGATAAGCATCGCAGACACCTGAATCAATTGGAAGGCGACCACGAGAAGACTATTGCTAAAATAAAGAGAGAGATGACAGCACTTGAAATCAAAGCAGCTAGTCAGGCCAAGGATTTCCAAATGGAAAGCAGATACTGGTATGACACAATAGCCCATATGAAATTGGAAGTACGGCGATTGAAGCATCAACACGTGCAAGATGTTCAAGTCTTCAAGATATGCAGCGATCAGATAAAGCACCTGCTTGTAGAGAAGAAGCAAACCAGAGATAGGATCAAAGCCGTTGCCCACGCCATCACCAGACGATGTCTACGATGTGAGAACATGTCTAGTGTTACCTTCCTCTCGGCAGTAATGGTTTATGTCAAGCAGACTATGCACGAGCTAGAGCAACTTGAGAGGGATCTCACGCCTAGGACCGCGGCGAGGCCGAACGACGCCCCGCGGAAACCAATTTTTAAAACCATAATGCATTCATAGGTCAAATCTGTATCTTAGCATCTTCTGCCTGTTTTTTTTCATCAGGGTGATTTTTAGTCTATTTTTTGAGTCTAGGTTTATTTTCAAAGTTTGCTTTTTCTTTTGCAAAATGTAGTTTGTAATAGACTGCTTCAATAATAAAGAATTTGCTTCTTTCATGCTCATTTGTGTTTTCGAACTACGTAATGATCTGATTCACGTGAGTATCGTGATACGTAGGCAATCCTCATCGGATCCGATCGCATTTTATTTTGCTACAAAAAAAAATATAAAAGAAAAATAAATGAAAATAAAATAAAAGAGGGGGGGGGAAAATAAAAGGAAAAATACCGGAATGACGCATGCTCTCGTAGCAGACATATAGTAATCCACTTGATTGTATAGGTGCATCATGCCCTATGTGAGACTAACTATCTGTTATTTGCTGCAAATTAACCGTGCGTTTGTCATTGAGCAATATCCAGGGTTTTTGAAAAGACGGTTGGTTTGGTGAAAGTCTGGCCTCGCACTCATACTTCACGAGGTCAAGGAGAGGTGTTCAACTACCTATTGTTAGGACCAGAAACAGTACTCACACCTACTTCACCAGGTCAAAAGGAAGTGTGGAAATGTCTTCGGAAATTCCATTGCAAACAGTCCCCGTCTCTGAGGAGAGCTCAATCTCAGCCGTCCTCACGCCTGAATCCGCAACTGCAGAAGAAAATAGAATCCTGCGGCTCCGCATGTTGGAAATGCTGGATGATTGGAACAATGGGAAAGAGCCGCCAAGTGTCGTCCCCGGATTCCCTGAATTATTCTCCAGGTCAGGTGGGACTTCTAATGTCCCCATAAATTACCCTGCTACCCCATTCGGGTACCCAGCCAACTCCGTTTTCTCCGCCGGATCACCTTCTGAGCCTCATCCCCGAATGTCGGCCACCGATGCAAGCATGAATATCTTTACTGCATCGCCTTGCCCGGCTACGGCACAGCCTGCCACATACAAGCCAAGCTTCGACTCATCCTCTTTTACATTCCAAGCACCATCGTTCTCAATGGAACCAACCAGGTTCGCTACCAACAATAATCCTCTACCGCCTCAGTGCGAACTCGCACCGGGACAGGATCAGAACCCCAGGATTGCAGAACAAAATGAGATGGCTAAGAGAATGAGAAGCCTTGAACAAAGTTTGAAGAATATGCAAGGTTTGAGCGGGCAAAAGAGCGTCTCTTACACCGACCTGTGCATATTCCCTCACGTGCACCTGCCGACGGGTTTCAAGACCCCCAAGTTCGAGAAATACGATGGGCACGGTGACCCCATTGCACATCTTAAGAAATATTGCAACCAATTGCGGGGAGCCGGCGGAAAAGAAGAACTGCTCATGGCATATTTTGGGGAAAGCTTAGTAGGGATAGCTTCGGAATGGTATATGGATCAGGAAATGTCCCGATGGCATATATGGGATGATCTCGCCAGAGATTTTGTAAAGCAATTCCAGTATAACATCGACATTGCGCCAGACCGAAACTCTCTGTCGAATTTGAAGAAGAAGCCTTCGGAAAGTTTTAGAGAGTATGCTATTAAGTGGCGTGAACAGGCGTCGAGAGTGAAGCCTCCCATGGATGAAGTGGAAATGGTCACTACCTTTCTCCAGGCTCAAGAGTCTGACTATTTCCAAAACATGATGTCGGCCATGGGTAAGCCATTCGCGGAAGCAATCAAGATAGGAGAGATGGTAGAGAATGGGTTGAAAACGGGTCGGATTCTGAGTCAAGCAGCCATAAGGGCAACCTCCCAGGCCGTCCAAAGCGGGTCGGGAGGAACGACAAGGGGGAAGAAGAAGGAAGAAACGGCTATGGCAGCCTCTGAAGCAAGGGAGTATCGTCATCCCAGGCCCCATTTTCCGGAAAGGGCCCCACAACACTACTACCCCCACTCAAATGTGGCATATGCTCATCAACCTTATATGGTCATGAATGCCCAACCTTATAACCATTCACCACAACAAGCCAACCGAGGCCCAGCTCCACCTCCCAGAAATCAGCCTCCTTACCGCAATCACTATAACCCACAACCCCCGCAAAATAACTACCGCCCCCAAGAGCCGCCTCGACGGCGGACTTTTACGCCCATCGGTGAACAATACTCCACATTGTTCCCTAAGCTAGTCCAGTTGGGTTTCTTGCAACCAATTCCCCAAACGAGGCAAAACCCGACATCTCCTTCTTACAAAGCCGGAGTCAGATGCGCCTATCATTCAGGGGCCGAAGGACATGATACAAACGACTGCTGGTCATTGAAAAGAGTGGTCGAAAACTTGATAGAGCAGGGGAAGATAGTGCTAAGGGACGAAGAGATCCCAAATGTAACTAACAATCCATTGCCCGCTCACAATAATGGGCCGCTGATCGGCATGATTTGTGAAGACAAAGAGTTCGACCCTGCCTTGAAAGCCATAATTGCCATTGTCGACACAGGGAGGAGGCCTGAAATAGACCAGAAATCAGAAAGGGGGGAAGAGGCCAAGGCTGCAGAAAGCAAGCCTGAAAAGAAGGTGGAGAAGAAAGTAGTACCAGCAAAGGGTGGAGTTCTTTACGTACCGCGGGGTCAAGCCAAGAAGACGCAGAACTTCGGGATCAAAAAGGCAAAACCTATGTATGTGCCAAAAGGGGCCTATGTGGTCCGGGGGACGATTCAACCACCTCGGCTGAATGAGCCAGTGGTTATCGGACGCGTGCCACAAAAGCCGATGACCAACCCGTCCACAGTACCGTGGAATTATCAAAAGACTTTGGTAACATACAAAGGTAAGGAGGTCATGGAAGAACTTCCAGAAAATACTTTCGTTGGAGGGTACTCAAATACCCAAGGATTGAACAAAGCCACACAAAGGCGCTTCCCTCCAAAGGAGCCTGTGAGTGTTGAAGAAGCGGAAGTGTTCTTCAAGCAGATGAAGATGCCGGATTATGAAGTGATAGACCAGCTGCGCAAGCACCCTGAGCAGGTGTCCATGCTGTCACTATTAATGAGATCAACCGAGCATCAAAAGATCCTGCTGAAAACCCTGAATGAAGCATACGTACCGGTCGAAACCTCGGTGGAGCAACTAGAGCGGATGACCGAAAGATTCTTCGCCGTCAACCAAATCTCCTTCAGCAAGAACGATCTACCCCCGGAAGGAGCAACACACAACAAGGCATTGCATTTAACAGTCAAATGTGAGGACTACTATGTCAAGCGGGTGATGCTGGATGGGGGATCAGGTGTTGACATCTGCCCGCTCTCCACGCTGCAAAGAATGGAAATTGAGACCGGAAGAATTCGACCCAACAACGTCTGCGTGAGAGCTTTCGATGGTATCAAGAGAGACACCATGGGAGAAATAGACCTGTTGCTGGTCATAGGACCAGTCGAATCTCGAGTCACTTTCCAAGTGATCGACATGGACACATCTTACAATTTCCTCCTTGGCAGGCCTTGGATCCATGCGGCAGGAGCCGTGCCTTCTACTCTTCACCAGATGGTGAAGTTCGAGTATGAAGACCAAGAGATCGTGGTCCATGGAGAAGATGAACATGCCATTTATCGGGACCCATCTATCCCGTATCTTGAACCAAGAGAAGGGAGTGAGCATACGGTCTATCAAGCTTTCGAGGTGGTATTGGCAGAGCAGCACGAAGAGGGAGTACCTTGCCCCCAGCCTTTCTTGTCTAACGCTTCGGTTATGGTGGCCAAAGAGATGATCCGACATGGATTTAGGCCAGGGAAGGGGCTTGGACGAACCCTTCAGGGAATGACGGAACCCATTACTTTACCAGTCATCAAGAAACCTTTTGGACTAGGTTTCAAACCTACTCCAGCAGACGAAAAATGGGCAAAGAAAAGGAGAAATGAGGGCTGGAAGTTGCCTCAACCACTGCCGGATTTACATGCGACTTTTGTCAGGCCAGGGTACACTGAAGAAGAAGAAGATGAGGTCTTCACGGTTGAGGAAATCGAGGAAATATGTGGGGCAATGAGGGAAATGCTCTACGAGGTCCATATGGTTCAACCAGGCGAAGGCACGAGCACTGCTGAGATGATATACATGGGGCCAAACGCCAAACTCCAAAACTGGGAGATCACGCCATTCCCAACTAGACGGAAGTCCGGGTAGACCTGTCCTGCCACCTTTCTTGTATCACAAGTTATCTCCGGGACATAACTTGAACGTTTTCTTCTTTTCATTTTTTGTTCCGAATTCCTAGTTGTAAACGTTGTTGTCTTCCAATTTTCCAAAGAAAATGAAAAAAAAATCTTCATTGCTTTCCTTTCTTTCTTTCGTTCTGATTTTATTACTTTTCCTCTTATCTTCCTTTTCAGTCCTAATAATGCGGCTTTAAATATGACATGCTTGCGGACTTCACGCCCGGATCACAATGAGCTATTTAACTGCGAATTAATGGATCCAGAACCAGAATATGATGCGGAAGAGGCTTTTAGGGAGATAAACCGAGAGTTGGAATATTTCGAGAATAAACCTAAGCCAAATCTGAATGACACTGAACCGGTAAATTTAGGAACCCCGGAAGAAATCCGGGAGACCAAGATAAGCATTCACACGGACAAGAAAACGCGAGAGGCGATAATTCAACTTCTTCTTGAATTTAAAGACGTGTTTGCTTGGTCATATGATGACATGCCGGGACTAGGTGTCGATCTAGTGGTTCACAAATTGCCGATTCATCCTGATTGTCCTCCGGTTCAACAAAAGCAACGAAAGTTCAAAACCGAGGTCAGTGACAAAATTAAAGAGGAGATCACCAAGCAACTGAAAACAGGAGTGATCCGGGTAGTCCAATATACAACATGGTTGGCGAATGTGGTTCCAGTACCGAAAAAGGACAGGAAAACTCGAGTATGTGTAGATTACCGAGATCTGAACAGAGCAAGTCCTAAAGATAATTTCCCGCTGCCCAACATCCACATCCTCGTTGACAATTGCGCCAAGCACGAGATACAGTCTTTCGTAGATTGTTACGCTGGGTATCATCAGGTATTGATGGATGAAGAGGATGCCGAGAAAACTGCCTTCACCACGCCTTGGGGCACCTACTGTTATCGGGTCATGCCGTTTGGTTTAAAGAATGCTGGGGCTACTTATATGAGGGCCATGACCGCCATTTTCCATGACATGATGCATCAGGAAATAGAGGTGTACGTGGACGATGTAATAGTCAAGTCCAGGACACAGGATAATCACATCCAAGACTTGAGGAAATTCTTCGAGAGGCTAAGGAAGTATGACTTGAAGCTAAATCCAGCCAAATGCGCTTTCGGAGTTCCGTCGGGTAAACTTTTGGGTTTCATCGTAAGCAGGAGAGGTATCGAGCTAGATCCGACTAAGATAAAATCTATCAAAGATCTACCTCCCCCAAGAACGAAGAAAGACGTGATGAGTCTTTTGGGCAGACTGAACTACATCAGTCGGTTTATTGCCCAGCTGACAAGCACGTGTGAGCCCATATTCAAGTTGTTAAGAAAAGATGCGGCGATTAAGTGGACCACGGAGTGTCAAGAAGCCTTTGATAAAGTCAAAGAGTACCTTTCGAATCCCCCAGTCTTGGTCCCTCCCGAACCAGGGAAGCCACTTTTCTTGTATCTGACAGTCTTGGAGAACTCCTTTGGCTGCGTCCTGGGGCAACACGATGTGACCGGGAAAAGGGAACAAGCGATCTACTACCTGAGCAAGAAATTCACCAGCTACGAGGCCAAATACACTCTGTTGGAGAAGACATGTTGCGCTCTCACATGGGTTGCTCAAAAGCTGAGGCATTATCTCCAAGCCCACACTACATTCCTCATAAGCAGGTTGGATCCCTTGAAATATATATTTCAGAAACCAATGCCTACTGGGAGACTGGCTAAATGGCAAATCTTGCTTACGGAATTCGACATAGTTTATGTCACTCGCACGGCAATGAAAGCCCAGGCGTTAGCAGATCATTTGGCCGAAAACCTGGTCGATGAGGAATACCAGCCATTGGATACCTATTTTCCAGATGAAGAGGTAAACACCGTAGAAGTGATCTCAGAGGAAGCTCATGTTTGGAAGATGTTCTTTGACGGAGCCGTGAATGCCAAGGGTATAGGGATTGGGGCAATTTTGATCTCACCTGCCGGTCAGCATTATCCCGCCACAGCTAGACTTCGTTTCTTCTGCACAAATAATACAGCTGAATATGAAGCCTGCATTATGGGCATACATATGGCAATCGATCAGGATGTCAAAGACTTACTGATTATGGGAGATTCTGACCTGATCATCCGGCAAGTTCAAGGCGAATGGGAAACTCGGGATGTCAAACTCATCCCATACCGACAACATGTGGAGGACCTCAGCAAGCGCTTTAACTCAATAGAATTCAGGTATATTCCGAGGTGTCACAATGAACTGGCAGATGCACTTGCTACTCTGGCTTCTATGCTACCCTACCCGGGCGACGCCCACGTCGATCCTTTGGAAATCCAAATCAAGGAAAGACACGGTTACTGCAGTGTAATCGAGGCGGGATCAAATACGCAGCCTTGGTACCATGACATCAAGAGATTCTTGAAGACACAAGAATACCCCGAGCATGCAACTAGAGATCAAAAGAGGACCATTAGGCGACATGCAAGTGGTTTCTTTTTGAGCAGTGAATTGTTATATAAGAGGACTCCGGACCTCAATCTCTTAAGATGTGTCGACATCGAGGAAGCGAGAAAGATCATGCACGAAGTACACGCAGGTGTGTGTGGACCTCACATGAACGGGTATGTCTTAGCGAAGAAGATCCTTAGAGCAGGTTATTACTGGATGACCATGGAAAAGGATTGCTTTAGCTTTGTCCGGAAGTGTCATCAGTGTCAGGTGCACGGTAATTTGATTCATGCACCTCCCACGGAACTGCATCCCATGTCCGCACCTTGGCCATTTGTCGCTTGGGGCATGGACGTCATTGGACCAATTGAACCAAAGGCTTCGAATGGACACAGGTTTATACTGGTTGCCATCGATTACTTCACAAAGTGGGTAGAGGCTGTCACTCTCAAGTCGGTCACCAAGAAAGCTGTAGTGGATTTTGTACACTCAAATCTTATCTGTCGCTTCGGTATTCCTGCGACTATCATTACAGATAATGCAGCAAACTTGAACAGTCACTTGATGGGAGACGTGTGCGAGCAATTCAAGATAACACACAGGAATTCCACTCCTTATCGGCCAAAAGCCAATGGTGCTGTAGAAGCTGCAAATAAAAACATCAAGAAGATTTTGAGGAAAACAATACAAAGTTCCCGACAGTGGCATGAGCAGTTACCTTTTGCGTTATTGGGGTATCGCACTACGGTGCGCACATCGGTGGGAGCGACTCCTTATCTTTTGGTTTATGGAACCGAGGCCGTAATACCGGCAGAGGTAGAGATTCCTTCACTTCGAATCATTGTCGAAGCAGAAATCGAGGACAGCGAGTGGGTTAAGACTCGACTGGAGCAATTGACGTTGATTGATGAAAAGCGGATGGCTGCAGTTTGTCACGGACAGTTATACCAACGAAGGATGGCCCGTGCTTACAACAAGAAAGTCCGACCTCGGAATTTCGAAGTAGGACAATTGGTACTGAGGCGTATTCTGCCGCATCATGAAGAAGCAAAAGGAAAGTTTGCCCCAAATTGGAAAGGCCCATACATCGTAAGGAAAATATTGCCAAGAGGAGCATTGTATTTAGGTGATATCGAAGGAAATGACCCTGACACAGCGGTGAATGCAGATGCAGTCAAGAGGTACTACGTCTAGAACACACTCCAAGTGGTCCTGACACGTTGAAAAGGGCGAAGGTGTTTATTCCCCACTACTCCCCAAACACTACCCAATTCTCGCTACCACCTTTTGAGCCGTTAAAAAAAAAAAAAAAAAAAAAAAAAATTGATTGAGGCCTGAACTACGTTTGACTTGATTCCGAAAGGATACGTAGGCAGCCTCTCCCTGAGGTTCAGTCGCACCAACAACAAAATCCCAGCAGCCCTGAAATTGAAAACCGGGGCATGTCAGGACACTTGAGAAGTTTAGTATCAGCTACCTCTCTTTACCAAGTACAAGCCTTCAAATCAATTACCAAAGATAGTGGGAAACCAATAAGCATCACAAATGGAAACCGGCACACCCTGAGTTGAGAGAAATAAAATGAGAGAGTCTCGGCGGTGAAAACCTTCGGGCACCATGAGGCGACGGGAGAAGAGAAACCAAAATGAGAGAGCTTGTTTAGTAAAAACTCGCAAAGAGTGCTATCAAGCGATGACAGGAAGAGAAATGAGAGAGGTCAGCCAGCGAAAACCCGCAAAGGGCGCTGTTGGCCGAAAAGAATGACGCCACCCCAAGAAAGTCTCGGCAGAATCCCACCAGTTTGGAATCACAGGTCCGTTCTGGTTCAGGAAAACGCAAGCTCTTAGAAGGTCAGACGTCCAGTCCAAAAGGCATGTCATGTCATTTAAAGCCAGCGTTATCTTCCTCAGATAAGTCTTTCTCGTCCCGAAAAGGGTATTCCTTTTCTGATTTGTTTTCCCCTGCTTTGTTTCTTTTCGAATCCCTTTTTGCATTTTAACCCAGAGTTCAGGATGCACCGGAAAGAGTAGGTGGCATGGTTTGTTTGCACGGAATCCCGTCTCATGAAGGAAAGCACCTCATCTCGTTGATATGATTACCCAAGCATGATGGATCATGACGTTTGATGGTGTGCCGGAGTAAAGGAAAAAGAGAGAAATCTTGAAATCTTCCCCAGCAAGTCCACCTTCGGACAAATCCCCACAGAGTCTCCCCCTGTACAAATCCCAACAGAGTCTTGTACAATCTCCCACAGAATCTCCTCAATATAAAAAAAAAATGGAATCTCCTCAGCACATCCCAGCAAGTCCTTTTGTAAATATTCCCCAACAAGCTTACCCCAACAAATCCCAAATCCCACTTTGAAATAAATCCCCAGCATGCCCATTGTACAAAAATCCACATGAAGAATCCACTTTGTAAATATTCCCCACAAAGCTTCCCTTTTGTACAAATCCCCACAAAATACCTCCAATAAAATCCCCGTTGAGAATCTCCAAGCAAAACGGGACACAAAAAAGAGAAAGAAAAAAAAAAGAGCCTTACGAGGCAAATCATCACAGAATCTGGAAATACAAGCCTGAGCGGTCTAAAGGGTTTCGGCATATGAATCAAATCAATGGCAGGACTTCACAACAGGAATAAAGACGCAACAAAGCAACCGGGAACGATCAAGGTCACCAAACCGACCGTCATTTCCGAACTAACAATTGTCCTTCGTCTGAAAAGTTGAAACAGGTGTAATCCAAGACAACCGTGCAAGGAGCAGGTGTCGCCCAAAGAAGAAGGTACATGGGTGCAAGAAATATTTTGGCAATAAGGAATTCACTCGAAAGGTAAGTTTCCACGAAACTCCCTTGTATCTTCTACTAAAACAAGAAAAAAAAGAGAGGTCGCTTAGTATTCTTGAACTTTGCCCCCAACTAATCAGCATTAGGGTTTTAAACCCTAAACTGAATTCTCTTTTAGTCAGCATCAGGGTTTTAAACCCTAAACTGAACTTTTTCCTTTTAGCCAGCATTAGAGTTTTAAACTCTAAACTGAGCTTTTCCAATGCAATCAGCATTAGGGTTTTAAACCCTAAACTGAATTTTCCTTTTAGTCAGCATTAGGGTTTTAAACCCTAAACTGAACTTTTTCCTTTTAGCCAGCATTAGAGTTTTAAACTCTAAACTGAGCTTTTCCAATGCAATCAGCATTAGGGTTTTAAACCCTAAACTGAATTTTCCTTTTAGTCAGCATTAGGGTTTTAAACCCTAAACTGAACTTTTTCCTTTTAGCCAGCATTAGAGTTTTAAACTCTAAACTGAGTTTTTCCAATGCAATCAGCATTAGGGTTTTAAACCCTAAACTGAATTTTCCTTTTAGTCAGCATCAGGGTTTTAAACCCTAAACTGAACTTTTTCCTTTTAGCCAGCATTAGAGTTTTAAACTCTAAACTGAGCTTTTCCAATGCAATCAGCATTAGGGTTTTAAACCCTAAACTGAATTTTCCTTTTAGTCAGCATTAGGGTTTTAAACCCTAAACTGAACTTTTTCCTTTTAGCCAGCATTAGAGTTTTAAACTCTAAACTGAGCTTTTCCAATGCAATCAGCATTAGGGTTTTAAACCCTAAACTGAATTTTCCTTTTAGTCAGCATTAGGGTTTTAAACCCTAAACTGAACTTTTTCCTTTTAGCCAGCATTAGAGTTTTAAACTCTAAACTGAGTTTTTCCAATGCAATCAGCATTAGGGTTTTAAACCCTAAACTGAATTTTCCTTTTAGTCAGCATCAGGGTTTTAAACCCTAAACTGAACTTTTTCCTTTTAGCCAGCATTAGAGTTTTAAACTCTAAACTGAGCTTTTCCAATGCGATCAGCATTAGGGTTTTAAACCCTAAACTGAATTTTCCTTTTAGTCAGCATTAGGGTTTTAAACCCTAAACTGAACTTTTTCCTTTTAGCCAGCATTAGAGTTTTAAACTTCTAAACTGAGCTTTTCCAATGCGATCAGCATTAGGGTTTTAAACCCTAAACTGAATTTTCCTTTTAGTCAGCATTAGGATTTTAAACCCTAAACTGAACTTTTTCCTTTTAGCCAGCATTAGAGTTTTAAACTCTAAACTGAGCTTTTCCATGCAATCAGCATTAGGGTTTTAAACCCTAAACTGAATTCTCTTTTAGTCAGCATCAGGGTTTTAAACCCTAAACTGAACTTTTTTCCTTTTAGCCAGCATTAGAGTTTTAAACTCTAAACTGAGCTTTTCCAATGCAATCAGCATTAGGGTTTTAAACCCTAAACTGAATTTTCCTTTTAGTCAGCATTAGGGTTTTTAACCCTAAACTGAACTTTTTCCTTTTAGGCAGCATTAGGGTTTTAAACCCTAAACTGAATTCTTCCTTTGTTTGGCGTAAGGGTTTTAAAACCCTACACTGAACTTTTCCCCAGCTAGTCGATATTAGGGCTCCAACCCTGAACTGAGCACGCATATCCTCTTTCATCAATTTTATGAACTTCCTGGTGAATAAGTAACGAAATTTTCCTAGTGAAACTGGGGCAGAAAATTTCGTTTGTTTGTTTCTTTTCTCCCGCAGGTCTGACCTCGAGCCACATGGATCGAAATGACCCGCGAGATAAATCCCAGTTCGGAATCAAAGAAGAAAAAGACAAAAAGAGATATCCCGAGATATCAGAGTAAAGGGAAAGCAGATCGACTCCAACATTTGACTAAAGTCCTGACCTCTGCCGGTCACATTTTATTCGGTATCCTGGGGATTAAAAAACAAGTCGCCGCAACTCGCAAGCATCAAGATTCAGATCAGAGTCTACAAGCAGAATCAGCTAAGACCCAAGATCAAGTCGTAAAAGAATCATAGATAGGAATCTTGTAACTAGCAGTTGACATACATAAAAGTAGTTAGTTCAGTTTCCAATTTTCGCTTGGTTGTAATAAGGCGGCCAGTGACGTAGCAGTGACAACAGCAGCAGCAGTAGCGGCAAGCATTGCAGTCCCATGGTAGCCCCAGCTACCAAAACTTCTCGAACTACATTGACCTGATTCCTGTTTAGCCCAGGATATGTAGGAAATCTTTGAAGCAAGATTCGGTCAGATCTTTCAAAAAATGCTTCATACGGAGTGGTCTATAGGCAAAATCGCTCATACACGCTCACTTGATCTTTGCACGAAAACCCTTCGTGTTTCCGAACAAAGAGGGGCAGCTGTGAGCACGTGATTTTTGCTTCACACGACAATCGCTCCAAAAAGAAATAAAAAATATATAATTGGCCCCGCGGTACAATTTCGGATTTCTGTGCGGCACCTTGTGGATTTATTTGTGCTTTTGGCCCATTCTTATTTATTTACTTTATTAAAATAAAATTCAAAAAATATATATGTGTCCTGCGTAATTCAAACCGTAATTCGGTCGTTAAATAGAAGATCGTGAATAGGCATTTTTCGTCCGTGATTTTGTTTGGTTTGACTTTACCGATTTTGAAATGTTTTAGTATGTGTGCAAATAATTGTATTTGAATGTGTATTTAATTTTAATTTGATTCTTTGGCTTAGTTTTGTTTTAAAATAAATAAGAAAAGAAATAAAAATAAAAAAAATAAAAAAAAGAGAGAAAGAAAAGGCCCTTCCGGACTTGGGCCAATTTGTTAAAATTGGCCCAACGAACTCAGCCCAAGCGGACAGCCCAAGCCACCAGTCCAAACAGCCCACCCCCAGGCCATGAAACGACGTAGTTTAACACCAAAGCTACGTCGTTTCGATGCCAACCCATCACAACCGTTTAAACCAAGCCGATCCAACGGTCCAAGATCAATCCCCATAACCCACCAATAAACCCGACCCGTCTCACCCGGACCGACCCTAACCCTTCACCCTTGGAACGACGTCGTTCCCTGTTAGCCGAAGGATCCTGGCCCTTCATCTCGTCTCATCCAACGGCCAGGATCCACTTGCCCACTAACTATATAAGTGCATAACACTACCCTACCCCCCTATCCAATACCCCAGCTGCTTCGTCTCCCCAAACGAACAGCCCTAAAACCCTAGCCGCCTCTGCATACTTCCGCCATGAAAGCCGGCGGCATGGATGCCGGTGACCTTCCCTTGAACACCATAGGACCCCCAGGCCATCCTGAACCCAAATCTACCAACCCCGTGTTTCGAATCACCCCCCAGGTCCTCGAATCTTCATTCGAAGATTCGAGTCAAAACTCGATATGACCCAACCAACCCCAGTTTTGTACCAGACACTCTCCAGACCCCCCTCGTGACCAAACCATATTTGGTTTGGTCCGAATCTGATCAGGGAAGCATGAATCCCAGATCTGAGTTTTTGGAATTTGTGGATTCTTCGTCACTGGTCCATATCCGTTCGAACCAAAGAGGTTAAGGTCTAATGGACTTTAATCCAAGTGTTTCTCGTCTGAGAAACACTTCGTTTAAAGTCCGTTCAGCCTTAAGAAAGGTTTGGCCAAGTCCGAGTTAAGGTTTCGATCTTTTTGCAGTTTAAGGTGAGTTTTCTTTTCTTTTCTTAGTTGTTTTGTTTTGTTTGATTTGTTGTAAGGGTCTATTCGTTTGCT
Organism: Nicotiana tabacum; assembly: GCF_000715075.1. Classification (NCBI taxonomy): domain Eukaryota; kingdom Viridiplantae; phylum Streptophyta; class Magnoliopsida; order Solanales; family Solanaceae; genus Nicotiana; species Nicotiana tabacum. Next base: position 68,544,380 of record NC_134099.1, on the reverse strand, counting down.
GTTTATGTCCTTGACCTCTATCAACTGTGCTTCAACTACCTCGCCTGAACCTCTGTTTGTTTGTCTGAATCCCTCCCCTCCTATTCTGTTAAGGCATGTGTATTGGTGGTATTCCGAATTTGTACTGACTAAATCCTCAAAGTACAATTCTGTTTTAATCAGTATAAGTTGAGTCATGTGTCCCATACTTCTGAATGTCTGATTTTTGGCTACGATTGTGTATGTTAATACTAATATAGTCGAGTCGACATGTGTCGTCAATTAATTTCAACTGTCTGAGCGTAGTAAATCGATTTGCTTCTGTTGAACATTTGTTGAAAACAATTAAGAACCAAGTCCAGTTACTTATAGCTGTTAATATGATTTCAGAAAAGGCTTGGTCTGTTAATTGAAATCTGAGTCGATGGCATGTGCACTTGTGCACAGCATGTGCATTGTGCACAGCCTGTTTCCTTCTTAAAAGGGGCTTTCAAATTTAAAATGTGTTGACAGCATATGCTGTCAGATAGATTCTGCTGCCCATGCTTGCTTTTAGTTAATAAAATGGGAAAGTTTAAGCCTGCCAGGGGAAGGATGGGGTTTAATACTTAATTAGCTAAAGTGGAACTGAAAATGGAAGGCACATGGGAGGGACTGGGGTATTCTGAAAAAAAAGGGCTGTTAAAAAAGATAGTTTTGAGACTTATAAGAGGGACAGACAGGGATATAGAGAGGAGGATATACACACTGGACCTTGAGGGCTGTAAAAGAAAAATAAACACACAGGGAGGATTTTCGGGGGGAGAGGAACACAAAAGGAGAGAATACACAGAGAGACATCAGAAACACACACACAGAGAGATACACATACAGAGAGGAGAGGAAAAGAATACCACCTGATGTTAGGAAAGAAGATAGAGGGAACTGGAAAAGGTTTCTTTTTGATAATTCAAGCATAAGTTCAAAACTGAACATTGATTTTGGATTTTGGAAAGAAAGGAGATAGAGGGTGGCTATACAGAAAGCATAAACTGTCTTTTCTTCCTACTAATTGTTCGATTCCCAGTTTGTTTGACCTGTTTCAAATAAGTGTTGATTTCCTCTCAAGTATCAGTCAGGTTTCTGCTGTTTGGTTCTTATTGGTTTGTTTTCTTTTGGAGTTAGACCATTTGAGTTCTGAGCCCATTCCCCTGCTTGTTGCTCTCATTTTGTTACCTTTTCCCATTGGCTATAACTGCATCTTGCATTGGGATTTTGTACCTGCTGTTACGGCTGTTGTTTGGTGTTGCTTCTATTGTCCTGCTGACCCCTTGCTTCTGCTGTTGTATCCGACATCCAGGTACATACTAAGATTTCGCATCTGATGTAACAATGAAAGCACGAAATCAAAGATATGCAGGAGTTTAATCATTCGTTTGCTGCAGTTACAGTTTTACAAATGTTATTAAGATCTGTGTAATTTGTTTAGTTTGTAATTCAATAAAGAAACACGTTAGATAGCCTTGTACTTAACCGTAGCGTAGTTCGTCCTAAATTGTGATTTCATGTGTTTAAGGGGTTGTCTAATGAGGACTGCATGAATGTTCTTTAACACATAGATAATTAGGTAATTTTAAACTAACATTCCGCGTGTATAGAAAAGATTGCTTTAAGCTTGCCAAATATGATGCTTAGATTTATTGAATCTTTGTAGATAGTTCACAGGATCCCATTCGAACTCTATTTAGTAGTAGTTTCTGATAAGTTAGTTCCACTGATTTGGTTTAAATAAGCAAGTTTCAAACTTAGATCTGAAGAACATTTATCATAAGCTTTTTAACAGTTTTATTAATCTTGTATGTTAATTTTCCCTTGACAATTTAGCAACATGCTCATCTATGAAATAAGGCACTAAACGATTCACGCCTCATAAAAATCAGATAATCAAGTAAGGATCCGAAGCTGGTCAAGCATGTAATTAGCACGTAATCCTTTCTTTTTAGAGACAAATGCATTAGAAATGTAGCCACTTTAGGATATCCTTTCTAAAATAAAGATGAGCCTCGCCAAATAAAAATGCAAGATTGCGGGGCCCTCAATAAATAACCATAATAATTATTTAGAATTCAGGATAGGCCGTTTAGTGAATTTCATGGCCTTCTACAAAATAATAACGCGTTAGACCCTTTAGGCACGGCTTAATTAAATTACATTCTTAAAACTCGGGTGCACATTGATGTGACCCAAATCCAAATCTCAACGGAATCAAAATGTGTTGACGATCACGGGTGCATTGATTGTGACGTGGTTCGAGATGCATTTTCACGACGTTGCAATTCTATAAAAATAAATGATAATAATAAAAGCGGTTTAAAACTTAATAAAAGCACGTAAGTCATAACATGTATTTAAATCAGATGTTTAGTCATTATAACAATTTAAGCGACCGTGCTAGAACCACGGGATTCGAGGGTGCCTAACACCTTCCCTCGGGTCAACAGAATTCCTTACTTAGAATTTCTGGTTCGCAGACTTCATTTGGAAAAGTCGAAAATTTCCTCGATTTGGGATTCAAGATAAACCGGTGACTTGGGACACCAAAAGCCAAACCTTTCCCAAGTGGCGACTCTGAATTAAATAAATAATCCCATTTCGAATATTGTCACTTAAATTGGAAAAACTCCCTTCGCGCATTTATCCTTCGGGGCCGGGCGCGCAAAAAGGAGGTGTGACAGAGGAGGGTTTTGTTTAGGTGGTGAAGCTTGGGGATTATAGGAAGTTTCCCCCTGATAGTATTGGGCAATGGGGAAGCTCGCTGATGGACCAGTGGAAGGGTGTTCCGGAGTCCGAGTTGGTGAAAGGGTAGGAGTAGGGGGAAGTATTGGTGGTGTTTGTCCCTTAGCCCAGGCTAGGTGCATCCCAACAATCTCTTGTCTCAACCTGTCCATTTCCTCCTTCATCATTTACATCTCTGTCTTTTCCTCCTCAACACTTTTGTCCGAACCAGACATACTTTCCGGAATGGGCCTTTTTGATCTTGTGTGGTAATGGTAATCTGCCAGAACATTCTAACGAGCTAACTGTTTTGAAATCTCTTTCTCTGGTATGGAACAACAAACTTGTTAGCGTTAGAGTTTAACACATAGTGCAATTTCACATTAGGGAATGCAATGTTCCTAGGCAGTTTAACCATTTCTAACATGTTTTTGCTTCGATTGCATGCGCCATTCCGGCTTATGTCCTTTATTTATTCACTTTTCCATTTCTTTTCATCTATTAGTGGTGGTCGAATCTTATGTAGATTGCCTACGTATCATGTCCCCGCATGAGTCAGACCGGGCGTAGTTCTTCCACAAGTAAAAATAAAGACACAATTTTGCATTTTATTACCAAAATATATTATTACAAGCTACGTATTTGAAGAAAAACAAACAAGTGAAATACAGACTCTACACTATTAATATTGTTTGATATGAAAAGAGAACAGAGGGGTAGACAATAGACTTTTTTTAAAAAAAAAAAAACCAAACAAGTGCAGACTTGAACTAGGGATACATTAAAGCCTTGAATTTTGGTGCCCGCGAGGCATGTTCGGCCTTTCCGCGGGTTTTGGTGCCAGGCCTCTTTGCAAGCTTTTTAATTCCTCCATGATCCGGTGGACATAGCCCATGACTGAGGCAAAAAGGGTATCACGGGGCATTTCTTCACATATTAGGCACTTCGTGGTGATGTAGCGCCCAATCTCATCGATCCTACCCCTGATTCTATCCTTTTCTATGCACAGTTGTTCTATTCGTTGATTCTTTAGTCCCAATACTCGAGTGTTGTCAATGAGCTGATCTTGGAACCTCTCCATTTGTTCTTCCATTCGGGCTATTGAATCATATCAGCGCTCCCTGTCTGTTCTAGCATCTCGGGCTTGTTTAAGGACCCGCTCCTGAAGAGTGGAGTTTGTTTCTCTTAATAGTCCAATGCTTATTTCAGAATCCCTTATGACTTGTTGATCTCTTTTCATCATCAGAAACAACCTAATTTCCGACCTCTTGCATTGCATTACCATAACGTAGATGCTTTCTCCGTGCCATTGTACCTTTTGCCCATCTGACCTGCATTCTTGCTATGCAGGCCTCAGATCTCTCCAAGTCCAATAGGCTTTTGTTGACTTGATTTCTCAACTCTGCTATCAACCTTTCATCGGAGCGACGTTTCTGTCGGTCGTTGTTACTCTTACTGACTTGGCGAATTCAGGCTTTCAGATCCTGGTTTTCTTTGGTTAATTTATTCTTTTCACCCTGCTCCAAGGTAACTTGTATGCTGTTCTCAAATTTAAGCCTTTCAACTTGTCGCTTCAGCTTCCCGATTTAAGCCCGGTAACCTTCTTCTCTCGCCAACCAACCCCACTGTTCTTGCGAATAATCCGTAAATTGTTGGACATGAGCTCTTTTAGCAGGTCTCTGACGAATTTGGAACCTTCTCCTGAACCAAGCATTGTACTTTCGGTATACCTCACCCTTAGCCAGTTCTCGAACCCTAGTCTTGGGCTCGAGGAATCTACATTTGTGCCACAGCTTTCTAATTTTTCCTTCGGGGAATATGACTCCTGGGCTCAACTCAATGGTGTGCTTGCTTAGATCCTCATCAATGGGAATTACCTGAAATCTTCCTAGTTGGCGCAATACCCGATGAGGAACATATGGTTGGATACTGCAAACTCCCATCAAAAGAATATGACATTCCTCAGCCGCCATGTATATTACCTCAGTATCAGGCAACCACCCAAATGCCCATTCAATTTAGTCGGCTGTTATTGACCTTAATCGTGCAAGCCACGCTTCGACACCTTCGGGGAATACAATGTATGTCATCCATTTCTCAAAACCACTGATACAGTTTTTTTCGGTCAACCCGTGATTCATGTATCCCACTCGGTGACAGAGGTGTTCTTGCATCCACAACTGGAGTAACAGATTGCATCCCTGGAAGAAATTGCCTCCTTCTTGGCATATAGTTAAGGCTCGGTAGATTTCGGACAAAACCAAAGAGACCACAATACTGTTAGTTTTTTTGATTGCAACATCATCCATCCCTACAAGGCCTATCTCTATTTTCTTATCTTTGCGGGGACAAACCACGATCCCCAAGAATGCTGTTATGAATGCCAAAGTACGTCTCGCCTCCCAGTTGTTCCTGTTCCCAGCATGAGTCAGTCCGAGGTTCGGCTCTTCAAAACCCTGAGAAGTACCATACCGTTGATATAAGAATTGGAGAGTGCAGCATCCTCTCGACAAATCATCATTTTGCACCTTCTGACTAATGTTCAGCAAATCCAAAAACCCGTGCGGAGATACCGGTCTTGGTGAAAGCAAATATTGTCCCCTTAATTTCCCATTCAATCCCGCATATCCTGCGATTTCCTCTAGTGTAGGTGAAAGTTCAAAGTCTACAAAATGGAATACATTGCGGGTTGGGTCCCAGAACGGTATTAGAGCCTCGAGGATATCTGTCCTCGGCTTGATATTCAATAGATTGACAAAACCTCCCAAAATTCTTCCCACTATCTCTTTACTATCGTCTTTCAGATCATTCCACCACATGTGGAGTTGTAGAGGGACCTCGCTAAAGACTGAGAACGGTTCATTTTGATTTGTGCTCATCTTGCACATTTATTAAGGTGATTAAAGAAGGAAAAACTTTTATTCGTCTCAAAACAAAACTATCTATATTCCATTTTCAATTTTGAAGATGAAGGACTCGGTTTTCAGATACGGCCTTTCAGCACTTCGGGGACGAAGATTTTAAGGCTGTGTAGGTCTACCGGTCAAAATCTAAAAAATGACCCAAAGGTGGCTGTTTACACAAAATCAACCTTCCGGCGTCCCTTTCGGGAACATTCGGCTATATTTGACAAAAGCGGCATCACCCGACTCATTTATGATGAAACTAAAATTCTGACATTTTGGCTATTTCTGCAAAAGGGGAGGTTGGACCCGACGAGGGTTGCCTAAGTATCTCACGCCCTGTGAGAATCAAACCGGCGTAGTTCCGGCAAATAAACTAACTAATTTTGAAAACAAACATATTTCTTTTATAGCAAAAGAAACTATTTTTCCTTTGCGTTTTTTTAAAAAAGCAAACTAAAATAAAGGACTCTTTCCTACATACTTTCTGTTTTTTGGGTAAACAAACAACTTTAAAAAAATAAAATATTTTTTTTCAAAATTTCGACAGAGTTCCGACATTACTTGGACACTGGTTTTTTTTTTAAAATTAATCATCTAACTCTCCCCTTGCTATTTTCTCTTTTTCTCAAAAAAAATTTTCAAAAACTTTCTAACATTCCCTTAGATTCAGAAGCCGGTCAACATGCGGGTTCGAAACAAATAAATGCACAGAGCGTAAGTAGGATGCATCAGGATGGTCTTTTCTGTTTCAGGTTGCTATTCCTAGACGGACCCAACCCCTGTGTTGAGTCCCCTAAGTAAAAAATGCACATGATGCAGATAAGCGTTCCTACAAGGGATCCGGCATGGAGTTGAGTTATTCTAGGTTTAGAACCTGGATGTTTGTTTTAGACCTGGCTTACCCGAGCAGACAGCTCGAGCCGAGGGAGAGGCAGCAATCCGGGAATACAGAAGCTTCGCCGGCTTTGCAACTTATCCAAACCTCGTTCTAAATTGGGATTTGACACTATACAGAAAAGAAGTCGTACGAAGTACACCCTTCTTCATGATTCAGAAGACTCAGAGAGGAGATGAGTTTCGGCACAGTTTATATACAGTTCACATAATATCAAAGCGGTAAAAGGCAATCAATTAGCACATTAGGCACATATCATGTAACAAAATCAAACAAAGCCAAATACAACAATTATTCCTAGCTCGAATTCTGAACCCTGAACCAGAGATTCTGGGTCTGATTCCCCAGCGGAGTCGTCAGAGCTGTCACACCTCCTTTTTCCTACCCTCTAAGGGTATAAGGGAGTTTTTTCAATTAAAGGACAATCAAAACGGGATTTGTTTATATAATTCAGAGTCGCCACTTGGGAGATTTATGGTGTCCCAAGTCACCGGTTGAATCCCGAATCGAGGAAAATATTGACTCTATTTAACAGTCTGCTCACCAGAAATCCGGATAATGAATTCTGTTAACCCGGGAGAAGGTGTTAGCATTCCCGAATTCCGTGGTTCTAGCACGGTCGCTCAACTGTTATATTTGGCTTATTTTATCTGATTTCAACAATTAAAAACTTATATACAAATTTTAACTTTAAACCGCCTTTATCAATTTTATTAATATTATTATTATTTTACGGAGAATTATAACGTTGTGAAAACGTATCTCGAACCACGTCACAGTCAATGCACCCGTGGTTATCAACACATTTCGACTTCGTTAAGATTTAGATTTGGGTCACATAAATGTGCACCCAAATTTAAGAAAATAAATTATTAAAAATGCGCCTAAAGCGATTAACGTATTGTTGTTTTGGGGAAAGACCACGAAATTTTACTAAATGGCACATCCCGAAATCTAAGTAATTAATGAAACATTTATCGAGGACCTCATAATTTGTGTGTTATATTGGTGAGGCTCATCACATTTTTATTTTAAAGGTCGTCCTATAATGACTATGTTTTCTATTTATTTTATTTTTTTATAGTAAATGAAGCAAAAGGTCCTACTTAAATTACATGTTATAGCTAAGTTCCGGATGTGGTTTGTTAAAACGGAATATAAAGGTGCATATGGAAAGTCTGTTTGCCAAACATGAGCCCAGGCCCAACGTACATAGCATTTAACTGAACCTAGGCCATTGCATTCCAATATTGAGGCCTAACTAAATTATTCTACACATGTTCCAAATTTGTAATGTTGAATGGTAAAGAAAAATGATAATATCTAATTAAACAAATTACCCAAGTTTTAAAGAATTAATCAATTGGGGTGGGGTAACTTAGAGATCTAATTAATTCTAACTTCAAACCATTGGATGTTGAAACTAGATTGTCATTATAATTAAAATGATTTACTAGACTTGATTTTATTCGACATGTATTTAAATGCATAATAACTATTAACCGAACTAAAATGAACAAAATGTCATTGACTATATTACTACACGAAAACTGTTCAGTTATACCAAAGGGAAATCAAATTTCATAAGAATAGTACATTGCATGTTCTAATTACAATTAGTGAAAAGAAAAGAAAGCTATATTAAGACTTCAAACTTCCATTCTTTCATAATTGTACATGCTTCCATATTTTCAGCATACAGTAGTCAGTGTATTCAGTTGTGTACCTGATTTTGGAAAGCAGAAAAAGAGGAAGATCAACAAAATTACAGCAGCAGCATATACAGCAACACCCAGTAGACCATTAGCCAACAATAACAATAGCAGAAATCCCAGGAACAGATTGAAAACAAAAGAATAACCCCAGCAACTTAATACAATCAGTCCTCCACCAAACAGAAAACCAGGAAAATACTAAACTGAAATCCAGCAGTCAACATGAAACACAGACAGATGCAAGGGAACAGTAGTTCCTGATTTATCAAACACTCAAGAAAAAAAACAGACTGAAACTCTTAATGTAAAAGTTCAGCCTTAACACTCTAACTCTAACTCTTGATGCACAAGTTTTGATTTTTCTGAATATTAGAGTTCTTTGTTCCAGAATTCTTTTTTTCTTCTTCTGATTCCTCCTCCTTTTCTAAAATCAGTCCCCCAACCCTTTTATACAAATCTGCCCCTCTTTCCAACTTAGTGCCCGACCCCTTTTCCTTATTCAAATCAGATTTTTCCACTAAATCAGCACTAAGTCTGAATTTTCCACTTATTCAGCTCTCCATTTCCTTTTGTCCCCCATTAATACTAATTAATTCATTAATCTAATGGTATTTTAATAATTTAGTGGACAGAGCACTTAAACCAACCATTTCTTCCTGTTTTCAATTCCCAAACTAACCCTGAAAATCCCTTGATATTACTGATTTCCTAAAGGTAGCTATTCAAATACATTAAGACTTAATTCTGAAATCTATTTAACTAACAATTAACAAAACTGTTTTGATTACAGCTACAACCAAACTTATTGACAGCTAAATGAACAAAGTCGAATTCCAATTGAAATAAACTGAACTGAATTTAAATCAACACACAGAACTTAACAGAATCGTTTAAACTGAAATTGAAACATTGAATCAATATGCACATGAATGCAAGCAACAGGAATGCAAGTTCATTGTCAACCTAATGACAATGCCCTGAAACTAAATGGCCACAGATCAAACACACACAACAACATTTGACGAACTTATTGATTTATCAAACAAAAATAAATTAATCGACGAAAACTAATTAATTGATTACCTACAGCAACTGATAACAATCAATCAAAAATAGATAAACAGGCTGTTTCAATCAGCATTAACAAGAACATGGATTTATAATAAAACAACTAATCGACGAACTTAATCGAATCGATTACACACATTGTAACTCATAGCAATTATAACAAATAGAAGCAATGCTAGAATTTGATCAAATAAACAGGTCTAGTGGAGATGAGGAAGAATTAATTAAAAGAAAAAGAATAGAAAAATTATACAGATTACTACAACAGGCAATAAGATATACATAGAATACAAAAGAAAGACAGGGAAAAATACCTCTGAATCTTCACTATGAAATATGTCCTAATCTTGAACCGAATTTGACCTTTTTGAGGTCGAACGGACCTTAATTGAAGCATTCTAATTTGAGAATACTCTGATTAAGGTCTATTAGACCCCAACCCTTCATTTGATCGGACAAATTCCATGATTTGGAATTTTAGGGTTCCATTTTTTTCGGATTTAGGGTTTGATCATTTCTGGGCAGATTTGAAGGGAATCAAGGGTGGTTTAGGGGTGAAGGAGGCCTGGGGGTCACCTATTTGAAACAGATCTTTTAATTTCATATTTGGCTCGAACCTTCACAAGAAGATTCGAGGAGTTTCAGGAAGATTCGAAGCAAAAGGTTGTCAAATCCATGGTGAGGGTGGTCAGGGGATGCTGTGGTGTTAATTTGGTAGCCATCGGAGAAGATGAGGTTTTCAGGCCAACCTTCGATTTAAGATTCGAAGAGTTGGGGCCTGATTCGAAGGATATGGGTTATGGATTTGGAATGGGGAGGTCAAGAGGAGTTGAGGGTGTTAAGCTGGGATCGTCTGGACCACCGGAACTGCCGTGAGGCGATTTCCGGTGGGTGGTTGATGGTGGTTGACGGTGGGGGATCATCTGGTCTTCTGAAGATCAGAGACGAAGGGGAAATAGGGGGTATGGCCTAGGGGGCGTGGGGGTGATGAGTTAGGCTTATATACGGGGGAGGGAATTGATCATGGGCCGTTCGATCTGCTGAGATCAATGGCCCAGATCAATTTACTTAAAAGAAACGATGTCGTTTGATTTTGGTTGGGGGGTCGGTTTGAACCGGAAACAAATGGGTCGGGTTGGAGACGGGTTACTGAAAAGGATCTTGGACCGTTGGATTGGGTGATTGAACGGCTAAGATTGACGGGTGACGAAACGATGCAGTTTCATCATCATACTACGTCGTTTCGTCCGTCTCTGAGACCAGCTGGTTTGGATTGGGTTAGGGATAAGGTTTGGGCCTGAATTTTCACTTGGCCCAATCCGAATTTCCTTAATACTTTACCCATTTTCCCTTTTTCTTTAATTACAAAAATTAAACAAAAAAATTCTAAATAAATTGTAAAAATAAAAAATAAAATTGCACACATATTATTTAACCTATAATAATTAACACACAAGTTAAACATTAAATAAAATCAACACAATGACAAGAAACGCATATGCATATTTTTGTGATTTTCCTTTAACCAAATTATGGTTAATTAATTCCTAAATGTATTTTTGTATTTTATCCTTTTATATAAACCAATGATTAATTAATTGTAAAAATGCAACATTAATTCCTAAATGCACATGCACCCACATATTTTCATTACTTCAATTAATTATAAACATTCACAGACAAAAACTTAAATAATTATCCAAAAAATGCCACGCAAAATCCTAAAAATTATACACCAAGAAAATTTTGTTTTATATATTTTTTTTCTCTTTTGGAGTAGTTTTCGTGAAGCAAAAATCATGTGCTCACAATGACCCATCCCATTTTGAAGTGAAATTCCTTACAGGTTTATGGGAAGTAACTATGGGTCTTCGTACGACAAGGACTTGATCTCCTACTTGAAAGGATCTCGGGCGGACTCTTTTATTGAAGGCACGAGACAATCGAGCTTGATAACATTCAAGACTCTGGTGAGCTCCAAACCTCTTCTCATCAAGAGCCTCCAACTCTGCTAATCGAAGTCGAGCATTTTCTTCATTAGTGATCCCTTCTTGAATAGCCAGTCGTAATGAAGGTATTTGACGCTCAAGTGGCAAGATGGCTTCGACTCCATAAATCAGTGAATAAGGAGTCGCTTGTGTTGGCGTGCGGTGAGTCGTCCTATATGCCCATAGCTTCTTCCATACGGTCATTCCAATCTCGTTTGGATTTGGAGACGACTTTTTTTAGCAAGTTGCATAGAGTTTTGTTGAATGCCTCAGCTAGACCATTGGTGGCAGCATTGTACATCGAAGAGTTACGTTGCTTGAAGCCAAAAAGATCACAAATCTTGTTCATCAACCTATTATCGAATGGCTTTCCATTATCCGTTATTATGTAGAAAGGAATGCCAAAGTGATAAATAATGTTTACTCGGATGAAATTTGCAACATTTTCCTTCTTTACTTGCTTGAGAGCAACAACTTCAGCCCATTTTGAGAAGTAGTCGGTTGCAGCTAGGATGTATAGGTGCCCACTAGAGGACTTTGGCAGTGGTCCAACAACATCCAATCCCCAAGCGTCAAACGGCCAGCATGCCACAGTCGGGTGCAACACTTCAGGAGGTTGGTGAATAAAATTTGCATGAATTGACAAGCATTGCATCTTCGAGCATAGTCCAAGCAATCTTTTATCATCGTTGGCCAATAATATCCCATCCTTTTTATATGGAAGTGGAGCTTTGGTCCAGACTGGTGTGACCCACATACCCCAGAATGCGTTTCTTGCAAAGCATGGAGTGCTTCATTTTCCCCTAAGCATAGTAAGAGTACTCCCTCGAATGATCTTCTATAGGGTATCTTTGTAGTAAAGTAAGCGAGGTGCACGACGACGAATTTCAGTTCTTCTCTGCGGATTTTCTGGAAGTATCCCATTGCACAAGTAGTCGATAATGGGTTGTTTCCATTCTTCTCTCTCGACTTCAAAAACAACAACAAAATGCTTGAGTTCATTTTCTTCACCTTCAGCATCACTTGGCGGCGGTACTACCCATTTTTGGCAGATAGTAACTTGCGCTTGATTAGGCAAGGTTAAAGATAAAGCTAGGGCAACTAAAATATCCACCTTCTTATTTTCTTTCCTTGGCACATGCTGAATAGTCACATCACCGAGACACCCCATTAACATTTTAGCGTAATCATGATATGGGTGTAGTTCAGGCTACTTGACCTTGTAACTACTTAAAATCTGATTGACCACTAACTGAGAGTCACCAAAGACTTGCAATTGCAACCGCTTCATTTCGACAGCCATTTCGAGCCCAAGTATTAGTGCTTGATACTCAGCAACGTTGTTAGAGCAGAGTTGCATCAACGTAAAAGAGTAGGGCAAAACTTCACCTTGAGAAGTGACAAATACTACACCAGCACCAGCTCCTCCGCAATGTGCAGCACCATCAAAATACATTTTCCATGGAGGCTGAACTTCGATGACCATGGCGTCCTCATCAGGTAGTTCGTCAGTTAGCTCCCAATCATCAGGTATAGGGTGATCTGCCAAGAAGTCCGCTAACGTTTGTCCTTTTATAGCCTTCTGAGGGATGTACACGATTTCAAATTGTTGAAACTGAAGGTACCACCTTGCTAGTCGATCACTAAGGACAGGTTTTGACATCACGAACTTGATGGGATTTGCCTTAGAAATAAGACGAACAACATGAGCTTGAAAGTAGTGCTTCAACTTTTGAATTGAGAAGACTAGTGCCGAACACAACTTTTCAATTGGCGAATAATTCAGCTCGTTCGGTGTCATCATCTTGCTCAAGTAGTAAAGAGAGTTTTCTTTCTCTTCACTATTTTCTTGGGACAACAGTGCTCCAACAGACCTTTCTTGTGCCGCAATGTATAGTATCAATGGCTTTCCAAGTATAGAGGTTGCTAAAACTGGAGGCTTCATCAAGTAGGATTTAATGCTCTCAAAGGCATTACTGCACGCTTGGTCCCATTTGAAAGGACACCTTTCTTCATAAGGCGACTGAATGGTTGACACCTCCCAGCTAGGTTCGAGATGAATCTCCTAAGGTACGCTAAATTTCCTTGCAGACTTTTCAATTCATGGATATCTCGAGGCTCAGGCATTTTCAAAATGGCATCCACTTTGGCTTGATCAATTTCGATCCCTCAATGTCGGACAATGAAACCAAGGAACTTTCTAGAAGTAACTCCAAAGGCACATTTCAATGGATTCATCCTAAGTTGGTATCTCCGGAGCAATTCAAATACTATCCTCAAGTCCTTCAAGTGGTCGCCCTTCTCTCTTGATTTTACCACCAAGTCATCAACATAGCATTCGACATTCTTGTGGATAAGATCGTCGAAAATATTCTGCATAGCCCTTTGGTAAGTAGCACCAGCGTTCTGAAGCCAAAAGGCATTACCTTGTAGCAATAAATACCCTTTGGGGTACGAAATGCAGTAAGCTCTTCATCTTTTGGTGCCATGCGTATTTGGTTATAGCCCAATGAACCATCCATAAATGACATTGCCTTGTACCCAGTAGTAGCATCGATCATCAGTTCTGGAATGGGAAGCGGGAACTCATCTTTCGGACATGCATAGTTAAGATCCCTAAAGTCAACGCACACTCGAATCTGGCCATTTTTCTTCCTTATAGGGACAATACTTGAAACCCATGTTGGGTATTTAACTTCACAAATAAAGCTAGATTCGATGAGTTTGTTAACTTCTATTTCAATCAAGGGAACCAAGTCCGGCCTAAAATGCCTTTGAGCTTGTTTAACAGGGTGAGCACCATTTTTGATTGCAAGGTGATGGATTGCTACTTTTGGGTCCAAGCCAGACATCTCTTTGTAACTCTAAGCGAAGACGTCCCTGAACTCCTTGAGTAACTCAATATAAGTGCTCTCTTCGTTAGCTTCTAGTAAAGCACTTAGGTAAGTGGGTCTTGGCTCTTCATCGGTGCCAAGGTTGACCTCTTTTAAGGCATCAATTGTCATCTTCATTTCTTCTTCAAGTTCAGGTGGAGCATCTTTCGCATCTTCATCTCCTTGAGGGTCCCCATCGTCGAAGGATGTATGATAACACGGTGAAACATGCTCCAATTCTACATTATCCTCCATCGAAGACGGAACACCATTCTTGCCTTGTACAGTGACATGATACGAAGAACCTACACTTTCTTCATCTTCGTCACATTCCTTAGTGTAGACCATAGTATATGGCTTTACCTTTAGTACTTCTTCACATGAAACCACAAGTTTGTTTGTCGCCTCATTCTTGAAGGAACCAAACTTTGGAAATCATTAGAGATCTTCTGGATCTTGGGTGGAGCGGGTGTTCTTATGCTTTGAAAATTCTCTGGAACTTGTTCCCCTTCTTTAATGGACCCAATTCCTCAAATATGGAAGTTCTCACAGTTGATTTTCCAAGTCGGTCAAAGACAGAAGGCCTGTTAGAAGCGGCAGATTTGTCTTCTACAGTGATGTAATTGCTACTCACCCTTCTTATTGAGATGCGCACTGGTGACGGTTGCTTGTATCCCAAACCTTCACGTGGTTGTCTTGTTACAGCTTCTGATGGTAGCTTCCATAACTTTGACGGCTCATTAGGATTGTATCTAGCTTTTGCAAATATCCTATAAGCATTAGGATCAAAACCTTCATTTGTTCGCTTTGTAGGGGTTCCACATTCTGCAAACAATTTTGGGCCACAAACCCTGCAAGCGGCATTGAGGACGACTTTACTGCCTCAATTCGTTTGACCGGAAGAGTTAACTCCTTTAGTATGTTAGCTTGGAGATTAGATGATTCACCTTCATCTTTATTCCTTTTAGGGACATATTGGAGCGCACGACTTACGTTCTTGCCATAAGATGCAATACCCCCTTTATGAGATTTATTCACGTTGGTGTGTACCTCATCAGTAACGGCTTTGGCTTTACCAATAGTTACCTCAGCTCTTTTAGTTATGGGATCGTCATTCTTGCTTTTCATGTCACCATCAATTTTTAGCTCCTTCATAATGCAGTTCTTCAAGTAGAACTTTGCATTGGCGAAGTGTGACTCAACCTCGGTGAATGGCTCATCATCAGCAACTATCTTCTTCTCGACTTCACCCTCATAGTATTTCAAATATTGATGGTAGGTAGATGGAACCACTTTGTTCTCATGTATCCAAGGCCTTCTGATCAAGCCCAACTATGCCTTATAAAAAGGAAAAAATGGTTGTTGCAAATATAATACGGTTTACAAGTCCGGAGTCGAATCCCACAGAGAACTAAGGCTTAGCTACAACTATTCAATATTGCTAAGAAGACAAGATCGAACAATTCCAAAGTTATAAATATTAAGATTCTTATATCTAATTAACTAAATAATTAAATTAGTAGATTAACAACTAAAGATACTACGGGTTGGAGAAAAGATTAAGGAGGTCTAGAGTTATGATTTCCCTAATTGTCGGAATCCTTCCCGCTATGACTTATATAATTTTGCCTAAGTATTCTCTACCGATCATGAGCACTCTGCGTGTTGTAATACTCTCCTGAGTAATTACGACAATTTACTAGACATACTCTTCCGAGTTACGCTAGCTGGCTTTAATTACAGCTCACTTAGATCGCACCCAAGGTTTCGTTATTCCTAATCCCACCTTTAAACTCTTGGTTATTGATTCCTCACATATGTCAGGAGTGATTTTATTCAACAACTACCTAAATATGCACTCTCTCCCGAGTAACACATACTAAATAGGCACAGCTAATTGAGGGCCCTTCAATCAACCACAAGAATAATATAGTTGAACAAATAGAGAAAATACTATGGCTCAATTATATAAAAACATAACAACAATGAAAAATAGGAAGAGGAAGGAAAAACTCGTAGAAGAATTCCCCGCCTTGCTCCTATTGTGTCTCTGCCTCCTTAGGTCCAATATATGTCAAAAGTATGTCCAACCTCCTCAAAATAGCGTTTTACATGTATTTATACCAAGCAAGGTCGGGACGAGATGAAGATATCTTATCCCACATGAAATAGGACACTCACTCTGTAAAATTTGCACTACCGCGCCACATGGGGTGACGCGCCATGCGGGGCGGCAGTGGGAAAGTTCAGATTGCAGATTCTGACAGGCTGCAGGAAATTTCCACAGGCGCGGTGTACTACGCACCGCACCATGCGCCGTGGTATTGGGAATTCGAAAAAATGCAAAACACAAAGGTTGTATCCCTTTCAAATAGCTTTCTAACGATATATTGTGGAGCCCAAACAGAGTTCTGAGCGAAAAGTTATGTGCATTTTACTAGACAATGCAACGTATGCCCGCTCGATTCTTCGTTCGTTCTAACTATCATCTGTTGATCCCCGAACACGATTTCGGCTTGATTCCTTGGGCTTTTACTCAGACTTCAAAGCTCCAAATCACTTGAATTCATTCCATAATACCTACATAGCTCGGAATCACTCCTACAAGGCATAAAATACACAATTAGTGCAAAACACAAGCGATTAAAGCTCAAACTCAATTAAAGTGCAGTAAATTAGAGTATAATAATCGACTAAAATACGTAATTATAGCCTATCATCACCTTCCAAGCAAGAAGTTGTATGAATTCTTTGCATCGATCACATGTAGCCATGCACTTGATTGCATATCTTCAATGGTGATTTTCAGCCTGATCGTGCCTATGGCTCTTTGCCCCCCTGAATCCTTGGATTATCACACGACTTTCTAAGAGTTCGTTCATGGGAATACCAAGTTCTTTCATAGTGTGGATTGGTAAAATGTTCACTGAGGATCCTCCATCAACCAAAATTCGATTTACCCTTTCATCGCGCATATAGCCAACCAGGTACAATGGGCGGTTATGAGAAGTGTCACCTAGCAGAAGATCGTCATTTGTGAATATGACTTTTTCCTCACAAGCATTAACTTCTTGAGGAGTGGACTTGATGGGCTTTTCCGAAAGCTGGTGCCAATGGTAGGCCATCACTCTTTTCTTCCCCTTTTGTCAGCATGGCAACAAGAGGCATCAATGCCCTTATGGGAAATCTTTGTGCGGAACCAACTTGGTAAGAACTCCTCCAAGGTCACTAGATGTCGTGGCTTTTGAGGATGGTTCACCTCTACTTTTGCTTTCTTCAAACGCCTAACTGGATTCTTTTTCATTGGTCTTTTTACCATCATCTTCCTTGTTGGTTGTTCTACTGATTCTTTCTGTAGGCTCCGTTTGTGGCGCCTACGACGAGTCACCAACATCCAACCTTCATCATCATCAGGTTGATCGTCTTCGACTTTATTGTTCTCCAGTAATTCTTCATTTTTGATTCCTTTTAAACTACATAACTCATCTAGATTGAATGAGCCAAAGGTGATAGAGACTTGGTTCGCGCTTGCTTTCTTATCTTCAAGCACGATCTTCTTTTCGCGAGACAAGTCCATGACTTTGTCTTGAAGACAAAGCACTTCTCCAGAGGGTGGCTCACAAGTCGATGGTATTTGCGGTAATTTGGGTAATTTGTTTTCCCAGCTTCATTTGGCCGCTTCATCTCTAGAAGCTCAATGAGATTTAACTCAAGGAGTTCTTCAAAGATAGCTGGCACATTGGAATCTAGAAATGGGTACTCTTTCTCTTGCATTTCTTTTAGAGTCAACTTTCCACTTGGCTTATCGTGAAAAGAAGTGGATTTCATACTCTGCTTTTTGCTCACCTTCATCGTGAACTTCATAGGTGACGTGTTGACATTCATAGCTTCTTTGCTTTCAGATTTGGGTACGAACTTGCCCCATTTCCTCACTTCTTGCTTGTCATTCCCTTTGCGAGGTTCATAGATGGGCAGCCTTTCATTTCTAGCGGAGGCCATGCTCAATTCCATGTCATGGGCACGAGTTGCAAGTTCTTCAAATGTGCTAGGCTTGATACCTTGCAAGATGTAGCGCAATCCCCAATGCATGCCTTGGATACACATCTCTATGCTCGAAGCTTCACTAAGCCTGTCTTTGCAGTTGAGGCTTGAATTCCTCCACCGATTGATAAAGTCGATAACTGGTTCCCCCTTTTGTTGACGAGTATTTGTAAGTTCTATCATACTCACAGTACGTCTCGTACTATAAAAGTGATTGAGGAACTCTTGCTCTAGTTGATCCCAATTATTGATAGATCTAGCCTTGAGGTCCGTGTACCAGTCAAAAGCATTTCCTTTTAGCGAGCGGACAAACTGCTTGATGAGGTAATCTCCATAAGTCCCAGCATTGTTGCACGTCTCCACGAAGTGCGCAACATGTTGCTTTAGGTTACCTTTACCATCAAACTATTGAAATTTCGGAGGTTGATAGCCAGCAGACATCTTCAATATATCGACCCTTGCAGTGTACGACTTTGCTTATGTTAGGGAGGATTTGGCAGCAACTTCATATTTGTTCTTAATGGTTCCTTCAATGAACTCTTTCAATTGATCGATTGGAATCATCCCTTCAGATAAGACAGGGATAGCCTTAGTATATGTTGCTTGTCTTGGGGGAGAATCATTCTCTAGAACCTCTGGGAGCTTACCGGGTGCATGGGTGGATTCTTCTTCCATCAAGATTCCTACTCTGTCTGTTAGTTTGTTAATTATAGCCTCTTGATTTTTCATGCATTTTGTCAAGCCAGCGATTACTTCCGTCATGTTTGCCAACCGCTCCTCCATAGATGAAGTGTTTGTCACCATGGCTTGCATAATTGTCGTGGACGACGGAGAGTAGCATGGATTTTCACACAGATTGATCCTTGATTGGCTCACGTTATGTGGTATAAGTGGGAAAAATCCATCACTTGAAGCATCATTATCTTCCTTCACAGTAGAGTGCCTGGATCCAGAGAGGTCAAGCAGAACAAGAGTTTTCTTGATCTTTTCAGCAACATTGCTTCCTCCTTCAGATGCGTTTGTGGAAGATCTTGCTCCTTTTGAGGATAAAGATCTGAAAACAGGGGTTGATGCGAACGGCACTTGGGGTGCTTGTTGTCCTAAAGAGCTTGCTTTGCTCCTTTAATTGGTCTGAAGCTTCTGAAGGTGACATCGAGGATGCTTTCCACATCAGCATAGAACCTAGAGTTAGCAGCCTTGGTGGAAGTTGAACCGGAGTTGATTTTCTTTGAAGCCGTTTCATTTTTCTTGGAATTTGGTGATTGATGAGTTGAGATGAGAGGTAGAGATTGTCCCACTGGGCGTGCCAGAATTTGTAGACAATAAATTGCGTCGAGAAAATAAAATCAAGACCAAAAAATATTGCAACAATCGTAATATTTTATTTCGAATATTTAAGTGTACAATCTCTATGAATCCTCTAATTCTTCTTTTTAATAGTAAATAAATTCAAGGGCCTTGGAGCTTGATCTTGAATATGTAGTTGTCGCCACGAACGATGAACTTGTTCTTGAGCTTTAGCTTGATTGTTTGAGCTTGAACTTGATTTGTTCTTCGTTCTTGAGCTTGAACTTGATTTGTTCTTCGTTCTTGAGCTTGAACTTGATTGCTTGAAGCTTGAAACTTGTGGAGAAATTTACAGTATTTGATCCACGAGCTCTTTCTTGCTTTTGTTATAACTTCTGATGTCTTTTCTGAGTTATGAAGACCCCTATTTATAGTTGTGGAAAGGAGGAGTTGTGAAGAACAAACTCTTTCCGACCAATCAAATTGAAGTGTGACATGGCCGCATTTGATTGGTCAGAACATGTCACTTGCACACGTGGTGCGATTTCATTAGCCTTTTTAATGTGACTTGGCATGCCTTGTCATTTTGACACATGGCATGGTCCTATTGGCTCTTCAGCTTGACTTGGCGCGCCACGTCAATTGACACGTGACACCAAACTGGGCCTCTAGGAAGATGACATCTTGGGCTTGATGAAGTGGGCTCATCACTTTAGCCAAATTAAATGGCTAGCCCAATGGATTAAGACTTATTTATTTAACCCATATGTATTGGACTTATATAATTAATTCAATTATATTAGCCCATAATATTTATTTGGACCAATATATCTTGAATTTAAAATATAGTCCAAATTATTTTATGAATTTAATTTTAATAAAATTTATATGCCTACGGTACGCATTCAAAATAAAGTGGTCGAACTTCAAAATTTAACTTTGGAATACATCAAACCTCGCAGAAGCTTGTAAAGCTAGCAAAATGTAAGTCAATTTTGTATTGTTAAAGTTTTCTAATATATAATTTTATTTTTGAGAGGAGGAAATTACAAATGCAATATGTTTAAGTCTCTTAAATATTACTCTTTTACTTTTTCAATATCTAAGTCTCTTAAAAAAAATTATTCTATGTCTCCTTCCATTTTTTTGATTTTTTAGCTTTCACCTTGCAAAATATTTTGATGATATTTTCTCTCTTAGACTTGTATATACCCATAGATAATTACATTAAATATTTGAGTATTTGAGTTTCCCTTGATTTCTAAAACTTGGTTGTGATATTTGTGATTGCGTACTTATTTTGTTGCGGATAAAAAAAAAAGAGAAAGAGAAGAAGAAGAAATTTAGCTTATTACAGAAATTTACGAGTTTATGTTTCAAATTAGTGCATAAGTAGTTCAAAATAAAACCAAACAACAACTGCATATATCAAAAATAACAAAAAGTTACAATTAATTAGAATATTTATGTTTAGTGCATGTGAGTAGATGGACAATGGATCATTTACATTTGACTATTTCTTCTCCAACTTTATTTCTAATATGTATCCCAAACTTCTTCAAGTGAAATAAGAGTACAAGCCAAGTCTAATGAAGTATAAAAATATTTTTCAGTAAAATCTTTCGTAAAATAAATAATTAAAAATATGGATGTCCGATAAAATTGTTGCCATATTACTCATAACTTTGTTATTATGTACTTACACTCTTGCAGATAAGATCTTATATGTATTTGTGTACCAATAGTTAATTTTGTGAGTTCCCATTTTATTGTTTATTAGTTTATTACATTCCTCAAGTTACATAGGCAATATGCTTCTTCAAATTTGGTAATATATATTTATTTTCAGGAAAGTACAGGTGCAAAGCAACACTAAACTCAATCATTTTGATAAATATATCAATTCCTTCTACCTTTTCCTCTTTATCTAAATTCTCTTTAATTTATTTTCACATCTTATAAATGTTTCTTTGTTGAGTTTATAACTTTATATTGTTTCTATCTAAATCACATTTAGCTAAATGGGGAGAGGAGGGAGAGTTCCTTGTTTGTGATAAGGCTAATGAAAAGAAAAGAACCTGATAACACGAGGAAGATATCAAATAAGAAATCGAATAATTTAGAATGGTGCATGGGATATATAGACCTTTCCCTTAATTTTGTTACTGAATTTTAATAATATGCAATTCAATCTTTCATATTCATTGATGAGATTTGAAATCTAATACTTATCGATGCTTAAATAAATATTACTTATATGTGTATTTGATAAAGATATAAATTTTGTGCATGTTATGTACA
Organism: Nicotiana tabacum; assembly: GCF_000715075.1. Taxonomy (NCBI): domain Eukaryota; kingdom Viridiplantae; phylum Streptophyta; class Magnoliopsida; order Solanales; family Solanaceae; genus Nicotiana; species Nicotiana tabacum. The sequence continues at coordinate 68,522,573 of NC_134099.1, read as the reverse complement.
TTAAAATAGAAAAGGCGAAGCTTGAATATTCTAGAGAAAGGCAATTAAACTTGAAAAGACATACCAAGGCACAATTAATATTGTTATGCATGAAAGATATAGAGAAGATAAAGTTGATTAAAGGATGCTACTTCCAACTTCGTCTATTGGAGTAATCAAATTTCATAATATATACTAGGTTTAATTTATAGCTTGATGACTAGAAGAACGAAGATAGACTTGGTAGTAGAATATGCCTTTTGACTTTAGTTACAAAAGGTAAGTTTATTCGAGAATGCCAGATTTTAATATATTTATATTTAAAATTTATAACGACAGCAAATATATTTTTTTGACACACACACATATATATAAAGAGATGGAATACACGTGCAATGCACAAAAAGACTAGTTTTTTAAAAGGTGTAAGAGTAACAACTATTGTTTGGCCAATTGAGAAGCGGTTCTATCGATATTAAAGCAGCAATTTGTATATGACCAACTTTTTCAAAAAGTATTTTTGATTATCAAATTACCAATAACACATATATAAAAATTCACTTACAGTTAACAATATTTACCAAAATAAATAATTTATATATTTAATATGAAAGACTATAATTAAAATTTAATATTATTTAATTTAAATGTAAACACTGCAAAGTACATTAAAACTTGTATTATATATGAAATTATGAATACATATAGAGGGCAAACACGTCCATATATGTAAGCTACAATATGATTTTATAACATTTAACATCATTAAATGGAGGGTTGTGTAATATTTGAAGTCATAGAGGAAGTATGTGTTACAAGGCAAAACCTCAAGGGAGGTTTGTGAAATTATCATAAATAATTTCGAATTATGAACCAAACAAGAACAAGCTTTCCATCATATTTTGATATTAGAACCCTCCTAGTAGAGGAAATGTTTATTTTCGAGATTTTTTCATGACCGACACCAAAAGTTGAGGGGTCATCACAAAATAAATTGCTATTTTGTCTTCCTTTATTTCTTCACCATGTCCTAATATTGTAGTATCGGTAGTATACAATAACAACATACCGAGTTTATTCCCACAAATGTGATCTAGAAAGGGTAGTATGTACGTAGATCTTAATCCTACCTATGTTGTTAAGACAGAGAAGCTGTTTTTGGTAGATCATCTAACTCAATAAAAGCAAAATCACAACAATTATGACAAAAAACTACGAAAAGAGAAACAGTAATAACAACCCGAAAAAAATATAACCGAAGCAAGTACCGGTAGTATATATAATCAGGGGATGCTCCACTTATCAACTTTGGATTATTGAAGGCCTAAGGGTGTGGCATAGTATTTGTGAAGATTCCTGCTAAAGAAAAACACAAATAAATGAAAACAAATCAACTTCACATTTGGTCCGTCTTTACACTGACATGGATACCTACTTGCCCTCTAATTTCATAAAATATCCACCAACGTAAAATTCCTTGGTGAGTCGAGTATTCCACCTGGTAATGCCAAAATACACAGCCTATTGAACCAAATACATAAAAGGTGACATGATGATCAGTAGCCCTATACCTTGCAGTCCTTCATTTGCAAAGAATTTTCTGCGAAGGTGATATATGTTGGAGAGCGATTAAGGCTTCGGTAGTCATGTTCTTTCAGATTCAACAAAGATCAAGTCTACAACAACAAGGACCACCTGCAGAAATAACCACAGCAACCACAAAAGACATGTGGCACTTGCAAACAAGCAACCAGAACTTTGACTATTCCGGAGTATTTAGTGTGGACCAGATTGTAGCAGAACCATGTCTTACCCCTCAGCCATAGTAGCAGATGGGAAAAATCTCATGATGAAGCTAGAAAGGGACCAAATACATATCACCCCAAGGAATTGAAGGACATTTAAAAGTGTGCTCAGTGAGCCATTTATTGCCAAGTTCTGGGCAGTCATCTCTGCTCCTCTTACTGTCAAAGAAAGGGCTGTTACCAGTTGCGCTGCCCTATTCAGTTGATGCAACCTGTAGACCTGTGAAATTGTGCCAAAGAAGGATAAAGTGACCTCATCAACTACCATAAAACTTGCTTTCATAAGTGTTAGAATATTCAATCAGAAAGGTGAGCATAAGATTCTTTCAAGACGACTTGGAAGCAATATGACGTCAAACAATCACCTTACTGAATATTGGATAAAGTATCCATCCTTTTGGACAGACATACGGTGAAGTTATTTCGCGAAGAAAACAGAATGGTTATCAGAAACAACCTAAATAGAAAAGATACAAGTGTGACCTCCAAGTAAATATACAAGTATGAGATTATGGAAAAGGTACAAGTACGACATTCAGGAGCAAAACTGAAACTTCTATTACTGGTGTAGTCGGCTTAACTGGATTTTCCATTAAAACAACGAAAGTATACATGGGTAATAAAAGTTTGAATAGAGTTCAATGAGTCAACATAGTAAAGCTTGAAAATGAAAATTGTCATCCACGGATCTAGCGGAGTGTTTTAAAGGCAGTAAAAAAGATAGTTTTTATAGGAAATTTGAAATATTTGAAAGGGTTTAAACGTCTAGACTCTAAAAGGCTAAGTTCGAAGAACTGCAAAAAAAATTCAATGAAACACAATGGAGGGTTTTGGGGGAGGGCGGCCCTATTCCTGATGACATTTCAGAGTTGCAGCTAATGGGGCCACAATACAACAAAAATCACAGTGGTCAGTGCTCAATGTTTTCTCTCTCTATAAACATTCCAGTGAAATTACCGATTCGATTTAGTCCTTACCTGAAAGATAATGGGGATAACAGACCATGAAGGTGAGTCAATATATCTTGCGTACTGCTCAAAAGCAAATTGAACAACTATACCAACAAGGTAGGGGGCGAGAGTAGCAGAAGCAGCAGGACCAGTCCATGGCCAAACAAACCCCATGGTCACCATTGGAATTATTAGACTAAGTGCCAGTACAGCAATTGAAGATATTCTATATCCGAGTGGTGGGATAATTTTCCTGTCAGAAGATACTAGCTCAAGCGGTCTCCTTAGACGATCTATTAGAAGAAGAAACACTGCTACTCCACAGTAAAACAGAGCCTCTGTGAAGAACAAGATGAGGAAATCTGCAGGTCGAGAGCACAGTTTATTTAGCGAAAGTGCAATGACTTGAGACTTGCAATAAAACTTAAAAAAGGAAACTGTAGCATGAATGATTAAATAACAACAAGGCAAAGATGATTGATATTTCAGTCACACAACAAACACCTGATTTTGACACAGATATTGTGTTTGGTGGACACAAGATATCCTACTAGTATTAACACATGATCCTCCACGATGCAAAATTTAGTGCAGATATGGCTAGTTTCTTTAAGTTGCAGGCACTTCTCCAGAATCCATACATCAATATTTTGCAGAAGTTCTAAGGACCTGATGGTTAACAACGGCCACGTACTTGTGGTCGGACAGAGTATTTTTGTTTTGGAGAAGGAAAGAATAAGAAAAATGAAGCGAGAACAAGCTCATGGAATACCAAACAATTTATGCTTGATAGAAAAAATTATGAAGAATGCTTATACAAGCTTCAGAAGATTTCCATTTATCAAATACTATGTAAGCTTCAACTTAAAGGACAATTGGAAACAACCTCTCTACCTGCATAAAGGTAGGGGTAACGCTGCGTACTCACTTCACTACCCTCCCCAACCCCACTTGTGGGACTACACTGGGTATATTGTTGTTGTTGCTTCAACTTAAAGGACAATAAAAATGAGATTAACCTGCAAACATATTTTGGATGAGTGTTTATTTCATTTGTTATTCTACTGCCAAAAAAAATATGATGCTGCAATCAGAAGAGGGGTTGCTCTGATGGTAAGCAACCTCCACTTCCAACCAAGAGGCTGTGAGTTCGAGTCTCCCCAAGAGCAAGGTGGGAAGTTCTTGGAGGGAAGGATGCCGGGGGTCTATTTGGAAACAGCCTCTCTACCCCAGGGTAGGGGTAAGGTCTGCGCACACACTACCCTCCCCAGACCCCACTAAGTGGGATTATACTGGGTTGTTGTTGTTGTTGTTGTTGTTGTTGTTGTTGTTGTTGTTGTAATCAGAAGGATCATGATACCTTTTTCATTTATTTTTTCTTAAGGCCTTTTTGGAGGGTTTAAGCAGGATAAACTAAATGAAACAGATATAACTATGCCAGAAACATGTTATAGCACAAGTTTTGCATACCAGTTAACAAAGAGTCCTCAAATATAGTTGATAATATCCTGCGCAAGTAAAGCGAGGGAAAGATGAAAGAGGCTACAAGAACAGCTGGACCAACAAACCACAGTAGAATGTTCTGGTTCTTTTCAGCAGCAGGCACAAGGATTTCCTCCTCCCTTCTGTAAGGACGATTGTAGAATGATAGTACGCCAGGCTTACCACCAGCACCTTCCATGTGGACGTTTGAACTACTGACAGAGGCAACAAATTCATCACCAGGATGTTCACTTTCTTGCTCGGAATCATCTTCCTCAAGCTCACTGTCGGCTAATTGGTCTTCTGCGGCAGCAAAGAAACTGAACTGTCTCCTACTAGAACTTCTCAGCACCTTTAGCTTTTCAGGCACAAAGTGGTGTGACCTAACAACTTGCAAAGGCAGAAGACAGCCAAAGCAATGGGGGAAAAAAGAAAAGAAAAATGGAAGATAACAAAGTTATGGCAAGTCATTCTGCAGAACTTTAACATTCACTTTGAGGAACTTGCTATTAGTTGAGAGGCGACAAGAAGTGTCTCAAAGCACCGCATAACATTTTACTTCCAGAAGAAGTGAACCAAATACTAACATCTGCACCATTGCTTTACCGGGTGTTACTCCATCTTACAAAGAGAATAAGAGATTCAAGGGAGTAAATGCAACTCAAACTTTTTTTGTTTGGATAAAGGAAATGCAACTTAAAACTGAATTCAGATAATAGAGGAAAACCACTGCTCAATTGCATCATAAACAAGAATTTTAATCTTAAAAACAAACTTTCCAATTTGACTAACTACCTTTATCATTTCTTAGACGTTCCGGAACAAATCTCCACATGAACACTCTTGGTATTGCACTCACCTGGATGGTAAAGCATGGATCAAACAAGCATTCTACAAAGATTGCTTAGATCACCGCATAATGGTACTAGAGAAAAAAAATCAAGAAAATACTTTATAACTTGTATGCTTATTCAATAGATTGCTTCAAGGTTGGCCTGGTGGCAATTGACTTGAGCCTTGGGGTTTGCTCCCTTTCAAGGTCTCAAGTTCGAAACCCACTGGGTGCAAACAATTTTTGAGGGCTATCGGACGGGGTAAAACCTGAATTAACCGTGGTGCACTTGCGGGAAACTCCTTGCCGAGGGCCTGTGCACCCCCGGGATTAGTCGGGGCTCTTAGAGACTCGGACACCCGGTGCAAATCAAAAAAAAAAAATAGATTGCTTCAAGGATAACCCAAAAGGAAAAGGAGAACCATCTCATCATTTGACTGAGAATAATTCAGCACACTGCTCCCAGTAATAACTAATATGGGTATGCATAAGACTCGGGGTATAAACTACAGTTGCATGCCAAAATACCATGTCTATCACATTCAAATCAGTGAGTTTCAGGTCACAAGGAGACCACTTATGAACAATTCCAGTCTTTATCCAAGAAGGAATAAGAGAGTATTCCATATCTATGGGACCTTATTCCAGCCTTTCCTCTTTTACCTTTAAGGCACTTATGATTGCAAAACCTTTATTAAGTTCTTAAACTACCCAACAATTCAAGAGAATCTTTCTCTCTTTAAATTTCTCATAAGATTCAAACTCTTCCAGAGTATGCCTTAGTCCGTTAACCGGTACATATGCTGGTGGGACACAACAGGTATATAGTCAAGTTGTCACGTGCAAGCTGGCCCAGACACCATGCTCATTTTAACAAAGAAGAGTACGGCATACTATCAGTCAAACCCATCTTGGAAAATAATGTATGAGTTTAAGTGTTTTATCTGAATTGGAACTTAACAATATCATTTTAATTTTATAGCATATTGCAATAACTCAGCCCAACCATTTCTTTAACTCATTTTATAAATAAATCATTTTGGTCTCATATTCCTAATTTTTATAAAGTAAGGTAATTTTATAATCTTTAGCACCAAAAAGGTACTGCAAAAGTACAAAAAGGTTAAAGCATGATCCCGACAACAGTTACAATATCAAGGTATCGAAAAAATCCAAAATAAATGATGGATTTTCCAGAGTATCGCTCCTACACCGACAGTATAAATTTTTCTTTCAGATTCCGAATACTATGCTTAAGCCTCATTTTTTAATATGTCGCAAAAAGGACAATGAAGAGGCGTTGAGTAGTTCAAAGATGTACATGACGCCAAATAGAATTTAGTATTTACAGGATTTAATTCAAAAAAACCATGATTCTTGTATTCATGTCCGCTAGGACCTCCATTAGAAGTTTTATGGGCTTGAGAATTAAAACCAAAACATTGATGTTCCACTATCCGGAATAAAAGGATTCAAAACACCATGTGTCACACGGACAAAAAATAAGGGAATGTAAAAGGAAAAAAGTAGAACAAAAAGAAAGGGAAAATGACAAGCAAAAGTTCAAGTGTGTTTTAATAATTTCAGAGTTTAACACATTTGAAATCCCACTCCACCCACTCTTTAAACAGCTATTAACAACTACTGGGAAGTACATAATTTCTATGTAACAACAAGAACATGCTCCCAAAGCAGTTGCTACAGCCAATAAGCAAATATCAAGAACATTCTTTAATCGAACGAGGAATTTAATCGATATCAAAACGTAGGCATTCCACTGAAGCAACTGGAAAGCAGTAACATTAATAAAAAGACCCAAAAGCATTTCAATAATCAAAAGGGGAAAAGAGGAGGAACAAAAGCCGAAAAAAAATACATACCGTTCGAGTCTTCATGGATTGAAAAGGTGAAGAAGGAGAGGTGAAAACAGAGGAAAACGAATAACCAATTTTAACTGCCATTGTTTAGTCTTCACAAGTAACAGAGGCACTTAAGTCTACCAAAAATCAATGAAGGATTTACCGGGTTAACGCAAACCCACTTGATTTTAAACCCAGTTCAGGAATATTAGAGAGGAGTGAAGAAAGAAAAAGTCTAGAGTTGGAGATACTTAGGAACGGGGTTTTAGCAAGAAAAACGCTACTTTAGTTCTCACCGTGTGTATTCTTTTCTCACCGTGTGGCCCTGTGGGGTTGAAAGTACAGAAAATTGGACAAGCTTACCCTTTTTATGTGGCCTCGTTAACTTTTTATTGTATCTGATATTTTCTACTTGTGTTTATGTACGTGACAAATATCCGAATATTTTGGTTTCAAAATGGAAAAAAGGCAAAAATTGTATCTCAACCATAGGAAATAGAGCAAACTCTGAATTTAATCTCAAATATGTCCTTATCATTAATAAATTATATCATATTTGCCCATCAACTATGAGAAATAGAATCAATTTGCCCTCCTTTAGTCCTTTTAGCTTTAATCCCAAATATACTCTTTATCATAAGTGAACTGCCTCATATTTGCCCCTCGAAACTAACAGATTTTTTTTATCAACCTCCTTTTGCCATTAAGTTTCAATGCCATCTTGCTTTCTAATTTATATTTCAAGTGTATAATATAGCATCTCTATAACACTGGTGTAGTGTTGTTTACCCGTAAAACGATACAGTTAAATTTACACGTGGTTCATAGACAACTCAAACTGGTAAGACAGTTATTCGGGGCCTCGGGCTTTTCGATTTTGGGCCTCGAAGTCGACCCCGGGGCTTGATTACGAGCTATTGAAGACAGTTGTTGTGTGACTAACAGTTATAATAAAATCATTGGAGGCTCTTTATGGCCAATGATGGGCAATGAATGATGAACAAATATGAAGACAATAAATGAAAGCAATAATATTAAGAGAGTATGCTAGAGAGCAAAAAGAATGTTCATGTATTTTTCGTGTGGGGTAGCTGAAGCAACAAAGTTTACAAAATGGGGAGGATCCCCTTTATATAGGAGGGGAATCCCTTCATAGTACAACAAGCATTAATAACAAGGGTACGGAGATGTGACAACTAGATGACACCCCAACTCGGGTCTTAGAGTAGCTCTCTATGCTTCGACAGTCCTAGCCACGTGCCTTACGAACTCTCCGTTTCCGTCGTGGCCGTGGTTGACATTATCACAAGACCGTATGCTTTAACCCGACAACAATGCATATTGGCCACCTCACATATCGTTGTACCCAATATCAAAACATGTAACAAATAGACAAACAAGTCCTATTCCCTTAAGTTAAGGTTAACCACGACACTTACCTGTGAGCACGTGATTTTTGCTTCACGAAAACTACTCCAAAAGAAATCAAAAATAAAACAAATTTCCGTGCTGTACAATTTTAAGAATTTGCGTGGCATCTGTGGATAATTGTTTGTATTTTTGTCTGTGAATGTTTATCTTGTTTTAATTAATTAAAAATACAAAAATATATGTTGCATGCACATTTAAGATTTAATTGTGCACTTAGGAATTAATTGAACCATGTTTTGTTTTCAAGAGAAAGAAAATCACAAAATAATGTATTTTTGCATTTTTAGCATTTCATGTCCAAGTTATATGATTTTATTTAATTGTGTGTGTTAATTGTTATTAAAAAGTTAATTAGTACTTTTATAAATTAATCTAGTCCTATAAGTTAATTTAGGATTTTTGGAATTTTTTAGTTTTATTAGTTTCAGAAAAAGAAAAGCAAAATAAAAGAGTGTTAAGTCATATTTGGGCCAAATCAATTTAAAGTCCATCATCCCAAACAATTTTCTTCCCCTTGAAATTTAAACCCGTCCAAGACAGCCCAGATACCCAGCCCATACCCCATACCCGACCTGGTCTGCCCCATAGCCCAAACGACCCCCCATTTTCATTCTCATTTCCAATCCCTAACAAAAAAAAAACCCTAAACCACCCGCCCCCTCTTCTCTTCATCTTCTCCAAACGACCCCTCCTTCTCTTCATCTTCTCCAAACGACCCCTCCTTCTCCCTCGACATCCATGACTGCCCTCCTTCTTCTTCTTCGAACCAACGACCACCAGCTTCGTCCAAACGACCATCTCCCTTCACACCAGCTGACCCCGTAGCCACCAACCCACTGTTATCTCCAAGCTCCCGTCGACAACCTACAGCCCAACAACCCTCCAGTCGCGAGCTCCAGCCTTCTCCATCGACGTCCAACGCCACCAACAGAAATAGCCCGCCTCACGTCCACCACAACCACGTCCAGCAGCCACCACCAGCTTCGTCCAAACGACCACCTCCCTTCACGCTAGCCCTACTACCAACGACCACCGTCGACTCCATCAATTCTTTGACCACAGACGAATGACCAGCGAACAAAACGACCCCCAACCCATCGACTCACCTTCTCCATAACCACCCTCCAGTCCAAAACGAGACCAGCCATCCGAGGTCGTGCTTAGTCGTACGTCGAGGCAATGCGTCGAGGTTCCGTCCGAGTCCGTGTTTGCTAGTCAAGCGTCGAAACAGTATTATGGATGAAGCTGTGTTTCATCGGAAGTTCAGCATTGTTCGACGTCGGATCGTTAGCATAAAGGTCAGCCATAGCTCGTTCACGGATTTTTTGCTTTTTCTTTGGAGTTTCATTTCCACTGTGCGTAACGGAGCAAGAAAGTGCAGTAGTAAAGGTCATATCTCTTACCTTGAATCTATGTTATTCACGGACCTATTTGTGGTTTCGTTTTAATATGGGTTCATTTTGATAAAGTTTGCGCGTGAAGTATCCTACTGCATATTCGTTGAAATTATATGTGTATACAGTTTGACGACTTTCCTACTGTTTTAAGTTCAATTAATGATTGTGTTTAGTGATTTGGATATACTTGTTTGTTCTGTTAAGTTTGTTCTGATATGAATCTGGCCTTGTTGAATTGTCCTAATATTGTTGATTGGGAGTTAGTTTCATGTGTTTAATTAGTCAATTGTTAGGATTTCTCACTTAAGATTGGTTATAGCTGCTATAGTTTGGTTAATTGATTAGGAGGATTAGATATAGCTGATGGGGTAGAATGGTAATTTCAGTAGTTTCAAGGGTATTTTGGGATTTAAAGTTTTAAAAAATGATTAATTTGAGTGCTCTGTCCACTAAGCACTAATAATATTAAAATAAGGCTTTGTTTAATACATAGTGGGGGACAAGACATTTGGTAATGGGGAACAAAACATAATGGTATGAAAAGCTTAAAAGGGATTGATTAAAATATGTTGCCCATACCTGTTTGAACAATTAAATAAGGAAAAGACAAGGGATAATGGGAAAAGACATACTCCAGTGGGGAACAAGTGAATTAAAAGGAGAACAAAACATGTAGTAGTGGGCAGAAATACTTTCCTAATGAGCTAAGTGCTCCTTAGAGCTGGAAAGGGGATGAGGATTGGGTTATAAATAGGGTCATTCAAAACAGAAAAGGGGCTGGGTTTTTTGGGAGAAAAAAAAAATCAGTTTCTCTTTCAGTTTTTTCAGAAGGTTAGGCTGGATTTTGACATGAGAAATTCAGAGTTTTAAGAGGGAGATACAAGCTAAGTTTTTACCCTAAAGAGTTCAATAGGTTAAGAGTTCAATACTGAAAAAGTGAGGTCTTCTTTACTACTGAAAATCAGAATCTGTTTGTTATTGTTTAATTGAGGTTCTGAGTGTCTTTATGTGAGAATCTGAAGAACAGAAGTCAGAAAATCTACTCTCCTGTCTCATTTGTGAATACATTTGGTTCCTGTCTGTGAATTGCTTGGTATTTTCTAGTTTCACTCCTGGGTTTTGGACTGCTTGTGCTGGGTGTTATTTCTGTTGGTTGTTGCTCTGTTCTTTGTTGTGGTGTTGTTGTATTGTATACTACTGCTGCTGCTGACCTTCCTTTCTTCTTCTTCTTCTTCTTCTTCTTCTTCTTCTTCTTCTTCTTCTTCTTCTTCTTCTTCCTCTTCCTCCTCCTCCTCCTCCTCTTCCTCTTCCTCTTCCTCTTCCTCTTCCTCTTCCTCTTCTTCTTCTTCTTCTTCTTCTTCTTCTTCTTCTTCTTCTTCTTCTTCTTCTTCTTCTTCTTCTTCTTCTTCTTCTTCTTCTTCTTCTGCTATTCTCGATTCCAGGTACACTACTCTGAATCATCTTGGTGTATGCTCATTGAAGCTGAAATGAAATGGCCAGAGGATTTATTATTCAAACTATAGAATGCTTGTACTCTATTTGATATTAGTTATGTGTTTCCTGTTACATGAATAATAGACGACTGTATAATTAGGACTATTTATAAGTTGTTTGGGCTGTTTGATTCCGGGACTGTTTGGACTTTGGAATGTGATTATGTAATAGTCGTATGGGTTTAGTTTTGTTTTTGTAGTATGATTTTCGAAATTAGAAGCAAGCTGCAAGCTGAAACAGGAAAGTGTTTTTTTTGAATTCATGAATTTCACTTGTACTAATAAAATTGAGCTGAAATCAGTAAGTATGGGTTTAAATGTGGTTATTGATTAAGAGTGCATTCTTTATTCATATTTTGTTAAGAATCAAACTTGTATCTATGTATTCTTATAAAATTCTCTTTTATATATTTTATAATGCGTATATCTATGTAAGTTTTAGACAATGTTGTCATTAGTGAGTGTTGTAGTTTAGACAAGTAATATATTTTAGTTGTAATAATAATGTTGTGGTATATATTTTCAATCTGATTGTAATAGACCATTATCAATAGTTAAAACGAGATTGGAAATTAATGGTAATGTGTTATTAAGCTAATAATTGTAATCATTGTTAATTAGTTAATTGATCAGGAAAGTTGTGCTTGGATTTGGAGATGAAAGCCGACTGTCCCACGGGTAGGCCTTGGAGGCCCGATGCGGATTAATTATAAGTTCCTTTCTTAAATGGGGAAGTAGCTCTTAAAACAAATTAATTAGGACTTCTTCTTTTATTTTAGAGACAATAAAAATAGCTAAATTATAGTTGCTTTAGGCTTACTCTTTTAAATAAAAATGAGACGAGCCTCGCCAAATAAAACGCACAAGCTGCGGGGCCCTCAATAACTGGTTATAATGAATACATAGAATTCGGGATGGGCCATTTAGCAAATTTCACAGCCTTCCCCAAAATAATAACGCGTTAGTCACTGTAGGTGCGCTTTTAATAACATTACTTCCCTAAACTCGGGTGCGTATTTATGCGACCCAAATCCAAATCTCAACGATGTTAAAACGTGTCCAAAATCATGGGTGCATTGATGTGACGTGGTTCAAAACGTGTTTTAATAACGTTGCAATTCTCTTTTTAAAATAATAATAATAATAAAAGTGGTAAAAAGTTAAAATTTGCACATAGGTTCAACATGTATTAAAATCAGATAAATAAGCCGAATATGACAGTTGAGCGACCGTGCTAGAACCGCGGAACTCGGGAATGCCTAACACCTTCTCCCGGGTTAACAAAATTCCTTATCCGGATTTCTGGTACGCAGACTGTAATACAGAGTCAATTTTTTCCTCGATTCGGGATTCAACCGGTGACTTGGGACACCATAAATCTCCTAAGTGGCGACTCTAAAATAAATAAATAAATCCCATTTCGATTGTCCTTTAATTGGAAAAACTCCCCCTACGCCCCTGCGGGCGCGGGTGAAAAAGGAGGTGTGACAGCTCTGGTGACTCTGCTGGGGATTGGAGTAGCCCAGAACTTCTGGTTCAGGGTTCGAGAATTTGAGCTTGGAATAATTGTTATAATTGGTTTTGTTTGTTATCTGATTTTTACATGTTTGGGCCTAATGTGCTAAATGCCGCTTTTACCGCTTCGATATTATCTGAACTGTATATAAACTGTGCTGAAACCCTTCTCTTCTTACCTCCGGGGATGTGCTTACTGGTTAAGACTCCCTATTCTGTTAGTGTCATACCCTGAAATAAGAAAGAGGCCGGACAAGTTACAAAGTCGGACGATCTCGCGGGTCCCCGGTACGTTGCCCCCTCCTCGACTCGAGTTGTCCGCTCGGGTACACAGTCTAGAACAAATACCCAGGTTACGAACCTAGAATAACTCAGCTTCATGCTGGATCCCTAGTAGGAACGTTTGTTTGCATCATGTGCATTTGACTTTGGAGGCTCAACACAGGGGTTGGGTCTGTCTAGGACAGGTGTACCAAAACGACAAAAGACCATCCTGATGCATCCAACTTGCTACCTGTGCATTTGTTTACTTCGGACTTGCATGCTGACCGGTTTTTGAATACTTTGAGGAAAGAGAGATAGAGGTAGTTAATCGCCTGTTTTGAAAAATCAATGTCCAAATAGCATCGAAACTCTGTCGAATTTTTGAGAAAATGAAAAAAATGGGGTTTTTGTTTATGAAAAATGGTTTTATTTGCCATTAAAAAGAGTCTTGTTTTCAAAAGAAGTTTGTTTTATCTACCCGAACTACGCCGGTTTGATTCTCAAAGGGTGCGGGATACGTAGGCAACCCTCATCGGGTCCAACCTCCCCTTTTACAAAAATAGCCAAAAAATGTCAAATTTTAATTGTCAACATAAATAAGTCGGGTGATGCCGTTTTTGGCAAGAATAGCTGAATGTTCCCGAAAGGGACGCCGGAAGGATGACATTGCATAAACGGCCACTTTTAGTCATTTTTGGATTTTTGACTAGTTGACTCACCCAGCTTTAAAATCTTCGTTCCCGAAGTGCTGAGAAGTCGTGTGCGGAACCGGATCTTCCTTTTAATCTGTGAAAAATTAAAAATAGTCAATTTGTTGAGTCAAATAAATTTTATTTCTTAATCACCTTAATAAATGTGCAGGATGAGCACGATGCAAAATGAACCTTTTTCAATAATGACTAAAATCCCTTTCAAGTTGCGGCTATGGTAGGATGATTTAGGTGGTGAAGGGCAAGATGAGGTCAAGAAATATCTAAAAGGTCTTACGGGTTTATTGGAAATCCAGCCTCGGGGGGATATCATAAGAGTTTTGGTCACCTGCTGGGACCCGACACATAATGTCTTCCACTTCTCCGATTTCGAACTCACTTCGACTTTGGAGGAAATAGTCGGGTACATCGAAAATGCTGAAGTTCCGTTGAGGCAAAAATACCTGGTTGCTCCAAGAGCTGTCACTGTGCATCGATTTTTAGATTCTTTAAGATACCAAGGACGGTCCATAACCTAGATTTGGCCGCAGGTTTTTGTAATCCGCGCTTCATATACAACAGATACGGTCATGTTGGAGGATTCAACAACCCAGGTAACAAGTTATGCAGCAAAAGTAACCGTCAGAAATGGGACGAGCATAGACGAGGGGCTTTTATGATAACCTTTTTGGGTCTTTTGGTATTTCCAAGGAAAGACGGAAACATTGATCTGAAAATAGCTGGGGTCGTCAGTACCTTGCTCATTCAAGATGAAAGCACTCTTGCGCCTATGATAGTATCTGATATCTTCCGAGCTCTCACAGCCTGCAAAGCCAAAGGGAACTTTTTCGAGGGGTGTAACTTGTTGCTACAAATATGGATGACTGAGCATCTCTGCCACCGTTCCCAGCTCTTGAGTTATGGTTCCTCGAAGAAAAGTTGCATAGAAGAGTTCTACACAAGAATCAAGGGGGTCAGTCTACCCAAGGGAGTTACGGTGTGGACATCATTCTTTCGGACCCTCACCGCCAGCCAAATACAGTGGACACTAGGATGGTTGCCCATTGACGAGGTCATCCATATGCCGGCAGCTAGGACCCACTTTCTATTAATGGGGCTCAAGAGCATTCAGCCTTACGCGCCATATCGGGTTTTGAGACAGCTCGGGAGATGCCAAACAGTGCCACAAGAGTAGGATCTTAGTGCTCAAGTAATTGAGATTAGCCCTGACGGACAGTTCCCTGAAGCAAGAGTCCGTCAGATCTGGAGTGAATACCAATATTTGAAAGTAGATACTTGCGTGCAGGATCAGGCTAAAGGCGAAGTGGTGCTAGGATACCTTGCTTGGTACATGAGAGAAATTGAGCATGAAAGGCCGGCTAAAAGACCCCATCTCCGGGAATTCGTCAAGGCGTCGCAAGAACAGTGTGATTGGTTGGCTAAAGAGCACGAGTACATGGTTACAATAGGCAAGTTGGAGAAGCAAGTTATAGATTTGAAATTTGAGAAAGATTTGCATATCGCAGCAGATGAGGGAGAAAAGAGAAAACTAGCTCAAGAAAACGAGGTCCTCAAAGCTCAAATCCAGGAAATGAAAATAGCTACCAGAAACCCGAAGAGAAGCCGGACTGATGAAAGGCTCATAAATGGTCTAAAGAAGAAAGCCCTCAAGTATCAAGAAGACCTGGAAAAATCTAAAGCTGGTCTAGCAATAATCCAGGTGAAATGGATAAAGAAGGCAGAAGAGCGAGCACGATCTATGCAACAAATGAAGAGGGACTACGAAAGGAACATCGCTATATTGAGAGAAACAATATCCACTCTTAAAAAGTGGATCTTTAGACAAGCCTGAGATGCCAGAGCAGATAGGAAGCGCTACTATGATCTAATGGCCAGAATGGAGAAACAGATGAATGAGTTTCAGGATCAACTCCTTTACAACGCTCAAATGCTGGGGACGCGGAATCAACAAATAGAGCGATTGCTTATGGAAAGGGACAAAATCAAGGGAAGAATCGACGATATCGGGCACTACATCACCATAAAGTGCCTAGCTTGTGAGGATATGTCCCGTACCACCTTCTTTGCTTCAATAATGATTTATGTCCACCAGATCATAAAAGATTTGAAGGATCTGCAAAGGGGCCTTGCACCAAAGCCCGCGGCGAGGCCGAACGATGTCCCGCGGGCGCCAAAATTCAAAACTCTGAAACATTCATAGTTTGAGTCTGTATTTTCCTTGTCTTCAGAGTCTGTTGTCCGTCGGAGTTTGTATTTCCTTTTTTGGCATAAAGTCTGTAGTCTGTATCAAGTCTGTCAATTTTCTTCAAAAATGTTTTGCCTTGTAATAAAACGTTTTGCTAGTAAAAGTTGAAAAATCCAAAAAATGGTGTCTTTATTCTCCGCACTTGTGCCAGAACTACACGCGGTCTGATTCATGCGGGGACATGATACGTAGGCAATCCACATAAGATTCGACCACCATTAAAAAGAAAAAGAGAAAAGGCAAAGTGAATAAAAGAAAGGAAAAGAAAGAAATAAAAAGAGAGATAAAGAAAGTTTCAGAAACACTTAAACGAGGCACAAACAAAGTAAGCCGGAATGACGCATGCAGTCGAAGAAAAGACATGTTAGAAATGGTTAAACTGCCTAGGAACATTGCATCCCCCAACGTGAAATTGCAATATGTGTTAAACTCTAACGCTAACAAGTTTGTTGTTTATCCAGAGATTTCGAACCAGTTAGTTTGTTAGAACGTTCTGGCAGATTACCATTACCAAATAAGATCCAAAGGGCCCGTACTAAAAAGCATGACTAGTTCAGACCAAAGTGTCGAGGATGAAAAGACGGAGAATCAAATGCTGAAGGAGGAAATGGATAAGATGAGACAGGAGATGAAAGAAATGCAGCTGGCCTTAGCTAGGGTACAAAAAGTGCCTGGCCCTCCCGTTACTCCCACTCTCCCACCAGGACACACGCCGGAATACCCTCCCCCCGGCCCTTCGACAAGCTTCCCCAGTCACCAATACTATCAGGGAAGAAATGCCTATGATCCCCAAGCTTCACAACCCAATTAGAACCCTCCTCCACCAAATGTTCCTGTTTTCGTGGCACCCCCACTAGCCACGCTGCAAAGATCATCCAGTGAGTCGTTGTTTCAGGCTCACGATAACCAATATTACCCCCTGAACCAACCTTCAAAGCACCCGAGCCTCATACTTATAATACTTACTTCGAGATCCCGGTAGAGACTGAAAAGCCGGCTAAGAGCCCAGAGCAAGACGAAGTGCTTCGAAAGTTTAAAAGCCTGGAGCAGTCCTTCAGGAATATCCATGGGTTAGGCAACCAAGTCAGTGTGGCCTACAAAGATCTGTGCCCATTCCCCGACATTCAATTGCTGGCAGGGTTCATGATGCCAAAATTTGATCTATACGAGGGGCACGGTGATCCAATGGCACATCTGCAAGGTTTTTGCAGTAAGATGAGAGGGGCCGGGGGAAAAGACGAGCTGTTGATAGCTTATTTTGGTCAAAGTATAAGTGGGTCTGCACTGGAATGGTACACAAGACAGGATCCTAGCAGGTGGTACACCTGGGACGATCTGGCACAAGCCTTTGCAGGCCACTTCCAGTACAACCTTGAGATCGTCCCTAACCGTCTCACATTGCTAAAACTTGAGAATAAGCCCGGGGAAAGCTTCCGAGAATTTGGGTTCCGCTGGAGAGAGCAGGCGGTAAGAGTTGATCCTCCGAGGAGAGAGGGGGAAATGGTGGACTACTTTCTGCAGACTCTGGAGCCAACTTACTTCGGTCACCTGGTGACATCAGTTGGCAAATCTTTCAACGAAGTAGTAAAAATGGGCGGTATGATTGAAGAGGGACTTACGTCCAACAAAATCCTGAGCTATTCGGTGATTAAAGCAACCACTCAGGCTATCTAGAGCGGCACGGGAGGTGCGCTCGGAAAGAAGAAAAGGGAAGATCTCGCAACAGTCGAGGCAGGTACTTGGTCCAGATCCAGAGGTCCCCCCCTCACTACCAACCTAGACCCCATCACTCAAATTACCCACACATTCCATACGGCCCTCCACAGCCCTACTACCCACCACAAGATCCACAATTCTCTGTCCATCACACCTAAACTTACACCCAGCCTCCGGCTCGCCCGCAATGGCGTGCACTGGCTCCCCAGAATACATATCCACCTCCACAACACATATCCACCTCCACAAAATACATATCCACCTCCACAAAACACATATCCACCACCAAGGGCCTATAGGAATCCTTCGGGACCAGGTTTTCGTGGGAATCAGACTTTCAGGAATGAAAGGGTGCAGAGGCAGAGAACATTCACTCCGCTGGGAGAAAACTATACTACTTTGTTCCACAAATTGAGGCAGTTAGGCCTATTGAGTCCTGTGGAGCCCAAATTGCCAAATTCCCTTCCCAAAAATCTGGACCACTCGGTAAGATGTAAATATTGTTCGGGGGCTCCCGGGCATGATACTGAGAAGTGTTGGAAGTTGAAGACTGTCGTACAAGATCTTATTGACACAAATAGGATCAAGGTCCAGGAGCCAGAGGCACCTAACATCAATCAGAACCCGTTGTCGGCACACCATGAAGCCCATATGATCGAACTAGTGCACGAAGGAGGGAAGCTCAAGAAGCCCTCACAAACGGTAATGATGATCCGTGCCAGTCCGAAAGAAAAGTCGATCAATGGAAAAGCGGTAGTACAGTCGGAAAGGGTAGAAGGAAAGTCAGTGGTGGTGGTGGGGAAGAGTTCGTCTGATGTTGCCAAGAATTCAGAGCCGGTCAAGGTAACGGTGCAAGGGATATCAAGCAAGCCAGTAGTCGTGAAGGGGGCATGCACAGGACCAGTTGTTATCAGGCTAGTAATGCAGTTGCCGATAATCAGCGAGAAAGCTGTGCCATGGAGCTACAGTCAAGTAATGGTAATGCATAAGGGGAAGGAAGTTGTGGAGGAAATATGTGAGGTACAAGGGTTAACTCGTTCGGGAAGGTGTTTTGCTCCCGCAGAGTTAAGAAGGGCCAATCCAGTAGCGACAAAGAATCCAGTTACCGAGGAAGAGGCGGAAGAATTTTTAAAGAAAATGAAGGCGCAAGATTACTCCATTGTGGAGCAGTTGAGGAAGACCCCGGCACAGATCTCATTGTTATCATTGTTGATCCATTCAGACGAGCACCGCCGAATATTGATGAAAATTCTGAACGAAGCCCATGTGCCAGATAAGATGTCTGTGAACCATCTGGAGAAAATAACAAATAAGATTTTCGAGGTCAACAGGGTCACTTTTTCAGACGACGAGTTGCCTGAAGAGGGTACAGAACATAATAGAGCCCTTTATTTGACCGTGAAGTGCGAAGACTCGGTAGTCACTCGAGTACTGGTTGATAATGGGTCCAGTGCCAATATCTGTCCTTTGGCCACATTGAACAAACTGAAGGTTGATAGTGATAGGATTCACAAGAACAACATCTATGTGTGAGGGTTTGATGGTGGTGGTACAGACACAGTGGGCGACATCATAATTGAATTAACAATTGGTCCAGTCGAGTTCACCATGGAGTTTCAAGTGTTAGACGTGGCAGTGTCATATAATCTTCTGTTGGGGCGACCCTGGATCCATACCGCCAAAGCAGTGCCTTCTACATTACATCAGATGGTCAAATTCGAGTGGAATAGGCAAGAGATCGTAGTACATGGGGAAGACAATGCAAGCGCCGTAAGTGATGCCATCATGCCCTTCATAGAGACTGATGATGATGAGGGACCGTGGGTTTACCAGGTTTTCGATACGGTTTTAGTGGATAAAGTTCCTGAAGGTGAAATCATCCCACTTCCCAAAATAGCGGTTGCAACTGTCATGGTAGCCTCAGAGATGTTGAAGAACGGGTTTGTGCCAGGCAAAGGTTTAGGGGCTGATCTTCATGGTATTGTTCAGCCGGTTTCTTTGCCCAAAAATCTGGATACCTTTGGGTTGGGGTTCAAGCATACATCGGCGGATGTGAGACAGGCCCGCAAGTTGAAGAAAAAAGTCTAGGTCCTTCCCAAGCCAATCTCGCGCCTGTCTAGATCATTTGTCAGAGCAGGTATCAGAAAGTTGTCGGTCCCAAAAGTTCTCGGATCACTGATTGGGCCAGATGGAGATTTGAATGAGGGCTTTGAAAGGCTGTTCGCCGACGTCAACGTGATAGAAGCTGGAGAAGGTTCTAGTAGGGCAGATATACAGTTTGTGGGGCCTAGGGCCAATATCAACAATTGGACAGCTACTCCTCTTCCTACCCGGGGGGAGTCTTGGTAGTAGGCTCTGGATTTTTTTCTTGTTTTTTGGATTATTCCAGGGTTGTAATCCAGTGTTGTTTTGTATTCGGCAAAGTGTGAAACTCTGTTATCCCGTATTTTAATAAAGTGAAAGCTTTTCTCTTCTTATTTTGTTCTAATTTTGTTTTCTTCTTTTCTCTTTCTGAACAGTTCTCTTTATATTGGTTCTAATGACATGGCATGCACAACGGATCATCAACCCAGTCTAAAAAATCAATCTGATTCTGAACTAATTGTACAAGAGGTTGATTATGATGATGAATCAGAATACGATGATGATGAAGCCTTCGAAGAGATAAATAGAGAGTTAAGCCAGTTTGAAGAGAAATCCAAGCCCAACTTAAATGACACAGAAGCCATCAATTTAGGGGATGCAGATGATATCAGGGAAACTAAAATAAGCATCCACATTGCACCAAATATCAGGGAAGAACTAATCAAAGCACTTATTGAGTTCAAAGACGTTTTTGCATGGTTGTATGATGACATGCCGGGGTTAAGCACGGATTTAGTGGTTCACAAATTGCCCATTAACCCGGTATGCCCTCCCGTCAAGCAAAAATTGAGGAAGTTCAAAACAGACATGAGTGTGAAGATTAAAGAGGAAGTAACCAAGCAGCTGCAAACAAAAGTCATTCGGGTCACTCGATATCCTGATTGGTTGGCTAATGTGGTGCTAGTGCCGAAGAAAGATGGGAAGATCAGGGTATGTGTCGATTACCGCAATCTGAATAGGGCAAGCCCAAAGGATAACTTTCCATTACCCAACATCCATATCTTGATCGATAATTGTGCCAGACGTGAGATCGGGTCTTTTATGGATTGCTATGCTAGGTATCATCATATTCTGATGGATGAAGAAGAAGCAGAAAAGACGGCTTTACGCCGTGGGGGACTGATTGCTACCGGGTAATGCCATTTGGTTTGAAGAATGTTGGGGCAACGTACATGAGAGCAATGACTACTGTGTTTCATGACATGATACACAAAGAGATTGAGGTATACGTAGACGATGTGATCATAAAATCCAATCATCAGGAAGACCATGTAGCAGACCTAAGGAAGTTTTTCCAAAGACTTTGAAGGTACGATATTAAGCTCAACCCGGCCAAATGTGCATTTGGTGTTCCATCTGGAAAGCTATTGGGATTCATCGTCAGTCGGCGAGGCATTGAGTTGGACCCGTCAAAGATAAAATCTATCCAAGATTTGCCACCGCCGAAGAGCAAGACAGAAGTAATGAGTCTATTGGGAAGGTTGAATTATATCAGCAGGTTTATTGCTCAACTCACAGCAACTTGTGAACCCATTTTTCGGCTACTGGAGAAAGATGCTGCGGTAGAATGGACGGCAGAATGTTAGGAAGCATTTGACCAAATCAAAGGATATTTATCAAATCCACCTGTGTTGGTTCCACTTGAGCCGAAAAGACCGTTAATTCTTTATCTAATGGTCCTGGAGAATTCGTTTGGCTACGTACTGGGGCAACACGACATTACAGGAAGGAAGGAGTAAGACATCTATTATCTCAATAAGAAGTTTACAGGCTATGAGGTTAAGTACACTCAACTCGAGAAGACATGTTGCGCCCTAACTTGGGTGGCCCAGAAATTGAAGCATTATCTGTCATCATATACTACTTATCTCATTTCACGCTTGGATCTACTGAAGTATATTTTCCAGAAGCCTATTCCCACAGGGAGATTGGCGAAATGGCAGATATTACTCACAGAATTCGACATCGTCTATGTAACGAGGACGGCCATGAAGGCCCAAGCATTGGCTGAGAATCCTGTTGATGAAGAATACGAGCCCTTGAGGACGTATTATCCTGATGAAGAAGTGATGCATATAGATGAGTTGGAAATGACCAAGGAACCAGGATGGAAGCTTTTTTTCGATGGAGCCGCAAATGCGAAGAGAGTTGTAATAGGAGCGGTACTTATTTCTGAAACAGGACGTCATTATCCTGTTACGGCTCAGCTGCGTTTCTACTGTACCAACAACATGGCTGAGTATGAGGCATGCATTTTGGGTCTATGACTAGCTGCAGACATGGATGTCCAGGACGTCTTGGTCTTGGGAGACTCAGACCTCCTGGTGCATCAGATTCAGGGTGAATGGGAAACAAGGGATTTGAAGCTCATACCATATCGACAATGTTTGCATGATCTGAGCAAACGATTTCGATCAGTGGAGTTCAGACACATCCCAAGAGTTCATCATAAGATTGTCGATGCTTTGGCCACCTTAGCATCAATGTTGCACCACCCAGATAAAATTCATGTTGACCCATTGCATGTCTAGGTTCGTGATCAACATGCTTATTGCAACATGATAGAGGAAGAAATGGATGGCGAGCCATGGTTTTATGATGTCAAGGAATACCTCAGGATGGGGATATACCCGGAGCAGGCCACCGGAGATCAAAAGAGAGTCATTCGGCGATTGGCAAATGGATTTTTCCTCAGTGGAGGAGTGTTGTACAAAAGAACACCAGATTTGGGATTACTGAGATGTATAGATGCTAGTCTAGCCACGACAGTTGTGAGAGAGGTACATGCTGGAGTTTGTGGGTCACATATGAGCGAATATGTATTGGCGAAGAAGATTCTTCGAGCAGGGTACTATTGGCTCACTATGGAGCGTGATTGTATCAGTTTCGTGCGGAAATGCCATCAGTGTCAGATACACGGAGATCTGATTCATTCTCCGCCGACAGAATTGCATACAATGTCAGCACCATGGCCATTTGTTGCCTGGGGCATGGATGTCATTAGACCTATTGAGCCGGCAGCTACCAACGGTCATAGGTTCATTCTGGTGACCATCGATTATTTCACTAAGTGGGTTGAAGCTAAAACTTTCAAGTCAGTAACCAAGGAAGCAGTGGTCGATTTTGTTCACTCACATATCATCTGTCGATTTGGAATCCCGAAGGTGATCATCACAGATAATGGTGCTAATCTTAACAGCAATTTGATGAAAGAGGTATGTCAACAGTTTAAGATTACACACCGCAATTCCACCCCATATCGTCCTAAGGTGAATGGAGCAGTTGAGACAGCCAACAAAAACATAAAGAAGATACTTCAGAAAATGGTAGAAGGTTCGAGGTAATGGCATGAAAAATTACCATTTGCATTGCTGGGTTATCGCACTACTATCCGTACTTCAGTAGGGGCAACTCCTT
This sequence comes from Nicotiana tabacum, assembly GCF_000715075.1. Taxonomy (NCBI): domain Eukaryota; kingdom Viridiplantae; phylum Streptophyta; class Magnoliopsida; order Solanales; family Solanaceae; genus Nicotiana; species Nicotiana tabacum. The sequence goes on along the minus strand of NC_134099.1, from coordinate 68,499,333 downwards.
ATTTGTTGGTATATGGAACTAAAGCAGTAATACCGGCGGAAGTTGAAATCCCGTCCCTTCGGATTGTCGCTGAAGCTGAGATTGATGACGATGAGTGGGTCAAAACTCGTCCGGGGCAGTTGAACTTGATTGATGAAAAAAGATTGGCAGTTGTGTGTCATGGCCAGTTATATCAAAGGAGAATGGCAAGAGCATACAACAAAAAGGTACATCCCCGGAAGTTTGAAGTGGGCCAGCAAGTGTTGAAACGCATCTTCCCACATTAGGCTGAGGCGAAGGGCAAGTTCGCCCCGAATTGGCAAGGGCCATTCATTGTAACTAGAGTGTTTTCCAATAATGCTTTATGTTTAACAAATATCGAAGGGAAATGCGTTGAATGGCTATCAATTCTGACGCAGTTAAGAGATATTATGTATGATTTCTTTTGATTGTAATTGTTGTTTGTTTGCATTTGGCATGGTATCGGAGAATGAAATGACGGAGGCAATTTGTTCTTCCACCTAAACACTTCAACCTTTGCTTCCCCTTTTGAGCCTTATTTATTCTTTCATACCCCTCTTTTGGAATCAGTAATGAAAATGAAAGAAAAAGAGAAGAGAAAAATAATGATAATAAAGACAAAAGAAAGTCACAAGAAAAACAAAGGAATTGGGAACTACGTTTGACCTGATTCCTCAAAGAAGGATACGTAGGCGCCTCACGGCTCGGTCATAGTGTAACAAAAAATAAAAATCCCCAAGCAAGAAACTGGGGCAGAAGTTGTGTTTGTAATTTTGGGAAGGAAGTTTGATTCCAAGAGTTGTAATGTTTTACCCATCAAAATTATTTTGAACCTTTTGATACCCCTTTTCTTTTAGCCATACACAAAAACCCACATTGGTGTCCAAAAAGACCTCCCGATCAGTATCCGAGAAGTGCCAAGTCATGTAAATGGAAGTCGGGAATAACACTTTGATCCCCAGCAGAGAAGAGGATCATAAGCTAGAAATAAATTGATAGCCGGAAGAATCCCCAGCAGAGAGAGTCATATCGGTAACACTCCAATCCCCAGCTGAAAAAAAATAAAATAAAATGAGAGAGTCTTATTGGTGAAAACCTCCACAGGCACCATAAGGCGACGTAAGTTGAGAGAAATAAAACGAGAGAGTCTTATCAGTGAAAACCTTCACAGGCACCATAAGGCGACGGGAGTTGAGAGAAATGAGAGAGTCTTATTAGTGAAAACCCCTCGAAGGGCACTATGAGGCGACAAGACAAGATTGGCGGAAAGGATCCGCATTTGGCAAAGAGTTGAGTGTCTGTTTATCCCCAGCAAGATGAGGCCGTTCGAAAGATTGATTGATACAAATAGACTGGGTTGATTAATCCGGGCTGCACGACATGATCGTTGGGATCGATTATATCATTCAGGTAAGTTCTTTTCTTTTCCCCAGCATTTGTTCAGAAAGACTTCTTCTTTTTTTATCTTTTGAAATCATCAAATTTTCATTTCTTGGTTTAAAGACTTTATCCCCCCAGCAGTTTGTTTTAAAAAAAAAAGGATTTTCAGAGCTTATTATCAGTTTCCAAGATGGTGCAAAAACACAATATGGATAGGACATGCCAAAGATAATGCAATGGAACGAGAAAGACGTTCGTTGCAAGACCAAACGACGGATTGGTCTAGGATTTCGGGGAGAGTATGGAGAAAAGTGGGAAGCAACAATTGGTGAATAAAGAATCGTTAAGAAACAAGAGCATCCCTGGCAGATTATCGACCAAGTTCCAAGAGAATCGGACAACACAGAGCAGGGAAAGAAGAGGGGGAAAACCATCCCCAGCAGGAATATGATCGCCGGAAGAAATATCATCCCCAACAAATAACCTCATCCCCAGCAAGTTTTGGTAATGTAATGGAACACAAAGCTGGGAAAGGAGAAAGAGAAAACCATCCCCAGCAGGAGTGGCACGACCATTCGCCACGTTTTAAACTAACAAAATTTTCCTTTGATTTGAAGCAGGGACAGGAAATGTTATAGATGATGAAAAAACATCATGATAACAAGAAAGATTGTTAAACTGGGGCAGAAAGTTTTCTTTCATTTTAAAAATTTTCTGGAAGTCCGGTACCCACTTGGGGAAGAAGCAAGATAACACAAGTTTGGGGAAAGATAGTATCCCCAGCAGTTTTCGGAAGAAGGCCAAACAAGTTTTAAAGGAAACAATTTCGGAAGAAAGATAACACAAGTCTTAAGGGAAGTAGTTCCAGTGGAAGGAAAACACCAACTTTAAGGGAAATAGTCTTTGAAGGAGGAAAATAACATATTTTTGAATAAAACACCGGTATTATCCCCAGTAGTTTTTAGAGGGATGAAACACCAGTTTTGAGGGAAGTAGTTCTGAAAGAAGATAATTTCAAGTTAGAAGGAAAATGGTTCAGGAGGCAAGAAGGAACAACAGCAAATAAAACGCATTTTTAAGAAGTAGTTGAAGTCAGGAGCCCGCCTGGAGAATGGAGGTATTATGTTTTGGGAATTAGTGAAGTCAGGAGCCCGCCTGAAAAATGGAGGTGTTATATTTTCAAGTTGTAGTCGAAGTCAGGAGCCCGCCTGGAGAATAGAGGTGTTATAATTCAAGAAGTTGCTGAAGTCAGGAGCCCGCCTGGAAAATGGAGGTGTTATATTTTTAAGTCGTGTTGGAAGTCAAGAGCCCGCCTGGAGAATGGAGGTATTATCTTTAAATTGTTTATTGAAGTCAGGAGCCCGCCTGGAGAATGGAGGTATTATCTTTAAATTGTTTATTGAAGTCAGGATCCCGCCTGGAGAATGAAGGTATTATATTTTACGAAATAGTTGAAGTTAGGAGCCCGCCTGGAGAATGGATGTGTTATATTTTTAAGAAGTAGTCGAAGTTAGGAGCCCGTCTGTTAGAACGGAGGTTGTTATATTTTAAGAAATTGTTGAGGTCAGGAACCCGCCTGTAGAATAGAGGTGTTATATTTTTAGGAAGTTGTTGAAGTCAGGAGCCCGCCTGGAGAATGGAGGTGTTGTATTTTCAAGAAGTTGATGAAGTCAGGAGCCCGCCTGGAGAATGGAGGTATTATATTTTACGAAATAGTTGAAGTCAGGAGCCCGCCTGGAGAATGGAGGTTGTTGTCATTTCTAGTTGAAGTTGAAGCCAGGAACCCGCCTGGAGAATGGAGGTATTACATTTTGAGTTGTAGTTGAAGTCAGGAGCCCACTTGGAGAATGGAGGTATTATATTTTAAAAAAAATAGTTGAAGTCAGGAGCCTGCCTGGAGAATGGAGGTTGTTGTCATTTCAAGTTAAAGTTGAAGTCAGGAACCCGCCTGGAGAATGGAGGTGTTTATTTTAAAGTTGCTGTTAAAGTCAGGAGCCCGCCTGCAGAACAGAGGAATACATTTCAAGATCAAATCAGAGGTCAGTAATGCGGAGGGTTACAACAAATACCCCCAGCATGAATCCCATCGCAGAAATCAGAAAGAAGACTACAAGAACAAGTCGGCGATAGATAAGATTTTGTAATTCCTAGTTTAAGTCTAGCTTCTTGTTTTCTTTTGGCACGGCGTAATGAGGAGATCGAAAAGCAGTAGCAACAGCATGCAGCAGCAGTAACAGCAAAAATGCAGTCCCATGGTAGTCCCAACTACCAAAACTTCCCGAACTACATTAACCTGATTCCCTTTTAGCCAGGGATATGTAGGAAACATGTGAAGCAAAGGTTCGGTTAAATCTTTTCAAAAATGCTTCACACGGAGTATTCCAACGGGCAAAAATTGCTCGTATCCGCTCACTTTATCTTTGCGCGAAAACCCTTCGTGTTTTCGGATAAAGAGGGGCAGCTGTGAGCACGTGATTTTTTCTTCACGAAAACTACTCCAAAAGAAATCAAAAATAAAACAAATTTCCGTGCTGTACAATTTTAAGAATTTGCGTGGCATCTGTGGATAATTGTTTGTATTTTTGTCTGTGAATGTTTATCTTGTTTTAATTAATTAAAAATACAAAAATATATGTTGCATGCACATTTAAGATTTAATTGTGCACTTAGGAATTAATTGAACCATGTTTTATTTTAAGAGAAAGAAAATCACAAAATAATGTATTTTTGCATTTTTAGCATTTCATGTCCAAGTTATGTGATTTTATTTAATTGTGTGTGTTAATTGTTATTAAAAATTTAATTAGTACTTTTATAAATTAATCTAGTCCTATAAGTTAATTTAGGATTTTTGGACTAGATTAGGACTAGGTTAATTTAGGACTAGATTAATTTAGGATTTTTGGAATTTTTTAGTTTTATTAGTTTCAGAAAAAGAAAAGCAAAATAAAAGAGTGTTAAGTCATATTTGGGCCAAATCAATTTAAAATCCATCATCCCAAACAATTTTCTTCCCCTTGAAATTGAAACCCGTCCAAGACTGCCCAGATACCCAGCCCATACCCCATCCCCGACCCGGTCTGCCCCATAGCCTAAATGACCACCCCCCATTTTTTCCATTTTCATTTTCATTTCCAACAAAAAAAACCCTAAACCACCCGCCCTCTCTTCTCTTCATCTTTTCTAAACGACCCCTCCTTCTCTTCATCTTCTCCAAACGACCTCTCCTTCTCCCTCGACATCCATGGCTGCCCTCCTTCTTCTTCTTCGAACCAACGACCACCAGCTTCGTCCAAACGACCACCTCCCTTCACACTAGCTGACCCCGTAGCCACCACCCCACTACCATCTCCAAGCTTCCGTCGACAACCTACAGCCCAACGACCCTCCAGTCGCGAGCTCCAGCCTTCTCCATCGACATCCAACGCCACCAACAGAAATAGCCCTCCTCACGTCCACCACGACCACGTCCAGCAGCCGCCACCAGCTTCGTCTAAACGACCACCTCCCTTCATGCCAGCCCTACTACCAACGACCACCGTCGACTCCATCAATTCTTAGACCACAGACGAATGACCAACGAACAAAACGACCCCCAACCCATCGACTCACCTTCTCCATAACCACCCTCCAGTCCAAAACGAGACCAGCCATCCGAGGTCGTGCTCAGTCGTACGTTGAGGCAGTGCGTTGAGGTTCCGTTTGAGTCCGTGTTTGTTAGTCAAGCGTCGAAACAGTATTGTGGATGAAGCTGTGTTTCATCGGAAGTTCAGCATTGTTCGACATCGGATCGTTAGCATAAAGGTCAGCCATAGCTCGTTCACGGATTTTTTGCTTTTTCTTTGGAGTTTCATTTCCACTATGCGTAACGGAGCAAGAAAGTGCAGTAGTAAAGGTCATATCTCTTACCTTGAATCTATGTTATTCTCGGACCTATTTGTGGTTTCGTTTTAAAATGGGTTCATTTTGATAAGTTTGCGCGTGAAGTATCCTACTGCATATTCGTTGAAATTATATGTGTATACGTTTTGACGACTTTCCTACTGTTTTGAGTTCAATTGATGATTGTGTTTAGTGATTTGGATATACTTATTTGTTCTATTAAGTTTGTTCTGATATGAATCTGGCCTTGTTGAATTGTCCTAATATTGTTGATTGGGAGTTAGTTTCATGTGTTTAATTAGTCAATTGTTAGGATTTCTCACTTAAGATTGGTTATAGCTGCTATAGTTTGGTTAATTGATTAGGAGGATTGGATATAACTGATGGGGTAGAATGGTAATTTCAGTAATTTCAGAGGTATTTTGGGATTTAAAGTTTTAAAAAATGATTAATTTGAGTGCTCTGTCCACTAAGCACTAATAATATTAAAATAAGGCTTTGTTTAATACATAGTGGGGGACAAGACATTTGGTAATGAGGAACAAAACATAATGGTATGAAAAGCTTAAAAGAGATTGATTAAAATATGTTGCTCATACCTGTTTGAACAATTAAATAAGGAAAAGACAAGGTATAATGGGAAAAGACATACTCTAGTGGGGAACAAGTGAAATAAAAGGAGAACAAAACATGTAGTAGTGGGCAGAAATACTTTCCTAATGAGCTAAGTGCTCCTTAGAGCTGGAAAGGGGCTGAGGTTTGGGTTATAAATAGGGTCATTCAAAACAGAAAAGGGGCTGGGTTTTTTGGGAGAAAAAAAATCAGTTTCTCTTTCAGTTTTTTCAGAAGGTTAGGCTGGATTTTGACATGAAAAATTCAGAGTTTAAGAGGGAGATACAAGCTAAGTTTTTACCCTAAAAAGTTCAATAGGTTAAGAGTTAAATACTGAAAAAGTGAGGTCTTATTTACTATTGAAAATCAGAATCTGTTTATTATTGTTTAATTGAGGTTCTGAGTGTCTTTATGTGAGAATCTGAAGAACAGAAGTCAGAAAATCTACTCTCCTGTCTCATTTCTGAATACATTCGGTTCCTGTCCGTGAATTGCTTGGTATTTTCTGGTTTCACTCCTGGGTTTTGGACTGCTTGTGCTGGGTGTTATTTCTGCTGGTTGTTGCTCTGTTCTTTGCTGTGGTGTTGCTGTATTGTATACTACTGCTGCTGCTGACCTGCCTTTCTTCTTCTTTTTCTTCTGTTATTCTCGATTTCAGGTACACTACTTTGAATCATCTTGGTGTATGCTCATTGAAGCTGAAATAAAATGGCCAGAGGATTTATTGTTCAAACTATATAATGCTTGTACTCTATTTGATATTAGTTATGTGTTTCCTGTTACATGAATAATAGACGACTGTATAATTAGGACTATTTATAAGTTGTTTGGGCTGTTTGATTCTGGGACAGTTTGGACTTTGGAATGTGATTCTGTAATAGTCGGATGGGTTTAGTTTTGTTTTTGTAGTATGATTTTCGAAATTAGAAGCAAGCTGCAAGCTGAAACAGGAAAGTGTTTTTTTTTTGGAATTCATGAATTTCACTTGTACTAATAAAATTGAGCTGAAATCAGTAAGTATGGGTTTAAATGTGGTAATTTATTAAGAGTGCATTCGTTATTCATATTTTGTTAAGAATCAAACTTGTATCTATGTATTCTTATAAAATTCTCTTTTATATATTTTATAATGCGTATATCTATGTAAGTTTTAGACAATGTTGTCATTAGTGAGTGTTGTAGTTTAGACAAGTAATATATTTTAGTTGTAATAATAATGTTGTGGTATATATTTTCAATCTGATTGTAATAGACTATTGTCAATAGTTAAAACGAGATTGAAAATTAATGGTAATGTGTTATTAAGCTAATAATTGTAATCATTGTTAATTAGTTAATTGATCAGGAAACTTGTGCTTGGATTTGGAGATGAAAGCCGGTTGTCCCACGGGTAAGCCTTGGACGCCCGATGCGGATTAATTATAAGTTCTTTTCTTAAATGAGGAAGTAGCTCTTAAAACAAATTAATTAGGACTTCTTCTTTTACTTTAGAGACAATAAAAATAGCTAAATTATAGTTGCTTTAGGCTTACCCTTTTAAATAAAAATGAGACTAGACTCGCCAAATAAAACGCACAAGCTGCGGGGCCCTCAATAACTGGTTATAATGAACACATAGAATTCGGGATGGGCCGTTTAGCAAATTTCACAGCCTTCCCCAAAATAATAACGCGTTAGTCACTACAGGCGCGCTTTTAATAACATTACTTCCCTAAACTCGGGTGCGCATTTATGCGACCCAAATCCAAATCTCAACGATGTTAAAACGTGTCCAAAATCATGGGTGCATTGATGTGACGTGGTTCAAAACGTGTTTTAATAATGTTGCAATTCTCTTTTTAAAATAATAATAATAATAATAAAAGTGGTAAAAAGTTAAAATTTGCACATAGGTTCAACATGTATAAAAATCAGATAAATAAGCCGAATATGATAGTTGAGCGACCGTGCTAGAACCGCGGAACTCGGGAATGCCTAACACCTTCTCCCGGGTTAACAGAATTCCTTATCCGGATTTCTGGTATGCAGACTGTAATACAGAGTCAATTTTTTCCTCGATTCGGGATTCAACCGGTGACTTGGGACACCATAAATCTCCTAAGTGGGGACTCTGAAATAAATAAATAAATCCCGTTTCGATTGTCCTTTAATTGAAAAAACTCCCCCTACGCCCCTGCGGGCGCGGGTGAAAAAGGAGGTGTGACTCGCTCCAAAGGACCAATTCAAAGCTCAACCATGGCTTTGCCTTTCAAACAAGCCTCCGAACTAATAGAATCTAGCAAATTACCAACTAAATGATTCAAATTAGGTCTTAAAGCGTAACAGCCCGGTCATGCGTTGTGTTTAAATAGTATATCCCAAAATATAGTTAAAGTGTTCAATAGGAAAAACGCTAAGTTAAAATGTTAAAATAAAAATTGGAGCCAAGTTTAATGGGCCGTACACCTATTTGGCCAAATATTTACTCACGCCAAAAGTTCTATCTTCCTCTTCTTTGCCTTCTTTTCCCTCTGGAAGTCAAACACACCAATGACAAATGTAATTATATATCTACCTCAAAATACAATGTTTGTAATAATTCAAGCAAATACGAGATGAGATGTATAGAGATTTGGGGGGGTGGCAGGTGTGAAGAAAGAAGCAGGATTTGGATGTTGGGTAATAACAATTTGGCTATATTTTATATTTGGGGCCATCGTGTAAGTTTTGTTTCTTTAGGTCTCTTTTAAGAATTTAAAATTCTCATCAAAATTAGCGTTAAATCACTGTAAAAGATCATTAAGTACTAATTCTACGTATCCCCTACCAAACTACTTAACCTCTATCCTAATCAACGGCTCATGTACTAATTTCTTCCTGCCATCTAGAGGCATTAGACAAGGGGACCCTTTATCCCCATACCTATTCATAATATTCATGGAAATACTCTCTAGACTCATTAACCATGAAATAGACTATTGTAGGTGGGACCTTATTAAAATTTCTAAGAATGGGCCTTTGATTTCTCACATATTCTTTGCCAATGACTTAATCCTACTTACGAAAGCCAACCAAAAAACTGTAATACCTTAAAAGATATATAGCGACTCGACCGGTCATTTTGAGCATTGCATTTAGTTAGTGGTTTGAGGTCTTGAGTAGCTAAACATGATGTATCATAACTTGTGTGGATGGTCGATTTTGGTTCTCGAGTGGCTCGAGCTTAATTTTGAGGGATGATTCTCAATTTGGAGGCTTTAAGTTAGAAGAGTAGACCAAATTTGAATTTTTCATATTTGATCTCAGATCGTAGTTTTGATGGTTTCGCTAGACTTAGGCATATGTTCGGATTTTGATTTGGAGGTTCCTAGGTTGTTTTGGCTTGAATTGGCGAAAGTTGGATAGTTGAAGGTTTGGAAGGTTGATAGGTTTGACCGGGAGTTGACTTTATGGATATCATGCTTGGATTGCGGTTCCAGAAGTTGGTATAGGTCCGTTGTATCATTTGAAACTTGTATGCAAAATTTGATGTCATTCCGAGTTGATTTGGTATGGTTTGACATGAGTTTTGTAAGTTGCAAGTTCATTAGGCTTGAATTGAGGTGTGATTCATAGTTTTGATATTGTTTGGTGTGATTTGAGGCCTCAAGTAAGTTCGTATTTTATTTTGGATTGATCGGTGTGATTGGAAGGGGTACTGGGGGCACAAGATGTATTTCGGATTGTTTTCGGACTATTTTGAGACTTGGTGCATTGCTGAAGTTTGCTGAGTTCTGGTGATATCGCACCTACGATGGTTGGGCCACAGGTGTGAAGCCGCAGAAGTAGGTGGTTGGCCATAAATGCGGTGATTGGCTAGAGAAGGTTGGGTCGGCAGGTGCGGATGATGAAGCGCATATGCGCAAGTGCAAAAGCAAAGTATCCTCTGCTGAAGCGAATTTGGGCTGGATGAGCAAGGACCGCAGGTTCGATGAATTGTCCGCAGAAGCAGAAGCTCAGGTGAGCATATTGAGCCGTAGAAGCGCAAGGTTGATGCTGAGAGTGGAATTGTAGATGGTATGTTTTTACAGCAAAAGGTGCATCGCAGATGCGATAAGTGAACGCAAATGCGAAATCAATGGCAGACATTATATTTCAAAGGATTTTGTCATTTATTTTATTATTTGGAGTTGTGGAGCTCGGTTGGAGGCGATTTTTAAAGGGCTTTTCATCACAACTGAAGAGGTAAGTGATCCTTACTTGATTTTGGTACTAGATATTGATTACCCATAGGTTTTGATTACAACTAATTTATATGAATTTAAGGTGAGATTTGGAAAATTTTTACTATAATTTTGGAGAGTGAGATTTGATGATTTGAAGGTCAATTCGAGGTGGAAATTTGATTAAAAACACATATATTTGGACTCACATTGGTATGAGTATTCAGAATTTGTGAGTTTTGTAGGGTTTCGAGGTACGGACTCAGGATTAACTTTTCGGGTTATCTTTGCATTATTGAGCCAAGATCTTAGCTTTATTATTTGAGCTTATTTTCTATGACTTTTATTGATATTATTGTGTTGTTTTGGCTAGATTCGAGTCGTCCGAAGGTTGATTCACTGAAGAATAAATTTTTAGAGTATTGATTTGAATTGTTTTTAGGTAAGTATATTGCCTAACCTTGTGTGGGGAAAACTCATTAGGATTTGGCCTTAATTGTTTATTTGTGTTGTGTGATAAATAATGTGTACTCGAGGTTAAGAGCGTGTACATGGGTGCTATGTATCGTTGCTGACCAGAATAGATCTTAGGCTATTAATATGCCTTATCGTGGGGATGAATTATATGTGGATCATGCTCCATCACTTTGTGGATATGTGAAAGAGATCATTACACATGTTTTAGCCGTTGTTATACTTTATTTGTTAAAAACCCATCCGTATTTTACTATTTCCATGTCTGTGTGACCCTTGTTAATAAATTATGATCTCATATCTGTGATAAAACTTTGGTATTGTTGTCTTTGGATGTTGTGGCACATGTAGGCATATTATGTGGTTCGTTGTTGATTGTGCGGAGTGATATGAGTGGCTATCATGTTTTCTAGGCGGAGTGATACGGGTGGCCATTGCAATATTGTCTGAGTGGAGTGATACGAGTGGCTATTGTGATATTGTCTGGGCAGAGTGATACAGGTGGCTATTGTGATATTGTCGTGGCGGAGTGATACGAGTGACTATTGTGATATTGTCTGGGCAAAGTGATACACGTGACTATTGTATTATTGTCAGGGCGGAGTGATACGGTGGCTATTGTTGTTGTGATGATAGTGTGGGCACGAGATGCCATTTGTGTGAGTTTTGTGATGATTTGTTGTTGAAACTGGGCTTCTACTTGTTTTGAGCTATTATCATTTATTCTGATGAGGTTGCTGCTATTATTCTCGGTTATATTTTTGTTGTCTGTCTTGACTTTTCATATGTTATTTTGACTGGTGAGTATCCCATGATTTGACCTCGTCATTACTTCACCGAGATTAGTTTTGATACTTATTGGGTACCTATTGTGGTGTACTCATATTATGCTTCTACATATTTTTGTGCAGATCCAGGTACTTCGGACTGGACTGATCGGTAGTGAAGTATATCATATATTGGAAACTTCAAGGTATCCTTGTATGATCCGCCCGGAGGCCTTGGAGTCACCCTAATTGTTTCATTTCTACTATTTATATATTTCAGACAGTACTTTTTTGAGATATTCTCGTATATTCAGTTAGGGCTCGTGACTACATAGTAACTAGTTCTGGGAAGTTATGTTGGGTATTGTCGCTTTGTCCTGTATTACTCTTATTTTCGTATTTATATAAAACTGTTTCGTTATATCATGTTTTTACTGTTTTAAATAAATATTGAGTGTTAGACTTACCTAGTTTTAGAAATTAAGTGCAATCAGAACTCTTGTGGAGAAAATTTTGGGTCGTAACAAGACACCTTGAACAAGTTTTACAACATATCTGGTCAGACTATTTATTTTAACAAATCTTGGATCGTGTTCTCCGAAGACACCCCTCAAGATGTCAAAAGACATATTATCCAAAGTCTGTCCATGAAACAAATAACTAACATTGGGAAATATCTTGGCTTCCCAATGATCAACCATAGAATTGATCTCATTCGTATTCCAAGTCCGTTAGTAAGAGTTTACGGTGGGTGGGTAAGCAGGAGGGGATCCCTGTGGTTAGACTAACTGGCCGAGAAGGTTAGCGAGGTTCCTGCTATGGTGAAGTGAAAGATCTTTCACTATAGTGGGAAGAAGACAGGTGGGAGCGAGCGGAGCGAGAGCAAAGCAAGCTCTAGTGGTGGGTTGTCTTCGCGGTCCCATTTCATCGACATAGTCAGAAGCAATGGATGTTGTAAACGCACAAGTGAAACAGGAATGAGTATAGGTTTTGGGGGATGTAATGATCGGAAAAAATGCCACCTTATCAATTGGGATAAAGACAACAGCTCAAAAAGAGAGGGAGGGATAGGATTGTCAAAATCCCAATGAATAAATTCTTCTTTCAAGGCAGCCTTAGCATGAAGATATTCGAAGGATAGGGAATCTCTATGGGCTCAAATTCTCCATAATAAATAAGGAATTAGGAAAACAGTTTCTAACAGGCTCCAAAATAGAGTAACAAGCTCGCATATTTGGAAGAACATTATAGAAGGAAAGAATATCTGTGACAAAAGCCTCCATAGGATAATAGGGGATGGAAATTCCATCAACATTTGGGAGGATAAATGAATTAATCACTCAGAACCCTTAAGAATCAAACCAAGCCCTTTCCACAATCTTGTGTAATGGTACCATTAACTTGAATTCCTTATTCTTCGATCTAACAATAGCATAGAGCACAAAATCCATAGAACCTGTATTAAGTAAGGTTTATCATCGAAGGATAAATGTAATTGAAATACCATCAATAATAATTCCTTCTTAACGAAAGCCGGCTTACGAGCTTATTTCATCTCTCCACAAAACCCTGTAGATATAAAAAAACTATAGTTGGATTTGGAAAGTTTCCACTCTTAATAAGATTAAAGCCTTCTTATGGTTAGTAGTTCATAATAGACTACCCACTGCCCATATGCTCTCAAGAAGAAATATTAGTGAAACAGATATGTGTAACATTTGTTGGAAGGTGAGAGAGGATATCAATCATATGTTCTTTAGATGCACTTACTCAAAACAAATCTGGGAGGGGATAAATTTCAACCACAACGGTCACCAAAGGCATAACGAAGATAATGATACATTTATGTGGTTGAAAAAATAACTTAACTCCAAAAGTATGTTTAATGAGCTTATCAGCTGGAAGGAAACCCTTTCCTTTATTCTCTGGCACCTCTGGTTAACCAGAAATAATTTTCTTTTTAGAAACAATAACACTACTGTTCAAGCTAGCCACATCATTAACAAAGTAGTGGAGTTTAAGTTCGTGACTGAAACCCACCACCCAAAGCTTGCTAAATCCATTATGTACATTAAATGAGAACCTCCAGATTCTAATAACTTAGGACTCAACATAGATGGATCCTGCATGGGTAACCCAGGAAGGGGTGGTATTGGAAGAGTCTTCAGGGATACTAATAGTAACTGGGTATTAGGATTTAATATGGCTCTTCCACACGCTACTAACATTTATATAGAAGCTCTAGCCTTACTCCATGGATTAAAAACTTGCAAAGAATAAAGGTTTATACCCACTGGTTATCGAAATCGACTGCAAAGATTTAGTTAAAATGCTGACTAACAGTGATTATTATTATTAAAACCTTGTTGATGATTGCATCGGGTTATCACAGGATCTGGGGGATCCGCCACTGAAGCAGTCTTTTGGGAGGAAAATGAAGCCGCAGACAAGCTGAAATAGCAAGGAATAGTGGCGGATCTAGTATTTTGCATAAGCGGTTTCAGTCAAAGATGAGCACAAGTAATAGTCTAAAAGATGTCTGATATGACAACCAAGATTTGATCATTTATTTATTTATTTATTTACTTATTGTTCTTAACACAATCTCATAGTTATTCTAAAGTTGGAACTCTATAGTTTTAACAAAATTGAAAATATTTTTCAATAGGTACAAACAAATTTATTATCTCTACTTGTAGAAATATATTTAGTAATTTAACAAATTTTACTTCCAGAAATTCAATTTAACAAAAAATTGTTAACCTTAAAATATTTAAATAAATCTAGAGTTTTCTTTGTTACTAATAAGAGATTGTTATCTGAGGAGCAGAGAGAATAAATCTATAAATACTAAATTAATACAAGTAATAACTTTTGGAGCTATATACCAAGCTAGAATAATTTTTATTGTGTTCTGGTAGAAACGAAAGATAAAGTAACATAGTAAAATGATATATGAGTGGATATAAGAGTAATATTAAAAGGACTCTAGTTAATCTTAAACACAATCTTGGTTGTTGGTTGCATACGCTCCCTCCCAGGATACAGATTAAAAGAATTAATTCAAAAGATGGAAGAAATGGAATTCGAACTTGGCATCCCCCAAACATTTTGAACCCACTCGACCACCTCGACAATGAGTATCTTTGTTCAAAGTGGGTTCAATTTATTTTTTTCTATATAAATATTATCTGCTTAAATGTAATTTATCAACATGGACAATATTTTTCAATCAACAATCCTCTTGACACCGTGCATGTGGGTCTGCCCTGTCAAGGAAGCAGCTCAAACATTTTTGGAAGCTTGATGTTATTTTATGTACCACCTAGTTTTGTTGTCTCTACTTTTGAACAAGATAAAATAGGCACTATGTCGCCACGCTAGTCTCTCTATCTAATGACTCTTATTAGAGGTTATTTGGTAGGAAGTATTAGAAAAAACAATGCAAGTATTAGCTCTGTGCATTGCTAATACTTTGTTTGGTATATTTTTTCAACCTGTATATAATTATTTATTTATTTATAAAATTTCCCAGGTCGGCCGGGGAGTTGTATTTCAATAAAGCAAGGAATACAAAAGGGGGATATATCCTTGACCTCCAAAATACAACACAAGGATTGTTGGGCCTCCAGCTTGCACTACTTCAGGCCCAAAGTAGCATACTTAAGTTGGCCAAGATATTTATTTTATACTTAGCCTTTTGTAGCCTTTTGTACTAGTTAGCCTTTATTCTTTGTTAACATAGCATAGTGGTTATTTATTTAGTAGTTAGCTATTCTTTACATTGTATGGACAGATTATAAATACAAGGAGGCCACAACTGTTAAAGGTTGGCCAATTATTTTCATCATCTCTTTCCTCTATGTTTCTGCGATGAAGAACTTTCTAGAAAACCTTCAACCTCCATTAACGAACCTCAATTTCTGATCTTCTTTTACTGGTTTGACATGGTATCAAAGCAGGAATTCGTTGGATCTTTCTTATCTACGTAGAATGGTGTTATCCCTATCTGTTTTTATCCAATTTTCATCGAGATTTGCCTTCGTCGGCACTTCGTGATTTTTTTGATTTTCCGGCAAAAACACTTTGTTTCCTTTGCGTTTGAGTTCATTTTATGGTAGATCGTACTGAATCTCTATGGTGTGGCCGCTGGAATCTGAGTTTTGTTCAAGCTAAGGTTTTCCTCGATTTTTCGGAGCTAGGGTTTCCTCCATTTTCATTGGTTCGTTGAAGTTGTTCTACTATATCAAGGCCTTACTTCTTCAAGTTGCGAAGAAGGCTGGTATTTGTATCTCTCTTTTGCATGTGTTGGATTTTGATTTCAGTCTACAGTGTTTGTTGGTGATTTAGTTGTTCTAACCATGACTGGTTCTACTTCCTCTTCTACGTATACTCCTGACCCTACATCCTCTCTATTTCTTCTGTCGTCTGATGTGCCTGGTGTGTCCCTGGTTCCTGTACCATTTTCGGGGAGTGGATTTGGAGGTTAGAAACATAGTATGATAATGTCATTGTCTGTTAGGAACAAAATAGCATTTATAGATGGTTCGTGCCCTAAACCTGTTGCAACTTCCCCTGATTATAAACAATGGGACCGTTATAATAATATGGTGATGTCTTGGTTAACAAGTTCATTATCATCGGATATAGCTGAAAGTGTTCAATACTCTGAGACAACCAAAAGTATATGGAAACAATTAAATAATAGGTATGGTAGTGTAAATGGGACTAAAGTTTTTGAACTAAAAAGGGAACTTGCCTCTACCTATCAAGGATCCCTTGATATTGCTTCATATTTTACAAAACTTAAGAGAATCTGGGATGAATTGGGAATAATGTGCAGTAGTCATGCAAATTCTTGCAATTGTGCTGCTAAAGAGGGTCTCCAAAAGGAGAAAAGGGAGGACAAGATCCATCAGTTCCTTATGGGATTAAATGAGGTTTATGTTGGTGTGAGAAGCAATCTATTGATAATACAACCTCTGCCATACCTCGATAATGTCTATAACATTCTTCTTCAAGATGAAAAGCAAAGATAAGTCAACCCGCCTTCTCAATTCACCACTGAAGCGACCTCCTTTAATGTGAATTCCCTTAATAAAACTGCTCAACCTCAACTGAATATGCAATTCCAGGGGCAGCAGAGACAGTTTACTCAAAGAGTGACTTTGATAATCAGTCCATGACCTCTAATCTCTTTTGCAAGTATTGCAAGAAGCCTGGACACTTAATTAATAAGTGTTACAAGCTTCATGGCTTTTCTACTAACTTCAAGTTTACTAAGGGTAGAAAGGCAGTTGCTAATATGGTGACATATTCTGAATTCTCTGCTTCTGAGTGCACCTCTTTCAATCAGACTTCTATTGTGCATGTTGCTAAAAATGCTTCTG
Source organism: Nicotiana tabacum (assembly GCF_000715075.1). Taxonomy (NCBI): domain Eukaryota; kingdom Viridiplantae; phylum Streptophyta; class Magnoliopsida; order Solanales; family Solanaceae; genus Nicotiana; species Nicotiana tabacum. The sequence continues at coordinate 68,482,647 of NC_134099.1, read as the reverse complement.
TGGTGCCTGGGCTGACAAAGCAACAATACTCTCAACTGCTCTCTCTATTGCAACAATCTCATGTTTCTGATCCTGGTCCTCAACTCAATATCATGAGTTCTGCCAATTTTGCAGGTACTTTATTGCCTAAGAATGTAGTATGTAGTTTCAACTCTACTTTGCTAAATCAATCTGATTCCTTAACTTGGATAGTTGACTCTAGTGCTTCTGACCATATAACTACTAATAAAGAATATATCATTAATATCACACCTTTACCTATTCCTTTTCTAGTGTCCCTTCCGAATGGTTATAAAGTAAAAGTTACTTGCACAGGTTCCTTTGTTTTGACTGAGTCTATAATTCTTCAAAATGTCCTTCATCTACCTTCCTTAAGCACAATCTCATCTCTGTACATAAACTCACAGATCAATTTGATTGTATAGTTCAGTTTACTAGACTTTCATGTCTCATACAGGGCCCTTCTCTGAAGAAGTCTCTAGATCTTGGTAAACTGGACAGTGGACTGTACAAATTTGTGTAGGAAAAGACTTCTCAACCTCAAGTTACTGTGTCAAATGCCTACAGCAGCTTGTCATCTTTATCTGTTTCTGACCATCTTCCTTGTATTGTAATACTGTTTCTGCCTCTTGTAATAAAGATGCTATGGATAAGATGGACATTGTTTGGCATAATAGACTAGCACATATTCCCTTTATTAAGATGAAAAGTATCTCTGAAATTTCTTCTCATATTTCTTCTACACAGTCTTTTCCATGTACTATTTGTCCTATGGCTAGACAAACTAGATTGCCATTTCCTGATAGTTCTATTCATAGTTCTAAGCCCTTTCAACTTGTTCATGTTGACACTTGGGGACCATATCACACTTCTACATATTCAGGCTCCAAATATTTCCTTATCATTGTTGATGATTTCTCTAGATGCACTTGGGCTAATCTAATGGGGTAAAAAAGTAATGCCTTTCCCCTCTTGAAGGCTTTTGTATTGATGGTTCAAACTCAATTAGATAATGCTCTAGAATTAGGAAATAGCAATGCTGTAGTTTCCTTCTTTTCTGAAAATGAAATCATTCATCAAACTAGTTGTCCACACAAACCTCAATAAAATGGTGTAGTGGAGAGGAAACATAGAACCCTCCTAGAAGCTTCCAGGGCTTTGCTTTTCCAATCCAAAGTACCAATCAGGTTTTGGGGAGATTGCCTTCTCACAACCACATATATCATTAATAGACTCCCCTCTAGACTACTACAAAATAAATCACCTTATGAATTGTTGTTGGGCAAGACACCCATCTATTCACGCCTAAGAACTTTTGGTTGCCTCTATTTTGGTACTGTTCCCATTTCTCAAAGAGACAAACTGAAACCTAGAGCTATTCCATGTGTCTTTCTTGTCGACCCTTTTGCAAAGAAAGGTTATAAATTGTATAACCTTTAGTCAAAACAGTATTTTGTCTCTAGAGATGTCATTTTTCATGAACAACTCTTCCCTTTCTCTTCAGATTTTTCCCTTCCAGTTGTGTCAAAGTCCCCATTGTCAACCACCTCATTATCAGTTCCAACCTATTGGTTTGAATCTGGTATGCCTCTTGATGCTACCACTTCTTCTACTCCTCTTTCAGTTCCTTTCCCTTCTGATGATCCATCCTTCCCTAATGCTTCTGACAACCACCATTCACCTTGTGATGCTTCATCTTCTGATGTTTCACCTTCTCCTCACATTACTGATGCTCTATTTGACTCTATTCCATCTACTTCTTCTCCTTCCACATCTGTTGCACCACTCAGAAAATCTGCTAGAACACATACCCATCCCTCTTATCTAAAGGACTATCTTTATAAACTACCTAATTCCCTTTCCTGTTCTGTTGTCCATCCTGTAGAGTTTGAGCCATATATTTATTCTCAGGCAGCCCCTATTCCAGCTTGGCAGAAAGCTATGAGAAAAGAGTTTGAATCCCTAGAAACCAATAACACTTGGGATATAGTTGAGTTACCCCTAGGTAAGAAGCCTATTGGCTGCAAGTGGATTTATAAAATTAAAATACAAAGGTAATGATGAAGTACAAAGATACAAGGCTAGACTTGTTATTAGAGGGGACACTCAGGTTGAGGGGGTGGATTTCAATGAGACATTCTCTCCTGTAGTGAAGATGTCTATTGTCAAGTGTTTGATTGTTGTTGCTATTAAGAAGAATTGGTCTTTATTTCAGCTTGATGTTAACAATGCATTTCTTCATGGTGAGTTAGATGAGGAGGTCTATATGAAATTACCTCCTGGCCTTTCTGTTTCATCTCCTTCTTCTTCTGCTCCTTTGGCTTGCAAATTGAAAAAGTCCCTTTATGGTCTTAGACAAGCTTTGAGGCAATGGTATGCCAAATTGTCTCAAGCTTTATATTCTAAAGGTTTTCATCATTCACTCAATGATTACTCTCTTTTTATCAAAGGGTCCCCAGGTCATCTTGTCATCCTAGATGTTATGTTGATGATATCATCCTTACTGGTGATGATTTACATGAGATTTCAGCTTTGAAACACTTTCTAGATTCTGAGTTTAAGATAAAAGACTTGGGCTCTCTTCATTATGTTTTGGGTATTGAGGTCAATGCCTTACCTGATGGAGTTGTATTAAATCAGAGGAAGTTCACTTCTGATTTACTTAAAGAGTATGATTGCATGGATGTTTATTCTGTTGTTAGCCCATTGGATTTGAACCAGAAGCTTAAGGCTGATGTTGGGGATCTCCTTCCTAGTCCTGAGAAGTACAGAAGCCTTGTGGGGAAGCTATTGTTCTTGACTCGCACCCGACCTGATATTTGCTTTAGTGTCCAACATCTGAGCCAGTTTATGCAGACTCCCTGGGTTCCTCACATGATTGCTGCTCTTCATTTGCTAAGGTACCTCAAGGGTACTCCTGACCTTGGTCTTTTTTACTTTAACTCTAATGATTTCTCTATCAAGGCTTATTCTGACAGTGATTGGGCTGCTTGCCCTGACATTCGCAAATCTGTTTCTGGTTTTTGTATTTTCTTGGGTGATAGCCTTATTGGCTGGAAATCGAAGAAACAGCCTGTGATTTCTCTTTCTTCTGCTGAAGCTGAGTATAGGGCTATTAGTAAGGCTGTTGCTGAATTGGTTTGGCTGTCCAGGTTGTTGCATGATCTTACTATTGATGTTTCCTTCCCCATTTCTATTTTTTGTGACAATATGGCAGCCATTCACATTGCCAAAAATCCTATCTTCCACGAGCGCACTAAACATATTGAAGTGGACTGTCACTTCATCCGGAGTAAGTTGACTGAAGGGTTCATCCAGTTGTCACATGTTCCTACCTCTGAGCAGCTGGCAGATGTATTCACCAAGCCACTAACAGGTGTCCTCCATCACTCCTTTCTTGGCAAGTTGAAGGTTGTTTCCCTCTCCAACTTGAAGGGGGGTGTTGGGCTCCAGCTTGCACTACTTCAGGCCCAAAGTAGCATACTTAAGTTGGCCCAAATATTTATTTTATACTTAGCCTTTTGTAGCCTTTTGTACTAGTTAGCCTTTATTCTATTAACATAGCATAGTGGTTATTTATTTAGTAATTAGCCATTTTTTACATTGTATGGACAGATTATAAATACAAGGAGGCCACAACTGTTAAAAGTTGGCCGGTTATTTTCATCATCTCTTTCCTATATGTTTCTGTGATGAAGAACTTTCTAGAAAACCTTCAACCTCCGTTAACGAACCTCAATTTCTAATCTTCTTTTACTGGTTTAACAAGGATAAAAAGTTATCCTTCAGAAAACCGGGAAGGGGGATTTTGTACATCTCTTACCCAGTCCAAAATAAAGATCCTAACTAACCAAAAAATTTGCCTTATCATACTTAGTTCCGATACTAGGCATTTGGTATTTGTTTAATTGATATGGTCCTTTGACATTTTTTGGAAGCTGTTGGAAGGAGAAGTAATAGAATTCCTCTGTTGATGTAGCAGCAAGTTTAGCAAGGGAATCCGCAACTTGATAAGCCTCCCTATAGCAATGTATACTATCAACATTAGCCTGCTCCAACATCTGAGAAGTGTACTCTATAATATTGTTCATCTTGTAGTTATAAGCTCTCTTCTCCTTCAGCATATTAGTCACAATCATGGAGTCTAATTCTAGAGTAAAATTTGTGTAACCATGTTCAATACACCAATTTACTCCAAACCAAGCTGCCTGAGCTTCTACATAGTTGTTGCTACTGCACTGAGTAGGGAATGAGAAAGCCATAACTATGTCACCATCATCATTCCTTAGAATCCCTCCCATTCCAACCATGTTATTCGACTTTAGGAAGCTGCCATCAGTATTTAGCTTGAAAGTGCCTACTCCAGGTTTGTTCCAGAGAACTATGGTGATCCTTGGGATAGGATGTAGCTTTAATAGATTGTCATAGAGATTATTCCAGGGAAGAGAGAGTTTGCAGTTTGGAAAGGCTTTGAATATAGCTGCTCCAACTATCCATCAAACTTGTTGGCCCATTTTGAATAAGTTAAACTTTTTTTGGTTGCCATATTTATATGAGCATCTTTCTTTCCAAATAGTCTAGCAGATGTGTCATGACCCAATTACCACCCCGTTGGGTTTCGTGACGGCACCTAGTCTTCAGGACTAGGTAAACCTAATATTTACGGAAGAACAACAATAATAAATAATATCAATTTTTTTTCTAGAATGAATCCTTTATACAGTGAACATATTTCCAAAATCCGGTAATACAAGTCATAAGCTCTACAGAGTTAACTACCACTTCTATATAAACTGTTTGGAAAAGAGTGAAAACGGTTGAATACAAGTAAGAAGGTGACTCCGAAGCCTGCGAACGCAACAACAGGTTTTCCTTGAGTCTCCTCAGCAATGATCCACACAGCTACTAACGATTGATACCTGGAATCTTCACAACAAAAATGTGCAGAAGAGTAGCATGAGCACACCACGGCGGTGCCTAGTAAGTATTAAGACTAACCTCGGTGGAGTAGTGACGAGGAATAGTCAAGACACCTACCGGTCTAATAAACTGTACAAATATAAGCATAGGAACAACGGAACATGATGTATATATAAAGACTACACAATATAGCTAACAATACAACAATCACAATAAGGGAAGAAGAAAACAAGTAACAACAGAAATACCATAATAATAACATAGAAGAGCGAGCGAAATCACAAACCCAAATCCTAAATCACAAATGCAGCAAAGGTAAGCAATAACTCAGGACCTACGACAGCGTTCACATCAGGTCTTAGCCAACAAACTCCACGAAGTACCGATCCTCGAACAAACTTACAGCTCACGGGTCCCAATACCTGAACCCTAACACTTGGCATCCTGTGCCCCCATCACACCTCATGGTCTCGCCACTTGCTAACTAGAACTACTCTCACATATATGACAAGTAAACAAGGGTGTACATTTATACTCAGCAATATCAGGGGAACTTCATATCCAAAGGGAGTGTTCAACTACATTTATGCTTGTGTAAGTTCTCTAACATAGTTCCTACAAGCTAATAAGCATAAGGAAAAGAACGGATAGCACGTGAGAAGTTTTTTCACAACTTCCACGAGATAAAACTCATACAAGTAAGTGTACCACAACACAATATCAAACAGCAAGAATGACCACAGGCCATCACAAATCATCACAATCAATCCCTGACATGGCCCACCTTGTCTCGCCACGTGTGCAAATAATAACATAATAAGTGTCCGCCTTGTTTTGCCATACGTGCATCATAATGTTCCCACCTTGTCTCGCCACATGTGCAACCCACATATAAGCATATATACATATCCCGCCTTGTCACGCCGCATGTGCAATATATCAATAATAACAATAGCACGACAGAAACTTCATGCAACCCCACAACAACAACCATGATAGTAATACAAAATACAGCGAGTGAATCCACTCCAAAACTTCAAATCACAAGGAAACGGTATAACCAGTTCACAAGAATAACCACAGTAAGAAAATGAAAGGCATAAAAGGAACAATTCAACGAAAGGGAAAACTAACATGTAGTAACGATCCCACAATATAAAAGTCAATAACAAGAAAATCAACACGAGTCTAGTAGTCCCAAATAAAGGCAAGTCAACAAAAATATAGGCTATCTAAACTCCTTTTATGGTTGGGAAGTTACGAGAATATTCGACAATTCAATTAAGGAAAGGTGATCTTAGCTTCACTTAAGACTAGGCGATTATAGGAGGGATGATAATAAATCTCAATAACACAAGCAGTTATGAAAAGGTAGCATGACAATAAGAGAGACTAAATTTTTCAATTAATCAAATAGAATGACAATTAGGAAATAAGAGTGAATCATGAAGCAATTAATTCTAATTAAGCATGTACAGACGAAACTAATAAGCAGGAACTCTGTCATATCAACAATAACTCCATACATAGTAAATATAAGAACCTAAGAACCCTAAAAGGCCAATTCCCCACAAATAAGTCCGAGTACGCACTCGTCACCTCGTGTACACGAACTACAATCAACACAAAAGACTCAAATCCTAAGGGAAAGTCCCCCACATAAGGTTAGGCGAGATACTTACCTCAAAGACGACACATCGATACTCAAAAATGCACTTCTCGGGTGAAAAGACCTCCGGACGGCTCAAATCTAACCAAATTAACTTCAAAGCACAAACAAAGTACATAAGAAACTATTCCGGATCATAAAATCTCAAATTTTAACAAAATCCAAAAATCGGTCCAAAAGTCGACCCCTGGACCTGCATCTCATAACCCGACAAATTTTACAAAATCCGAATATGTAACGACCCGCCCGGTCATTTTGAGATTTTCATTTTGCTCGCCAATTCTCAAGCACGACTAACCCCGTATGATGTATTATGACTTATATAAATCATCGATTTTGGTTTTCAGGGTAATCGGAATGGATTTGGAAGAATAATTCTCAGTTTGAAGCTTAAAATTTGAAAGGTTTGACCAAGTTTTGACTTTTTAGTATTTGATCTCGGATTTGGATTTTTATGATTTTATTAGCTCTGTTAGGTGATTTTGGACTTGCGAGTGCATCCAAAATGTATTTTGGAGGTCCATGGTAGATTTAGGCTTGAATTAGCGAAATTGGAATTTTGGCGTTTTCCGGTTGATAGGTGAGATTTTGATATAGGGGTCGGAATGAAATTACGGAAATCGGAGTAGATCCGTTGTGTCATTTTTGATGTGTGTGCAAAATTTCGGGTCATTCAGACGAGGTTTGATAGACTTTTTGATCGAATTCGGAATTTGGAAGTTTTTGGAATTCATAGGCTTGAATCCTATAATGATTTGATGTTGTTTTGAGTGTTCCGGAGGTTGGAACAAGTTTGAATGATGTTATGAGATATGTTGGCATATTTGGTTGAGGTCCCGAGGGCCTCAGGTGATTTTTGGATGGTTAACGGACTAGTTTTGGACTTGTTGGAATTGCAAAAAAATCTGGTGTTCAGTTGCTGGTTTCCCTTCTTCGCGTTCGCGAGGGGAGTTTTGCGTTTGCGAAGGGGAACTGGAGGCAAGAAAGGATTAGTGCTTCGCGTTCGTGAAGTAGGATCCGCGATCACGAAGGTCTGTACATTGGTGCATCGCGAACGCGTGATTGGTATCGTGTTAGCATAGAGGAAGTGGAATAGCTGGGACCCCAAGGCATTTGTCCTACGTGTTCGCTAAGAGGTGATTCAGTTGTGCATCGCATTCGCGAGAGGGACCTCGTGTTCGCGTAGAAGGAATTTTGGTCAATGAATCTTTGTGCTTCGCGAACGCGAGGGTGCTGCCGCATTCGCGATGAAGAAAATATCTGGGCAGGTAGATATATTTGGAAATCGAGGGTTTAAGTCCAATATCACAAAAACCATTAGAGAGCTCGGGAGAAGGTGAAGTTTGAGGAGATTTTCAGTGGAACAATTGGGTTAAGTATTCTTCACTCATATTTGGTTTAATTCTATGATTTAGTCTTGAATTTCATCCTTTAATTTGAGAAATTAGAGTGGAAATTAGGGGAAAATGGAAGAAAAGTTTGAGAATTCTTTTAGGGATTTGAATGAGCAATTGAGGTCGAATTTTGATGAATTTGATATGGGTATACTCGTGAGAGAATAAGAATTCTAGTTTTGTGTTTTTTATCAAATTTCGAGACGTAGGCTCGGGGGTCGGGTTTGGCCAATTTCGGAATTTTTGGTGTAAATTGATTATTTTCGAGTGGGCTTTGTTCCCTTAGAATATTTTGACGGTATGAATCTGGTTTTGGTTAGATTTGGAGCATTCGGAGGCCGAGTCGTAAGGCAAAGGCATCGCGAGCTAGAGTTTGGACCAGATTGATGTAAGTAATGATTGTAAATGTTTGTCCTGAGGGTATGAAACCCCAGATTTCACATCGTTGTGCTACTTTGATATGACGCACACGCTAGATGACAAGCATGGGGTCGTGCACCGTTGGGAATTGTGACTTAGTCCGTCCCGTATGACTGTTAAGTCGCATATTTGATTAAAACTTGTTTGATATCATTGTGTTTTGGAAATTATTACCATGTTTTGGGTTGAATGCCATATTTGGGCCTCGTGCCAACTATTTTGGACCCTCCGGGGATTTTTACTACTATTCCTCACTGTTTTGACTTCATATTTGTACTCAGTCATGTTGCATTCTACTTTTTTTCTGACTGAGTGAGGCCGAGGGCCTGTGTTGTGAGGATATTATGGGATCGGGCTGCGCGCCGCAGCAGTGTGGTACTGATTCATGATTTTGAGGCCGATGGCCTGATTTGTTACGCCACGAGGTGGCTTGTTTTGAGGCCGAGGGCTAGTTTGATTATGCCACGAGATGGCTTGTTATAGAGCTTGGGCTGTAGAAGCCCCTCCAGGAGTCTGTACACCCCTAGTGAGCGCGGGTACCTAGTGTGAGTGATATGATATAGCCTGAGGGGCTGTTCTTGATCCATGTTTTGCCCGAGGGGCGATTCTTGATTCATGTTATGCCCGATGGGCTAATTACGAGTGATTGTGAGGTAGCCCGATAGGCTGGTTTGTTGATATTATGCTCGAGAGGCGGTTTATGTTACATGTTTTGCCCGATGGGCTGTTTACATTTCTATTCTTTACTCACTATTTTCATCACTCGTTTAAAACTATTGAAAGTTGTTTTAAAAGGTTTTACTGAAACTGAGCTTGATTTACGAAGTAAATGATTTCTGTATTGTTTTGGAAATGTACTGCATTTGCTGTAGCATTATGACGTGGCTTACGTGTTTTCTTACTGCTCAACTTTTATTTACTCTTATTACTTACTGAGTTGGCGTACTCACATTACTCCCTACACCTTGTGTGCATATTCAGGTATTTCTGAACCCGGTAGCGGGTGTTGATTGCTCAGTGGCAGAGTCATTGGAGTTAGCAAGGTAGTTGCCCGACGTTCGCAGCCCTGCTCGTCTCCCTCTTGTATTCCTTAGATTGTTTTTAGTATATTTTCAGACCTTAGGAGATGCTCGTGACTTGTGACACCCCGAGGTCGGGCTTGTATATTTATTCCGCACTGTTTATTTAGACTTACATTATGAGATATTTGATTAATTAAAGGCTTAAAAATATGATTTTTATTGATTAATGGTTAATTCAGGAGTTGTGTTGTCTGGCCTAGTTTCACAATAGGCGCCATCACGACCAGGTCGATTTTAGGGTCGTGACAGAAAATCCATCCCAATATGAGTTCAACCAAACAAAATTATCAAATTTCGATACCATTTGGTCCCTCAAATCATGATTTTTCATTTTAGGAAATTTCTTCAAAAACCCACATTTCCCTTAACCCAAAACACAAATTAAAAGATAAAAATGAAGATAGATTCATGGGATATGTTAGATTCTAGGTGAAGAATACTTACCCAATCGATTTGCTTGAAAAACCCCAAAAGAAGCTCCCAAATCCGAAGTTTAGAACTCAAAATATGAAGAAAATGGCCAACCATCGATTTATATGATTCTGCCAGGTCTTCCGCATCTGCAGATAATTAGCCGCATCAGCGGCGCCGCAGAAGTGATAATAGGAGAGCATAAGCGGGGCTCCTTCGCAGATGCGATGCATCAACCGCAGAAGCGGTTACGCACCTGCGTTCCAGCACTCGCAGAAGAGAGCTAGCTTCTGGGCCTCAAAGATCACAGATGCGATCAGACGCACGCAGAAGCGGAGCCGCACCTACGCTCCAAGGTCGCAGGTGCGAAAATACCAAAAATCAAACACGCTCAAAACTATGCAAAACATCTGAAACTCGTTCGAATCACACCTGAGGCCCCTGAGACCCCTTCTAAACACACAAACAAGTTCTACCAAGTTTGGAAACGTTACTTACCTCAAACCAAGCCAAAACTCTAGCCCGCGATGCCCTTGCCTCTCGATTTGGCCTCAAAATGCTCCGAATCTAACCAAAAATAGTATATTATCATCAATATACGCTAAAGGAATGAAACTCATACGAAAATTATCAATTTAGAACAAAAATCCCAAATTTGGCTCAAACCTGGCCCCCGGTCCCACGTCTCAGAATCCGATAAAAATCACAAAACTAGAAAACCCATTCGCTCATGAGTCTACCCATATCAAATTCACCAAAATCTGACAACAAATGGCCACCATCCAAATCCCAAAATTAACTCTCCAAATTTTCTTCTATTTTCCCCAATTTTCAACCCAAATTCCCAAATTAAATGATAAAAATCAAGACATAATCATGGAATTTAACTAAATTTGAGTGAAGAAAACTTACCCCAATCACTGCTATGAAAATTCCCTCCAAAATCGCCTTCTTCCGAGCTCTCTAATGAATTTTGAAATTATGGGCCAAAACCCTCATTTTCGAACTTAAACATTCTGCCCAGGTGCTTCCTTAATCGCGATCGCGGAAACACCCTCGTGATCGCGAAGAACAACTTTGCTGGCTCCTGAATTAGCTCTATGCGAACACGTTAATCACCACGCGAACGCGATGCTCTGCCTCTCTCTCTCCTACGCGATCACGGACAACTGATCGCGTTCGCAATGAACAAATGCGTGGCCCCAACTTTGATCCACATAACCCTACACGAACGCGACTCAACCCACGCGTTCGTGATGTTTCACATGACCAACCTACGCGATCACACCCCTTACTCCGCGAACGTGATGGACAACTTGACTGTTCCCAAAAAATGCTCTACGCGATCACAAAGAAGGATCTTCTGCAACAGAAATACCAGTAAAATCTGCTAACCTTTCAAGTCCAAAAATGACCCGTTGAGCATCCGAAATACACCCGAGGCCCGCAGGACCTCAACCAAATAATATCATTCAAACTTAGTCGAATCTTCAAATCACTCCAAACAACATCAAAACACCAAATCATCTTAGGATTCAAGCCTAAGAATTTAGAAACTTTCAAATTCCACAAACGACGCCAAAACCTATCAAATCATCTCTGAATGACCTGAAATTTTGCACACACATCATAAATGACACTACGGACCTACTCCAATTTCTGGTATTCCATTCTGACCCCGATATCAAGATTTTCACTGCCGACCGAAAAATCCAAATTTCCAATTTCACCCATTCAAGTCTAATTCTACCATAGATCTCCAAATTACATTCCAAACATGCTCCTAAGTCCAAAATCGCCTAACGGAGCTATCCGAACCATTAGAATTCACATCCAAGACCTTATACGCATAAGTCAACATCCACTTGACTTTTCTAATTAAGCTCCTAAATTAGAGACTAAGTGTCTCATTCCACTCCAAGACCACTCCGAACCTAAACCAACCAATACGATACGATAAAATATAGTTGTACAACACATAAAGAACTAGAAATGGGGAAAACGGGGTTGTGAATCATGAAACGACCGGCTGGGTCGTTATAGTTAGGAAGAAGCTCTTATCCCTATTAACAAGCTGACCATAGCTCTCCTCATAATCCATTATCACCTTCATGATCATTTTAATAGAAATGCTACTTCCACTGCTAAAGATAACATCATCAGCAGCATAAGCTAGATGATTAATAGTAGGACCTCTAGAAGGTATAGAGAAAGGAATGAAGTTGTTGTTCCGATTGAGATTATTTAGGGATCTAGATAAAAATTCAGCCGCAACAATAAAAAGAGAGGGAAAAAAAGGATCCCCTTGCTTTAACCGTTGAGAAGAAGTGAAGCCATTTCTAGAGCCATTAATAATTATAGAGTACCAAACCCAAGAGATACAGTTCTGGACTAACTCTATCCATAATTCAGAGAAGTTATATCTTTCTTCTCTTTCTTAATCCATTTCCCTCTATGGTTCTTAATCATGTTCAACTGCTGTTTCCTTCTCCTTTCCCTAAGAAGGCTATGGAAGTGCCTGGTATTGATATCTCCCTCGTCAAACCATCTAGTTTGAGTTTTCTGTTTAAGGAGAGACTCTTGCATACTCAACCATTTAATATATTCAGCATATGCTTTATTCGATTCTTCCCTATTGTTATCAGAGATGGTAACAACATCCATATCCTCAAATATTTGGACTTTTCCCTCCCATTTTATAATCAGATCATTGATGTCCCTAATCTCTTCTCTAGACCACTGGATCAATTTCCTGCTAAGAAGCTTCAATTTAGATTGTAAGATCCATATGTGATAGCCAACTATACTGGACTCCCAGATTTCTTTAAAATTGTCTAGGAATCCCTCTTGATTAACCCATAAATTAAGAAACTCGAAGTAACTGACGTTGTTTTGGTTAGTGTTAAAGCACTTTATGAGTAACGACCTATAATCAGAGCCAGTTCTCACCAAGTGTCTCACAATAGTGGTCTGGAACTTCTAAGCCTACATCTCATTAATAAAAATCCTATCAAGTCTTTTCCAAATTCTCTTGCTAGGCCTTCTATTATTGTACCATGTAAACTTAGAACCAGAAAAACCAACATCAGTCACTCCACAATTGTCCATGTAGTTAATAAAATCCAAGCTTCTATGAACCCTATGAGGCCTTCCTCCTAGCTTTTCATATGAATTGGTAATGACATTGAAGTCTCCTCCAATACACCAAGGACCATCAACGTTAAGATTGTTTTGTTCAAGACTATCTCAAAGGTCTTTTCTTTCAGTTGAAGTGCATTTTGCATAAACTGCTGAAATATAAGAAATGTGGTTGTTAATACCATCTTCAAACTTTATGGTAATATGTTGCTCATCCTCAACTATCAATACAGAGTGACAGTTGATGTTCCAGAAGCACCAAATTTGACCATTGCAGTTGGAGATACAATGTTGAAATACAAGAAACTTTCTGTAACCATCAAGCTTTTCATTATTCACAAAAGGCTCAAAGATAGCCACAAATTGTGTCTTGTTTATGTTGATCAAGTGTTTAAGCCTATGAATAGATTTTTTTATCTCATCCCTCTAATGTTCAAAAAAAATGTACTAATCATTAGAATTAGTTGGGGATAGATCCTCTTGTTGTTTCCTTTTCTGTAAAGGAGCAACTTTGTTCATGTGCCTTCTTTCATTTACCTAGTTTGCATTCTTTCTCCTTCCTCGGTGGTACCTGTTTGATATTTGTTGTTCATCTTGTCTTAGAAGACTTTTGTTAGTATCCTGAGTATTTGATTTTATTTCTTTGCGGTATTTAGAAGTTGTCTGTCTAAGAAGATCACTAGTAACCTCATCATCATTCTTAGTCAGATAGATAAATTTGGGAATATTCAGTTCAACAAACAAATTCAGTCCGTGTTGATTAATAATATCCGATGGTAAAATGGATGAACTAGAGCTATCAATGACCATATTAGCACCCTTAAATTCTAGCTGATGTTCTTGATCAACCCTTGTGGTTTTGTCAATATCCCCTGAACTTACCCTTATCATGCCTTGTATCTTCTTTAGAAATGTTTGGAGCTTCTACAATATCTGCAGTAGGTTTATTATTTATATAATTGTTTGTACCTGCTGTTGGTGACTCTGTTTTCCCTGATCACTCTAACTTTGGATACTCTCTTTGATCTCTCATAGGGACTGTTCACTTTGAATATACTTGATGGCTTTTGCTACCTTCTTTTACTATTTTCATGTAGTTGAACTGGTTTGAATATTACTTTGCTATTTTTTTATTTTTTTTTTTTGGCATTTTCTTCACTTTTTTTTTTTTTTTGCTTCCTCTTGCTTAATCTCTCTGTAACTGTAGGTCTTGCTGAAAATATAGTCACATTGTTAGTGTTAGCTTGTGCTATCTCAGCTCTTTGTTGGTTCCCATGACCCTGCTTCTTATTGGCTTTAACTTTACCATTTTTATTCCCATTTACCATAGAACTAGTTGCCTCACTTTTTTCCTCAGTAACTTTTTTTTGACGATTGAACAACTTCTTTGTTGGTAGGCTCCTCTCGTTTCTTAACATTAACTAGACAGGGATGCCCGTGCTGAGCACGGACCCAACACTGCAGGATACTTGTTTGAGCTTGTGAAAAAATAACATGACTTTGGAATAAGTTTGAAATTATGGTCATGTTGAAATAACAATGGCAGTAGATATAACGCAAAAAAAAAAAAAAAAAAAAGCTTAACTCCAGATCTAAATCGAAGTATAGAATCCAGACTACCAACAAATAAGATGCAACAATTAATTTTGAAGATTCATCTCCCAAAATCTATTTCTTCTCCTGACAAATATACATTAGCATACACGATTGTTGCACTTAAAGAAGTATTTCTTTCCTGTCTCCAACATTCAACCTTCAATGAAAAAGTTGATAATTTAACATGTCACCACTGAGATGTTTCAACTTATGAAAATTGTTGATAAACATTTTTATTCATATAATACAGGTAAAAAATCCTACAATAACATTCATTGATAGAAAAAGTAGGGCTTTCACTTTCAAATCATATAATCATAGTGAAATGTAAATTGTGCTCATATGGAGTCATGGATCAATCTATACAGCATTAAAGGCAAAAAGAATCTGTTCACTTGTTTCTCAACTTTTAGACACATGTTTCCCATTCTCTCTCTCGTACTTTCTATATAAGCATAGCCTTTTTCTTCTCCTTTTTTTATGGAAGAGGAGGAGGAGAGGGGCAAAAATAGTGCACCAAAGTTTCTATTTTAGTGTTGAGATAGACATTGAATTCAAGAGATGCACCAGACATTAAACTACCAGCAATCACAAGGACCAATCAAACTATAATTCAAGTCCAAATAGCTTTGATAAAGATGGACAGCCCAAGAAGAAAGAAATTAAGGTGGTAAAGGCACAAGATATACCAACATAATCTCTAAATAGTCAATCTTTTGTGATGAACTTGCAGCAGTATGCTTCAATCATGAAGAAAACCTGAGGATCACCCGGACAATGCCAATGAAAACAAAGGAGTTATTACAGAGGTGGCATCTTAAGGTTTAGAAAAGGCAAAAGGGAAACCTGGAACACAATCCCTTCAGTGATTTGGTGGATAATTTGGAAAGAAAGAAATGCAAGATTTTTTTTAGAGCAAACTACAATCTGTAATTAGTGTTAAATAAGATGTGTGTATATATATATATATTTGGTGCAACATGGCCATTGCAAATGACATTAAGGCTATGGTTGAACTCTTGAGCTCATTATACAATTCATAATGTAAGCCTACGATTGTATATAATTTTAAAGCACTTTCTGCTGAAATTAATATATTACCTTTAACATTAAATAAAATTAAAAAAATCATGAAGGAAACATTGTCTTCTAAATAAAGGGTGAGATTGAGAGAAAAAGACAAGGTAACGACGCGACCACACCAAATCGGTCGTTACATGAAGTGGCACATTTCATCGTTATGTAACGATGGATTTAACGATACGATACAATAAAATTTAAGTAACAATCAAAACAAACATTGTATTTAAAGTAACAATACGATACGATACAATGGATAACAACCATCCAAACAAGCTGTAAAGAAACACACATGATGGACTGCAAAAAAAAAAATAGCTAATAAAAGTATTTTGAATAAGTTGTACCTACACCCAAGTTCACTATTTTCTTTTAAGGGATTGGCTATATCTCGAGGATATTGTTGGAATACGCATGTGTTCATCTCAAGCCCCCTGGATAAACTGACAACATTTCCATATAGTTCCTTCCAAGCTCTTCATTAAGCAACTGTATTATATGGCATCTCAACTGCAGAAAAGAAAGGGATAACCATAAGAAAAGGATCAAATATAAAAAAAAATTAAATCTCCCTTAACTGAACCTTATGCTCCGCCCTCACAAACCCAAAAAAAAGAGAGACAAAGAAAAACACGATAACACATTTTTGGGCATTTGCAGCTCATTAATTGCATAAATTCAAATGTGTACGACATAATTAGAAAAATTTAAGACTTAAGGATTTTAGATAGTACAATTTATCCATTATCACAGAGATAGAAGATAAGATGGTTCTTTTCTGCTTTCTGTAAAAACTTTAGTGATTGTTTATCCATGACTAACAGAATATGCTAACTATACCCTCTCTAAAATTCGCTCTTGATTGAATATTGTTCCACAATTTGAAAGAAGGATTGATGAACAAAATCGAGAATGACCATATATTGGGTATTTACAATTACTTTTATTCTCCTATCAGGCAATGAGTGCAACCATAGTTGAGCAGGAGTAAGATGAAAAACATATAGCTAAAAGGGCAACATTAAGTCCGCCCTCGAATCACCTACTTTTTTGTTATTTTCATTATTCTGAAATTAAACTTTCCTAACAGTAATAGAAAACCATGTAAGAATTAAAGTTGATAAAATAATCGATGTCTAATTCATTAACCAATTGGCTGACGATTACTACACTGGGTCTCTATTAAAGATTCCCTTTTTGTAGTACCCTTTATCTTCAACACAACATTAGATACTTTTCAAGGCGACCCAATGGTTCAGGAGAGGAACACAGAGTCTCAGTTCTCTGTTTGGGCTCTCTCAGACCTTCTAAAAGTCCTGACTTCCTAAAAGTTCTGACTTCACTGTATGTAAAAGGGGTTTTTCCCTACAACCTCGAAGCTAACTTCCATTCAAATGCAGATGCAATTCCCAAGTAAACAGCCAAAAAAAATTAAAATAATGGTAAAGTGTTATGCAATTTGCGTATCTACCAGTATACGTACTTTCCTAAATAAGTAAAAGAAGTGAATACGAAGTTCAACAAAGAGATCTCAAATTAGCATAAAACCCAGAGTGAGCAAAACTCAGTATAAGAAATCCAACCAAAACGAACACATGCATAGCTTTCGTTGCAAAAATTGGAAGTGAAGAATCTGATAACTACCATTTTCACCCAATCAAAGATCATCAACAGAAACAACTCACACTTTAAAAGAGTGTGGAATATAGAGAAGCAACTCACTGAAACATATAGAACCGGCACTGAAAAACCGAAGAAGAAAGAGCAGTGCAAGAAAAAGTTGAAAAACTTACTGAAAAGATAGATTGCAGAATTGCAGAGAGCATAGGAGGAGCAGCGAAGGAGAAAGAAAATTACAAAGATAGATGTTGTATAGTCTGTCTATCTAAGTAGTGGTACACGTGGTTTGGTTAATGACAGTTGCAAACCGCGTGTTTATTCACAGGTGAGAAATAAGCCCAATTTTACTGTACAGTATACACTACCGTGTACCAATTATATATAGTAACAATTTACAAAGAGCACACACATGTCAGGATATTGAAGAAAATGAAAAGGCTGAAATTGGCGTAAAAATACAAAAATGCCCATGACAATCATGTGTTCGTCCATACAAACTCCCATTTCTAACATATAGTAATATTAGCATTCTGTTTTGCCACACCCTTATCAACTTTTGTAACATTCTGCTTTGTCATATCCTTCTTTTGGCCTCCATTGCCTACACTATTCTCCTTATGTTTTTTACTACTTTCTTCTTCCGTTTGCAATAGAATCATATTTTCAGCATTTGTTTCCCCTTCATTGACTTCTACGATTCTTATTTTCTCAAGAACTTTACAATTCATCATATTATGCCCAATTTTCCTATAATGCTTGCAATACTTAGGAATATTTTCGTATTCAATTTTTTACGTATACCCTTTCAGAGGTGTCTTCTCATCTTCGGAGCCCACCCACTACTAGGTATGGGTTTCATTAAGTCTATTTCTACCCTTATCTTAGCCATACTAGGCCTTATTCTACCATAAGTAGCAACATCTAAGGCCAACGGAGTACTGCCAATTTGTTTAACATAATGTCATGTATGTATATTTAATGGTATACATGGAAGAAGTACCCATACCAGGACAACTGAAATGTCTTCATCCGTCTTAAAATTCGGTGACCATTTTTGTAGCCACATTTGTAATCTTTCAATTTCGATCACCCTCCTGTACCATACAGTTTGAAGTCATCTTTCATAGGAGAAATCTATTAAAACATTATAGTTATTATAGACTCCAATCTTGGCATCACCTTTAATTGAAAAAAACTCACTGAAACTGGACCTGATCCTTTCGATTTGAGGGCGAGGCTTCAGAAACCTACTAACAATAGTTAATTTGCATTCTTCAGCCATGATTTTGTAATAGTCTTTAGCTTTAAAAATCACCGCCGATATCCCATTGTGAGTAGTTTGTCGAGCAATCACTGATTCTCGAGGGTGTTGGACGGTGGTCGTTGGAGTAACTGTTGCGTTAGTTACAGTGGTGGCATAAGTTAATTTTCCAGCAATTGCTTCAGTAGTTGGAGTCGTCGTAACTGGAGGTTCATTTTGGCTGTCAGTACGCGCCCTTAGGACACCGTCCGACGGTGCCATGAGGCAGAGCGTAGGGTTGACACGTCAAATATGTTACCGTTAAGGGCCAATGTTAGTAATTGTACGGAGAGAAAAAGTTGTTTTCCTTTTTAACTCATTGATGTACTTAATATTTGTATTAGTTATACATTATACTTGGTATTATCCTGTGTATAAGTAATGCATAGAAAACCATGACATTAGTAATACCAAGGTCCAAGGATATTAATGCATGCATTAGTATGGTTAAAGACAAAATTATCCTTAAAGTCTCTTAAAGCTAGAGAATATGGAGGGTATTTTTGTAAACAACTATTTTTCTTAAAAATATGCAATGCATTATAATTTTTAATACACCACACCAAACAGTAGATAAGAAATAATATTTGCATAATTAATGTTTGTATTACTAACCCATGTATTACGAATTCCTGCAATACTAATACACCTTATTCCGCACTATTCTTATACACGCCACCAAACGACCCCTTAGTTTAATGTATCTCTCACTGCCAAAAAAAAAAATTCCCCACCAAAGAAAGACTATGGGGCCAAAAATTAATCGCGTGGTTAAGGCCATAAGGCCAGGGACTATTTCAAAGCAAGTGATAACAGATTTGAGATGCTACTAACACAATTGGAACTTTTGGGTACTAATCATACTTTATGCAAAACATTAGACACAAAATGCAATTAACTTAAGTACATCGTCTTCACCGCTTCTCTCTTTCCACATCCTCAGCTCCTCACTGTAGCTCTTGAATCTTGATTCATCGCTTCTCCAGCACCCCCACCCACCCCACCCACCCCACAAGGGTATCCCACCCCAATTTTGTCTCTCTTCGATGTGGGATTATATTTATCAATCTATCTTTTTGGAAGGAGACGAATCTTACTGTGGATTATATAAAAAGTACAACCTTATGGCATTTAACTGAACTATAACTGTTATGCTTCAATCTCATCTTGGTAAAGTGTAATACGTTAAAACCCATACTTTCTTCATGTATTCGTTTTTAAATGGACCCCAGATGGCCATCAAAATCAAAGCCTTATGTATCTGGAGCTGATCACAATCGAAAAATGCAAAAAATTGGCATAATAGCAGTGTCTATTGTTTTTATCTTTGTATTGATTGGTGGGTGTTTTGTGTTTAGTCCTAGTTTGGTTTATAATGTTGAGAAAAGTAGTAGTTCATACTTTACAGTTGTAGTGGATTGTGGAAGCTCTGGTACAAGAGTTAATATTTATGAGTGGAAATTACAAGGTAGATTGAATAATAATGGAGATTTGCCAATTTTGCTGAATACTTATCCAGGGAACTTGACAAAGAGTGATGGTTGTCAATACCATTGTATGCAAACTGAGCCGGGTTTGGACAAATTTGTTGGAAATGCTTTGGGCGTTAGATCATCATTGGATCCTTTGCTTCGTTGGGCGGAGCGGTTGGTGCCACGGGAAAGACGGGAATTCACTCCCATTTTTGTTCTGGCTACTGCTGGAATGAGGAAATTACCAGTTGAGGATGCTAGAGTGGTTTTGGAAGACGTCGCTGATGTTCTAAAGGATTTTGGTTTTTTATATAAGAAAGATTGGATTAGGGTGTTGAGCGGGAAGGAAGAGGCGTATTATGGTTGGATTGCTCTAAATTACAAGATGGGGGTGTTGGGTAATTTGTTAGGATCACACACATTGGGTCTTCTTGATTTAGGGGGTTCTTCATTGCAGCTAGTGGTTGAAGTTGATGAATTGAAAATTGATAATCATGTCTTTAATTCAAAGATCGGTTCACCTGAGCATCAGATAGTACGATACTCGTTACCAGCATTCGGTTTGAATGAAGCATTTGACAGGACGATTGTTATGCTTAGTCATACACAAGCACTTAAAGAAAGTCCTGGCGGCGCCTTTAAAGTGAGACATCCGTGTCTTAATTCTGGTTTTGTGCAAAACTATACATGCCTTAGTTGCTTTCAGAGAGAGCCTATAAGTTCAGATTTAGGAAGTCACATCAATGCAAATGCTATACTTCTACTTGGAGAACCTAACTGGGAGATGTGCAAATCACTTACAAGGGCAGTTGCCACAAATTCGAGTAGAGGTGATTGGTCTTTAGTCCATGATCACGCAAGTTGCACTGGCTTGCGTTCATATGGCGGTGAGTCAACTTCTATGATGTATTTTACAGTCTGCTTGAACTTGTGAAATGTTATTTATCATTGAAAGTGTGGCACATGGATGTCGAAATTCCCACTTTTTTCTTTCCCTCTTTTTTGCCGTTGTTGTTGTGTTGGATGTACTTCTGCTCCTTATCATATAAAAATCATAATGTACACTAAATTTGACAAGTGATTAACTAAAAAAGAAAGGAATGGAATCAAAGAAGTTAAAATAATGTGTTTAGTTTCTCTTGTAAAAGGTTTTGTATTCTGCAATTGCACCAGTGTCCCGTCCAAAAGATATTTGCTGTTATCAAGTATGAGTGTTGGAATGGAAAGGCCCTAATGGATTGAGGATATATGTAGGTGACACCGACTAGTTTGGGATTAAGATATGGTTGTTACCTGAAGTAGAGTAGAGATGAAGGCCTCTTACCAATTAAGACCGTGGACTAGTCTGCTTTCCGGAATTGGTAATTGTTCTAATCCTCAAGTTTTTATCATCATGTCATAAATAATTAACTTTGTTAACTATGCACAAGTGGGTTCTTATTATATCTCCGAATTATCCAAAGTGTATAATCAACATTCGAACTTTAGATTAGAAAGTTGTTAAAGGTGCCAAAGTTAGCATACAATCTTTGTGCATGATATGGAATATGGCAAGGTAAGAAAGCAAAGCAAGTCTAAGTGGGTAAGGTAATGGTTGTTGTACTAACCATGATATATCATCCTGATAGACACCTATATAAACAGTGGATTTTCATCAGTAATATTAACTTACTAAATTGTGGCAAATTTTTTGTGCATATTCTTTTTAATAATATTTACTACACACAAATAATAGATTTGGTGGCAGTAAGGAGCGGCTGCTGCATCTAAAAGTAATACTCTTAACTTTTGAGGCTATATCAGGTTTTCCCATCAACTTAGCTAAGAACAGCATATATTTAGTGAATGTAAATCATGTAGTTCTGGTTCGGCTGTGATCTTGGGTGCAAGGTAGATAAATTCCCAACAGTTTATTTAGGATTGCCTTTGGGGAACTAAAGGATGTTGGAGTATGGCAAGGTGTCAAGTTGGCCCTTTGGAAAGTAGTACCTGTCATTTGATGGGAGACTGACACTGATTAACGTGTCTTGGATGGAATCCCTAAATACTGGATGTCCTTGCTTCCTCTGCCACCATTGATGGAAAAATAGCTAAACAAGTTGAGGAATGACTTTCTGTTGGGTGGCAACTCTGGAAGGAAGAAAAGTCATTAGTAAATTTGTGCATCATATCGAAAGACAAAAAAAGAGGCCGCTTGGGGTTGAAAAGTCTGAAGGCTCTTGATAGAAGTTTAAGGCTCCTAATGGAAGTTTACTGCTCCTAGTTCTCCAAATGGTATTGCTTTATGGAAGCATATCAGAAGCCTCTGGCTAGAGTTACAGTGGATTCTTGGAGTATCGCCTCTTTTTTGTATATTATAGGGATGAACTACAAGGACTATGATTCGGAATTGTTTGTACCTTTTTTCAAGGAAGAGTTGAAATAGGATGAACTTGAATTTGAGACCTATTCGAAGTTCTAGAACACTGAATTCTTATCTTATGCCTGCATTTTGAAAAAAATACCAATTGCAGTGGAGGGTTTCTTCAAACAACAAGGACTGCATCAACTATTGAATCAAATATATTGAGCATATTTCCCAAGGAAGCAAGTGGGCTGTCTGATTCTTCCCAGCTGGAATTGGACTAGATTGGCCTCTCTTTGTGATTCCCAGATATTTGATTAATTGCAAGCGCAACTTGAATATGACCCTCTGTTGGATTTTTGTAGATGATACTCTCTCTCTCTCTCTCTCACCCTCCCTCCCCTCCACATCCTCTTCTTTATTGCTATTTTCACATAGCGACAGTTGTAACCTTAATCTTGGTCTTTTTTGGCTTCTTCCATGTCAGTACATTAAACTACGATGAGATATAGTAATTGACTATCACTTTGGCATATTGCTTTTCTTTCACTCTTTTTATGGATTAAAATGTTTTGAATTTCAATTAACACTCCTTAGCTAGGATCTATATTTTGAGAAGAGCTGTGATTGCCCTTTGGTTGCTTTGCCCCCCTCGGGTCATACTTCCATGTGGTCAAAAGTGTGGATGACCCTTGTCTTTTCCGCACAGGACCCTTTGTATCTTGGTATAAAGAGCTTTATAGCTTCATAACTTGCTTTTCCTCACACATTCTTTATAAGCTAGCAGTGTTTTCCTTTGTTTTCCAATACAAGTACATGGCAATTTCCGGTTTCCTTAAAAAAGAGGGGATGTCTACAACGCGTAATTTGTCTTTAAAATAGTGTATTTAGGCTGTTTGGCATGTAAAATCTAGTCGAAAGATTCATAAGCAAGATATTACATGCAGAATTTAGCTTTCTTCTATAACTTTTTCGTAACCATGCATTTTACCCTTCAAACTAAAAGTGTGTTTGAGCTTATGCAGGTTTTATATATCTTCCTTTTGCCTTTTGGTTTCTGCAGGCAATGAATTGCTCAATTTGATGTTAAATGCAAGCTCAGTTACTCGTTATCATGCATTGTCTGGATTTTTCGCTGTCTACCAGACGTTAAATTTGAGTCCAAGAGCAAACTTGACGAGAATGTGGGAGGCGGGTCAACAGTTATGTTCCCAATCATGGGAAGATCACCAAGGTATTGGAGGAGCATATTGTTTCCGGGTTCTGTACATGATATCACTGATTCAAGATGCTCTGTGTCTGGGTAAGCACGAGATCGTATTTGGTCCTGGAGATGTTTCTTGGACATTAGGAGCTGCTCTAATTGAAGGGCAATACCTATGGTCTGATACTACAAAATACCAATATGGCATTTTCTACCTAAAACATAGCAAGATGCTCTCTTCTTCAGTTGCTCTATTTCTTCTACTTTTATGCCTTCTATTGATTGTTTATAGGAGTCAAATTAAGCTGCCTATGCCAGGAAGGAAGCCAACTCCTTCAAGGGCATCCTTGCCCTCTTACATATATTCCAAACGCCAGCCTAACTAATCGCGCATGACTATGTCACATCCTCGCTCCCAAGGGTTAGCTCAATTGGCAAAGGTTGAGGGATACATGTCTTAGCTCACAGGTTTGAGCCCTGCGCCAAGCGAAATAACTCTGGTTTTTAAGTGAAGAAGAGTAGAGCAGCGGAGCGGACCCATCATCTCTGAGTTTAAAAGGCTGCGGTTGGCCCAAAGGGTCGGCTCCAAACAGATTTCTCGCTCATAAAAAAATGTGTCACATCTCCATATTCAAGGTATAAAATATGCATCTATATACTGTTCCACATTTTTCTGTAAAATATTAATTGCTTCATTCGTCTTTCTTCATGTGATTAAGTTGAATGATCTTGTGCAGTCCGTTCCTTAAATAAATATTAACTCGGCAGCATGTCGCTTACAGTCGATTGGAATCTTAGTTCTTGCATAATTTTCACTAATTCTATAAAGTACCTCAAGTTGACAAAAAATAGATAAAGCAAAATCACATCCAACCTTATGTGCTCATGAAGACCATGTCACAATTCAGTAAAATTGCTTTGTCACTTACCTTCCAAATGAGTTATTGAATCATAACTTTATTCAATTTTTAGCAACAAAAAGACTGATAATCCTCGCAAATATTTAATTTTCAGCATTCTAACGTGCTAGTCAGTCATTTCCTTTTTCTTTTTGTTGGACATTTCTCCCTTGAATTGACCGTACAGCTTCAACTGCATTTGCCTGTAAGGCCATACATTGCAGTAATCTTAAATATTACTGGTGCAACTCACTCTTTTTCCACTCGTGCCTCCCCCCCAAAAAAAGGTAAAAAAGAAAAAAAAAATTCATTCCTACGACTGACTGTGGAACTGGGAATTGAAGTCAGGGTCGAAGTTTACTTTCTTTCACACAAGGATACAGTAAATATATCACTTTTTCTCTATAAATAGAGAAGTTCTATTCTACTGTAATTCATCCTAAAAACAATAGGAATTGTCTCTCTCGACTTTTCTTTGCAATACTCAAGATCAAAGTGTAGTTGAGGTCTTGTTCTTTCAAAATTAAGAAGTATGAATATGAAATTGATACAGGCCGGGGATAATTTTGTCAAGACAACAATGGTCAATTGATACAAACCTCAAAATCATTAAACTCTGAACAAGTTCAGTAGGCACGCAAGGAGAATATTTCTTGATGTCTTCAGAGTGATGCTGGGAATGGTCCACTTGCATTTTCTTGCTTGTTGCCTTATTACCCAGCTCAAGCAGTGTGGTGTTTTTTAAGGTATGTGAAAGATTTTGATGCAGAAAATCCTGTTGCTATTTTGTAGTGTCGCTACGAATTGGATTATTGATTTTACTTTACAATAATTTTATAAACTAAATTTCTTGTATTAAAAGATATGCTTGTACTCTAATAGATTTTGAAAGAAATTATCACCACCTGAAGTGATAAAATTTTGATGTCTTGTCATGAGCAAACTCATATATGATTGTGAACACCAATAATAAAAATCCGTCCCATTGAATTTGCTCAATTCCTTTAAAGAAATGTGGTAGCAGTATGTGATAAGTCTGAAATAAAACATAATATAATTACCGTTGAGGTATAAATGGATGTTGACATGGAAATTGACAAAATTATAATCGTCATTATTGTGGTAATGAGAACGTCACGATCCAAGTTCTCCCTCCGTGAACTGTCGTGACGGCACCTAGTCTTTACAGCTAGGCAGGCCTAACAATTTGCGGAAAAAAGAAACAAAGATACGAAACTAGAAATTTACGGGTAATATAATAGAAAAGTTTAAGATGCCGCTTGACATATACAATAACAGCACTCTCGATCAATACTAACACTCCCAAAATCCGGAATCTCATGAATCACAAACTAGAGGAAATACATAATGTCTAACTCCGGAAGTCTAAACAAAGTAATTACAAAAGGTCTATAACTAAACGAGAGAATAGAGAGGGACTCCTCGGTCTGCATACGCGGCAGATATACCTCGAAATCTCTGAGAATCGCCTCGCCTCACTAATAGTATGATTGAGTTGAAGAACCTGGATCTGCACAAGAAAAACATGTGCAGGAAAGGGTATGAGTACACCACAACGGTACCCAATACGTGCCAAGCCTAACCTCGGTCGAGTAGTGACGAGGAAGGTCACGACCCTACTAGTTATATACATAAAACAAAGTAAAACAGTACGAAAGGTGACAGTATAATTAAAACACTAACAGTTAATAGAGAACAAAATCATAGAAAGAAAGTAACTCAGTATACAGAGATAGCAACAAGGGATCTCTCAGGATATCGTCCCATACTCCCAAACGTAAATGTACAGAGGATCTCCCGGGATATCGTCCCGCAGTCCGAATCATAAATATGCAGGGAAAGCTTCCGGAATACCAATCCGTAGTCCCAAGTAAATATCCAGTACATGGGAATCTCCCGGGTGTCGTCCCGTAGTCCCAAACGTAAAAGTGCAGGGAGATCTCCCGAAATACCGATCTGTAGTCCAAAATTAAACATGCAGGGGGATCTCCCGGGATATCGTCCCGTAGTCCCAAAGTAAACACACAACAATCTCAGAAAGAATTTACAGTTCTATTCGAGAATTAAATAGGAAATTCTACCCTAACACGTTGCACAGAGTACAAGTAAGTAATTTAAGTAGGTGAGATAATTAAATCACATAAGCATGCTTTTCCTAAACTAAACAAGAGGCTTCAAGTACAATTATTGCTCAATTACAAGAAAAACACATATATTTATTAAATGAAAATGGGGTGACGTGTACACACTCGTCACCTCACGTACACGACACTCATATAACATCAATACCAAAATCTTAAGGGGAGTTCCCCCACACAAGGTTAGGCAAACCACTTACCTCGAACCAGCTCAAACTCAATCTGAAATCACGCTCTTGCCACGAGTATCCAACTCCGAGTGGCCCAAATCTAATCAAATCAATTTCATAATGTAATATAACTATAAACAACGAATTTAGCTAAGGGAGTCGAAGCTAAGGTAAGAAAATAGAAAAACGCCCAAAAATCCTCCCCGGACCCATGCCTTGGAATCGGGTAAAAATTATAAATTATGAACACCCACTCACTCACGAGTCTAACCATACCAAAATCACTCGAATCCAATACCAAAACCTCGATCAAAATCCCAAAATTAGTCCTAAGAACGTTTCTCAACTTTTTCTCAAATTTTTCATTCAAATTCCGAAATTAAACGATAAAACTAACAATAGATTAATGTATTAAAACCAAATTAGAGTTCAGATTCATTACCCGATCTTCCTCCTTCAAAATCCCTCCGGAAATCGCCCTCTATCGAGCTTCAAATTGATTTTCCAACTTATGAACTCAAACCCTCGATTTTTCTCTTTTTCTGCTCAGCGATTTCCGCTTCTGCAATCATGGGACCGCACCTGCAGTCCCGCTTCTGCGGCAAATAACCCGCACCTGCGATATTTTATTAAATGCCCAAAACCCCGCACCTGCGCCCACTTACTCGCAGATGCGGTCCGCTTCTGCAGTCCTTGGGCTGCATTTGCGACCAACTCTACCCAAGCCTTAGGCCGCGCCTGCAGTTCCCAAATCGATTCCGCGGTGCCGCACCTGTGGTCCCACACACGTAGGTGCGGTTATGACAGGTTCAACAACCTCAGCTTTTGCCTTAGTCCAAATTCCAATCCGTTAAGCATCCAAAACTCACCCGAGGCCCCCGGGACCTCAACTAAACATGCCAACCAATCCTAAAACATCATACGAACTTAGTCCAATCTTCAAATCACATCAAACAACTCTAAAACCACGAATCACCCTCTAATCCAAGCCTAAAGAACTTGAAATTTCAAGAATACTACAACCGATGCCAAAACCAACCAAACCAAGTTCGATTGACCCCAAATTTTGCACACATGTCACATTCAATACTGCGGAGATATTCCAACTTTCAGAATCGGATTCCGACCCCGATATCAAAATTTCACTATCGATCCGGAAACTTCAAAAATTCAACTTTCGGCATTTCAAGCCTAAATAAGCTACAAACCTCCAAAACATAATCCGAACACGCCCCTAAGCCCGAAATCATCAAACGGAGCTAACGGAATCGACAGAATTCCATTTCGAGGCTGTCTTCACACTGCTCCGACTACGGTCCGAATTCTAAAGCTTAAGCTCCCATTTAGGGACTAAGTGTCCTAAAACGCTCCGAAACTCAAAAAAAATCCTCCCAGCAACTCACAATAGTAGAAACAAACACAGGGAAAGCAGTTAATAGGGGATCGAGGTGTAAATTCTTAAAATGATCGGCCGGGTCGTTACTCCTCCCCCTCTTAACATATTCGTTCGTCCTCGAACGAGCATAGAGACATACTTGAAGTAGTGAAAAGATGAGGGTAACGACTGCGCATATCCTGCTCGGTCTCCCGGGTCGCCTCCTCAACCGGATGACCCCGCCATTAAACTTTCACTGATGCAATGTTCTTTAACCTTAGCTTTCGAACCTTCCTGTCCAATATCGCCACTGGCTCCTCAACATAAGATAGATCTTTGTCCAACTGGACTGAATTGAAATCCAACACATGCGACGGGTCACCGTGATACTTCCGGAGCATCAAAACATGAAATACCGGATGAACTCCTACCAAGCTGGGAGGTAAGGCAAGCTCATAGGCAACCTCCCCAACGCGCCTCAATACCTTAAAAGGACCATTAAACCTCGGACTCAATTTCCCCCTTCTTCCTAAATCTCATAATTCCCTTCATAGGCGAAACCCGAAGCAAGACCTACTCTCCAACCATATAGGAAACATCACGAACCTTCCGGTCCGCATAACTCTTCTGTCTGGACTGGGCTGTGTGAAGTCTATCCTGAATCACCTTAACCTTCTCCAAGGCGTCCTGAACCAAGTCTGTGCCCAATAATCTAGCCTCACCCGGCTCAAACCAACCCATTGGGGATCTACACCGCCTACCATACAAGTCCTTATACGGTGCCATTTGAATGCTGGACTAATAACTATTTTTGTAGGCAAACTCTGCCAATGGCAAGAACTGATCCCAAGAACCTCCAAACTGCATCAGACACGCACGGAGCATATCCTCAAGAATCTGAATATTGTGCTCGGACTGTCCGTCCGTCTGGGGGTGAAATGTTGTGCTCAACTCCACCCGAGTACCCAACTCATGCTGTACGGCCCTCCGAAACCGTGATATGAACTGTGTACCTCTATCTGAAATGATGGAAACTGGAATACCATGCAGACGAACAATCTCCCAGATATAAATCTTTGCCAACCGCTCCGAAGAATAGGTAGTACACACATGAATGAAATGCGCAGACTTGGTCAGCCGATCCACAATCGCCCAAATGGCGTCGAACTTCCTCAAAGTTCGTGGGAGTCCAACTACGAAGTCCATGGTGATCCGATCCCACTTTCACTTCGACATCTCTATCTGCCGAAGCAGACCACCCGGCCTCTGGTGCTCATACTTTACCTACTGACAATTGAGGCACTGAACTACAAACCCAACTATATCTTTCTTCATACGCCTTCACGAATAGTGCTGTTCAAATCCTGGTACATCTTCAGGGCACCCGGATGAATGGAATACCAACATTGGGCACACATACTCAACCTTGCATCTTCAATACCCCGTCATCACCAATAGTCACATCAATCACCATGCAGAACCTTGTCCTTGAGGATGAGCAAATGAGGGTCATCATATTGATGCTCTCTGATATGATCAAACAAGGAAGACCGAGAAATCACGCAAGCTAGAACCCGACTGGGCTCTGAAAGATTCAATCTCACAAACTGGCTGGCTAAGGCCTGAACATCCATCGCCATGGGCCTCTCCGCTGCTGGTAAATAAGCCAAACTCCCCAAACTCTCCCCCGATGACTCAAAGCATCAGCCACCACATTGGCCTTGCCTGAGTGATACAAGATAGTGATATCATAGTCCTTCAGCAGCTCTAACCACCTCCTCTGGTGCAAATTAAGGTCCTTCTGCTTGAACAGATGCTGCAAACTCCGGTGATCTGTATAGATCTCACAAGGAACACCATACAAATAATGACGCCAGATCTTCAAGGCATGAACAATAGTAACTAACTTGAGATCATGGACAAGATAATTCTTCTCATGTACCTTCAACTGTCTGGATACGTAGGCATTCACCCTACTGTCCTGCATCAATACCACTCCAAGGCTAATCCTCGAGGCATTACAATAGATAATATAAGACCCTGAACCTGAAGGCAATATCAAAACTGAGGTTGTAGTCAAAACTATCTTGAGCTTCTGGAAGCTCTTCTCACACTCTTCCGTCTACTGGAACGGAGCACCCTTCTAGGTCAGCCTGGTCATAGGTGCTGTAATAGATGAAAATCCCTCAACAAATCGACGGTAATAACCTGCCAAGCCAAAAAAACTACGGATCTCTGTTGCTGAGGAGGGTCTGGGCCAACTCTGCACTGCTTTCACTTTCTTCGGATCCACCTTTATCCCCTCACTCGATACCACGTGACCCAAGAATGCCACAAAATCCAACCAAAACTCACATTTTGAGAACTTTGCATATAATTTCTTTTCTCTCAAAGTCTGTAGCACTATCCTCAGGTGTTGCTCATGATCTTCCCGACTCCGGGAGTATACCAGAATGTCATCAATAAAGACAATGACGAATGAGTCAAGATATGGCCGGAACATACTGTGCATCAAATGTATGAAGGCTATTGGGGCATTGGTCAGCCCAAATGACATAACAAGGAACTTGTAATGACCATACCGAGTCCTGAAATCAGTCTTCGGGATATCTAGCTCCCGAATATTTAACTGACGGTAACCTGAACGCATGTCAATCTAGAAAACACTCGTGCACCCTGTAACTGGTCAAACAGATCATCAATACGAGGCAAAGGATACCAGTTCTTCACCGTAACTTTGTTCAACTGGCAATAATCAATGCACATACACATAGAACCATCTTTTTTCTTCACAAATGAGATAGGAGCACCCCAAGGTGATACACTGGGCCGAATAAAACCCTTATCAAGCAATTCCTATAACTGATCCTTCAAATCCTTCAAATCAAGAGGGGCCATACGATACGGAGGAACATAAATGGGCTGAGTGCCCGACAACAAGTCAATGCCGAAATCAATCTCTATCGGGTGGCATACCCAGAAGATTAGCTGGAAACACATCAGGGAAATACCGTGCTACTGGGACTGAATCAACTGTAGGGGTATCAATACTGACATCTCTCACATAGGCTAGATACGCGTCACACCCCTTCTCAACCATTCGCTGAGCCTTAAGGAAAGAAATAACTCTACTGGGAGTGTGATCTAAAGTACCCCTCCACTCTACTCGCGGTGCACCTGGCATAGCCAGCGTCACGGTTTTGGAGTGACAATCAAGAATAGCATAATGGGGCAACAACCAGTCCATGCCCATGATAACATCGAAATCTACCATGCTGAGCAATAATAAATCGACTCTGGTCTTAAAACCACTAAGAGCAACCAAACACGACTGGTAAATGCAGTCCACGACAAGAGAATCTCCCACAGGAGTAGAAACATAAATAGGGAAACTCAAAGAATCCCGAGATACACCCAAATACGGGGCAAAATAAAAAGACACATAAGAATAAGTGGAGCTTGGATCGAATAAAACCGATGCATCTCTATGACAAACTAGGACAATACCTGTGATGGCAGAATCAGAGATGACAGCCTCAGTACGAGCAGGAAGGGCATAATATCTGGCCTGGCCTCCCCCTCTAGGGCGGCCTCTACCTCCCCGAACTCAACCTCTAGCTGGCTGAGCAGGTGGGGTAGCCATTGATGCCGTAACCATAGCCTGAGAACTCTGCGGGGCACGCTGTGGCTGAGAAGTCTGAGGAGGTGCACCCCTCCTAAGTTTGGGGCAATCCCTCACCATATGGCGTGTGTCACCATACTCAAAACAAGCTCTGGGAGGATGTGGCGGCTGTGGCTGGCTCGGGCTAGGTCTGCTGGACTGACCATTGAAAGGACCCCATGCAGGAGGCGCACTAGATACTGGAGGTGCATAATAAGGTTCCTAAGGTCTAGGAGGAGCTAGAATACCACTGGTTGCTGGAAGAGCTGAATGAACGGGGTGACTCATATAACCCCTACCATGGCTAGCTGGAGCACGGGCACCAGAATAATGGCCCAATTCTCGAGACCTCTTGGCCTCTATCTCATCTCTATCCCGAGCATGCATACCCTTAACTCCTAGCAATGCTCACCACCTGCTGATAGAAATATCCATCTTCAACTCCCGAGCAATGCTAGACCTAATGCTGGGAATGAGCTCCTCAATAAACCGACGAACTCTCTCACGAACTGTAGAAACCAAGGCTGGTGCATGCCTAGCCAAGTCAGTTAAACGGACATCATACTCCGAAACAGTCATAGTACCCTGGCGCAAATGCTCAAACTCCACGCGCCATGCGTCCCTGAGGCTCTGAGGAACATACTCCCTCAAAAACATATCTGAAAACTGGGTCCAAGTAAGGGATGCTGCCTCAGCTGGACTGTCCAACTCAAAAGTGCGCTACCACTGATAGGCTGCTCCTCGAAGCTGGAATGCAGTGAAAGAAACCTCACTCGATCCTGATATACCCATAGTGTGGAGCATACTGTAACACTCCTCCAGAAATCCTAGAGCATCATCTGATGCTAGACCACTGAATATAGGAGGCTTGTACTTCTTGAACCTCTCAAGCCTCCACTGCTCATCCTCGGAAGCCGCTGCCCTATCCTCGGGGCTGATTTGGGGATGCAGGCTATACAGGAATAATCTCTGGGACTGATCAACATGCACTCGCTGCTCAGGAGTGCGGGCGGCGGGAGTCTGTGCTCCTCCCCTGGACTGGGATGTGGCTGTAGTAAGGGGAATAAACCCTGCCTGAGCTAGAGTGATGTACATGCTCACGAACTGTGCAAGGGTTTCCTAAAGAGCTGGAATTGTAGTAGCAGTAGGCGTATCAGGTGCCTGGGCTTCGGTTGGAGCTACTGGTGGCTCCTCGGTAGCAGCTTGAGCGGGTGCTCTGTTTGCACCACGTGCGCGTCCTCGGCCTCTACCCCGGCCCCAACCTCTGACAGCTCTAGTAGGGGGCGCATGTGCCTTGTCATCTACGGTAGCACGTGTCCTCATTATTTGTGAGAGAATAGAAGACAAAAGTTTAAGAGTTTCGATAGCAAAAATCTCGCACGACAAAGAAATCAAATGAAGTGGAATTTTCCTAACAGTTACATAGCCTCTCGTAGATAAGTACACACGTCTTCATACCGATCCGCAAGACTCTAATAAACTGGCTTGTGATTCATGAATCCTATGAACCTAGAGCTCTTATACCAACTTGTCATGACCCAAGTTCTCCCTCCGTGAACTGTCGTGACGGCACCTAGTCTCTAAAACTAGGTAAGCCTAACAATTTGCGGAAAAAGGAAACAAAGATACGAAACTAGAAATTTACGGGTAATATAATAGAAAAGTTTAAGATGTTGCTTGGCATATACAATAACATCACTCTCGATCAATACTAACACTCAAAACCCGGAATCTCATGAATCAAAAACTAGAGGAAATACATAATGTCTAACTCCGGAAGTCTAAACAAAGTAATTACAGAAGGTCTATAGCATAGAGAGAGAATAGAGAGGGACTTCTCGGTTTGCGGACGCGGCAGATATACATCGAAGTCTCTGAGAATCGCCTCGCCTCATTGATAGTATGACTGAGTCGAAGAACCTGAATCTGCGCATGAAAAACATGTGCAGGAAAGGGCATGAGTACACCACAGCGGTACTCAGTAAGTGTCAAGCCTAACCTCGGTCGAGTAGTGACGAGAAAGGTCAGAGCCTTACTGGTTATATGCATAAAACAAGGTAAAACAGTACGAAATGTGACATTATAATTACAGCACTAACAGTTAAAAGAGAACAAAATCATAGAAAGAATGTAACTCAGTACACAGAGATAGCAACAGGGGATCTCCCAGGATATCGTCCCGTAGTCCCAAACGTAAATGTACAGAGATCTCCCGAGATATCGTCACATAGTCCAAATCATAAATATGCAGGGGAAGCTCCCGGAATACCAATCCGTAGTAACAAAGTAAATATCCAGTACCGGGGAATCTCCCGGGTGTCGTCCCGTAGTCCCAAATGTAAAAATGCAGGGGGATCTCCCGGAATACCGATCCGTAGTCCCAAATTAAACACGCATGGGGATCTCCCGGGATATCGTCTCGTAGTCCCAAAGTAAACACACAACAATCTCAGAAAGAACTTATAGTTTTATTCTAGAATTAAACAGGAAATTCTACCCTAACACGCTGCGCAGAGTACAAGTAAGCATTTAAGTAGGTGAGACAATTAAATCATATAAGCATACTTTTCCTAAACTAAACAAGAGGCTTCAAGTACAATTATTGCTCAATTACAAGAAAAACACATATATTTATTAAATTAAAATGGAGTTTTTCAACAATTAGCATGTGTACGCACTCATCACCTCACGTACACGACACTCATATAATATCAGTACCAAAATTCTAAGGGGAGTTCCCCCACACAAGGTTAGGCAAACCACTTACCTCGAACCAGCTCAAACTCAATCTGAAATCACGCTCTTGCCACGAGTATTCAACTTCAAGTGGCCTAAATCTAATCAAATCGATCTCATAATGTAAATATAACTACAACCAACGAATTTAGCTAAGAGAATCTAAGCTAGGATAAGAAAATAGAAAAAACGCCAAAAAATCCTCCCCGTGCCCACGCTTCGGAATCGGGTAAAAATCACAAATTATGAACACCCACTCACTCGCAAGTCTAACCATACCAAAATCACTCGAATCCGATACCAAAGCCTCAATCAAAATTCCAAAATTAGGCCTAAGAACTTTTCTCAATTTTTCCTAATTTTTCATCCAAATCCGAAATTAAACGATAAAACTAACAATAGATTAATGTATTAGAACCAAATTAGAGTTAGGATTCATTACCCGATCTTCCTCCTTCAAAATCCCTCCAGAAATCGCCCTCTACCGAGCTCCAAATCGATTTTCCAACTTATAAACTCAAACCCTCGATTTTTCTCTTTTTCTGCCCAGCGATTTCCGCTTCTGCGATCATGGGACCGCGCTTGCTATCCCGTTTCTGCGGCAAATAACCCGCACCTATGATATTTCATTAAACGTCCAAAACCCGCACCTGCGCCCACTTACTCGCAGATGCGGTCCGCTTTTGCGGTCCTTGGGCCGCATCTACGACCAACTCTACTCAAGCCTTAGACCGCACCTGCGGTTCCCAAACCATTTCTGCGGTGCGCACCTGCGGTCCCACACATGCATGTGCGGTTATGACAGGTTTAGCAGCCTCAACTTTTGCCTTAGCCCAAATTCCAATCCGTTAAGCATCTGAAACTCACCCAAGGCCCCCGGGACCTCAACTAAACATGCCAACCAATCCTGAAATATCATACGAACTTAGTCCAACCCTCAAATCACATCAAATAACACTAAAACCACGAATCACCCTCCAATCCAAGCCTAAAGAACTTGAAATTTCAAGCATCCTACAACCGATGCCGAAACCAACCAAACCAAGTTCGATTGATCCCAAATTTTGCATACAAGTCACAGTCAACACTGTAGAGCTATTCCAAATTTCAGAATCGGATTCCGACCCCAATATAAAAATTTCACTTTCGATTCGGAAACTTTAAAAATTTAACTTTCGGCATTTCAAGCATAAATAAGCTACGAACCTCCAAAACACAATCTGAATACGCCCCTAAGCCCAAAATCACCCAACGGAGCTAAGAAATCGACGAAATTCCATTCCGCGGCCATCTTCACACTGCTCCAACTACGGTCTAAGTTCTAAAGCGTAATCTCTCATTTATGGACTAAGTGTCCCAAAACGCTCCGAAACACAAAAAAATCCTCCCAGCAACTCACAATAGCAGAAACAAATACGGGAAAGCAGTCAATTATAAAGAACTTATAGATTATTATATTTCATTCTTGAAGTGAATACGGAAACAATGGGATAATCATTATGAATACATATTCATTCTTAGAAGTCAAGGAAATTATTTATGAATATAATCGCGCTAATGGTAATGAATATGTCACACTCACCTCTAGAAAGAGGTTTGAGATGAAATAAGAAAATAATTTTATTTATGGCATGAATGGTCATTGATCATGTACCTATTGTGATTATGCCAAAATATTATGGTAATGTGATTATTACAGGGCTAAAGTAATGGAAGCAACATATCTTGCCTATAATGATTTTGACCATGACCATAATGGTATAACTTTCTCCTTCAACGAGATGTTCACCATATGGATGCTGATGAATATGTGGTAGTACACAATTAACCGAGAGCTCTGGAGGAGCCAATTATACTATTTTTGGAGAAATAAAATTATATCAATAAGTTATTGTGTCGTAGTGAATCTCAAAGAAACTTATTGAGTTTCTAAAGTATTTTCGAAAGCGGCTGGTTATATTGAGACTATAAATAAAAGAAATATTTAATACCTTCTATTACTATATCATTTAGCGGGATAATATGTATGTAAAAAACTATCGCTTTATTCTCCAGTTTGTACTACATAAATAATAAAATTCTACAATAAAGTATAAGTTTATTGATATAAAAACCCCAATCATATTCATAATAAACTTTGAGTTTATTGATAATTGCACATGCCATGGCATAAACCTAAAGTTTATCAATATTGATAATTTATCCAGTTGACATAATTAGTTTAGCCGTGTTAATTTAAGTATGATATGCAAAAATAAAAGAGAATTCACATGGGTAAATATTAAAGAATTAGAAAGTTCGTTACGAGTTCTCTTATGTTGCTTGTTCTCATTAATTAATAGACCACTAAAACTGGGATTGAACCCATGACTGCTGAAAATATCAAAGGTGAATATGAGCTCATTAACCTGTCATGTATATCACATAAGATGCATTTATAAAATGATTACATGTGCGTTTATTCTTAACCTGCAACCTAGTGTTTGCGAGGTAACTTACTCAATAATTTAATTTAGAGCATAATTTTATGATTTTCTATTCAAGACATTTCATCTTGATAGTTGGTTTACATCACAGTTGGTTTAGCAACATGATTTATTGAGTACCTCCACTTAATAGTTAAACTATTGCTTATGAGAACAAAATTATCTATATCAGTTTGATACACGTTATATACGAAAATATATTACATTCTCCCCTCACAAGTGGTTCAGAGTCGGGAACCAAATAATTCCATCTTATTATTATTGATGTGCGTTTTATATTGATTAACATCATAATGCACAAAGATGAGTTTCCAAAGTTGAGGAAGCAAGTTAGTTTTTCTAACATGAGGGGGGGGGGCAAGATAAACAATTGAGAAAAAGTTACATAGAATGAATTGTCATTTGTACATCTAGATCTTTGAATAAGATAATATGAACTTGAAGTTCATAAAAATATAATTCATCTGCAATATATTGCAAAGCATGCTAGACGCATTTGATGCCCTAAAGAAAGTAACTATATTCTCACTGCAAATACTCCTATTAGAATAAGTCCTAGAAGGACAACGTCTATGGTACACTTAACGCGTATAGACAAATCGATTTTAAATAAAATTCTTGATAAATAAGATGAGCAAATGATCATAATAATGAGGTAAGTGATCTAGAAGATCACATGACATAACACATCATAAAATCTCAGAGAAGTTCAGGTACCTGAAAATATGAATGAAAAGATCTCTATGTTATGTGTTTATGAAAAATGGAGGTTGGAGCTGATATAAAATGTTCGTCGACTACATCTATGATACACTAAATATATATGAGGATATGAAGTATGGAAAAATAATTTAAATAGAATTGGTTTTATATAAAATACATGTAGTTTTGGATCTGCAGTTCAAATGCTTGAAAGTATAAAGTTAACAGAGTGTGTAATTATCTATCTTATATGTCTAGCATGACATGAAAACTTGATATGCATCTAAATTCTATTTTAACTTATATGACAAATCTAAAGTTTATTTATATGACTTATTTGACTATACTTATATGACAATCCATGAACCATTTAAAATGCTTAAACCATATATAATTCTTGGTCCTGAAGTGCTATAACTATAAGCATGATAATATGATAGCAAGAGTTTTACCCCTATGTGAAGATATTGAAATGACGTTTCCAACAAGATCATATGAAGACAATACATCTATCAAGAATGATAAATCTCTACTAATGATATTTTGAAGATGATGCATGAGAAAAATTAATACACATTGTACTCTTTTTTCTTTATATAGTTTTAAAGTGTATTTTTAAATATGTGTATTCTTTTGTCTTCACTAAAATTTTTTCTCATTAAATTTTATTTTAGTTAAAATTTTAACTAAACATATTACTATCTATTAAATAGATATGTAAGGAGTATTATAAATAAAATGTTACTTTATAGCTAAATATTCTATTCTATTGTAATAGGTGTAAGCACGTGATTTTTGCCCTATATGAGAATTACTCCCAAAAAATTCAGAAAAATAAAATAATTTTTCTTGGTGTGCAATTTTTGTGATATTTTGTGTAACTATTTGTATGTTTGTCTATGCATGTTTATTTGTTAAATTAATAAAAAATACAAAAATAGGCATCTTTTGCATTTTTAGCATTTAATGTCCAAATGAACAATTTTATGCTTAATTATTACTTAATTGTGCGTTAATTGTTATTGGAAGTTAATTTGCGCTTTTATAACTTAATTTAGTTCTTAATAATAATTTAAGTACTTTTATAATTTAGTTTTAGAAAAATAAAAGAAGAAAAGAGAACAAAAATACAAAGAAAAATCGGATTGGGCCACTTCTTCAATTTCAAACCACAGGCCCAAATAATTGCCCAACTTTCCCCATGACCCGGTCCGTTTCAAACCGGGTCGATCCGGTCCACTCCATTAACCCAACACCCCTTCTTCATTTTTGTCCAACACAAAAACAAAACCAAAAAAATAAAAAATAAAAAGTGAATTATCACTATTAATAGTTTTATTTTTTGTTTTTTATATATATAAAAAAAATCCGAAAATATTTTATTTTATTTATTATTTTTATTTTAAAAAATATATATATATAGTAATTTCGGAAATGATTTTAAAAAAATAAAAAAAATAAAAAAATAAAAAAGAGTAAAAGAATGTAGAAAATTTATAAAAAGTAAAAAGTTTTAAAAAATTTAAAAGTAAAATAAGGTTGGAATTAAAAAATAAATATAAAGGTATCTGAAAATTTAAAAAAATTTAAAGTAATTGAAAGTAGCATTTTTAAAAGAAAAAGAAAAGATAGTGGTTTGTTTTTTAAAGAAAAGTTAAATAAAGTGAGATTCTCTTTTAAAAAAATAAAAAGTGGGATTTTAAATAAGATAAAGTAATTAAAGTTGGAATTTTAAAAATAAAAGTAAATAAAGGTGGGATTTCTTTTTCTAAAAAAATAAAAACAATTTTTAAGTGGGATTTCTTTTAATTAAAATAATTATAAAATAATAAAAAAACAAATCTGAAAATTTCGAAAATTTTGCTATAAATAGAAGAGAAAATTAGGAAGAAGGGGTGGAAAAAAGAGGAAAAACTAGATAGAGAGAAGAAAAAAGAGGGGGCGGAGTGAGAAGTATACACCCGATATACATTCTGGATACACTGAATATACAGGGGCAGAATTCATTTTGGAGAGTTTTGAAGTTGAAAAAGAATAGTTACTGCTTCATTGCCTCGCTTAAGATCTGAAATAGTCAAAACCTTCCTGCCTTTTACTTCTTCTCTATACTTGGAGTCGTTTATAGTCTCCTGGGTTTTCTGCTATTCCTACTGTACTGGTTTGCGGTGTTGCTGAATCTGCTGTTGCTGTGTTATTACTGCTGCTGACTTCTCCTTCTTTTGTTCTTGTACTGCTGTTTCCAGGTATACATTTGTACAATCTCGGCTTGAAGCAAAAAATGAAATATTAATCATGCTTTGTTCCTGTTGAATTCCTCCTGTTTAGATTTGTGGTTGAATATAATTTTTCTTTCTTCGTATAAAGATGTAGTTGAATGATTAATGGATAATGAGGTTGCATATGTATACTTTCTTCATCTAATAATGTTAGTTTAAATTAATCGGAGAATAATTAATCTGTTTTGATATTATGGTCAATCTCATGTTCTAGTATTATTGAATAACAGAATATAAAATGAAAGCAGTTTTTCTTTGTACA
This sequence comes from Nicotiana tabacum, assembly GCF_000715075.1. NCBI lineage: Eukaryota > Viridiplantae > Streptophyta > Magnoliopsida > Solanales > Solanaceae > Nicotiana > Nicotiana tabacum. The sequence goes on along the minus strand of NC_134099.1, from coordinate 68,442,271 downwards.
AACTCGATCGCAATTTTCCATTCGCATTAGCCGTAAACTAATAACTAATAAGTTACGTTTTTCAGCATGTAAATAATTAAGAGATTTTCTTTTATTTTAGAGATGAATTTAATAGAAAATATAGTCATTGTAGGTTTATCCTTTAAAAATAAAAATGGGACGAGCCTAGCCAAATAAAACGTATAGATTGCGGGGCCCTCACAAAATGTATGGTTTAATTAGAATTCGGAAGAACCGTTTAGCGAATTTCACGGTCTTCCCCCAAATAATAACGCGATAGTCTCTTTAGGCGCGTGTTTAATATTTTACTTTCTTAAGCCTGGGTGTGCATTTCATGCGACCCGAATCCAAATCCCAAAACATCAAATAAAACGTGTTCCGGATTGTGGGTGCATTTCATGTGACGCAGTCCAAAGACGTGTTTTAAGCGATGTTCACATTTCTTTTAAAAACATTAATAATAAAGCGGTTAAAAGATAACATTTGCACATAAGTTCATATTTGTATAAAATCAGATAATCAAGCCGAATATAATAGTTGAGCGACCGTGCTAGAACCACGGAACTCGGGAATGCCTAACACCTTCTCCGGGTTAACAGAATTCCTTATCCGGATTTCTGGTACGCAGACTGTAATATGGAGTCATTCTTTTCCTCGATTCGGGATTAAAATTGGTGACTTGGGACACCCTAAATCTCCCAAGTGGCGACTCTGAAATAAATAAACCAATCCCGTCTCGATTGTCCTTTAATTGGAAAAAACTCCCTTGCACCATCGCGGGTGCGGAAAAAGGAGGTGTGACAGCTCTAGCGACTCTGCTGGGGAATACTTTGACCCAGAACCACTGGTTCTGGGTTAGAAATTCGAGCTTAGATAAATTGTTATGTTTGGCTTTATCTGATTTTTACATGTTTTGAGCCTAATGTGCTAAATGTTGCCTTTACCGCTTTGATATTATTTGAACTGTATATAAACTGTGCCGAAACCTACTCTTCTTACCTCCAGGGATGTGCTTACTGGTTAAGACTCCCTATTCTATTAGTGTCATACCCTAAATAAAAGAGGCTCGGAAAGTTTCTAAGCCGGCTGGCCTTTTGGTTCCCGGACAGGAGCTCCTTCCTCAACTCGAGTGGTCCGCTCGGGTACACTGTCTAGAACACCGACCCAGGTTTTGAACATAGAATAACGTGACTTCATGCCGAATCCCTAGTAGGAACGCTTATTTGCATCACGTTGCATTTGACTTAGGGGACTCAACACAGGGGTTGGGTCCGTCTAGGACTAGCAACCTGATATGAAAAGGCCATCCTGATGCATCCTATTTGTTTTTCGTGCATTTATTTGTCTCGTGCCCGCATGCTGACCGGTGTTTGAATATTATGAATATTGTGAAATTGAAAAAAGGAAATAGCGGTTAGGGAATTGATTGTTTATTTTTGAAAAAACCCAATACCCAAATACTGTCAAAACTCTGCCGAAATTTTGGAAAGAAAAAAAACGTCTTATTAGTTTGTTTTATTAAAAGCAAAGGAAAAATAGAAAAAAAAATCGTTGTTTTGTTTTGTTTTTCAAAAAAATATATAGTTTGTCTTGTCATAAAAATAAAAATTAAAAAGAGTCTTACTTTTTTAAAATGGGGTTTTTATGAAAATTCAAAAAATAATAATAATAATAATAATAATAATAATAAAGAGTCTTTCATTATTTGTCACAAATATATACATATAATAATAAAAAAAGAGTCTTTCATTATTTGTCACAAATATATACATGTATATATATATATATATCCAAAAGTTTTTATTTCCAAAATATATATATATGTCTTTATTTGTTGCAAAAATATTTGTTTTGCCAAAAAGTCTAGAAAGGTTTTTAGACCCCCAATTTTCAAAAACAAAAAAAAATCCAAAAATATTTTCCATTATTAACTTCTTTAGAAAGTCTTTTAACTATTTTTTTTAAAAAAAATGTATAATAAGATAGAAAAAAATCCGAAAATATTTTTCTTCTTTCAAAATTGAAAAGAAAATTCAAAATTCAAAAAAAAAATATTTTTTAGAAGCATTTCTTTTATTAAAGGTAAAATTCCGAAAAATATTTTCTTCTTCCTTTAGAATAAAAAAAAAACAAATGGAAATTAAAAAAAACATATATATATCTTAGAAGTCTTTCTTTTAAAAAGAAAATCAATCAAAAATATTTCCTTTCTCCTTTTAAAGTAGTTCTTTCACAAATTCAAAAAAGGAAGTTAGTTCATCTACTTATTCTTGATTGCCCGAACTACGCGGGTTTGATTCTCACCGGATGTGAGATACGTAGGCAACCCTCATCGGGTCCAACCCCACCTTTTGCTAAAAAAGCCAAAAATAAATAAATAACAAAAAATATATGTCAAATTTTAATTTTGGTGATGTTGTTTTGTCATAAATAGCCGAATGTTCCCGAATGGGACGCCGGAAGGCTGACTTTGCATAAACAACCACCTTTGGGTCATTTTTTAAGACTTGGTCCAGTTGACCCCCACAGCCTAAAAATCTTCGTCCCCGAGACGTTGAAAGGCCGTGTTTGCAATATTGACTTTTCTAATTTGAAAAACGATAAAAAGAGTTATAAATAAGTCAGGTGATGCTGTTTTGTCATAAATAGCCGAATGTTCCCGAAAGGGACGCCGGAAGGCTGACCTGGCATAAACAGCCACCTTTGGGTCATTTTGAGATATGGACCCACACAGCCTTAAAAATCTTCGTCCCCGAGGTGCTGAAGGGCCGTGTTTGCAACATCAGGTTTTTATTATAATTTGAAAAAAAAACAAAGAGTCGGCGGTCAGGTGAATACCGTTTGAATTTTGTCATAATAAGCCGAGCCAGCTTCGGCCGCGTCTTAAACCGTTCTTGCCGAAATAGCCTTAGAGTATCTTTCAGTTGTCGAAAGGTTGTTTTCGTAAAAGAATGGACAAGTTGGTAAAGTGTCAAAATAATCCTCCCCAGCCTCAAAATTCATGTGAAGTTTGACAGGGGCCACATTTGCAAAAATAACCGTTTGGTTGCATTTGACAAACTGGGAAAGGAAGCTGGCCGTTGTTTTTGTAAATCTTTTGATTAGAATATGCGGGTTGTTTGATTTTCAAGTTTGTAGGTCATCTTTAAACCTTCGAAACCCAATTTGTTTTATTATGAAAATTGATAAAGAAAAAATGTTTCATTGCTTTTACCTTTCATTTTGTCCGAACTACGCAAGGTCTGATTCATGCGGGGTCATGATACGTAGGCAATCTCCATAAGATTCGACCAAAACAAAAAAAAATGAAAAAAAAGACAGAAAAAAGAGAATGAAAAAAAAACGAAAAAAAAAATGAAAAAATGAAAAATGAAAAATAGAAAAAAAAGAAAAATGAAAAAATTTGAAGAAAAAAAGAAAAGAAAAAAAAGATGTTGTCAATAATGAGGACCGACTGAGTCCATTCTAACCTGTTTTGTTTTGAATCACAAAGTTAAGGTGGTTGGTTTGTGGTAAGCCGAACAATGACACCCAGAACATCGCGAAGAATCCTATTGGGAACTTGTTGACGGGTGATGATATTGAAGTTGGCAACGGTCTGGCAATACTGATTGCAAAGCAAAATGGCTAAGATGCCAGTTTCGCTAAGTGGGAGGACGCTCCGTTCCTTGGTTAACAAGAAAGAAGCAGTTGGTGGCTTATTTTGTTGTCATTTCTGTTTGTTCGGATTATTAGGATTGTAATTCGGATTTTGTTTTGTGTCAATATCTTTCCGCTTATCTTTCCGTTTTGTCATAGCGGTTTGTTTAAGTTTTGTCCAGGTTGTTTAGGATTTTATTTCGTTTGTTTTGTTATTCAAACCATTTCACCGGTAGTCTAGCACAAAATCCAGTCTTTTATTATTTCCATTCATCTTTTTGTTTAGTTTTTTTATCATTTTGTTCAGCGCCGATTCTAGTGACATGACATGCGCACACAGTTTGGGCCTAATCTTTAAAGTTAATCATAAAACCCCGAAAAGATGATCAGAACATTTAAAGGAAATAAGAACGGTTTGAGATTATTCGGAGCTCGAGTCATGTGGAACTGGGGAAAGTAAAACATAAAGAAAACCGTTAAAGGCAAGATTTGCCAAATTGACATAAGGGTCTTCATGATAATGAGAAGTAAGAGTGTCGCCCAATGGTGCTTTAGAAATGGCAAATGAAAAAGCAAACGCGTGAATATAATTGTCAAGTCCAGCATCATCGGAAGAGACTATAAATCTTTATTGTGTTGTTTGCACTTGGCATGTTTTGAAGACTGGAATGACGAAGGCAGTTTGTTCTGCTACCTAAACACTTTACCCTTCGTTACCCCTTTTGAGCCTTATTTATTTTCCTTCATACCCCTCGTTCGGAATTAGTAGCAATGAATAGAAAACGCAAGCGCGGTAGGTAAACAAAAGAAAAAAAAGGAGAAAGAAAAGAAAACAACACAACAAAAAAAAAGGGAGAAAAGAAAAAAAAAAGAAAAAAGAAAAATGATAACAAAAAAAACAAAAAAAAAACAAAAGAAAGTCAAATGAAAAAGAGGAATTGGGAACTACGTTTGACCTGATTCCTCAAAGAGGATACGTAGGCGCTTTACGGCTCGGTCATAGTTTTGAAAAAAAAAAATATAAAGAAAAATCAATTAAAATATCCCCAAGCAAGAAACTGGGGCAAAAGTTGTGTTTGTTGTAAATAAATCTAATTCCGAAGGTTGTAACTAATAACCCAAAATTAATGCATTTTTTGAGCCTTTAATACCTTTTTTTCTAGCCCTATCCAAAACCCACATTACGGTCCAAAGAAAGACCTTCTGATCAGTCTTCAAAAGATGCCAAGTCAGACAAATGAGAGTCTCCCCGGTGAGCATAACATTCTGTTCCACAGCAGAAAGGACTCTAATCCCCAGCAGAAAGAGTCATACCGGCGACACTCCAAATCCCCAGCTAGAAAGTGATACAAATGAGAGAGTCTTATCGGTGAAAACCTTCACAGGCACCATAAGGCGATGAAAGCTGAGAGAAAACCAAAAATGAGAGAGACTTGATAGTGAAAACCCTTCGGGCACTACAAGTCGAATAAGATTGAGAATCAGATGGGGAATCGCCAATTGAAGATCTTGAAAGATGATTGACGGTAGAGGATAGGCCACATGTGCATGTCATGACCATTAGAGCTGGTATCTCCATTTGATAGATTTTCATTTATAGTTTCTTTTGTTAAAGAGTCATCTTTTCTTTTGTCTTTATTCTGTTCCCTTTTATCTTTTTCCTTTCATAGAAAAATCCCCAATAGAGTCTGTTTGGTCAGAACAAGTGTGAACTGACTTCAAAATAGGCCATCAGCTTTCCAAAATGAGATCTGACTAGTACATCCAAGTGGTATAGTCAGCAAGGAACAAACGCGAGGCCAGTGTCAAAAGATATCCCCAACAGAAGGGAATTGACAGAAGGACTGACAAGTGTCAAGAGGGATACCATTGCCTTTATCAAAGGTTATAAACCTCAAGGCCAAAGCCCGTGGGCAAATCAAGGAGAGCAATGAGCATGATTTGGGAAATTCATACTAGACTAAAAGGTCGGGGAAATGCCAGTTTCCGAGCTATGCCACAAAAGAAGAGGGATATCCCCAGAAAGGAATTATCCCCAGCAAATAATATCATCCCCAACAAGTTGTGGAGCGCAAAGCAAGGAAGGAGAAAGGGAAAACCATCCCAGTAGGAGTATCACAACCAACCACCATGTTTTAAACTAACAAATTTTGTTTGATTTGAAACAGGTAAAGGAATGGGCATTGACGCCAGAAATGCATGCCACAAGGGATATTACCAAACTGGGGCAGAAAATTTTCCTTCCATTTAGAAAATTTTCTGTAAGTCAGGTACCCATGCGGGAAAAAATAAATATAACACCAGTCTCAAGGGAAGTGGTCTTAGAACCAGTGTTGCCCCAACATAATAAGTTTCAATGGAGGAAGTTGTTCCCCATCAAAGGAATCAAAATCCCCCAGCAGTGTTATCCACGACAGCGTTATCCCCAGCTGATAACATTTTACCCCCAACAGGTAAGTAAATAATTCCCCAACAGTGTTATCCCTAGCAGTTTCGAGGAGTCCAACACGAGTTTGGTGAAAATCGGTATCCTCAGCGGTTCCTTTCGGGGAAAGGCAAAACGAGTCTCAAGGGAGTTAGTCTTCAAAGAAAGAAGCTAATAATAATAAAAAAAAAATTAAATTTTTTTTTTGGGGAAGGTAGAAAGGGAAAATTCATCCCAAGCAAAATAATCCCCAGCAAGTATTCGAGATAAGATATTTTCAAGTCTTAAGGATATTTTGGGTTCATCCGCCCTCAAATAGGATCTTTTGGGTTCATCCGCCCTCGAATAGGATATTTTGGGTTCATCTGCCCTCGAATAGGATATTTTGGGTTCGTCCGCCCTCGAATAGGATCTTTTGGGTTCGTCCGCCCTCGAATAGGATATTTTGGGTTCGTCCGCCCTCGAATAGGATCTTTTGGGTTCGTCCGCCCTCGAATAGGATCTTTTGGGTTCGTCCGCCCTCGAATAGGATCTTTTGGGTTCGTTCGTCCGCCCTCGAATAGGATCTTTTGGGTTCGTCCGCCCTCGAATAGGATCTTTTGGGTTCGTCCGCCCTCGAATAGGATCTTTTGGGTTCGTCCGCCCTCGAATAGGATATTTTGGGTTCGTCCGCCCTCGAATAGGATATTTTGGGTTCGTCCGCCCTCGAATAGGATATTTTGGGTTCATCCGCCCTCGAATAGGATATTTTGGGTTCATCCGCCCTCGAATAGGATATTTTGGGTTCATCCGCCCTCGAATAGGATATTTTGGGTTCATCCGCCCTCGAATAGGATCTTTTGGGTTCGTCCTCCCTCGAATAGGATCTTTTGGGTTCGTCCGCCCTCGAATAGGATCTTTTGGGTTCGTCCGCCCTCGAATTGGGTTCGTCCTCCCTCGAATAGGATATTTTGGGTTCATCCGCCCTCGAATAGGATATTTTGGGTTCATCCGCCCTCGAATAGGATTTTATTTTCAAAGTTGTTGTTGAAACCAGGCGCCCACCTAAATAACGAGAGGAATACTTTTCTTGTCTGTCCATTGCATATTTTAGGTGCCCACCTGTATAACAAGGGGATACATTCCATGCCTTTACCAATAGGAGACGCACTTCCTAGGTCAAGTTTTACCAATAGGAGACGCACTTCCTAAGTTTTACCCATAGGAGATGCATTTCCTCCTAAAAGTTTAGTTTCACCCATAGGAGACGCATTTCCTCCTAAGTTTAGTTTTATCCATAGGAGACGCATTTCCTCCTAAGTTAGTTTTTACCCATAAGAGATGCATTTCCTCCTAAGTTAATTTTAGAGTTCTACCCATAGGAGATGCATTTCCTCCTAAGTTTGTTTTAGTTTTACCCATAGGAGAGGCATTTCATCCTAAGTTGTTGATAAAATCAGGAGCCCGCCTGAAGAGACGATTAATGAGATTTGTAAATCGGTTGTTCCTGTTTGGAGAAGAATCAACAGAATAGCTTGACGTTTATTTTTAAAGTTGTAGTTAAAGTCAGGAGCCCGCCTGAAGAGAGGAATGACGTTTATTTTTAAAGTTGTTGTTAAAATCAGGAGCCCGCCTGAAGAAAGGAATGACGTTTACTTTAAAAAGTTGTTGTTAAAATCAGGAGCCCGCCTGAAGAGAGGAATGGCGTTTACTGTTAAAAGTTGTTGAAATCAGGAGCCCGCCTGAAGAGAGGAGTGGCGTTTATTTTTAAAGTTGTTTAAACCTCGCCAACCTAAAGAAAGGAATGACATTTTATTTTCAAAGTTGTTGAAATCAGGAGCCCGCCTGAAGAGAGGAATGACGTTTATTTTAAAAGTTATTTTTGAAACCAGGCGCCCACCTGAATAACGAGTGGAATACTTTCCTAAAGTTTATTTTACCCATATGAGATGCATTTCCTCCTAAGTTTGTTTTAGTTTCACCCATAGGAGATGCATTTCCTCCTAAGTTTGTTTTACCCATAGGAGATGCATTTCCTCCTAAGTTTAGTTTTTCCCATAGGAGAGACATTTCCTCCTAGGTTAGTATTGAAGTTGGGAGCCCGCCCATATAACAGAGGCATACATTTCTGTCCTTTCACATTATGTTCTAGGTCGCCCACCAGTAAAATGCGGGAATACTTTCAGTTCTAGGTCGCCCACCAGTAAAATGCGGGAATACATTCTGTTCTAGGTCGCCCACCAGTAAAATGCGGGAATACATTATGTTCTAGGTCGCCCATTCTGTTCTAGGTCGCCCACCAGTAAAATGCGGGAATACTTTCTGTTCTAGGTCGCCCACCAGTAAAATGCGGGAATACTTTCTGTTCTAGGTCGCCCACCAGTAAAATGCGGGAATACATTTCAGTTCTAGGTCGCCCACCAGTAAAATGCGGGAATACTTTCAGTTCTAGGTCGCCCACCAGTAAAATGCGGGAATACATTCATGTTCTAGGTCGCCCACCAGTAAAATGCGGGAATACTTTAAGCTCTAGGTCGCCCACCAGTATAATGCGGGCATACATTTCATAATTTTGCATTTAAGCAACTTTTTAGTCTTGTACTACAGATTTTGGAATCAGTAACCCCACCAGAAGGCGGAAGGTTACAACAGGAATCCCCAGCAGTAAACAATAAAATCCCCAGCACCGGGAAACAGAAGGTTGCAACAGGAGGTCCCAGCACAAATTCAGGCGCATGAGTCAAAAGGAAGAAAGGACGCGTCTTGAAAGAAGCAGCTGGTGAACATTAAATCATGCCCAGCATTACAAGTCTGATGAAGAGAGCCGTACCCACCAGAGGAACCGCCGAAAAGCTTGATGAAGAAAGCCATGTCCCTAGCGGACCAAGCAAAATGATGAAAACTGGTATTCAGAAAAGAAAAGGGCCAGTATCATTCCCAAGTTCAAGGAAGAAAAGCATCGGAGGAAGCACAAGCCAACAAGAAAGCAAGGCAACAAGAACAAATTTCAGTTTAGCCTAGCTTCTTGTTTTCTTTTAAACACGGTGTAACAAGGAGATTGGTAAGCAGTGATAACATCATGCAACAACAGTAACATCGCAGTCCCACGGTAGTCCCAACTACCAAAACTTCCCGAACTACATTAACCTGATTCCCGTTTAGCCAGGGATATGTAGAAAACCTTTGAAGTAAAGGTTCGGTTAAATCTTTTTCAAAAAAATGCTTCACACGGAGTACTCGGATGGGCAAAAATCGCTCGTTTTATCTTTGCACGAAAACCCTTCGTGTCTTCGGGCAAAGAGGGGCAGCTGTAAGCACGTGATTTTTGCCCTATATGAGAATTACTCCCAAAAAATTCAAAAAAATAAAATAATTTTTCTTGGTGTGCAATTTTTGTGATATTTTTTGTAACTATTTGTATGTTTGTCTATGCATGTTTATTTGTTAAATTAATAAAAAATACAAAAATAGGCATCTTTTGCATTTTTATCATTTAATGTCCAAATGAACAATTTTATGCTTAATTATTACTTAATTGTGCGTTAATTGTTATTGGAAGTTAATTTGCGCTTTTATAACTTAATTTAGTTCTTAATAATAATTTAAGTACTTTTATAATTTAGTTTTAGAAAAATAAAAGAAGAAAAGAGAACAAAAATATAAAGAAAAATCGGATTGGGCCACTTCTTCAATTTCAAACCACAGGCCCAAATAATTGCCCAACTTTCCCCATGACCCGGTCCGTTTCAAACCGGGTCGATCCGGTCCGCTCCATTAACCCAACACCCCTTCTTCATTTTTGTCCAACACAAAAACAAAACCAAAAAAATAAAAAATAAAAAGTGAATTATCACTATTAATAGTTTTATTTTTTGTTTTTTTAAATATATAAAAAAAATCCGAAAATATTTTATTTTATTTATTATTTTTATTTTAAAAAAAATATATATATATATAGTAATTTCGGAAATGATTTTAAAAAAATAAAAAAATAAAAAAATAAAAAAAAGTATAAGAATGTAGAAAATTTAAAAAAAGTAAAAAGTTTTAAAAAATTTAAAAGTAAAATAATGTTGGAATTAAAAAATAAATATAAAGGTATCTGAAAATTTAAAAAAATTTAAAGTAATTGAAAGTAGCATTTTTAAAAGAAAAAGAAAAGATAGTGGTTTGTTTTTTAAAGAAAAGTTAAATAAAGTGAGATTCTCTTTTAAAAAAATAAAAAGTGGGATTTTAAATAAGATAAAGTAATTAAAGTTGGAATTTTAAAAATAATAGTAAATAAATGTGAGATTTCTTTTTCTAAAAAAATAAAAGCAATTTGTAAGTGGGATTTTTTTTAATTAAAAAAATAATAAAATAATAAAAAAACAAATCTGAAAATTTTGAAAATTTTGCTATAAATAGAAGAGAAAATTTAGGAAGAAGGGGTGGAAAAAGAGGAAAAACTAGGTAGAGAAAAGAAAAAAAGAGGGGGCGGAGTGAGAAGTATACACCCGATATACATTCTGGATACACTGAATATACAGGGGTAGAATTCATTTTGGAGAGTTTTGAAGTTGAAAAAGAATAGTTACTGCTTCATTGCCTCGCTTAAGATCTGAAATAGTCAGAACCTTCCTGCCTTTTACTTCTTCTCTATACTTGGAGTCGTTTATAGTCTCTTGGGTTTTCTGCTATTCCTACTGTACTGGTTTGCGGTGTTGCTGAATCTGCTGTTGCTGTGTTATTACTGCTGCTGACTTCTCCTTCTTTTGTTCTTGTACTGCTGTTTCCAGGTACACATTTGTACAATCTCGGCTTGAAGCAAAAAATGAAATATTAATCAGGCTTTGTTCCTGTTGAATTCCTCCTGTTTAGATTTGTGGTTGAATATAATTTTTCTTTCTTCGTATAAAGATGTAGTTGAATGATTAATGAATAATGAGGTTGCATATGTATACTTTCTTCATCTAATAATGTTAGTTTAAATTAATCGGAGAATAATTAATCTGTTTTGATATTATGGTCAATCTCATGTTCTAGTATTATTGAATAACAGAATAAAATGAAAGCAGTTTTTCTTTGTACAAACTCGATCGCAATTTTCCATTCGCATTAGCCGTAAACTAATAACTAATAAGTTACATTTTTCAGCATGTAAATAATTAAGAGATTTTCTTTTATTTTAGAGACGAACTTAATAGAAAATATAGTATTGTAGGTTTATCCTTTAAAAATAAAAATGAGACGAGCCTAGCCAAATAAAACGTATAGATTGCGGGGCCCTCACAAAATGTATGGTTTAATTAGAATTCGGAAGGACCGTTTAGCAAATTTCACGGTCTTCCCCCAAATAATAACGCGATAGTCTCTTTAGGCGCGTGTTTAATATTTTACTTTCTTAAGCCTGGGTGTGCATTTCATGCGACTCGAATCCAAATCCCAAAACATCAAATAAAACGTGTTCCGGATTGTGGGTGCATTTCATGTGACGCAATCCAAAGACGTGTTTTAAGGGATGTTCACATTTCTTTCAAAAACAATAATAATAAAGCGGTTAAAAGATAAAATTTGCACATAAGTTCATATTTGTATAAAATCAGATAATCAAGCCGAATATAACAGTTGAGCGACCGTGCTAGAACCACGGAACTCGGGAATGCCTAACACCTTCTCCGGGTTAACAGAATTCCTTATCCGAATTTCTGGTACGCAGACTGTAATATGGAGTCATTCTTTTCCTCGATTCGGGATTAAAATTGGTGACTTGGGACACCCTAAATCTCCCAAGTGGCGACTCTGAAATAAATAAACCAATCCCGTCTCGATTGTCCTTTAATTGGAAAAAACTCCCTTGCACCCTCGGGTGCGGAAAAAGGAGGTGTGACAATAGGTCCCTCTCTTGCTCTTTGTCCGCAATGCTCTTGTTTTATCGTTTTGTAAGAGATTTCTTTTTTTGTTTATAAGGGAGAGACTTTATGATAGGAAGTCAATTACTGATTAATTGAAAACTAAAAGTAAAAAGGACAAGGAAAAAGGATAATGGCACTATTTTCTTAAGGTGATGAAACTCTATAGTAAAAGATAAAAAAACATCCGATTTATTACACAAAGAAACCAAATGTTGCCGCACTCTAGGAAAAGAAAACTTTCACACTACACAATGTGTAAAAACACACTACACTCTTGATTCATTTCATTTGAGCTATTTTCCAAGAAGATGACGCCTACAACCAAGATCATGTCTACAAACACTGGCGAATCCAAATTGATTTGCTTATATAGTCTAAGATCCATCACTGTCTGTCTACACAAGCTCAAGTTCTCCCACCTGCAGCTTCTTGAGCCTTCTGACCAGTTTCCCTTGTCCTCTGTCCCATGGTTCCAGCTGTATCCTGCACTCTCCTTTTTCCATGTTCCAACTGCTCTCTCGCCGGCCCTCTCAAGTAGTTTATGATCCAAGACAGCGAAGACAGCGCCGTAATACCGAAAGCTCCTGATGTCAAGAATCCAGTGACAGCCAATGCTATGGTTAGAACTGCAGGCACCAAAACGGGGCTGAACAGCAAGAACAGAGGAGTTGCAACGGCAAGACCGATAAGAGTTCCTGTAAGCGTCAACCCTGCAAGACAAAGGAGAGCACCTCCAACTGGGAAGAGAGTAACTACTGCTAAAACTTGTGATTTTGATGGACCCTTTTGAGGGACGAGGCTTTTCATGGCTTCAGTGGGTTGTATTTGTTGCTGCTGCTGCTGGCGTGGGTCAGCCATGGATTGGATGGATATATGTGGAGAGTTAGATTTTTTAGCTAGAGAGGAATTGAAGTGATACGAAAGATTAATGGAGGAGTTGATGAATTTAAAGAGGAGTTGAATGGACGCGTGGGGAGTGGAAGTGACACATGTTGCAGAGACGGAGCGTAGAGGTTTGCATGACAATTAGATGGTGCCTTCTTATAAAGAGATGACTATCAATCTGTTTGCCCTTTTCCTTTATTTTGTTCTATTCTACGGTTGGCATTTACTGGCTCTTTTTTCAATTCCATCTTTTCTAGTTCTGTTTATGAGGTGATTTTATTTTTATTTTTCATCTTTGGGACAAAATTCTACTTTCTTTTTCTTCAAAATATGGAGCTTCGCGGTGGAAAATATCAACGTAAAAATTGCTGTGGATCGATAATATGCGGTAACACCATTACTCCAAAATAATAAGAAGTAATAACTCATGATAAAAATAACTATATTACTTTTGATACTTATTTATACTTAATATTGAAGTTTAACTTAATTACCAGTTGATACATACAAAGTAACGTATTAGACCTCAATTTTTCTCATTTTCTTACTTTTGTTAGATGTTGTTACAAATGTTGAGGATATTCTTGAGAGATTTATATCTCAATTTTGAAAGAATTTGATAAAGATTCGAGGTGGTTTTGGTTAGAATTTTAAATTGAAACTCGAAGAAGAATACAACAAATTATATATATTTTGTACAAAAATATAATATACAAATTATATATATTTTGTATATTGTATTTTGTACATACAATATATATACAACTGACATAATTATATACAAGTTATATATACATTGTAGTTTTCGACTGAATTCTGTACAAAAGTTATATTTAAATTGAATTATAGATTTTGATCAAATTTGTATATATTTTATAAAAAACTATAGTTACTTTTTGTAAATAATTTTTTTAGATAAACCGGATAAATAAATTTAAAGTTTTGTATATATACGAAAAGTCCCAAAAACATCTGTCTCAAAACACATGATCGACTTTACCCTAAGGTGAGTAAAGTAATAGTAAGCCCCCACAATATTAAGGCCTAAAAAATTACCCATATTATATAGCAATTTAAATAATTATATTATTATTAGTGAAAAGGTAATTTTTTTTTTTAATTATTTGCTGCCAATTTGCGATGGAAATGCATGCAGTTGAAAGTTGTAGCAATTTTGATTGTTGATAAAGTATTTACATTTGAAAGTTACAGCCAATTACTTCCGGCTTATTTTGTCTAATTTATTTCAATTTAAATCAATCTTCTTTATAATGCTATCTTTGTATAAATTTTTTTTCAATTCTTTTATTGCTTCTATAGATAATTTTCAAGCTAATTAGATTCTAGCGGTTAGATTTATTAGCTTAATATTAAATGTTTTTTGAAACATCATATTTATCATTATGATACTATTGGTTTCATCTTATTTTTAGCGTTAAAGTGCAAAGAGAAATGTACAAATAGAAAATACTCTTATTGGCATATGGATAAGTTTGCAAAAATGCAAACTTCTCTTGTGGTTTTATTTAGATTTATGCCTCATATATTGAGATTAAATATCTAATAATGTATTGATGAGTTCTTGTTTATCGCAATTATCTCTCAATCAATTACGATAATTTACTAAAAATATTCTCTCGAATTACGCTAGCTCACACTTTTTCACCGCCTACTATGATCACGTTAAAGCTTCGTCATCTCTAACCCCTCTTTTAAACCTGCCGTATTGATCTCTCATATATATTAAGAGCGACATTGTTCGACAACAACCTAAATATGCTTTCTTTCTCAAGCAATACACAATAAATAGGCACAATCAATTGATGAACATTTAATCAACAACAATAAACACGTAGTTGAACAAGTAGGGATATTCAAAGACAAAATTATATTAAAACGTAACAAGAATTCATCCTCCAAAAGGTTCCATCAACCCCTGGATTACATAATTAAGCTACTCATAATTGTTTAAACAATCATAGTCATATTCAAAAGCATTAAACTACAGTTTAAAGAAGAACGGAGAGAAAAACTCTTGTGATTCGTGATCGAGAGTGTTCTGTAGCCTTTTTCCTTTCCAATAATGTCCAACCCTTCAAACACTAACTTTAAGAGGTATTTATATGGTGAGGCCAAAGTCTACATGTCCAAATATAATGAGGAAATAAAAGTAGCTCGGATAAGCATCGTCGGTGCAGGGCATTGTCAGAGGCACCAATATTACTCCCCGAGGCACCCATAAGAGGCGTCAACATTACCCTGCGACGCGCTATCACAGGCGCCAATGACAATGCCCTTGACAAAGCCTTGCATTGTCTAAGGACGCGCTATAAAAGTAGCAATTCTTTTATTGCATCATTTTGTAGCTTTGAGGTACCATTTCGTGCAATTTTTCTCTGCTTCATGTCCAAGCATTCCTACACGTAAAATAAACTCTATTAAGATCTAGCATCCAAACAACAAGCAAGTAGGGTAAATAACGTCAAAATATATGGAATTATAGCACGCCATCTACACTCCACGATTAAATGTTGCTCACCCTTGAGTCAACCAACTAAACACTTCCTCTTCAAGGACCCAACAAGCCACACATTCATAACACATTACACCTATGACCATAGTTGATAGCAACAATTAAGCTCTAGCATATGTGATTAAAATACACTTCCCGTACTTATGCCTAATTTCAAAATATTCACACAGGGACATGATTATAACATTCCTAGCCTCGAAAACTAACTCAATATGACAATGTACATGAGGCTTGAATATTAATCTAACAGAAAAGTCTAATAATGTTACTTATCCTTGTAAAACCATGTACCCTCACATTAAAACAAAAGATTAAGCAGTCCACACATCCAAATCATATGATCGAATATATTTTAAGGATTCACACATATGAAGAAAAATCACTCACTCTCTCAAAGAAGTCACATACACGCAAGAGGTACCAGAGGCTTACCCATTATGTAAACCTCTACTAATGTAGGCCCACTCAGTCCGAAATCAACTAGGACTTTATTATGGATGTAATAGGGGCTAAGGGACGGGTATGATATATTTAGGACATAGTGGCTAATCCTCCTAAGAACTTTAACATATCACGTATTCAACTTTAAGCGCAAAATTTCTTCGATCCACTTCAATCATCACAAGATAACTCAGCCCAGAATATTTTCCTCTTCTTTACGCACTGCTTCAGATCACATCCACTAGCAAAAATAAGAAACCTTTATTTATTTATTTATTTTTTTCCTCTTTTTTTTTCTTTTGTATTTTTGACATGCTGCTAGTGAATTTTTATTTAAAGCATAAGTGCACATTTCTTCCTTTATTGGTTCCACTCAAAAGTTACCCTAAGTTTTCTCATTATTTCTTTCTAGCGCTCTCTTTACAATTCAAGTGCTTTAAAAGGTCTAAGGATCAAAATGATTCAATTAAGAATAAACGGGGATAGACTTGTAATACGGGTGCCAAAAGAAAGGCTTATAGGCTCAAAAGGGTAACTAGGGATGATTTTATTTGTGATAGAAACAAAACTCACAAAGATCAAAGAAATCCTAACCTCACTTATCAAACAGAGCAACACCTAGGATTTTGCTTCAATTCACATTCCGGTCAAGTTCTAGACTTAAATGCAATAACATGGACTATGCAAAGAACTCACGTCACACATGGCACATGACTCACTAAAGAACATTCCCATTCCGACTCTCAGTCAAACAAGTATTCACAAAGCCAAGAGATATATTAAGCATAAAATACAAAGTGAACACAAGGAAAGCAACCGAGACATAAGAGTCATATCACATGCTATTCATTTTATCAAGGCATCATCATATATTTAAAGCTAAGGAGCAGTGAAACACATGCCAGATCCTAAGTATGAAACCATCATGTTGGACCAAGTAAAGGTGGAGTTTTGAAGACTGACAAAAGAACTCAGACATGGACTAGGTCAATCTTGTGAAGCACAGTCATGATCAATCCAAACATGTGAGATGCATGTGAAGGAGATAAATCTAACTTATCAGAAGTATTATCTCCTGATCTAATCTAAAAGGTTGCATATTGGATAAGGAGAGAAAAAACTCCTTACACAAAGAGAACACAGTTTTAGGAAGAGGATAATGTTAGAGTATGAGATCAACTAGAACTCTTCTACCATAGAAGAGTAGCATCTGTATCCCAAGTCAATCTCTAATTACTAACCCATTATATATCAGTGTTGTTCTCTTTTACAGGTAATACACATAAGCAGAAGTTAAATGTAAATTGAGAGAAAAAGAGCAAGGCGATTTTGCAAGCAATTTATGTGTGATTCAAGCGTGCAATCCTAAAGCTACTTGAACAAGATAGAAGAACCAGTTCCAAGTGTCTATCTTTTATTCTAGTTCAATTATAGTAGGTAATTTTACATTGTACCTTTTAGCTTTTATAGAAGCAATTGTATTAGGTACCTAGAGTATTCAAGTTAGATTTAACTTGAAGTTGTTGCAACAGTTGAGGCTGTGTGCCACAACGAGATTAGAGTTAATTCTAGGTTTACAAAAGAGTTTTTGTAAATGCAGTTTTTGGATCAGTGATTTTAGTGGAAGTTTGGAAAAATCCTACTGAGTAGTAGGTCGTGATTTTTTCACCTTTTGAGCCACGTGTTTTCCACGTAAAAATCTCTGTGTTCTTTATTTTCTTTGCTTATTATTTCACAAATAGTAGTAGTTGGAACACATAAAAGAACCATGTCCTTCTATAATCTAGTTAAGCAAAAATTGGGTACCACACAAATCACCCCCCTCTTGTGTGATATTGAAGTATAAAACATCAATTGGTATCAGAGCCAGGTTATCCTTGAAGAGGCTAACACCTTAGAAATAGATCAAGATGAGTGCACTACCTGAAAACTGGGAAGGGCAATCCACTGCTAGGCCCCCACTCTTTAATGGTTAGTACTATTCTTAGTGGAAGAACAGGATGAGAGACCACATCATAGGAGAAGACTATGAACTTTGGGATATAGTCACAGATGGTCCCCTGGCTACTACAAAGAAGAATACTAAAGGAGTGGACGTGCCAAAGACAAGAGCTGACTGCACTGCTGAAGATTTGAAGAAATGGGAAAAGAATGCCAAGGCCAAAAAATGGCTTGTGTGTGGACTAGGTACAGGCGAGTACAACGAGATTAAAAAATATACTACTGCTAAGGAGATATGGGACACCTTACAAGTGGCTCATGAAGGAACTCCTCAAGTAAAGAGATCAAGAGGAACACTGTTATATTCTCAATATGAGAATTTCACCATGAAGGAAGGAGAAACTATCCAGGAGATGTACACAAGGTTCACAACACTAATAAATGAATTTAAATCTCTTGGGAGAATTATCCTTGAAGAAGACAAGGTTGAGAAAATCTTGACAAGAATCTTACTAGTAACTTGAGAAAGTAAAATCACTGCTATTAAGGAATCAAAGAACATTGCTACTCTCAAGTTAGATGAACTGATTGGAAATCTCACTGCCTATGAACTGAGAAGGCAAACCATGAAAATGGATGCACCCAAGAAGGAAAAGAGTCTTGTTCTCAGGGTAGCTAAAGGTACAGATCTAGAGGATGATGAAATGGCTATGATCACAAGGGATTTCAAAAAGTACCTGATGAGAGGAAAGGGTTCTTCAAGAGGTACAACCTTCAACAAACCAAGGGCTCCTGAGAAACAGACCAACGAGGGCTGCTACAAATGTGGCAAGACTGACCACATGATCAAGCATTGTCCTCAGTGGGAAATTGAATGGAGAAGGAAATGGCTGAACGAAGGAACATGTTCAACCCAAAAGGAACAAAGGATCAACAAAGGCTATGGTTGCTGCTTGGGGAGAAACATCAGATAAGGATTCAGAAGATGAAGCTGGAGATGAACAAACACTTATGGCCATTGGAGAATCAGATGATGAACAAGAGGTAAGTGTGATTCATCTCAAAGACACGATTAAATTTTTGTCTAAAGAAAGGTAATCTGAACTATTGCTAAGCTTCATCGATGAGTTTGGGGTAATAAACAATGAGAAGGAACAACTGTCTAGGGATTGTGTGATCTTAAAATCCAAGTGCAAAAATCTAGAATATATGGATAATGAAAGTGACAGTAAAAATGCCGAGTTGAAGAACCAGGTTTTTGAACTTGACACCAGTGTCTTAGAACTTAGGTCTAAAAATTTAAAACTAAAATTAGGAACAGGTAAGAAGAAAGCTGATCACACACATCTCATCTTAGAAGAAAATCTAGGAAAGATGAATGATGTGTTTTACAATAAAGACGAGTAGATAAGAGTCTTAAAAGAAGACCCAAGGAAGGTAAAACATGAACTAAACAGAACTTACAAATGGAATAAGGCTTCTGATGCACTATACTGGCTACAAGAACACCACAGTAGCAACAAGAGAGGACTTGGCTATGGGACCCAAGCACCTAAGTGGGACCCCAAAATCAAGTACATCACTCTTCCTGAAAACAAAATCTGCACACATTGTGGCAAGACTGGTCATTACAAAAATGAATGTAATGCAAAAGAAAAGGCCAGTCAAAAGAATAAAAACCTTTGTTCAAGAGAAAAATAGGCTGCCTGGGTGGGCCAAAAGGAATTTAATTTACCCCTTTGCCTATAGAAAGGGACTTAAACTAGTTTGGGTTCCTAAGACTAACCCCTGATTTTTTTATAGGTCCAAGTGAAGGGAAGTAGCTAAATATGGTACATGGATAGTGGCTGCTCAAAACATATGACTGGAAGCAAGAACCAGTTCCTTTCACTTGAGGACTTAAAAGGAGGTAATGTCTCCTTTGGAAATGAGAAGAAATGTGAGATTATTGGGGGTTGGAAATGTAGGTAAGACAGACTCACATTCCATTGAGAATGTCTACTTGATAGATGGCTTGAAATATCGCCTAATTAGTGTATCACAACTGTGTAACAGAGGTAACCTTGTAGCATTTACCTCTACCAAATGCTTTGTGATTAATCTTACCACTGACAAGATTGTTTTGCAGGGAACTCTTTCAGAAAATGAACTCACTTGCTTGAGTGTGTTAGACAATGATCCCCTCCTGTGGCACAAAAGACTTGGTCATGCAAGTCTGAATCAACTTAACAAATTAGTCCTCAAGGACCTGGTGATAGGGTTACCTAACATCAAGTTCAAGGAAGACAAAGTTTGTGAGGTCTGTACAAGGGGGAAGCAGGTAAGATCATCCTTTAAAAACAAGAAAATGATAAGCACAACCAAGACGATGGAACTGGTTCATATGGATCTCTAAGATCCAATGAGAACATTGAGCAGAGGTGATAAGAAATATGTGATGGTACTTGTTGATGATTATTCTAGGTTTACCTGGGTACTGTTTTTAACATCTAAGGATGAAGAATTTGACATGTTTACTGCCTTTGTTAGAAAAACTCAGAAACAACTAGATAATCAACTTGCATCAATCAGGTCTGATCATGAAACTGAATTTGAAAATGTTAAGTTTGTTGAATTTTGTGATGAGCATGGTATATATCATAATTTTTCTACCCCTAGGACTCCTCAACAAAATGGAGTAGTTGAAAGAAAGAATATGACTCTTGAAGATATGGCTAGGACTATGCTTCTTTCTAGTAAACTGCCCCATGGCTTCTAGGCAGAGGCTGTAAATACTGCATGTTACAACATTAATAGATGCATGGCTAGATCTCTTGTAGAGAAGACTCCCTATGAGTTAGTTAAAGGGAGAAAACCAAATATACCCCATCTTAGGGCATTTTGATGCAAGTGCTTTGTGCACAATAATGGAAAGGACCCCCTAGGTAAGTTTAATCCCAGAAGTGATGATGGAGTATTCTTGGGATATTCTTCACATAGCAAAGCTTATAAAGTGTTCAAAATAAGAACTTTGTGTGTAGAAGAAATTGTACATGTAGTTTTTGATGAAACTAATAACATCCTTTCTAAGAGACATGAATATGAAGATGAAGTTATTGGGCTGGTAAAAGAATTGAGTGAAGTCTCAACTCAAGCTAAAGTTGTACCAAAAGAAGGAACATGTGATGGGACATGTTCTTCCATCCAGGGCAACCTGACAGGGGGAACTGAATAAAGAGGAACTGTAACCAATCCTCTAAAAGAACCTGTTCATGACCCTGTTCCTCAGCAACAAAACATGGGAGAAACATCAAGCAGAAATCAGTTGGTTGTGAAACCTCACAAGTATCAAAGTTCTCATCCCATTGAGAACATAATCACTCATCCAACCTCTAGAGTTAAAACTAGATAACAATTAAAGAATCTGTGCATTTTTGTTGCTTTCTTATCTCTTATTGAACCTAAAAATGTGGCTGAGGCTTTGCAAGATGCATATTGGGTAAATGCAATGTAAGATGAACTCAATCAGTTTGAGAGAAGTCAAGTTTGGCATCTAGTCCCAAGACCCAAGGAAAAATCAGTAATTGGCACTAAATTAGTCTTCATAAATTTAGCCAAGAGAAGGGTATATATTATGATGAGACCTTTGCACCAGTTGCAAGACTGGAGGCAATAAGACTCATCATAGCCTTTGCGGTACACATGGAATTCACTCTTCATCAGATGAATGTCAAAATTGCCTTCCTGAATGACTACCTAAAAGAAGAAGTGTTTGTCAAACAACCTCCAGGGTTTGAGAGCAAGGATTGTCCGGAACATGTGTACAAATTAGACAAGGCTCTCTATGGACTCAAGCAGGCTCCTAGAGCATGGTATGAATGACTGTCCAAATTCCTACTTGAACATGGCTACAAAAGAGGTAAAATTGACAGTACTCTATTCTTGAAGGAAAAAGGTAAGCATCTTCTTGTGGTACAAATATATGTTGATGACATAATTTTAGGGACAACCATTGACAAACTAAGTAAGGATTTTGCCAAATTAATGGGGAGTGAGTTTGAAATGAGTATGATGGGTGAGCTTAAATTTTTCTTAGGCTTACAGATCAAACAAAACCCAAATGGAATCATGATTCTTCAGCAGAAATATGCAAAAAAGTTGATTAAAAAGTTTAAAATGGATGAATCAAAGGAAATAGACACACCCATTGCAACAACTAGTAAATTAGACATAGATGAACCTAGTTCATCTGTTAATCAGAAGTTGTATAAGGGTATGATTGGTTCACTTTTGTATCTTATTGCTAGCAGACCTGCCATAGTTTTCAGTGTAGGGCTTTATGCTCGTTTTCAGGCAAATCCTAAGGAATCTCACTTGACTGCTATCAAGAGGATACTGAGATATTTGAAAGGCACTACTGATCTGTGCCTTTGGTACCCTAAAGGTAGTAATTTCAATCTAGTAGGGTATGCTGATGTTGAATATGCAAGTTTCCTTGTGGATAGGAAGAGCACCTCAGGTATGGTTCATTTTCTTGGTTCATGTCTTGTATCATGGGCCACTATAAACCAGAATTCAGTGGCCTTATCCACTACTGAGGCTGGATATGTTGTTGCTTCCTCTTGTTGTGCTCAATTGCTGTGGATCAAATAGCAGTTGATAGATTTTGGCATTGAAGTTGGTTGCATTCTTATCTTCTGTGATAACACTAGTGCTATAAGTATGACAAAGAACCCTATTAATCATAAGAGGACTAAGCACATAGATGTTAGACATCACCTCTTAAGAGATAACTATGAGAAAGGATTGATTACCATAGAATTTTGTGCTACTAATAAACAAATTGCTGACATCTTTACTAAAGCACTGAGTAGAGAAAAATTTGAAAGGAACAGGTTGGAATTAAGGATGATTAATATCACCTAATGGGACCAGCTCAGAATGTACAAAAAAAATATTGAAAAAATGATTTTTTGGCTAGGAAATCCGAACTTGTGTAAATATCTAGATTAATTTTTACTCAGTTTCATACTGTAAATAGTATAGTCCTGTGACATGTGTTAATATGACTCACTGATCTCTTACAAATTTTTTCTATTGTGGTAAATTTAGGCATGGTCAAGAGAATTCTAAATGAAGAACCTGGTTTATCAGTATTGTTTCATCTGAATGCCAAAGTATGTTTTCTATACTCTTCACAATTAGAAATATAAATATTTAAATCACGAGCAGAGTCCTACAATTGTTCAACTCCTTAGAAAATACTATCCGTTTGTTTTTGAACCAGTTCCGTTCTTATTAGAATTTTAACCACAAAAATTGCCTAAAATCTATGGAAGCCTAACCGTTCGTTCAACCTGCAATTTCAGGTTGATTAGACCTCTAATTGACCGCTAAAGCTACCGTTATCCATTAAATGAGTCTTTCCCTTTAAATACTCATTATTACTTCCTACCACCCTCATAATTCAAAACCGTCAAAAACCTTCTTCACTCTCAACTGCTTTCTTTTCCAAAGGTTTAACTCACCAATTCTCTCAAGAAATCAGCTATAATGTTAAACCCACAAGGTAACCCTAGAGCTCCTCCACAACCCACTCCCTCTGATTCATCTACCCCTCCTCCACCTAGCACGACTCCCCAACCCAGGCTAAGGAGAGTAAAAATGCTTGTTCGCAAAACGGTGGCTTCTGGTGCTCTCTCAAAAAAAATTGAATGAGAAATTAAAGGCAAGTCAGGCTCAAGATTTTGATTCTGACTCTGATTATGAGTCGTACAAATATGCTAGTGAGGGGAAGGACCTGGGTCTTCTGACTCTGAGAAGGCTCAAAAATCCCCTTCTAAGGTAGGTTCTTCTTTGACTAAAAATTTTGAAAATAGGTTTGTTTTGGTTGGGCCTATCAGGGATGTGGAATTAACTGAGTAAAGAAGGAGTGGAGGTAAAAAGAAATTTGAAAAAGAAAAGAAGAGAGAGGGTAAATGTGGTGATGTGAGGGGAAAAGGGAAATGAGTGGCTGATTGCTCACCCACTGCTGTAGTGCCTGTACCTACTATTTGTGGGGTTGCACAGGAAACTGTTGAAGAAAGTGGCAAGAATTCAGGGGGAAGTTGTTCTGGTGAAGCTGCTGAAGGGTTAGTTAATCTAAGTTCACAGAGAGATGAACCTGATTCATCAACTGAAGAAACCCCAACAGATCTTCTGAAAAAGGTAGGTGCAAGTTACGATCCAAAGAAAAGGAAAACTCCCACACCAAAAGCCCCCAGTACTGCTAAACATTCCAAGAAACGAAAGGCTTCCTCCCCAACAACTACTGAAACTTCCTTGCCAAAGGGAAGAGCCACAAGAAGCAGGGTGAAACAGAGTGAGAGTGATCTACAAAAGGATTTGGCTGAAAGTAAGAAGAAAAGAATGGATAAAGAAAAAAGTCAAGGTTGAAGAGTCCTCAGAATATGTTGATGTTGAGGAGATGGAACGGGTCCATTAGAAGAAAGTTACAATAGTGGAGGTTCAGACCCCAAGCCCAAAACGACCAAGACTTCTTCTAAAAAGTCTTCCTATTTGTCTGAGGCTCCTGAACCTTCATTGGCCAAGAGGACCAGGTCTGCAGTAAAAAGCAAATAAGTTAGAGTTTCTGAAGATGAGGAATTGAGTGGTGATGAAGAAAGTGAGTCTGATGGTGAACAAGACAAGCTGGCCATGTTTGGCAAAAGAAATTTTTTGAAGGGAAGATTGTTGAAAGATTTGGTGGAACCAGGGATGGTTCGTTTGGTTGACACAATAGCTGCTCAACTCTGGAAGGACATGGTCCTTCAGATGGATGAGAGATTGGCCAGAAATGAAATCATTGAATTCATGGCAAATGCTGAAGTCAAAGATGACAGAGTTACAAGCAAAGTCAAAGGAGTTCAAGTGACATTTGATGCAGAGAAACTGAAAGAGATTCTAGACATCCCTGCTGAGGGATATGATGAATACACCAGACAGAGATGGCCAAGTCTGGATTCCCTTCCATCTGCCCTTACAATCACTAGGAGATTTTGTGATATTGTAGAGGTGAATGAGGCCAAGTTTGTGCACAAGAGTGAAATGAAGCCACAACACAAAGTCATTTTGAGTTTGTCAACAAGTGCCTACTGCCCAGGCAGGAGAGAAGGCATATTGAAAATTATATGGACTTAGTTCTGATGGAGTGACTTGAAAGTGGAAGGCAAATAATTGGCCTTCATTCATCATCAAGCTACTGGACAGGGTTATCAATCGCTCCAAGGCTCATGCTACCCCTATGGCTTTATTCTGACTACAATTCTGGATAGGTGCAATGTGCCTCTGAAGAAATGGAAAATGGCTACAAGCAAGGATTACTTTGGTATTAATACTCTACTTGCTTGTGACTATTTAGTCAATGCCATCCCAAATGAACCTGGTTTATCCAAGAAGACACCTATCAACATTAAAGTCAGGGCTCTTGTTCAGGAAAGTGAAGCCAAGGATGCTGAGATAGCTAGGCCAAAGGCTCATTTGGCAGAGGTTGAATCTGAGAGGGATGCTCTCAGAATTGAGCTTACCAAGGAAAAGGAGAAGAATGATGGGATTTTTAACAATATGCTGAATCTTCTCCAAGCCCAATACCAACCCTCTAGCTCCCCCAAGCCTTAGGAATTCTAGCCTTTATCTTTTGAACCTATCTAGTACCTTCAGTGACCCGGATTAGGGATGTTTCTTTCTTTTTGCTCATGTTTTGAATATTATTGCTTTCTGGTTGTGGATTGTGGTAGCAACATATCTTCTATCAATGACATCTACTATTTTTGCTTTTGTTAAATGTTAATATTTCCTTGATAGTTTAAATATGTTTGCTTGATTACTGATGATTAATCCATGATTGCACTTGCAGTTGCCCCAGTAGCCATAAGTACTTATTAAAATCTGGGACTCACACTTTGTATGCAACTTTTTGATGATGCCAAAGGGTAAAGACGTATTGTGCTTTACATATTCTGAATAAGTGATATTTATGACCTAATTAACCTGGGTCCTTGATGATAAGTGAATTTTCTAAACTATGTATTGATGGTTAAGCTGAGTTCTTATAGGATCCAAGTAAGTAAAAAGCATAGAGTTTGTCATCATTAAAAAGGGGAAATTTGTTGGCCCAAGTAAAGGTGAAGTTTTGAAGATTGACAAAAGAACTCAGACATGGACTAGGTCCATCTTGTGAAGCACACTCATGATCAATCCAAACATGTGAGATGCACGTGAAGGGGATAAATCTAACTTATCAGAAATATTATCTCATGATCTGATAGAAAAGGTTGAATATTGGATAAGGAGAGAAAAGACTCCTTACACGAAGAGAACACAGTTTAGGAAGAGGATATTGTTAGAGTATGAGATCTACTAGAACTCTTCTACCATAGAAGAGTAACATCTGTATCCCAGTCAATCTCTAATTACTAACCCATTAAATATCAGTGTTGTTCTCTTTTACAGATAATGTACATAAACAGAAGTTAAACGTAAATTGAGAGCAAAAGAGCAAGGCAATTTTGCAAGCAATTTATGTGTGATTCAAGCGTGCAATCCTGAAGCTACTTGAACAAGATAGAAGAACCAATTCCAAGTGTTTATCTTTTATTCTAGTTTAATTGTAGTAGATGATTTTACATTGTACCTTTCAGCTTTTATAGAATCAATTGTATTAGGTACCTAGAGTGTTCAAGTTTGAGTTAACTTGAAGTTGTCGCAACAGTTGAGGCTGTGTGCCACAACGGGATTAGAGTTAATCCTAGGTTTACAAAAGAATTTTTGTAAATGCAGTTTTTGGCTCAGTGATTTTAGTGGAAGTTTGGAAAAATCCTATTGATTAGTATGTTGTGGTTTTTCCACCTTTTGAGCCAGGTGTTTTCCACGTAAAAATCTCTATGTTCTTTATTTTCTTTACTTATTATTTCGCAAACAATAGTAGTTGGAACACATAGAAGAACCAGGTCCTTCTATAATCTAATTAAGCGAAAATTGGGTACCACACAAATCATCCCCCTCTTGTGTGGTATTGAAGTATAAAACATCACATCGAACAAGTCAAAAGGTGCGATTCACATCAATTATTCTCCTTTATTTCCTAAGTACTACTCTAAAAGAAATATTACTACCCAGTTCAAGTTACATCCCATGAAAAAAGAACCCGTGCACAAAGAAATACCACAGGGGATTATTACTACCTAAGGGAAATAAAAAGACACATTTTTGTATTTTTTTATATTTTTTTGTTTAGACTTTAATCCCTCAAGAAAACTATCTAGGAGATCCATCTTCGGGAAAAGTCCAATTTTTTTTTCTGAAAATAAATTATCAAGTAAATTAATACAACTAAAATGGCATAGAAGGTCACCTAGACAATTTTCTCACCCCATACTTAAAATTGTGCATTGTCCCCAACACACAACATAAATAAGAGGGTAAATGAATCTCCCTAGTAGGCCAAAGGCCAAAGCACTATCAGCTCATGGGGTACTCATACTTCTCTTCAGGTATTTTGTTTTTGTGCGGGCACCCAAGAATTAGTTCTAACCCTCCGGCTTGCTGTTGCATCCTTCCAATGGCTTTTCATTCCATGCTCCTACAAAATAAAAACGATAATACAGAAATAGTACAGTAAGAAAATAATTTAAAAAACTAAAAATAAAAAAAAGAAGTAAAGTTGGGTTGCCTCCCAACAAGCGCCTAATTTAATGTTGTGGCACGATGTGAACCACTTTCTGCCCAAATTTTGATTCAAGATTATGCTTATGCTCCTGGGGGGAGGTACAAATTCTTGTGAGCCAAAAATTAAGTAAATTCTCATGCACCTTTTGGCTCTTGACCGAGGAGTGTCACTTTGCCTAGACGACCTTGAATATTTCAAAATATTCTAAATGGTCCAAACCCAATTCGAAATAAACCCGAGCCCCCAGACCTTGTCCAGTCATACCAACAAGTTGATATATACTAACCAGACCTATCCAAAGCCTTCAAAGATATGTGATAACATCAGATTAATGAATCAAAGATCAAAACACAATGCACATTCTCTTAAGTTCAAGAACTTTCAAACTTCAAACGAAGCATCCAGTTCAAGCTTAACCAATCCGGATTACGTCTAAACTTTGCACACAAGTTCCTAATAATAAAAAAAACTATTACAAGTTCTGGAACAACAAACCGAGTCTGATATCCTCAAAGTCAACTCCCAGTCAAACATATAAACTCTCCAAACCTTCAAATATCCAATTTTCAGGAAATATAGTCAAAACATCATAGGAACCTTCAAATCTAAATCTGGACATACAACTAAGTCCAAAATTATCATATGAACCTATTGGAACCATCAAATCACCAATCTGAGGTCGTTTATATAAAATTCAAACCTTGGTCAACTCTCACGACTTAAGCCTCCAACAAAGGAACTAAGTATTCCAATTCACTCCAAAACCTCCCTGGAACATACCAACCATTCCCGCAAGTTCCAAAATAATGCACAAGTGTACGAGAAACATTAAATGAAGAAACGATGATCAAATACACAAAATAATCGACCGAACCATTACAAAAACATAATAGAAAATCAAAGTAGGCCCACCTTTCCCCATAGTTTGAATTAGTGATTTTTTCCAGTAGCTTTAGAATGGAGCTTCACCATCTATTCTACACATGATTTATATTGATATTTTAATTAACAACATAAAAAATATCACAATCCAAAATTTCATCAAGTTGTGACAGAACCTAACCCAACCTATTGGGTAAGCCCACTAACATAAAATATATTCAATACCGAAGATCATCCATAAAATAAATAAGAATGCAGAAATTAACTCAACTAATTCCGCGAACTGGTGGAACAAGTCATGAACAACTACAACTTGAATTACAACATTGACATGGGGAAATATATCAACTTTTGAAAGTTACATAAAAAAAATTCAAGTGCTATACTATCATGAACAAGATGATAGTAGATGGCTGGAACGCTATAGTCTTCAATGCTCGCCCTCGAACTCTACAACTACTTAGCTCCCAATATTTGCACACAAGGTGTTAAAGTGTAGTATGAGTATAATCGATCCCATACTCAGTAAGTATCTTGACTAACCTCAGTGAAGCAGTGGTGTCACGACCCAGTTCCCATCATAGGCCATGATGGCGCCCAACACTACAATTAGTCAAGCCAATAATGAACCACCAACACAATCACCCGTTCATAACACTTTTAAAATCAAGAATTTGATTAATAAAGCGGAATTAAGTTTAGAAGCCATGCTGACATACTTCCACTCTTACTACGTCACGAAGTATGCACAAAACATAAAGCGTAATGATATAAATATTAGGTGCAACCATGAACTTCTAATAAAAATTACCAAAACCTGTCACAAGTACATGAGCCTCTAGTAGGATATACAAAACCACTATAACTATTGTCTCGAAAAAATAGACAGAACAAAATAAACATAGGGGGAAGGAGACTACGGATGCTGTGGTAGAGGCATAGAAAGCAACTCACCACTAAGTCTCCAGCTAATGCGGCTATGCCTGCATGATGATCTATGTACCTGTCTCAGTGCCTGCACAATTAATGCAGAAGTGTAGCACTATTGTGTAAATTAACGCGTACCCAGTAAGTATCTAGTCTAACCTCAAATACGTAGTGACAAAGGGTCGACATAGACACTTACTAGTGGTCCAATAACAAAATATGTAAAAGTAGACATGTACGAAATACAACAAGTAGCAACGAAACAGATAAATATAATTTATATGATTTTCAAGTAAGAATAATTTTGAAATCATCAAAAACCATAAACTGCCTCGAAGGAGACAAAGACAACCAATGTAAAATACAATGTCAAATGTCAAGTTAGGAAAACTCATATGTACGCTGACTCCCTATCAAATATTATGCACAAGTCTGCCGAGGCGAATGATCCGATCCCATAAGAATAGTATTACACAATACCGCCGAGGTCGTACGACCCGATCCACATATGTCTATCATAATACTGAGGCAAATGGCCCAATCCGATAATGCTATTTTATAACACTGCCGAGGAAAATAGACCAATCCCATAAGAATAGAGAAACTCTCCTACCCTCGAAGATACATGCGAGTCAAGAAGACACGAAACTATCGATTATATAAACGCAACATGAGATATGATACAAGAGAAAACGTAATGGTTACCGACCATCAAATATTCGCAAAAATTCAAAGTAAATAGACTCAGACAGTACATAAATTCTAGTCTCAATCTTAGTTAGGAACTCAAGTAATCAAACAAGTAAGTTTAATTCAAGTCGTACAGTTAAGGCATGGTGTAGGTCTCAACCTACCCGGACATAAATATAAATCTAGCTTACGCATGGACACTCATCACCTCGTACGTACGTAGCACCCATAACACGTAGCAAACAACAAATAAGATACCTACGAGGATAATTCCCTCTTACAAGATTAGGAAAGAGACCTTGCTTCCAAGTCCACTACTCTGCTCCCAAACCTCGCTAATCACCTCAAATCGACGCCGAGCAACTCAAAACCTGTCAAAAGGACGTACAAACCAATCAATATATGCTAAAAAACTCATAAGTCAACAATTAGAGTCAATTCTTAACCAAATTCGAAAACTTAACAAAAAGTCAACCTTGGGCCCACACACCCAGATTTCGAAAATTTTCAAAGAAAAACATTACCCATGGCATCACGAACTCAAATGTATCATTTATACCCAATTCCATAAATAATTTTATGGTCAAATCTTATTTTTACCAAATTCTAGTTTTTTCAACAAAATCCCAAACTTCTACTAATTTCCATATTAAGAATCCACACCTAATCCATATATTTAACTCACAATAAGTAGAAATCACTTACCTAAATACACTTGATGAAAATGGTCCTTCAAAGAGATCCCAAGTCGCCCTAGCCAAGAAAAAATAGGTTGAAATGAGCCTAAGTCTTATTTTAAAACTTATATTCTGCCAGGTGTTGTCCATCACAATCGTGGAAAAAACCTCGGGATCGTGAAGGCCAAGTTGCCCTACCTAGAAATATTTCATCGCGTTTGCGAAGAGCATTGGCCCCCAACCCCCATGTTCATGGTCCACCCTGCCCTATTCGTGAAGGCCAAATCCTTCTAGCGCCTCCTCCCTCTTCCTTCTTCGCATTCGCAAAAGGAACTTGTTCCTTCATCGCGTTCGCGAGACCTTCTTTGTGTTTGCAAAGAGAAAATGCAAAGCACTGCCCCTCCAAAATCTTTCTTCACAATCGCGAAGCACACTAACACCAGCAAAAATCTGCCAACTTTAACATTGGTCTAGGTGGTCCGAAAGTCACCTGAGCCACCTGAGACCCCGTCCAATTATACCAAATTAGTCCATAAACATAATATGTACCTACTAGAGATCTCAGAACACATAAAATAACATCGCAACCAAGAATCAAACCCCAAACCAATCTAATTAACTTTCAAACTTCAAACATTTTCCAACTAACTCTGAACGTGACGAATCATACTTAGATAACTCGGAATGACACCAAATTTCACACATTCAATATGACAAAAAGAAACTACTCCAGGTTTATAATGCCAAACGAGATCCGATAATACCAAAGTTCACCCTAAGTCAAACTAAGAAAACTCTAAAACCTTCAAAAAATTCCAACTTCCAACAATAAGCGCGGAAATGGTCCCAGTCCACCTGAAACTATATGAACATATGCCTAAGTCCAAAATTACCATATGAACCTATTGAAATATTCAAATATCGATTTCGAGATCGTTTACTCAAAGTGATGACTTAAGTTAAACATGGCCATATTAGACTACTATTATAGAACTAAGTGTTCCGAGTTAAATCTGAACTCTTCGAAAACCAAATTAATCGCCCCCAAAAGTTATAAAATAGATAAAGCACATATAAAAAGTCTTAAATAGGGGAATGTGATTCTATAATGCAAAATGACCATTCAGGACGTCACATTCTCCACCTCTTAAACTAATGTTCATCCTCGAACGGGTTTAGAATCATACTTGAATTGCCAAATAAGTGTGGATATCTTATCTGCATGTCCTCATCGGTCTCCCAAGTCTCCTCCTTGACTGGTTGATCCCTCTACTAAACCTTCACCATTGTAATCTCATTAGACCTTAACTTGGGGACCTACCTATCAACAATGGCAACTGGCTCCTTCTCGTAACTCAATCTTTCATCCATCTGAAGTGTGATATAATATAACATATGGGACCTGTCGACATGGAACCTTTGGAGCATAGACATGTGAAATACCGGATGAACTCCCGATAAGCTAGGAGGCAAAGAAAGACTGTATGGACAGATGAACCGTGGATTCAACTTGCCTCTCCTCCCAAATCTCATGATACCCTTCATCGGTGAGACTTTCAAAAGTACATTATAATCCACCCTAAATGACAAATCGCACACTTTCTGATCCATGTAAGTCTTTTGCCTGGATTATGATATGCGAAGTCGCTCCTAAATTAACTTTACCTTATCCAAGGCATCCTTTACCAAATCAATACTATATAATCTAGACTCGCCGAGCTCAAACTAACCGATGGGGGAATGACATTGTCAACCATACAAGGCCTCAAATGAACCATCTCGATATTGGAATGATATATGTTGTTATAAGAAAACTTGGCCAACAGTAAGATTCAGTCCCATTGCCCTCCGAAGTCAATTGCGCATGCTCTGAGCATATCCTGCAGTATCTGAACCGTCCTTTCTGACTGCTTGTCGCTCTACAGATGAAAGGCTGTGCTGAGCTCTACCCGAGTACCCAACTCACTCTATACTTTTCTTTATATATTCGAGGTGAGCTGAGTGCCTCTATCTAAAATTATGAAAAAAGGCACTCTATGCAACCGTATGATCTTATGGATATGAATTTGGGCCAACCTTCACAAAATATGTAGTCATCACCGAAATAAAGTGCACGGACTTTGTCAGTCTATCGACAATGACCCAAACAACATCAAATTTTCTCAGTGTGTGCGGTAAATCAACCATGAAATCCATAATGATGTGCTCTAATTTTCACTTCGGCATAACCATCTGCTGAAGTAAGCTACCTGACCTCTAGTGCTCGTACTTAACCTGCTGGTAATTCAAACACCTCGCCACATACTCAACTATGTCCTTCTTCATCCGCCACCACCAATAATGCTGCCTTAGGTCATGATACATCTTTATGGCACATAGATGAAGAGAATAATGCAAACTATGTGCCTCATCTATAATCGACTATCACGACCCAAACCGATGGGCCACAACGGGCACCCGGTACCTTACTCAACCGAGTACCAACGTAACATATCTTTCTTATTACATCATCATATACACATGACATACGGGCCTAATAGGCCAACATAATCATTTATAAACTCAAAACATAGGCCGACAAGGCCGTACAATCTTTCACGTACACGGCATATGTTTACAAGCCTTTAAGAGTACATAAATGTCATAAAGGTACTAACCAAACAAGAAACTCCAAAGCAAATGGAGCGCACCAACATCTTTCGCTGAGCTGATAGCCTACTTGGAGGTCTCTCGACCTGTGTATCGCCACCTACGGGCATGAAGCGCAGCGTCCCCAGGCAAAAGGGACATCAGCATGAAAAAGTTACCGAGTATGTAAGACACATAAATAAGTACATAACAGACATGAAAGAAATATAGAGTAATTGACTCAACCTGTAAGTCTGGATAATTCTGTAAATCATATATTAGTTTTAGTGTCTTGCATATACGTATGGATGTCATGTCGAGCATATGTACATGTTTCCTAACATCATCAGCCTCTAAGGGCATCCTATCATATCATATCGACTACTGTGGGCAAAATCATCACGTATACCAGCTGATCAGGTGGTGGTGCATGTATAACACCATAACCTTTTCCATATCTCATATACATATATATATATACATACATATATAGGAGTACATAACGCCATCTGGTCACGAGTTAATGTACATAAATGCAATGCATGAAAAGTACGTTAATAAAATCTTTTGGAATGTCATAAGATCATTTTGCCTTTGAGTAATATCATAAAGTAAATTCTTTTCAACTTTCATATTTTTCTGAGACCCATGAACAGATGATAAAATATTATGACACATGTAAATTTAAGAACATAGATATATTTAATATTTCTATTGGAATTTGTGCATTTGCACGTTTTGTTCGTATCGTATGGATCATGCCAAAAAAAAGATGGGATAGCCTTAACATACCTGTTCCTGAAATTATTTGAACAGAATGAAGTTTCTGAATCCATGAATGAGATATTGGTTCGAAATTTTTTGGATTGTTTGGATGAATTTGTTCAGCGTTCTTGGTTTAAAACCAAGAACAAATTGTTGGTTAAATCCCTTTTACCAGGAAATGAGATCAAGTCTCATGGATAATTGACAGAAAAGGCCAATGTTCCGTTGCAAAGTTAAGCCTTTAAAATGAAATGAAATGGGAATTTGAAATTTAGAAAGCAATATTCTGTTGCAAGCCTTCAAAATGAAAATAAATTAGAAAGACTTTGATATCCAAAGTCTTGAAAGAATGAATGTAATTTGTATCCATTTGACACCTAATCAAGGAATGACTCTTAGTCATTTCTTGATAATGTGGCTAGTTGCCACGTGGTGTGGAGATGAGATATTAATTTTTTATCCACTTATTAGTTAACTGGGTAGTGTCCTATTACTCGGTAATTAATTAATTATCCGTATAATTAAAAATTATTCCCACTTACTTGAAATATTACTCACTTTTCACATACCTTATACACTTTAGTATTATGGTCATGTAGTACCTTGTATGGTACTAGTCCATAAATACCGAGTATTTTTGCTCGAGCCGTATTTTATCCCAACATGCCAAACTTGTTCGTTTTCTTTGACTTGCTCCCCCTTTCACCTTTAATAATCACTTGTGAAATAACATAATCATTATAATCTCCAAATAATCTTTTACTTGGATTGATGTCAATTACCTTATGAAAAATTTAATGTACAACACTTCAAGGTGCAAAATCGTCGTAACTTAATACTGCGAAGCGTGACATCACCATAATGTAATACTGCTGGGTGCAACACTGTCATAACTTAATACTGCAAAGTGTAACACATCACCGTAATGTAATACTACAAGGCATAACATCATCGTAATATATTACTGTAGGACGTAACACCAGCGTAATATATTATTGTAGAGGGTAACATCATCGTAATATATTATTACAGAGCATAACATCATCGTAATATAATACTGCGGGACGTAATATCAACGTAATATTGCAAGGCGTAACATCGACTCCCTCAGGCCATCACCATAGGAATACATAAGCAACCCTGGAGTCGCAGAACACCATCATCTCTATAGTTACCTCCTTAGCATCACCTCGCAATACCGTCTCTCTAAGAACCAAATAGTGTGTATCCTGTCGCACCCCCTTTTTCTTGCGAAATTGGGTTTATGACATTTGGGAGGACAACTCATTCCCTTTTGGGAATTGGGGTTTTTGATTTGAAGAGTCGCCACCTAATGATTAAGTGCATTAGGACACTAGGAAGAAATTGTTTAGAAAAACCAGAGTTTGGGTAAGGGCTAGAAATTATCTCGAGGGGAAGGTGTTAGGCACCCCTCAAGATCCACTAGAGTGGTTCCCGGCCTAAGTACAAATAATAAATAAGCAATTAAGGGTTTCAAATATGAGGGGTTGTCACATTGTGTTTGCAAATAAGTTAAAGTTTGAAGAAACAAGGAAGTTGAAATTTGAGAAAAAGGAGTTTGAAATTTTGAAAGTAATAAAATAAACAAGTAAAGGGAAGGGGGTCCTAGGTTTATAAATAATATGGATCACATCAATGCAATACCCGATAATCACTCCTCAGAAAAGGGGTTACACATCGTATTAGTGCACCGGTCATCATATCCATATCTACCCTTTCCCACCCTGTTGAGATATTTAAATGTGGAATGGTTTCGTTACTTATTGCATGCTAGTACCCGCCCCAATCCTATCAGTCCTGGAGGCATTTGGGACTACTAGTCCTAAATGTTAGGGAAATGTGGGTTTTGTGTGGTTAAAAGGATAAAATTCTAAAGCGACAAACAAAAGCACATAAGGTAGATATGGGAAAGACATAACAATTTAAGAGGCTCAGATGGGCCTCCTCACTTAAAGACAGATTGTTTAGCATGTCTTGCAGATACTGGTTATGGTCTGAACTAAACTTAAACTTTAAGGAGGCAGACTGGTCTATTACACATTTCAGATAAGAAAACGGAATCAGACCTGCCTGTTGGTTGGAATTAACAGAGTCTGATTCAATTAGCTAATTTTACCTTATAGCTTGCCTAAGTGAAACTTACAGGCATGGCATCTAATAATGCAGAAGTGTACTGATTTTTACAAGAAGAAGGCCTGTTGATTATAGAAAACATAAGTTCTGCAGACATTGAGTAACGTTACTACTGATTTTAGACTTGTAAGCGATTCAGATCAGTTTGTTACTCCTTTAGACATGTTTTCTAAGCGTTATTGAGTTTAACCTTTACAAAAATGCAGAAATCCTATAGGCATGGTGTTTAAAACGCTGATTTTTATTATTTAAGCCTATAAATGTATTTGCCTAGTGATAGATGCATATGCAGAATTCAGGAAACTCTATAGACATGTTCTCTATGTGATAGGCAGAAATGCAGAAAACCTATAGACATGGTCTCTATATATGAAATGCAGAAGCTATAGACGTGGTATCTATGTATGAAATGCAGAGGCTATAGACATGGTATGTACGTATGAAATGCAGAACCTATAGACATGATTTCTATATGAAATGCAGAACTTGTAGGCATGGTTTCTATATGAAAAATGCAAAAGTGCAGGACTTGTAAATATGATTTCTATATGAAAAATGCAGAAGTAAAAACAGGACATGATTACAGCAGTAAATACCTATGAACATGATATCTACCCTTATGCATACATGAGTGACCCTCCCCTTTTCACTAAAACCCCATAAGTTATTACAAATTATTACAGCCCAGAATGAATAAAGAAAAGTAAAATAAAATTACATCAGAAAGCTAAAAATCCCGACCAAGGAGAGCCTGATTCAGACTTCTGTCTGAAGCATGAAGTAAACCAACTCCAAAGATCAAATTCCAAAGCCTTTCTCTTATTCGGGATGTGTCAGAGTTCCCTAAGAGCCTCAAGTGGACTCCGGGCAGTGCTTACACCCAAATATATTGCCGAATTGGATTATAGTGCAGTGTGGAAGGGCCAACCCTCAAATGTCCAAGTTGAGAGGG
The DNA here is from genome assembly GCF_000715075.1 of Nicotiana tabacum. Classification (NCBI taxonomy): domain Eukaryota; kingdom Viridiplantae; phylum Streptophyta; class Magnoliopsida; order Solanales; family Solanaceae; genus Nicotiana; species Nicotiana tabacum. The sequence goes on along the minus strand of NC_134099.1, from coordinate 68,405,174 downwards.
AGTTCAAGGTCCCAAAGCAAGGCTCATAGGAGGGGGCAAAACATAGAATCTAAGAGAGAGTGCAAGTGCATAGAGGGGATTTTGGGGAAAGCCAAGAAAGGCTGGTGGTCATACCCAGCAATTGGAAGTGCTGGCACACCCCAACCAGCCTGTTAGCCACATTGTTTGGGAGTTAGGATCCATTAAAGGATCAAGTCCAGACATGAGCAACAATTTGGATGTTGCCATGCTTTGAACTTTAACTCAAACACATAGAAGGGAATAAGGGTATGGGGAATTCACACAGCAACAGATGCAAAGAGACAGCACATTCAATACAAAACATAAACATCAAAGTAGACAAGATTGTTGAAACTGTAAAGCAAACACATAGGGATGAAGCTGAAAGTTAAATTAGAACATACCAGTATCAGGGAAATAAGAAGAGAAGAGCAGTAGTAAAGCCAAATTGCAAACACACATCCAGAAGATTTCAGAAGAGAGTAGAGTGTTGAATTGAGAATGTATGAGTATTGAAATTGAAAGTGTTCAATAAGTGTTGTTAGAGTATTGAATGCAAGGTATTAAATAGTATTGAATTGGAAGTGTGTAAAAGTGCAGAAGGGTCGTGCCCTTTATAGTGCAGAAAGCAAGCAAGAAAAGGTAAGAAAATAGTTTCGAAATCAATCACATAAGGTCTCCCTTCAATTAAGGGATTCTGATTTCAAACGGGCAAGATAATTAACGAAAGAGTTTGATCAAAATTTTTTCCAAAGTAGCACAAGAAGGGTAAATACACAGAAGTTATTTAAGGCAAAAGTCCAGTGGTACATGGTTTGTGCAAATAAGGAAAGGCGATCACTCAACAGCCAGTGAATGAACCAAGTCAGGAAAAATGAGGAAAGGGTTTTACTTAAGAAAAATCAGTAACAATCAATCAAACCTTATTAAGAGGAATTCCGAATCAATCACAAGTTGACAAAACATTTTGAAGGCCAAATTCCTCATATATAAAGCACACAGACATATCGAACAAGAAAGAACTATCATGCGAAAAAGCCTAATATAGAAGTGTTCAGGATCATAACAAAGAGGCTCAAATCGAGTACATAGACTCAGAATAAGTTTGAGAGTGTCCAGGGTCCTAAATAGAACCCTAGTCCAAAGCACAAGATCAAACTCGCAAAAAACCCCCTAAATCCCAGGGTTTTCAACTCGAGTCAGATACAGAGAGGAAGAAGACAAATAACTGAAACAGGCTTAGAGGTCTCTTTCAGGGATTCATGTGAAAACAAACAGATAAAATAGCAGGTTCAAGGCAAATAGAATGAAGAACTGATTTGAAGCATAAAGAACACATTTTAAGAAAGCTTGGAACTTAAACAAGTTTCAGAAGAGAAACGAGATAGTATAGCACTTAAGAGAACAGTAGAGGAAACATGTTTAACAAAGAACTCAAACAAAATCCAGAAGAAGGCAACTAAAGACCTAAAAGCTTAGTAGAAAATATAGTAAAGGTACATAGGGGTAAACGAACACATAAGATAAACATGTGAAAGCATGATATAGAAACCAGTAGAAGAAAGAACGGAGCACAATAGAAGGACATGCAAAATAATGCAAACATAAGAACACAGGAGAAAGACATGCGAGGTAGAAAAGAGAACATAAAAACATAACATAGATAGATTCACACAAAGAGAAAAAGAAGGGGAGTCAGAATTAAAACTTTTTCAGAGACCCTAAATCGAAGAGAAGTAATTTTTGAAAGAAAATTATGGAAAACATTTAAAAACTCAAGTAGAGCACAGACAAAGCATAGATATAAGAAAACAACCAGAGAAAAACTTCAAATAGCTTAGGGTTTCAGAGAAACCCTAGAAATGAGAAAGGCTTGGAAGAAGGTCCGATCTTGAGTCGGAGAGGTCAGAAATAGGCTCCTGATGCTTGAATACGCCGGAGCCAGGCCGGAGAGGCCTAAGATGCTTGAAAGAAAGTCCTTTCAGATATGTAGATATATGAAAGGACACCATCGAGGTCATACCTCGAAACTTCAAACACCCAGGGTTTAATGGTGGAGGAGGGTGAGTACAGGCCATCCATGGCCTGAGAAGCCATGGGTTCCGATAAGATTGCGGTTGAAGGGAGGTGAGAGAGGATAGGGTTTGAGGAACCTTCGAGAGAGTTTGAGAGAGGGAGAGTATTCAAAGGCGACTGAGAGATGAAAATGAGGGGATTAGGGTAGGGCTAGTGAATTAAAAAAAGGACTGGATTGAAAGAAAGGGCCAGGCGGGTTAATTGGATGGGTCGGGGGTCCGGTTAGATTAGAATTGGGCCGGTCCAATTGAGTTTCAAAATTGGGTCAATTAGGGGGGGGGGGGTCAATTTGGCTATGATTGAAATAAAAAATGGGCCAGGTTTTAAATAGCCAGTTTTTCCCTTTTTATTTTATAAAAAATAGTAAAATAATTTTGAAAGTAAATTAAGAGTACTGGATCAGTTAATAATATATAAATATTAATTTAAAAATTTTGGAACCAATTTTATAATTATAAAAATGCTATTAAATCTTAAAGTAGGTTAGAATTGCAATTATATGCAATTTAGCTTTAAAAATACCAAATAAATTTGTAAAAATATATAAAAATTACTTTAACTATGTTTTCGTATAAATATGGGAAATAAAATAAATTATCCACTAAAATGATAATTTTGGGAATAATTATTAATTTTTATACTGCTGAAATGAGCAATAAATTGATTTTAAAAATCTTTAAAAATTGGGAAAAAATACTAAAACACTTGGGCATGCTTATATATGCGTACATATGTTATTTTGAAAGTATTTTGTATATATGAAAAAATATACAGGAAAAAATTGGGTATCAACAGCTGCCCCTCTTTACCCGGGAAGGGTGAAAGAGTTTCGGGTAAAGATATGATGGCCAATTTTGACCGAACGCGATGGTTTGAAGAATTTGACCGTGATTTGGTTCCTGAGCTGCCTACATATCCCTAGTCTTACAGGAATCAGGCCATATGTAGTTCAGGATCCATCGGCGGAATATGCTGGTAGAGGTTTTACAAGAACGGACGCGGTATTCAGGTCAGGAAGGTTAGTTAAGGTCTAATCTGGGCTGCGAGAACTGGAGCTGGATCGCTCCTGCTAAGACGGCCATTGATAGCTGGTTTACCTGCGAATGAACAATACAAATGTATATGGTGCAAAATTTAAACGTGATGCAAGTTCCCATTGAACCATGAATACTGTCTTTGGACGGTTAAGATGGCGTCCTTAGACCATGACGTTCTGGGCCATGAAGCGTATAATAAAGGGTTCGCAGGCCATGAAATGATGCTCTCAAGCTATGAAGATGATGCCTCCGAGCTATGATGCCTTTGAATAATGATATACAAAAGATAAAAAGGGGTCCTCAGGCCATGGCATGGCGTTCTCGGGCTATGAAAATGGTGCCTCCGAACAATGATGCCTTCGGACAATTTGGCGATCTTTCAGCCCATGAGATGCAGAAGGAGGCAATCTTTCAGCCAATGCAAAAAATGTAAATGCGGTGGCGGTATTTCAGCCGATGCAAGATGTAAATAGAAAGTGGAGATATTTCAGCCATGCAGAAAATGTAAATGAGGTGGCGGTATTTCAGCCGATGCCAGATAGAAAGTGGCAATATTTCAGCCATGCAAGAAAAATAAAAGTGGTGATATTTCAGCCGTGCAAGATATAGATGAAGGTGGCGATCTTTCAGCCATGCGAGACATAAATAAAGTGGCAATATTTCAGCCATGCAGGTGGAGACAGGGCTTAGTCTCGAAAGGCAGAATGGTAGCCTTATGCGATGCAGCAAAATGTAGTTGGAGGTAGAGCTTAACCTCGAAATGTAGAATGGTAGCCTTATGCAATGCAGAGAATGCAGATGGAGACAGAGCTTAGTCTTGGAAGGCAGAATGGTAGCCTTATGCAAAGCGGCGAAATGTAGATGGAGGTAGAGCTTAACCTCGGAAAGCAGAATAGTAGCCTCAAGCAATGCAGGAAATGTAGATGGAGGTAGAGCTTAACCTCGGAAGGCAGAATGGTAGCCTTATGCAATGCAAAGAATGCAAATGGAGAAAATGCTTAGTCTCGGAAGGCATAATGGTAGCCTTATGCAAGAAATAAAAGGCAGGTGGCAGTAGAGTTTTCTTAGCTGATATCTGATTTCGATATTGTGGCTGCTGGTGATATTGTGTGCGTATAGCAACTATGAGTAGGTGACGGTTCTGAGAGTTGAATTCCTAATCAGTATGAGTGTATTGTATATTCGATGATTTTCCAACTCATGTGCCTGCATCCAAAGAAATATTGTGAGTTTTGTAAAGGGGAAAGGTTAGTTCGTATCCCCGCTGACTTTGCTTGACCTACTCGGCTCTGTTTTGGTGATACTGTGCGTATCATTGGGGTAGCGTTGCTAAACAAGGCAATTTTGGTAACAGAAATGCATGATTTAGTAAAAGCATAATATAAGTGCATAATTAAGAATAATTTTCTTTAGATGAACCGACGGCTGCGACGTGGTTCAAAACATTGCAACTTCGCTTGCTCCGGAATTTTGAGGGTCCTCCTCAAAATTCTGCCCCAGTTTACCTGGATGCTTCTCCTAACGGCTGTTAATGCTAAATGGCTGGAATCGACTTCGGAATTTTGAGGGTCCTCCTCAAAATTCTGCCCCAGTTTCCAATAGCGGGGAAAATGGAAATTTTATTGAATTGTGACCGAACCTATAGGGCTGCCTACGTATCCCCTCTTAAACGGGAATCAGGTCAGGCGTATTCAAATTACATCATAAAAGAAAGCATAAAGGTTACACATAGTATCGCTTGACTGCATCTGAATTGATCGGTTTGGGCCAAACTTCTCCATCCATTTCTGCAAGTATGAGGGATCCTCCTATCAGAACCCGGTGAACTATGTACGGACCCTACCAGTTGGGAGAGAATTTCCCTTTGGCTTCCTCTTGATGCGGAAATTTTTTCTTTAATACCAGTTGTTCCGGTGCGAATTGTCTCGGCTTGACTCTTTTGTTGAAGGCTCTGGACATTCTGTTCTGATAAAGCTGACCGTGGCAAGCTGCATTCATTCTCTTTCTGTCTATAAGAGCTAGTTGATCATAATGACTCTTCACCCATTCTACGTCGTCGAGCTTTGCTTCCTGTATGATCCTTAAGGAAGGAATTTCTACCTTAGCGGGTATGACTACTTCTGTACCATATACCAACATGCAGGGAGTTACCCAGTTGATGTGCGGACTGTGGTGCGGTATCCCAATAAAGCAAGTGAGAGCTTCTCGTGCCACTACTTATGCTTCTCTATCATTTTCCTTAGTATCTTCTTGATATTCTTGTTGGCAGCTTCTACGGCTCCGTTCATCTGAGGTCTGTAAGTTGTAGAATTCTTGTGTTTGATCTTGAAGGTTTCACACATGGCTTCATCAAGTCACTGTTGAGATTGGAACCATTATCAGTAATGATTGATTTTGGAATCCCGAATCGGCAAATGATGCGGTCACGAACAAAGTCTGCCACAACTTTTTTAGTCACTGCTTTGTATGATGCTGCTTCAACCCATTTGGTGAAATAATCAATTGCCACTAGAATGAACCTGCGCCCGTTTGATACGGTAGGCTCAATAGGTCTGATGACATCCATTCCCCAAGCGGCGAACGACCACGATGATCTTGTTGCACTAAGATCATTTGGGGGCACCTTTATCATGTTTGCATGTATCTGACAGCGATGACACTTTCAGACATACTGGACGTAGTCCGTTTCCATAGTCATCCAAAAATAACCAGCCCGGAGTATCTTCTTGGCTAAGACAAAACCGTTCATATGTGGACCGCAGGTCCCAGCATGGATTTCCTCTAGTTGCTTGGATGCTTCCCTTGCGTCGACACACCTTAATAATCCCAAATCAGGAGTCCTCCTATACAGGATTCCTCCGCTATGGAAGAAATTGTTAGATAACCTCCGAAGTGTGCGCTTCTAAGTGGTATTGGCAAGCTCTGGGTATTCTTCTTTTGCCAGGTATTCCTTGATATCATGAAACCAAGGTTTTTTGTCCGCTTCTTCCTCGACATGAGCACAGTAGGCTGGCTGATCATGAATCTTCACCGGAATAGGATCAATGAAGTTCTTATCTGGATGTTGTATCATAGAGGACAGGGTAGCCAATGCATCGACAAACTCATTCTGGACTCTGGGAACATGCTGGAATTCTGTCTTTGTGAATCTCTTTCTCAACTCCTGTACATGATACAGATAAGGGAGTATCTTGGAGTTTTTGGCTGCCCATTCTTCTCGGACCTGATTTATAAGCAAGTATGAATCCCCAACTACTAGCAGCTCTTGGATGTTCATGTTAATGGCCATCTTGAGTCCCAAGATGCAGGCTTCGTACTCGGCCATATTGTTGGTGCATGGGAACTTGAGTTTGGCGGACACCGGATAATGCTGATCGATTTCTGATACTAGAACTACTCCTATGCCAACTCCTTTGAAATTTGCTGCTCCGTTGAAAAACATTCTCCAACCATCATAGGATTTTGCAATGTCTTCTCCTATGAAGGATACCTCCTCATCAGGAAAATACATCTTTAAGGATTCGTATTCTCCGTACACGGGATTCTCGGAAAGATGATCTGCCAAAGCCTGTCCTTTGATCGCTTTCTGAGTCACGCAGACAATGTCAAATTCACTCAGCAGGATTTGCCACTTGGCTAGCTTGCCAGTGGGCATGGGCTTCTGAAAGATGTACTTCAATAGATCCATCCCTCATATGAGATATGTAGTATATGCACAGAAATAGTGCCTTAACTTCTGAGCTACCCAAGTCAGAGCACAACAAGTACGTTCCAACAGAGAATACCGGGCCTCGTATGGGGTGAACTTCTTGCTGAGATAATAGATGGCCTGCTTCTTCCTTCCCGTTTCATCATGTTGTCCCAGAACACAACTGAATACTCCATCCAATACTGCAAGGTAGAGCAGTAGAGGTCTGTCCGGTTTGGGCGGGACCAAGACTGGCGGTGTGGACAGGTACTCCTTGATTCTGTCGAAGGCTTTTTGATAGTCATCAGTCCATTTTGCAGCGGCGTCCTTCTTCAACATCTTAAAGAATGGCTCACAGATGACAGTAGATTGAGCTATGAACCAGCTGATATAGTTGAGTCTTCCCAAGAAACTCATTACGTCCTTCTTGTTCTTTGGCGGTGGCAACTCTTAAATGTCTTTGACCTTTGACGGATCCAGTTCTATTCCTCGGCTACTCACAATGAATCCAAGTAGTTTTCTGGCAGAAACCCCGAATGCACATTTTGTGGGATTTAACTTCAAATTGTACCTTCTTAGTCTATTGAAGAACTTCCTCAAATCTTCCATGTGATTAATGGCTTTCTTGGACTTGATGATGATGTCATCTACATATACCTCGATCTCCTTATGTATCATATCATGGAAAATGGTAGTCATTGCCCTCATGTAGGTGGCCCCAGTATTCTTTAACCCGAATGGCATCATCTTGTAACAATACATTCCCCACAGCGTAATGAAGGCCGTTTTCTCAGCATCTTCTTCATCCATCCAGGTCTGATGATACCCAGCAAAACAATCAACAAACGACTGTAGCTCGTTCTTGGCGCAATTGTCAATTAGATTGTGTATGTTTGACAAGGGGAAGTCGTCTTTATGACTGGCCCGGTTTAGGTCTCGGTAGTCGACACAGACTCTGACCATTCCGTTCTTCTTTGGTACTAGCACGATGTTGGCTAGCCATGTTGGATACTCTACTACTCTAAGAACCTTAGCTTTGACTTGCTTGGTGACTTCTTCCTTGATTTTCAAACTCATGTCAGGCTTGAACTTCCTGAGCTTCTGCTTTACCTGTGGGCATGTCAGATCAGTTGGAAGCTTGTGCGCCACAATAGATGTACTCAAACCAGTCGTGTCTTCATACGACCAGGCGAATATGTCCTCATATTCCTTCAGAAATTCTGTGTATTCTTCCTTTTCCGCCGGTGACAAATGAACGCTAATCCGAGTTTCTTTGACATTTTCTGCATCTCCTAGGTTTACAATCTCGGTCTCGTCCAGGTTGGACTTAGGTCTGTTCTCAAAATCCTCAACCTCTTTAACAACCTCTTCTGGTATATTATCTTCCTCTAAGTCCGTTTGTCGCGTTGTCTCATTACATGTCACAGTCGTTGGTTCATCAAGATAAGTAATAGTAATACTATAAATAAAGTAAATGAGAGAAAGTAATAAGAGTAAGATTCATAAGAAAAATTGAAATGCTTTGAAAAATTCCATAACTGTTTTGAACATTGAAGATCTTATTACGAAATTAAAAGGCAAAGGAAAGTCAAAATGAAAAAATAGTGCATGATGCTTGTTAAGCCTTATTACCCCGAGGCTTTCCGGGCTCTGGTGGTTCTGATGGACCAATTGTTGAGGCGCGCTCCTCGGCTCACGGCTTGTATGGAAGGGCCTTCCTCCCCCTCCTCCTCGAAAATGACACAGCAATCCATATCATCCTCTTCCAAAAACAAATCCCTCATCGCTGCCAGTGCTTCCTCTTCTTTTGACCCATATATAACATCAGTTGGACGGAAAATCTACTCCAAGCAAGGTATTGGGTGCTCTAGTGGATAATAAGGCCCGCGCCATGGCGGCGGCCATTCATTGAATTCTTTCCAGATATACTCATATCCCAGACCGAAGGTGGTACCATGTTTCTTCAGCTTAACAGGCTTGGCGATCCCTTGTAGGTTCTTGCCAAGTCCCTTGCCTGGATCATATCCGCACCAGTTCAATATGCTTTCGATTTTGTTGTCCCACCATTTATCCTTGTCAATGGTGTTGACTTGCTCGATGTGGTGACAGGTTTCTCCGCTTACTTTCCTTCTTCCTCCGATCGTTGGGATGGTCTGGCGACTGTATATAGGATTAATACCGTTGCCGTGGATGATCACCTCTTAGTGATTCCACTAAAATTTCACTGCCTGATGTAGGGTTGATGCTACAGCTCCAGCGGCATGAATCCATGGTCGTCCCAAGAGCAAGTTGTAAGATGCCGGCACGTCTATTACTTGAAAGTCGTCATCAAACCAAGTAGGCCCCATCTGTAAATACAGGCTGATTTTCCCAATAGTGGACCTTTGGGAACCGTCGAAGGCTTTGACGTTAATGGCCCCGTCTTTGATCTCATGGAGCCCTTTCCCTAATATTCTGAGTGTTATCGGCGGACAAATGTTCAGGTTGGACCCTCTATCGATCAGGACCCTGGTGATAAAATAATCCTCGCATTGCACGGTGATGTGTAATGTCTTGTTGTGGCTCAGCCCTTCTGGTGGCAACTCATATTCATGAGAAGTGATTTTGTGACTCTCCAATACCTGTCCCACCATATTTGCCATTTTTCCTCCGGTGATGTTGCTTGGTACATACGCCTCACTCAGCACCTTCAATAAGGCATTCTTATGTTCGTTAGAGTTAAGACAGAGATCTGGGCTGGCATTTTGTTCAACTGATCAATGACTGAATACTCTTTGGCCTGTATCTTCCTCCAGAGGTTGTCGGGCCCAGCTTCAGTGATGGCTGGCTATCCAAATACCTGCTTACTCGACTTAGCCAAGTGTTCTAGAGTATAAACCCTGTCGGTCCTTGTCATACCCTATGCCATAACTGCTTCTCCGAACTTGGTTTTCGCTTTCCTTCTTGCCTTGGCTGTGTAATCCCATGGTATGGCTTTTGTGTAGAATGATGTTATGGCTGTCATTGCTACTGGAATGAGCACCCTTGCTTTGGAAGGTAATACAACAACCTCAAATGGTACAGGTGCCTTTGGGGAAACAAACTCGACCTCAATTGGTGTTGGTGTCTTTGCAGGGGGTGGTGCTTCAAACTCAAGTGGTACAGACATAGTCACCTCGGCGTCCTTGAAGGCTGAATCTGGACCACAATCAGGTTAAAGGTGACTGTTGATTTCTTTGGCTCGTCACTCTCTGCGATTAATCTGATCGATCCTTTGGGGTCCCAATCATCCTCTATCTTAATCATGTGAACGCCTCCACCCTTGTGGTCTGGTAGAGGGTTGTTGCGGACGTTCGAGGCAAGCTCTTTTGCCACGATGATCTTGTTGTTAATCAAAGCTTGGATCTTATCCTTTAGAGAGCTTCACTCATCAATGGTATGCCCTTTCATGCCGGAATGGCATGCACAAGTTTTGTTTGGGTTGACCCATTGAGGGAGGGGGTTTTCGGGGGTTATGGCAGGCATAAAGGTGACATAACCAGCAGCTTTGAGCCTTTCATATAGCTGTTCAATTGGTTCGGCAATGGCGGTATACTGTTTGGGAGGTCTGCGGTCGAAATTTGGTCGAGGTCTAGGAAAGTTTTGGCGAGGGGGAGGTGATTGATAGTGGGCTTGTTGGGTGTTGTAGGCTTGGTAGACGTGTGCGGGTTAGGAGTATTTGGGTGAAGTAGGTTGATATGTGGGTGGTGGAGGTTATTGGTAAGTAGGTAGTGGAGCTTGGTAAGAGGGCGAGTGTGCTTGGTAATTTGGGGTAGGTTGATATGTGAGTGGAGGTATTGGGTAGGTTCGGTATTTGATTGGGGATTTTGTTCTGTGCAACCATCATGGCACTTACGTCCCTTTTCTTGGACGTGCCACCAGACTATAGAGCCTTGTTGGTAGCCTGCAAAGCTTCAAGGTTTGTGACCATGCCACTTTTGATACCTTCCTGGATCCTCTCCCCCAACATGATAATGTCAGAAAATTTCTATCTTTCAATCAGCATCAACCTTTCGTAGTACTATGGGTCTTGAGCTCGGACGAAAAACCTGTTCATTTGTTCTTCTTCTAAAGCCAGTCTAACCTTAGCAGCTTCTACTCTTCACCGAGTGGCATACTCGCAGAAAGTCTCCGCAGCTTTCTTCTTTAGGTTCTGGATGTAGAACACATCTGGCACATTCTCCGTGTTGAACCTGAACCTGTCCATGAAATTGGATGCCATACTTACCCAATTCGACCACTTCTTCGGGTCTTGGCTAATGTACCAAGATAGAGCATCTCCTTTCAGACTTCTCATAAAAAGCTTCATGCGAATCTTTTCGTCCTTCCCTACTCCGACCATCTTGTCGCAGTATGTCCTTAAATGGACTCTGGGATCCCCTGTACCATCAAACATTTCAAACTTAGGAGGTTTGTACCCTCAAACAGTTCGACATCTCGTTGTATGTAGAGGTCTTCGTAGTTCAATCCCTCGATTCCCTTGCTTCCTTCAACACCCTGAACTCGGCTAGTCAACTTCTTGAGTTCTGCGGCCAGGTTCCTAAGAAAGGAGTCTTTATCATTAGACTCGGGTGTGCTTGAGACAGGTTGGGTGGATGGTGGCATGGTTTCCACATAGATGGGGGTGTTATGGTGAGGGTGGAGATGATCATTTGCGGAGTTCAGTGGTTCAGGGATGAGTGGCGGGGTGTTGTTGGAAGTGTGGCAAGTGTTACAGTGGTGATGGGGAGTGGGATGGTTTTGTGGTTTCGGGATGTTTTGTGGAGGTGTGGGGTTTTGAGTGTTAGGAAAGTTGACATCTGGGGTGGTGAGGGAAAACGAAAAGCTTGCCAAATTCCGGACTTGATCCAGTTCCTCTTGAAATTTTAGCAGTTTCTACTCGAGTTGGGATACACCTTCTTTGGAGACATGAGTACCCTGAGTGATTTCTACCCGTTCAATCGAGTTTTCCTTTCTGATGTTGCTCAAATCTTCCATTTTTTCCTTGTTCCTGTTTCTGACAGGACTAAGAGGAGGAGTGGGTGGAGGGCCCTTGGATCTTGTGGAGTATGATGATGATGCCAGAGTGCACGAACTAAATTTAGGTAGGGGATTAAAACAAAAGTAAAAACAAAAAGGTAGAAAGTTAGTTCGGATTATAGGGAAAAGATGTTGCGATATTTAAACACATAGTGCGAGAATATAAACCGTATCCTAATTTAGGAGCCTCGTTGTGCCCGAGGTAGGCCTAGCGACAAATTGATTTGGAGAATTTAGAATGCTAAATGCCTCATTTTATTGATAAAAAGCATACGAATCCTAAAACGACACTAAATAATAAGGAATAAAATGTCACTAGTGGCCATTGGCCTTATTACATTTTATAAAGTAAGAAAACTCCTATCTATTTGGTCCTAGAAGGACATTCCTCATGTTGAATGCTCTCGTTAATCAAATCCTCCGGCTCGCGTAGGTTCACCAGTAGAAATTCCTTTGCCATGTGTTCTCCTTTGTTTTCTTCAGTGTTTTGGCAGTCGGTGACTCTCTTCCTCACTTTCCCTTCCAATTCCAGCTGACTGTACTCCAGATATTCCAACTTTTCGCTAGCTTTGGCGGCCTTTTCTTTCCACTCGTTGATTTGGTCATTTGATGGTAGACTCCTCCACCAGTCCAGCAAGAGTGAGAGTGTGCTAATCATACTGAAGTTGGGGACCTCGTGCTTCATGTTTCTGCAAGACAAAAAGGTTAGGCCCTTACCCCCGCCGGACTCGACTATTTAACTATCAATAATTGGCATAAGCAGTATTTAGTTCTCCAAATAAATGCACAGAACGTGGTAATGTCCGTTTAGGTTCCAAGGAAACCCAGTGGACTTTGGAGAAGGCTATCTTAAAGAGTCATTATGTGAACAACATAACTGACTCAGCTAGGTTTTGACAGTGATGCATGCACAATTAAACGGAGTAGGGTTTCTATGGGGTATTAGACTGGTACCCTTGAGCGGACAACTCAAGAGGGAAAGGAACGGAACCATCGACTACACCGTTGATCAACTGGTTTTACCGCAAATATGCCTTTGCCAAATTTAGGGGCTAATAATATCGTGAGGGTGCAACCACTCATTATAAACGTTGCTATGGTATTTTGTTTGGCACGAGTGGAATATGATGTTGAATCTGCAGTTACAATAATTAAACAAATTGTCATGTATTTGCACATTCATAAGGTAATAGTTACAATAATTGCTCCAAGTTACAAAAGTATTAAAGGAGAGCGGTAAAAGAAAGCATTAAGAGAAATAAAGAGAAGAAACGAAGAGCCAAGTCAGTTATCGAAGTAGGAGAGCAAAATAAATACTTAAAGGCATTAAAGACATTCAAGGAAGCATAAAGTCACAAATAACATGAAATGGTAAAAGCCTTAAAGAAATTCCCAGCAGAGTCGCCATGCTGTCGCGCCCCCTTTTTCTCGCGAAATTAGGTTTATGACATTTGGGAGGACAACTCGTTCCCTTTTGCGAATTGGGTTTTTTGATGGTACTAGCAAGAATTTGTTTAGAAAAACCAAAGTTTGGGTAAGGGCTAGAAATTATCTCGAGGAGAAGGTGTTAGGCACCCCTCAAGATCCACTAGTGTGGTTCCCAACCATGCTACAATTGTGACTTAAGCAATTAAGGGTTTCAAATATGAGGGGTTGTCACATTGTGTTTGCAAATAAGTTGAAGTTTGAAGAAACAAGAAAGTTGAAATTCGAGAAAAAGGAGTTTGAAATTTTGAAAGTAATAAAATAAACAAGTAAAGGGAAGGGGGTCCTAGGTTTATAAATAATATGGATCACATCAATGCAATACCCGGTAATCACTCCTCAGAAAGGGGTTACACGTGGTATTAGCGCACCAGTCATCATATCCATATCTACCCTTTCCCACTCCGTTGAGGTATTTAAACGCGAAATGGTTTTGTTACTTATTGCATGCTAGTACCCGCCCCAATCCTATCAGATTCGGAGGCATTTGGGACTACTAGTCCTAAAGGGAAGGGAAATATGGGATTTGTGTGGTTTAAAAGGATAAAATTCTAAAGCAACAAACAAAAACACATAAGGCAGATATGGGAAACACATAACAATTTAAGAGGCTCAGATGGGCCTCCTCACTTAAAGACAAATTTTTAGCATGTCTTGCAGATACTGGTTATGGTCTGAATTAAACTTAAACGTTAAGGAGGCAGACTGGTCTATTACACATTTCAGATAAGAAATCGGAATTAGACCTGCCTGTTGGTTGGAATTAACAGAGTTTGATTCAATTAGCTAATTTTACCTTATAGCTTGCCTAAGTGAAACCTACAGGCATGACATCTAATAATGCAGAAGTGTACTGATTTTTACAAGAAGAAGGCCTGTTGATTATAGAAAACATAAGTTCTACAGATATTGAGTAATGTTACTACTGATTTTAGACTTGTAAATGATTCAGATCAGTTGGTTACTCCTATAGACATGCTTTCAAAGCGTTATTGAGTTTAACCTTTACAAAAATGCAGAAATTTTATAGGCATGGTGTTTAAAATGCTGATTTTTATTATTTAAGCCTATAAATGCGTTTGCCTAGTGATAGATGCATATGCAGAAATCAGGAAACTCTATAGACATGTTCTCTATGTGATAGGCAGAAATGTAGAAAACTTATAGACATGGTCTCTATGTATGAAATGCAGAAGCTATAGACGTGGTATCAATGTATGAAATGCAGAGGCTATAGACATGGTATCTATGTATGATATGCAGAACATATTGACAGGATTTCTATATGAAATGCAGAACCTATAGGCATGGTTTCTATATGAAAAACATAGAATTGCAGGACTTGTAAACATGATTTCTATGTGAAAAATGCAGAAGTAAAAACAAGACATGATTGCAGTAGTAAATACCTACGAACATGATATCTACCCTTATGCATATATGAGTGACCCTCCCCTTTTCACTAAAACCCCATAAGTTATTACAAATTATTACAGCCCAGAATTAATAAAGAAAAGTAAAATAAAATTACATCAGAAAGCTAAAAATCCTAACCAAGGAGAGCCTGATTCAGACTTTTGTCTGAAGCATGAAGTAAACCAACTCCAAAGATCAAATTCCAAAGCCTTTCTCCTATTCGGGATGTGTCAGAGTTCCCTAAGAGTCTCAAGTGGACTCCACGCAGTGCTTACACCCAAATATGTTGTAGAATTGGATTATAGTGCAGTGTGGAAGGGCCAGCCCTCAAATGTCCAAGTTCAGAGGGAGTTCAAGGTCCCAAAGCAAGGCTCATAGGAGGGGAGCAGAACTTAGAATTTAAGAGAGAGTGCAAGTGCATAAAGGGGATTTTGGGGAAAGCCAAGACATGCTGGTGGTCATACCCAGCACTTGGAAGTGCTGGCACAGCCCACCAGCCTGTTAGCCACGTTGTTTGGGAGTTAGGATCCATTAAAGGATCAAGTCCATACATGAGCAACAATTTGGATGTTGCCATGCTTTGAACTTTAACTCAAACACATAGAAGGGAATAAGGGTATGGGGAATTCACAAAACAACAGATGCAAAGAGACAGCATATTCATAGGTATGAGGCTGAAAGTTAAATTAGAACATACTAGTTTCAAAGAAATAAGAAGAGAAGAGCAGTAGCAAAGCCAAATTGCAAACACACAGGCAGAAGATTTCAGAAGAGAGTAGCGTGTTGAATTGAGAATGTAGGAGTATTGAAATTGAAAGTGTTCAATAAGTGTTGTCAGAGTATTGAACTCAAGGTCTTAAAGAGTATTGAGTTGGAAGTGTGTAAAAGTGCAGAAGGGTCGTGCCCTTTATAGTGTAGAAAGCAAGCAAGAAAAGGTAAGAAAATAGTTTCGAAATCAATCACATAAGGTCTCCCTTCAATTAAGGGATTCTGATTTCAAACGGGCAAGATAATTAAGGAAAGAGTTTGATCAAAATCTTTTTCAAAGTAGCACAAGAAGGGTAAATACACAGAGGTTATTTAAGGCAAAAGTCCAGTGGTACATGGTTTGTGCAAATAAGGAAATGCGATCACTCAATAGCCAGTGAAATCAAAATTGCAGGTTTTGTCGAATGAACCAAGTCTGGAAAAATGAGGAAAGGGTTTTACTTAAGTAAAATCAATAACAATCAATCAAACCTTATTAAGAGGAATTCCGAATCAATCACAAGTTGAAAAAACCTTTTGAAGGCCAAATTCCTCATATATAAAGCACACAGACTTATTGAACAAGAAAGAACTATCATGCGAAAAAGCCTAGTATAGAAGAGTTCCGGGTCATAACAAAGAGGCTCAAATCCAGTACATAGACTCAGAATGAGTTTGAGAGTGTCCAGGGTCCCAAATTGAACCCTAGTCCAAAACACAAGATCAAACTCGCAAAAAAACCCCTAAATCCCAGGGTTTTCAACTTGAGTCAGATACAGAGAAGAGAAGACAAATAACTGAAACAGGCTTAGAGGTCTCTTTCAGGGATTCATGTGAAAACAAACAGATAAAATAGCAGGTTCAAGGCAAATAGAATGAAGAACTGATTTGAAGCATAAAGAACACGTTTTAAGAAAGCTTGGAACTTAAACAAGTTTCAGAAGAGAAACGAGATAGTATAGCACTTAAAAGAACAGTAGAGGAAACATGTTTAACAAAGAACTCAAACAAAATCCAGAAGAAGGCAACTAAATACCTAAAAGCTTAGTAGAAAATACAGTAAAGGAACATAGGGGTAAACGAACACATAAGATAAACATTTGAAAGCATGATATAGAAACCAGTAGAAGAAAGAACGAAGTACAATAGAAGGACATGCAAAATAAGACAAACATAAGAACACATGAGAAGGACATGCGAGGTAGAAAAGAGAACATAAAAACATAGCATAGATAGATTCACACAAAGAGAAGAAGAAGAGGAGTCAGAAAATTAAGGAAAACGTTTAAGAACTCAAGTAGAGCACAAACATAGCTTACATATAAGAAAACAACCAGAGAAAAACCTCGAATTGCTTAGGGTTTCAAAGAAACCCTAGAAATGAGAAAGGCTTGGAAAAAGGTCCGATCTTGAGTCGGAGAGGTCAGAAATAGGCTTCTGATGCTTGAATACGCCGGAGCCATGCCGGAGAGGCCATAGAACCTTGGATATGTATAGATCTGAAAGGACACCTTCGAGGTCGGACCTTGAAACTTCGAACACCCAGGGTTTAATAGTGGAGGAGGGTGAGTACAAGCCATCCATGGCCTGAGAAGCCATGAGTTCCGGTGAGATTGCGGTTGAAGGGGGGTGAGAGAGGCTAGGGTTTCAGGAACCGTCGAGAGAGTTTGAGAGAGGGAGAGTTTTCAAAGGTGGCTGAGAGATGGAAATGAGGGGATTAGGGTAGGGTTAGTGAATTAAAAAAGGTAAGGGGTAATCGTGGCTGTTGATCTAAATGATCAACGACCTGGATTGAAAGAAAGGGCCAGACGGGTTAATTGGTTGGGTCGGCGGTCGGGTTAGATTAGAATTGGGCCGGTCCAATTGGGTTTCAAAACTGCGTCAATTAGGGGGGGGGTCAATTTGGCTGTGATTGAAATAAAGAATGGGCCAGGTTTTAAATAGCCAGTTTTCCCTTTTTATTTTATAAAAAATAGTAAAATAATTTTGAAAGTAAATAAAGAGTACTGGATCAGTTAATAATATATAAATATTGATTTAAAAAATGTTGGAACCAATTTTATAATTATAAAAAATGCTATTAAATCTTAAAGTAGGATAAAATTGCAATTATATGCAATTTAGCTTTAAAAATACCAAATAAATTTGTAAAAATATATAAAAATTATCTTAACTATATTTTGGTATAAATATGGGAAATAAAACAAATTATCCACCAAAATAATAATTTTGGGATTAATTATTGGTTTTTATACTGCTGAAATGTTTAATAAATTGATTTTAAAAATCTTTAAAAATTGCGAAAAAATACTAAAACACTTGGGCATGCTTATATATGCGTACATATGTTATTTTGAAAGTATTTTGTATATATGAAAAAATATACAGGAAAAAATTGGGTATCAACATATCCTCGTACTGACGAGCCTTAATTCGCTCCACAACATAGACAAGAACTCTACTAGGCTCTGAAATATCCTACCTCACAAGTCGGTTAGCTAAGGATTGAATGTCCAAAGCCAATGGTCTCTCCTCCGCTGGAATGAATGCCAGACTACCTATACTCTTGGTCTTTCTGCTCAAGGCATCTGTGACCACATTCGCCTTGCGCGACTGATAAAGAATGGTGATATCATAGTCCTTCATAACTCAAGCCACCTGTGATGCCTCAGATTAAGATCGTTCTAGTTAAATAGATGGTACAAACTGATCTGTGTAAAACTCACACGATGCTCCATAAAGATAATGGCTCCAGATCTTGAGAGCATGAACCATCACAACCAACTCCAAATCATGCACAAGGTAATTCTTCTCGTGGGGATTCAACTGATGTGAATCATATGCAATAACTTGCTCCTCCTGCATCAATACACAACCCAACCCAATGCGTGAAGTATCACATTACACAGTGTACATGTGTGCACCAGAAGGCAAAACTAACATTGGTGCTATAGACTATTATGCCCCGCAATATTACGTCCCGCAGTATTATATTACAATGATGTTATGCTTTGTAGTAATATGCTACGATAATGTTACCCTCTGTAGTAATCTATTACGATGGTGTTACGTCCTGTAGTAAAATATTACGATGATGTTATGCCTTGCAGTATAACATTACGGTGATGTTATGCTTCATAATATTAAGTTACGATAGTGTTGCACCTTGTAGTATTACATTACGGTAATGTTACGCTTCGCAATAATAAGTTACGATGATGTTGCATCCTGCAATATTTTATGTGGAATTTATCATAAGATAATTGACATCAGTCCAAGGAAAAGATTATTTGGGGATTATAAGAATTATGCTATTTCACAAGTGATTAGTAAATTCATAAAGGTGAAAGGGGGAGCAAGTCTAAGAAAACGAATTTTGTCAAAGTTTGGCATTTTAGGATAAAATATGGCCCGAGCTAAAATACCCTGTATTTATGGACTAGTGCCATACAAGGTACTACATGGCCATGCTAGTAAGGTATACAAGGTATGTTAAAAGAAAGTAGTATTTAATTAAGTTGAGATAATTTTTAAATTATACGGGTAATTGATTAATTACCGGGTAACAGGACATTACCCGATTAACTAATAAGTGGATAAAAAATAATTAATAAACTAAACCCCCTAAATGTGGCAAGAAGCCACAAAGCCTAGGAAGTGACTAAATAGTCACAATGCTAGGTGGCTACTTAATAATAACTTAAAGTCTTAAAAATACTTATACAAGCTCATCCAAACTCTTATCCTTAGCCAAAATGTTTCATTATGTTTTCAGTTACCAAACGTGAGAAAATCAGAAACATTTTCCTCTTAAGACTTGAAACCAAAATAACGTTGGGGAGATTTTGGTCTTAATTGGAAAGGTTAAAGAATTAAAAGTCTTGATTCCAAGGAAATTCGTTCAAAGAAGTGTTGAGGCAGAAACATTCCAATTCAAAGACAACGTCTTCAATTGAAGCAAATTCGTCCGACTCCAACAAAATTCAAGCAAAGTTTCATTCCAATCTCAGAAGCAGAAGCTTCGTTTTCTCGCTCCAACCTATTTCATGTAAGCAAAAACTTCACTTCGATCAAAGAAATTCAGGGACAGGTATGTTAAAGCTATCCCTTCTTTCTTTTGGCATGATCCATATGATACGAATGAAACGTGCAAATGGACAAATTCCATAAATGACTCTATTCATAGAAGTATTAGAGATATCTATATTCTTGAATTTCTATGTGTTATAATATTTTATCATCTGTTCATGGGTCTTAGAAAAATATGAAAGTTAAAAAGAGTTTACTTTATGATATTACTCAAAGGCAAAATGGTCTTATGACATTCTAAAAGATTTTATTAACGTACTTTTCATGCATTGCATTCATGTGCATTGACCCATGACCAGATGATGTTATATACGCCATATATATATATATATATATATATATATATATATATATATATATATATATGGGATATGGGAAAAGGTTACAACGCTATATACGCACCACCACCTGATCAGTTGGTATACATTGATGATTTTGCCCAGTGAGGCTGAGATGATATGATGGGATGCCCTCAGAGATTGCATTAATGTACATTGACCCATGACCATATGGGATATGGGAAAGGTTATGGAGTTACATACGCACCACCACCTAATCAGCTAGTATACGTTGATGATTTTGCCCACAGTGGTCGATATGATATGATGGGATGCCCTCAGAGGCTGATGATGTTATGAAATATGTACCTATGCATGACATGACATTCATATGCATATGCATGATGCTAGATGTAATTTATAATTTACAGAGTTATCCAGACATACAGGTTGAGTCAATTACTCTATATTTTTTCCATGTCTGTTATGTACTTATTTATGTGCCTTACATACTCAGTACATTATTCGTACTGACGTCCCTTTTTACCTGGGGACGATGCGTTTCATGCCCATAGATCCAGATAGACGAGTCGAGAGCCCTCCAAGTAGGCTATCAGCTCAGCGGAAGATGTTGGTACACTCCATTTGCTTCGGAGTTGCATGTTTGGTTAGTATGATTTAGATGTATATTGTTTGGTATGGCGGGACTCTGTCCCGACCTTTATGACATTTATGTACTCTTAGAGGCTTGTAAACATATGTCGTGTACGTGAAAGATTGTACGGCCTTGTTGGCCTATGTTTTAAATTTATAAATGATCATGTTGGCCTATTAGGCCCGTATGTTGTGGGTATATGATGATGTAATAAGAAAGATATGTTACGTTGGTACTCGGTTGAGTAAGGTACCAGGTGCTCGTCACGGCCCATAGGTTTGGGTCGTGACAAAAGTGGAATCAGAGCAGTTCTATCCTAGGGAGTCTACAAGCCGTGTCTAGTAGAGTCTTGTTTATGGGTATGTCGTGCACCACATTTATAAGCAGGAGGCTACAGGGCATTTAGGATTGTCATGCTTTCTTCTTACTCTAGATCATGTGGTAGATCTCACTTATAAGAATTAAATTTCGAAATTCTATATTATTCGTAATAAGATGATACCTACATCCGGAAAAAAGGTTGGAAAGAGTGATAGTTGTGGAAGAGCTGAGTGAGAGGAATTGGATTTTTGTATGATGCTTACGATAAGTAAATGTGAGGTCTTTAGCAAATCATGGGTGTACTGAAAGGTGTAAGCTTCCTAATAAGAAGCCTTAGGGCAAGAATGTCTATCCATCTTTATGGTGAAAGACAATGAGAGATTAAGAAGATAAATACAAGTTTCAACAAGTAAAAGAAGCAAGATAAAGAAGGGTACGAGGCGCCCAGTCAACAAAGGTTAACAGTGTTTATAATTCAGGCAGAGGAACATAAGCTTTTTGAGTTATATTCAATAGTAACATAGGTATATACAATTGGTCGCACGCATTCCAGATATGCCTTATGGGGGTTAATAGAAGTAGTATAAGAAGATATGATGGATGAATTGTTTGTGTCAGTTGACATTTCCGAAGGATATTGCAAATATGCTAATAGATCTGCTTGTAAGACACCTAGATGGTACATTTTAAAATAGTACAGCCAGATATGAGTACTACAAAGACATGCACTATAAGCCTTGAAGGGATAAATATTACCTTAATGTGGCTCGCGTCCCTAGTAAAGCGAGAACGTTAAGCAACTTGAAGAGCCATTGGATGGAGCAAAGGGAAGCTAAAAGCAAAAGAATGTCTTGTTCAAGTTTTCAGAATAAAGTGATCGGCATAAATGTTAGCGGGAAATAAGAAAGAGTTAATGAAGCATTATGAGTAAGATGTGATACATGGATGACAACGGTAGATCAAAGATGACAATATTACAAAATCTATGGTCAAGTGAAGGAAGAGACGAGGGGTGACATGCCTTAGGTCAACAAAAGAGTATAAGCCATACAGTTATGTCCTCATTTCGAGAAATAAGTTCGCAACTCTAGCGTGATTACCAAGAGGAAAAGTTAGACTCCAGAGTAATAGAAATCAGTTTGGGCTGGTGAATAAGATAAACTAAAAATGAATTAGGGACTGAGTGATTTGGTAGTAGTCAGCATCATGAGAATTTTAGATCACATTCTGGCAATAATAGGATGGAAAATAGAAGAAGGTTCATGAGAAATTCATAGAATAGTCATTCAAGAAGACGCTTACATAAAGAAAGCAAAGTTAAGCTTAAGTGACCGTATGTACCAGTTACATTAAGTGTCACCCTCACAAGTAAGGGGATTTGTCATCCTTGGTACAGAAGGATTGCCTCAAGGCGAGTAAGTATCATTTATGTTGAGAAACGATGCTAAAGATGAAGAGGTAAGACATCTATAGGTAGATCCTCGTGGCTTCAGCTCTTAGTACACCCCTAAAAGGGGGGAATATGGAGTGACGTGGTATTAAGTCAGAATTAAGTGGTTCTAGTGACTATGGAATGGTAAAGGAAGAATGCGATAAATGAAAGAGGAATGAGACAACACTTATCCAAATCTTATAGATATACTACGATTCAAGAATATTGTGCAAGCACTACGTCAAGGAGAAGAAGTAAAGGTTCCTGCCCGAGCTGTTATTAATAAATAAAGAGCCAGTGCAAGACGTAAGATAAGACAAAGAAAATAACTCAAGAAAGATTACAAGGAATATTGATATAAGAACGGGCCAACGAGTAGTTAGTAATTGGTCAGGAAGATCCCGATTATGGCTAAACAGGAGGTTACAGACGAGTCATCAGATCGTGTGAGATAAACATAGTGTCGCGCCCCCTTTTTTCCTCTTTGCATCGGAAAATCTGGTTTATGACATTTTGGTATAGGACAACTCATTCCTTTTGGGAACTGGGTTTTGCATTTGAAGAGTCGCCACCTAATGATTTAAGGTGCATTAGGACACCCATAAGGTTCATTTCTAAGTTTGTTTGATAACCATAGATAGGGTAAGGGCTTGAAGTTATCCTAAGGGGAAGGTGTTAGGCACCCCTCAGGATCCACTAGTGTGGTTCCCGGCCAGACAGTTTTTTGTGAATTTGAGCAATTTATCAAATAGATGAGTATAGGCTCAAATATAAGGGGATTTCAATTTAAACACTTAAGAGTTTGAAAGAACAATTATTAAAAGACGAATTTTGAAAAGAAGTTGCAAATGAAAAGGAAAGGGGTCCTAGGTTTATTTATAATTGGATCACATCAATGTGATACCTGGTATGACAATCCTCAAAAGAGGGGATACAAGTGGTATTAACGCACCGGTCATCATATCCATATCTACCCTTCCCACCCCATTAAGGTATTAAAGCGCGGATTGGTCTCGACCACTATTGCATGCTATTACCCGTCCCATTCCTATCAGTCTTGGAGGAACTTAGGACTACCATTCCTAAAGGGGAGGGATATTTGGCTGACTTTTAGGTTTCAAAAGGTGAAAAAAGCTAAGGCGACATACAAAAACATATAGGACTGCACATTAGGGGGAAACATGTAAACAACTAAGAGGCTCATGTATACCTTCTCAAGCACAGTACATAAATAGCGTGACTTAAACACAATCAGGGTTTGAATTTAAAGTACTAAGGCAAATGGAGTTTTAATTGTTGAGACAGACTAGTTTATTACATAACTCAGATAAGAAGTCCGAATCAGGCCTGCCTGCTGGTTGTAGCAGTTACTAATTAACAAAGGCGGATTCAATTTTTCTTGTTGTCACCTAAGGCTTGCCTAAGTGTGTTTGGTGAGATCCTATAAACATTAATGCCTATTACTGATTAGGAGTGTAGCAAAATAGTGACAGTTTTAAAACAAGCGATTTGAGATCCTATAGGCATGCTTTCTAAACAGTATTAATAAAATGAGAGTAGGTTGTTTAAAACTAGTTCAGAATAGTACGAGTTAAACTGATTTTAAATTAGACTGGTTTCAGATCCTATAGGCATGATATCTATTATTGCTAATTTTTAATTCATATAGACATGATATCTAGTTGAGCATGAAATTAAACAGGTAGGAATTACTTGAAATTCCTATAGGCATGATTTCTATGAAAAAATACTAATTTTAACTGTATGGACATGATGTCTGATTATAACCGTTTAGTTCCTAAAACATGGTGTCTAAGTGTGGTAATAAGACATGCAGAATTTAAAACAAGTCCTATAGGCATGTTATCTAAATGTAGAGTTAAACATGTAGAATTTAAAACAGGTCCTATAGGCATGTTATCTAAATGCAGAGTTAAATATGCAAAATTTAAAATAGGTCCTATAGGCATGTTTTCTACCCTTCTAATAGCTAAACATGCATAATTACCCATCTCTTTTTTCACTAGCCAACCCCGATGTTTATTACAAATTATTACAGACCAAATAATGAGTTACATCAGAAAAGCGTAAAAGAAGAAGTTATACCCAGAGGAAGCTTGATTCTTGACTTCTTGTATGAGTTATGGAATAAACCACCTCAAGCACCAGTTGTTTCAAAGCCTTTCTCAGACCTGGGTGTGTCAAAGTTCCCTAAGGGTCTTAAGGGACCCCGGGCAGCGCTTACACCCAAGTTTGCATAAACAGATAGAGATAAGTGCAGTGTAGAAGGGCCAACCCTTATATGTCCAAGTTTAGAGGGAGCTCATGGGTCCCAAGGTAAGGCTCACACAAGAAGGGCAGAACTTAAGTTCTAAGTGTATAGTGGAAATATAGAAACATAGATTTATTTAAAACTGGGTTAAGAATAGTAAGGGGTAAGTGTGATTTGAAAACAGTAGTAGTAAAGCAGAATCAACAGTTGCACAAAGGGGTTAGGGGTTTGGGAATACATTGCATGGAGCATATGAATCTAGGAGGAGTCAGGTTTGGACATGCATAACAATAGATGATGCTAGCATGCCCATAAACCAGCCAGGGAATACAAACACATAAGGGGATATGGGGTTTGGGATTCATAAGTCAGTAAATCACATAACCAAGTGACTGACAAAGTA
Source organism: Nicotiana tabacum (assembly GCF_000715075.1). Lineage (NCBI taxonomy): Eukaryota > Viridiplantae > Streptophyta > Magnoliopsida > Solanales > Solanaceae > Nicotiana > Nicotiana tabacum. The sequence goes on along the minus strand of NC_134099.1, from coordinate 68,380,238 downwards.
CATACATAAGGGAACACATTAATTTAGAAGGGGAGGGAGCAGATTACAGCATGCTTATTAATGAAACTTGATTGCATACGTATAAGTAGAAATAGGCAAGATTGAAGGAAACAACTAAAGAAACATGTTGTTTTTGACGCTCGAAGATTAATTAGGACATAACAGTAAGAAGCAAATGCAGAAAGGAAAAGTAAGCAAATTTCCACTGCCTAGCCTTGGCTTTCAGCCGGTTAGACATAACAGTAAGCACAAGTAGTAACAGATAAAAGAGAGAGAGTTTTGAGTGTAGTATGTGTTCTGAACTCAGATGGTTTGTGTGTTTGAAAGAAAAAGGATGAAGGGTATTTATAGCTTCTGAAAATGAGGGAAAAGTAAGGTAATAAGTAAAGTTTTAATACAAATATGGAAACAATCAACAGTCAAAATCAATTATACAAGTGATTCCCTTTAATTAAGGAATCACTGTTTAACGGGTAGTAACAGGTTCAAATAAGGAAAGAAATCAGTTTGGGAGTAGATTGATTATTGCCATAAAAGGGGTAGTAAAAGCATGCAGTGAACAATCAAGTCTGAGTACGAAAATATGCTTATTTTTGGAAAGGATTCAGCAAGGTAAATATTGCAGTAAAGGGAAAAGAATCAATCAATTTTAAACAGGAGAGTGAAATTAGGGTTCATAAAAGAAAAAGCTTTGGAATTAGTCACAAGATCAAGATCAATCAAGGAAGAAACATGCTTCTGCACTTCAGTATATAAATAGAGTGAACAGAGATATCATACATGCGAGGCCAAGCCCATTGGCAAAAGAAGCAGCATAAAATAGTAGCAGAAATAAACATAAGGTTCAGTAGATAGTCAGGGCTCACACATATAGCCAAAGTGAAGAAGAGAGTCAAACAAGTAAATGCCTCACAGTAACAGGTGAGGAAACCTTTTGAAAAGTTAGGGTTTCAAGTCGAGTTTAAAAGATAGTAAAACTCGGAATAAGATAAGTCACATAAAGAAAAGGGAGTCAGAAACAAAGAACTTTAATCGAATCAAGTGCATGCTCAAACAAACAATTTCAGACCAAGAAGACTTAGGGTTTTCAACAATAATCGAGTTTAAAAGAGGATAAACAAATAAGTCAAACAAGAACTTAACCAAACAAGTACTCATCTAACAAACAACTTCAGAACTCGAATGCGACCCAAAAGAAATTAAGGTTTTCAACATGCTAACTCAAATAGAAGAACAACATAGCAAAATCACAAACACATTAAAATCAGAGAAGGGATTTTTGAAATAACTTAAAGGAAAACCCTAATGATAAAATGAAGAGTCGTTTTGAAAGCAAAGTTAAAGAACCTTCGAGAAACACTTAAGAAAGTCATAGTAAGTACATATCTAAAGCAGATGTGAGAGAAAGTTGAAAGATCTTAAAGATTAGGCTGCATCAATCACATTTCTAGAAGAGGGTTTTAACCCGTGATAAAAAATATACAACCGCATATGTCCAGGAATGTCATGGTGTGAGCATTTTCTTAACATTGCTTTTAATCTTTCCCAAGCTTGATAAACTGACTCAGTGTCAGTCTGCAAGAAATTAGAGATGTCTTGTCTTAACTTTGTAGTTTTAGCAGGGGAAAAATATTTGTTTAAAAATTTCTGAGTCATTTGATCCCATGTGGTGATGGAACCTTGTGGCAAACTTCCCAACCAAGTGTTGGCATCTCCTTTTAAAGAGAAAGGAAATAGCCTTAACTTGATAGCTTCAGGAGGTACTCCATTATACTTAGTTGTTTCAACAAGTTCCAAAAAGTCAATTAAATGACGGTGTGTATCTTCACTTGCGTCTCCAGTGGATGCAAGACTTTTTAATCGTTTGAATCAGGCCAGTCCTGATTTCAAAGTTGTTGGCTGCCACTGGAGGTTTTCTAACACTAGATTCACAGTTGAAGCGACAGGTCTAGCATAATCCCTTAGGATTCTGTTTCTTGGCCTTGGTGCTACTTCATCAAACTTATCCTCCACATGGACTGGTAGTTGAATGTCTTCTACTTCTTGATTCTCGATACCTTCACGAGCTATACTTTGAGAAGATGTTTGTCCTTTCCTGCACAATCGAAGAGATTTTTCAATTTCTGGATCGTAACTGGCCAACTTTTTTGTAGAAGAGTGGGTCATAAACTACCTAAAATTTTAAAGAGAAGAAAAAATAATAATAAAGCAACACTACATTCTAAAGCAGTACTAGTAGTCAATAAAATAACTAAAGAAATTTTCAACAATAACAAAAATAGTTAGTGAAAAACAAAAGGTAAGATAATATATATTAAGTATAAGTAAAGATAGTACTAGTAATAATAGTAATTGAAAATAAAGTTAGAATAGTATTTGTAGATAAACGTACTAGTAATATTGTACTAAATATACTTAAGGAAAACTAATGATAGAAGTAGTAGGAAGAAGTACTTAACAGTAGATAGTGAAAATACTGACAGAAATAATAATAATAATAATAATAATATTAATAGTAATAATTATAATAATAAATTCTCAAATTAGTAACAAAATATTTAATCTGAAGTAGATGTCTGCCAATCTCCGGCAACGGCGCCAAAAATTTGACGAGACCAATGTGCATAGAATTTTTCTGCTCGTACTCAGTCAAATTCTAGTATAGTTTATGATATCGTCCCACAGAGATTGGTTAATCTAGGCTACAGACTTTTAATATTTTTACTACTATTTGAGAGAACCAAATTGATGAAAGGTGAGTTTTAAAACTTGTTAATTAATTAAAGCAAAACAAACAATTTCTGAAAGATTTATAATGTAAAAAGAGCTGGGAATCGTTGAATTCACTTGATAATATAATTACAATAAAATCTCAATTTTCACATGTATTTCTCTAAAGAATAATTACTTAATGCTAATACAATTATATTTTCTCACTAAGAAAAAGTCAATTAATAGCACTCCGTGAGGTCATGTAATTAATTGAGTTAAAACTAGTGACGATCAAACCAAAATATTTTCTTGCTTGTATTGTGCTAAAAGGTAGTAAAACTTCGTGAGAATATTTTTACTAAAAATCAGTAATCTTGCCTACAACAATTCCTCCGTGAGAATTAAAACTAAGACAAACAAGATTACAGATTTGAAATAAGAGTTTTACAAAAAAAATTATTCTCACTCTACTATTTTATTCATTTGTTATTATATATTAATTTTGCTCTGTGAGAATTGCAAAATTAATATAGGAATAACTTAAATAAAATATATAGAAGTGATAATAATGATTAGTTAGGAACCATTATTTCAGCATAGTATGAATTATACAATGAAAATTTCAAGCCAAGGATGTATTAAAACTAAAATAATATTATAAATATATATATAAAGCTTCATCAACTATCCCAACAAAAGAGATTACTCCATTATGGAGTATTTAAATCTCACAACAAAAAGGAATTCTAGAATATTTTCAATACTCTTAGAAAATTCAAAAACTAATAAGAAGAAAATAAAATAGTTAAAGAAAGAAGTTAAGACCAAAGTTTAGATAAAAGTAGTTCTCCTCATTCCTCCCCCCCCTTTCCGATGCCAAATTGCATTCTATTTTTAGCAATCTTGCAAGCATTAAATGATTAGACATGTCCAAGGAATGAGCTTGGATGTGTCCGAGGAGTGAGCTTGGATGTGTCTGACGACATGAGCTTGGATACGTCTGAGATAGGAGCTTGGATGTGCCCGAGCTTCAATTATAGGCTTCTGTTTCCCATTTCAATTCTTGTGCTTGCCGTAGCAGACTTTTATCGAGCATTTTGTCTTTTTTTCTTTTGTTGTTACTTATAATCTTTTTTTTCCTGCAAAAATAGTTAGAAAGAGGAAAAATACGAAATATAATTTAAGTATATTATTTAAAGTAGAATATTAATAATATATAATAAGTAAATATTTTATATTCATCAAATTCCCCCATGCTTGAATCATTGGACCGACTCCGAAATTTGCACAAGAAGTGCAGAGTGTAATATGAGTACAACCGACCCTATGTACTTTGTAAGTGCCGAGCTTATCCTCGACGAAGTAGTGATGAGGCTAAGGCAGGTCACTTATACAACAACCTATATGCAGTATATAAAAAAACATGAGTAAGAAAGATAGAACAAAATAAGAAAATTAACTGAAGAAAAAAAAAGCTAAGTCCTCAAAGGAAACCAATACCGGCCAGAATTACCAATCCTTAGAGTTCCGTATAAAAATATAGAGAACCAACACAGTACAGAGAAATAGAAGCAAATAGATCGTTGTGGCGCGCAACCTGATCCCATCGTACCGCTGAATCCTCTCTTATTCCACCGTAATAATATCACAATCATAAACAAATAAGTATATGTTGCGGCGTGCAACTTGATCCCACCATATAACAAAATCAGTATAACAATTTACCCTTATTTCACTGTATAAATCCCCCCTTACTTCACATGTTGTGGCGTGCAATCCGATCCTACCATATAAGTACAAATTCACCCTTTTCCCACCATATCAATCTATCCTTATTTCACCTGTAGCAGCGTGCAACCCAATCCCACCATATCAGTAAGTGCAGTTAAATTCATAAAGTAAACCTTATACTAACTCGGAAATCCACGTGTGTAATACTACTTAAAAAGGCAAGTCTAGTAATGACAATTAGAAGGTGCAAGTATTTCATTTAAGGAAAATAGCAACGAGTCATGAAAGCATGAAAATGTCTAACATGTTTAACACGAGAAACCATGATTAACAAGTAGCAAATAAAGCATGGAAGACATTTAGAACATATAATAGCTAAGAAGAAAATTAAGGAAAAGCGAAAAATCAGGAAACATGTAATTCGACGGTGTATAAGCACTTGTCACCTCGCATATACGTCGCAACACATGAAATTCACATAGCACATAGTCCGAGAGTTCCTAATTCCCTCAAAGCAAGGTTATACTCAACACTTACCTCACTCCGCAGTCAACTCAGAGCTCTACCAAGCCCTTTCCCTTAAAATCCACCTCCAAACCACTCGTATCTAACCACAATTGACTCAACAATATCAAGTATTGCTAAAGGAATCAATTACAATGCAAAAATTTAGAATTCTCACACTTTTCACAAAAAATAAAAAAACGAACCTGTGCTCGCTTGGTCCAAACTCGAAATTCGGACCAAAAATCGATTATCCGTTCAACCCGAGCCCGACTATGTAATTTATTTCGAAATCAAACCTTAATTTGAGGTCTAAATTATAATTTTATAAAAATACATAATTCTACCCAAACCCCAATTTCTACCATGCAAATCCTAGATTTTAGGTTGAAACTTGTGAAATATAATGGAAGATTGAAAGAAAATAGGTTAGAATCACTTATAAATGAATGGGGAAGAAAGGTTATTGGAAAAATCACCTCTAGGGTTCTAGGTTTTAAAATTTGAAGATTAAGAGAAAAATCTCATCAAGTTCAGATTTTGATCAGGTGCAGGTGTCACAATTGCGAACCCCGCAAATGCGAGAAAGTCTTCGCAATTGCAAAGTCTCAATTGACCGGTTTGGACTCTTAGGTTATTATGCACACTATATTGATGTTTTTCTATTATGTTATGTCCTCTATTGTTAAATTCACTCTTATATGCCTTATTTGAAGTTACTGGTTCATGGTTCTATCTTTTATTGCCAATGATACTAATACATGCTTTAATTGTAATTGTTTCCTCTTTATTGTCGTGTTACCTCTTCTGTAGTTGATTATCCTTATTTCAAGTTGTTGCTACATTTTTTCTCTTCCGTAGTTGATTATCCTTAATTGAAGTCGATGTTACATGTTATCTCTCTTGTTGTTGAACTACTCTTACTTAAAGTTATTATTACTTGTTATGTCTTTCATTGTTGAGCTTATTCTTCCATTGCATTGAATTGTTGTAATTCTGGTGTTGATTTACTTGTTGTACCTTCATGTTATTATTTTTGTTATTATACTAAGTGTTGTTGAGCCATGAACTATGTGTGGTTATCGTATTGGAATTGTTATTGTGGAAACATTATAGTATATTGACACATGTGGTGCGAGTTTCTATATTATGTTGTTATATTTTGGCATGTGGGGTATTGATGAGAGGATTGTCGGGTTCAAATTGGCATTCTAGGAGTTTGTGTAGGTTCATTATGTTTTTTGAAACTTTTGTAAAAAATTTGAGTCGATTCCGAGTTGTTTTGACATGATCGACGTAAGTTTGGAATTTTGAAATTCGAAATGGTTCATATAGCTTAATTCGAGGTGCAATTCATGGTTTTGATATTATTTTGTGTGGATTTAGTCCTTGAGTAGGTCCGTTTTCTGTTTTTGGAATTGTTGGTATGTTTGGTCGGGGTTGCGAGGGGCTCGAGTATGTTTCAAGTTGATTTCAGATTGATTTTGGTCTGTGTTGCATGCTGAAGAATTTTCTGCTTCTAGTGTGTCTGCATCTATGGAGAGTTGGTCGTAGATACGAGTCCGTAGATGCAGGCTAATGGTCGCAAAGAGAAATTGGATTGGGGATGGGAAGACTGCAAATGTGCAGGCATGGTCACACCTCCGGGATCGCAGAAGCAGTAAGTGTGGCACAGAAGCGGGAAGGCAGGTTGTAGAGGAGTTCTGTAGAAATAGATATAGCTCGCACCTGCGAAGTCACAGAGGCGGAAGGTTGTCCGCAGGTGCAAGGGGATGGATTTTTAGTGGTCTCCGCAGAAGCAAGATTTTTGTCACAGAAGTGGTAGGTGGTTATATGCGAAAGAGTTGGGCAGAGGCTTTATATATCGAGGGTTGAGTTGTTCTTATCATATTTTTGAGTTATAGAGCTCAGATTTGGACGATCTTGGAGGTGATTTTCACGATTCGGATTGGTGTAAGTATTTTTGACTCGGATTTGATTATACTATATGATTCCATCTTCGATTTGGCATTTTGATTATGAATCTAAAAGAGAAATTGGGGGTTTTTTGTCAAAACTTTTCTAAGTTGAATAATTGGGGTTTGAACATCGATTTAGAGTTCGATTTGAGTGAAGTTAGTGTGGTTCGGCTCATTTTTGAATATGTTATAGGAATTTGTGAGTTTTGTCAGGTTCCAAGGTGCAGGCCCTGGTTGACTTTGAGTATTTGATTAAAGATTCAACCTTTTTTATTTGGTTTTGATTCGTATGGCATTACTTGATGTTTTTGAGTTGCTTTTGGCTAGTTTCGAGCCTTCATCGTTAGATTCACACGAGATGGCATTTCTAGAGTACTGTGTGGCTCTATTGATATTTGATTTGGCTTGTTCGAGGTAAGTAACATATATAAACTTTGAATTGAGGGTATTTATCCCTGGAAACTATGCTATTTGAGATGTGTTAGGGGGTGTCGCACACGCTAGATGACAGGCATGTGTGCGTGCACCAGGGTATTCGTGATTCAGGTAGTTATTAGGCTATTATATGCCTTATTTTACTATCATGCTTCTTTGATATTAAGTTTTTTTCATTTGTATGACAACATGGGTTATTATTCAAGATAAAATCATGTCTAGGCCACCTCCTTAATTGTTTGAGATATGATAGAGCTATTTTCTCCATGTTGAGCTATTTGCTTTACCCGTAGTCATACTGTATAGTCATAATAGTTATATCCTCCTATTATATCTCTATCTCTATGTACTTTTGATATGATATCTCACATGTTATTGGTGTCCTTGTAGGTGACACGAGTTTGAGTTGTATTTAAGGCATATTGTGATATTTTGTGTTATATAATTAGATTGTGTTTCTGTGAGATATTGGCATATGTAGACTTGAGTATATTGATGATTGATGTGGGCCATAGAGACGAGTTGTGAGTTGTGTTAGATCGGATTGCACACCGTAATAGTTATATTGGTATTGAGGTGACTCGTACGCCATGCCCCATTTTGGGCTAAGTAATGTTGATTCTGAGGCAATGCGTGCAACATGCCCCATGATTGGGCTATGTCATATTGATTAGCGCTTGGGCTAGGATCTGCCCCTATGGAATTTGACATTCGTAGTGAGCGCAGACACAGTGATATATATACGTGCTTTGGATTGGGATATTGATGTCAGAGACCCGTACAGTGCTGAGTGATTTTGTGTGTGATGAAGTGGGTCATTTGAGCCAGGCACCTTGAGTGTGTTGAGAGTGAGTGTACTTGATGATATCACTGTGAAATCATTAACTTGACATGTATATTTGACATTAGGCATAAAGATGTATTTTTCTCATGCTAGGTGGCAACATGGTGTTATTGACTTGATATGTATACTTCCTAGGTGGGCATATAGATGTATTTTTCTCATATTATCTGGTAAATGAAATATTTTATTTGTTGTTGAAAGTTTGGGAAAAATCACAATTCTCTGATCAACTCATATTTTGATGATTTCGGCAAAAGATTTGGGCTTTAACTGTTATACTTGTAAAGCATGTCTAAATTTCCATATTTGTGATCGAGCTAAATGTGATATCTTTTGAGTTATTTACCATAACTGGCATTATTATATCCTGTGATATTGATGATTACTGGTGTTGGACACTGACCTTCTTTCGAGCTCGTCACTACTTTCAACTTGAGATTAGGTTTGTTACTTATTGAGTATATGGGGTCGGTTATACTCATACTATACTTCTGCACCTTGCGTGCAGATCTTGGAGCTGATGCTACTGTGTATGGTGGGAGCTGGCATTGAAGATGTACCTATTTTCTAGATATAGCTACCACTTGTCCTTGGTAGTTTTAGAGATTGTACTCTGATTGTGTATATTCCAGACAAATGTTGTAATAATTATATTCATACCAGTTTGGTAAATGTAAGTCTTAGTGGCTCATGAATAGTACTACTAATCCTTAGGATTTTGTATAGAAGTTAAGTTATTTTACTCATTGACTTTTATTATTCTCATTGGAGTTGTGCTGACTATTATTTGACTTACCTAGCAGGTACTAGATGGATTTGCGATCGTGACAAGTTGGTATCAAAGTCCTACGTTCATAGGTTTTATGAGTCATGAGCAAGTGTCTAGTAGAGTATTATGGATTAGTACAATGACATCCATACCTATGTTCGAGAGGCTACAGGGCATCTAGGAAACCTCCTATCTTTCTTTCATTATCGTGTGGCATTGATTAATCTTGAAGTGTATCTCTTTGATTCCTTTCCATCCATGTGTATGTTATGTGAGCATTTGGTATCAGCTGTGCATCAACAACTTGTGATGTCTTGGATAAGGTGCAAGATGTGTTCTTTGTGTTGAGGCTAGTCCGGAGGACTTGATGCCTGGTTTAGACAACAACTTGGGCTTAGTAGTTTCCCTTGTTTAAGTATGTGCTTTTGGAATTATATGTCAGGTAATGTCCCTAGGAGTGGGATTGATGGCTCGGTGAGTGGCTGGATAGCTATATGATTGGGTATGATGTGACTGCGGGAGGTGCTTAGATGGTCTAGATGTGACGAGAATAATGTTTTTCTTCGGTTGCGAAAGGACTATGGATGCTCGATTTATGCGTTGATTTGTTGTATAGTCTTGAGTTTTAAGTGTTTTAAAGGATCTTTCATGTTGTTCAATTGTGGAATGCAGTAGATTCTTATATCTTGTTGCCGAGTTCAAACTCGGGAGGATTTAACGATTTCATAGTGGTCGCGACCATGATGATGTCATAGAGAAATTCTAGTTTGAGGCTAAGCAGGTGGGTTATCTCTTGCTGGATGTTATGATGTTGTGTGATCCCTATGATGTTTTATGGAAAGTCTCTTTCTACCAGTGGGTTATATGTGTTGCAATTTGAGTTTGGATCGTTTGGGAAGTTGGCTGACTGTCACAAAGATGAATGTGAGTTTAATAGATGATTTGAGGTATTTTATGACAAAGTACTAAATGACTTCATGAATGTCTTGGCTAAATTGCAGTACGAGATCATGACATTTATGGAGTAAAGGTTTTGTGGGTTAACAGATTTTATGTTTTATGGCTTCGAGCTAAGTAGTGGAGTCTTCTATCGACGATTAGATTGCATGGTTATGTGTTATATTAGTTTCAGTCTAAGGCATACTTGTGGATCAGTTGCAACTTGAAGAGGTTGGTTGTGAAGATGACTTGAATAAGGGGATTGCTGGATGCATGAGGTGCTATAATTTATGGGCATATTGGAAATCTTGGAATGATTTGGGTTGTTATTTGTTGTGGATTTAGAGTGCAAAGAGAAGGGAGTCACCCGGTGTCTTAAAGGTAGGGTTACATCTTTGGGTATTTGTGTTTTAATGGAGCACAAGTTGTTTGGCTTGTTTGGGCGGTACATTGGAGATCCGAATAGAGTGGATGACTCTCGAGAAGGTTCTAATGAGTTCATGATTCATAGGTGATATTTGAGGATTTCCCCAAATTTGTGTATTGCTAAGATAATTGCATTTGGTTGGTGCCGAGACTTGTAGTATTTTTTTGTATCATTAGTGATTCCATATTTCTGCATCAGAGAGGTTAAAGAAACAACTTTAGATTCGCGGAAGGTTTTTTCAGAGTGAGAATTTTGATTGCGGTAGTATTAGATGCTTAAAAGGGAATACAATGGTTTATGGGAATTAAGATAAGGTGGTTTCATGCTAGATCTCTTGTAGTGTATTTTGGATTAAAGATCTTAGTGTACCAACAAGAAAAAGTGTTAACTTGAAGGCGATTCGAAAGTACTCGAAGAAATAAGACAACTTGGTAGTAGGCTGGATTAGCATAGTAAAAGAAATGATTAGTTCTTTTGGTGTGCCAAGGGTTTGTAGGTGCGATGTGGAAATGCTCATAGGTTTGGCGATTTGTGTAACTTGGTTGAGTTAGAGGGATTCAGTTCTGATGGATTGGTTATGTGCAAATGTGTTCCAAAGAGTTCTCAAGGGTGTTGACCACAATTTGAGATGGATATTTTATACATGCATGGGGAGTAATTTGGATGTTGTCATTTTCTCTTGGATTGGGGTCAAGTAGAAGGTTTTTGGTTGATGGGGCTGTCTATCTTATCTATGCTTCACAGTTGATATTGGGATTCTTGTATTATGTACAAGTTGCTGTTCAATTCCAAAGAGAAGATCATGAGTTCTAGATAGTTGTCTAGAAACGTGCTATGTTGTATCACCTGAGAAGGGTACACATTTCAAAAGGCACACTATGTATGAATTTACGGATGCTTGACTTGTATTACAGTAATCGCTGATTGATTGACTGCTGATGTTCAAATTTTTTTCTATGTGTCACGGTAGAATTATGCAAGTATTTTTTGTGAGATGATTGTGTATGGGGGATGTGTCAGTCATTTGAGTGGTGGAGTTGGGATCGGACATGGAGACTCTTGAATTATTGGGATTTAGAGAGTGGGAGTTTTCAGAGGCAAATATTTCCTTAGTTGCGGATGGTGAAGGTATGTTAAGAGGTTGACGATTGGTTGTTCCTAATGAGAATGTATATTTTACAACAGGACGAACTTGTTTACTCAGCACAACTATTGTCGAGGGGTGTGTCATCAGTTAGAGTTGATATTATTCGTGTTCTGAAATGTTCCATGTGTTACTATTTTATGCTACGATGGATTACGAGACTACTGACTATTTACATGCATGATGCGGTTTTGTCTGGTCCTTGTGGCGGAGTTCAAGCGAGATGACTCTTGGGGCGCTAAATGGTTGATTGTCCCTTGGTTATGGTCTTCCTTTATGTGGTATATTGTGCTATCCATTTCTCTGTGGTTATGTTCATGCACTCTGCATATTTGTTGTTGATATGCATATGTTTGTTGATTATGAGCATCATGGCTCGAGGTATTCCATGGGGACGGTGTTTGGATTGGGGAACACATCGCATTGAAGTTATATTAGGATATGATACTTTGTGCTTATTTTGTGTGTTTGTTTCTCTTTTGTGTGATGGATTCATCGCATTGCACTTCATGATGGTATAAGTTGAGCTTGCAGATTCTCTCATTTGATTCTCTTTCCATCATTGGGTACATTTGAGTTGTTGCCTATTAGTGCACGTATTGCACGATATGTGGCTCGAGGTGGTGATGGTGTGGCATATTGGTCGAGCAGTCTGTGATCGATGAGATAAGGTTATTGGACCTGGAATGAGTGTATCAAATTTGATTAAGGTTTGTTTTGGAAGAATAATGTCTCTAGTCAGCTTAGAATTTGGCTATGGTTCTTATCAGGCGAGAGAGCTCCATGACTTGTTGATTTGATGTGTGGTTATGAGTATATGCGAGTTTATTTCAAAACTGGCAGTGTACAAAGGTTCATAACAAGGTTTTAGTTGTGAAGAGGTTTGTTACCGGTACCAGGTTTGTTATTGAGTAGTTATTATGGTAAGAAGTTATTGTTGTGAGTATTTGAGTTATATGGTATATCATGTGATTATGTCTTGGAATATGGTTATGGATTGATATAGCTTATTCAGACTTATACAATGTATGGATTCAAGAATCGGGTCTTATAATGAGTTCCATATTTTGGGGATTTGGGTTCTAAGATTTATGGACTAAGGTTGAAGTAAGGATTTTCAGTTAGGTTTTCTTTTCAGGCTTATATGGATTGGGAGACATGGGATCACCTATGGTTATATGTATGGTGAGGTTATATGGTGATTTGATGGCTTTGGAACGACTCTTGGCATGTATGAGGACGAACGTATGCTTAAGTGAGGGGAGAATGTAATGACCCGGCCAGTCATTTTGAGCATTTGCATTCAGTTTGGTTGTTTGAGGTCATGAATAGCTTCATATGGTGTATTATGACTTGCGTATATGGTCGGTTTTGGTCGTCTAGTTGTTCAAAATTGATTTGGAAGAATGATTCTTAAATAGGACGCTTTAAGTTGGAAGAGTTCACCAAAGTTTGACTTTTGTGTATTTGACCTCAGAATGGAGTTTTTATGGTTTCATTAGGTCCGAATGATGATTTTGGACTTGGGCGTATGCCCGTATTTGCATTTGGATGTTTCTAGAGGTTTTGGCTCTAATTGGCGAAAGATGGAATTTGAAGGTTTTAAAAGTTTCATAGGTTTTACCGGGAGTTGACTTCGATGCGATATGGTTTATATTCTCATTCCAGGAGTTGGAGTAGGTTCGTTATGTCATTTGGAACTTGTGTGCAAAATTTGAGTTGATTTCGAGTTGTTTAGACATGTTTGCCATAAGTTTTGAATTTGGAAATTCGAAATGGTTCATTAAGCTTGATTCGGGGTGCAATTCGTGGTTTTGATGTTTTTTTTGTGTGGATTGAGGCCTCAAGAAGGTCCGTGTTATGTTTTAAGATTTGCTGATATGCTTGGACGGGGTTCCGAGGGTCTCGGGTATGTTTCGGGTTGATATCGAATTTATTTTGATCTATATTGCATGCTGAAAGATTTTCTCATTCTATTATGTCCGCATCTGCGGAGGGTTTGTTGCAGATGTGAGTCCGCAGATGCATGCCAGTGGTCACATAAGCAAAACTAAAATAGGGATGAGAAGACCGCAAATGCGAAGTCATGGTCGTACCTGTGGGATTGCAGAAGCGGTCAGTGTGGCACAGAAATGGGAAGGCAAACTGGAGAAGATTTTCGCAGAAGTGGATATAGCTCGCACCTACAATGTTGTAGATTTGGAAGGTTGTCCGCAGGTGCGAGGGGATGGATTTTAAGTGGTTTACATAGAAGTAGGATTTTTGTCATAGAAGCGATGTCGTAGAAGCGGAAGGTGGTTCTCATATGCGAAATAGCTGGGCAGAGGCTTTATATTTCGAGGGTTGAGTTGTTTTTATCATATGTTGAGTTATAAAGCTCGGATTTGGGCGATCTTGGAAGATATTTTCATGATTTGGATAGTTGTAAGTATTTTTGACTCGGATTTGATTATATTATATGATTCCTCTTCGATTTTGGCATTATAATTATGAATTTCAAAGAGAAATTGGGGGTTATTGTCAAAACCTTTCTAAAGTGAATTACTGGGTTTTGAATATCGATTCAGAGTCGTATTTGAGTGAAATTAGTATGGCTGGGCTCATATTCGAATGGGTTATTAGAACTTATAAGTTTTGTCGGGTTCCGAGGTACGAGCCCTAGTTGACGTTTTGGTTGACTTTGAGTATTTGATTGAAGATTCAACCTTTATCATTTGAGGTTGATTCCTATGGAATTATTTGTTTTTTTTGAGTTGCTTTTTGCTAGTTTCGAGCCGTTCGGAGGTCGATTCGCATGATATGGCATTTCTAGAGTGTTATTTGGCTTGCTCAGTATTTGATTTGGCTTGTTCGAGGTAAATAACATATCTATACTTGGAATTAATGGTATCATCCCTGAAAATTATGCTATTTGAGATGTGTTGGGAGTGCCACATGCACTGGGTAACGGGCATGTGTGTGCGCACCAGGGTATTCATGATCCGGGTATTTCTTAGACTATTATATGCCTTGTTTTACTATCATGCTTCTTTGATATTAAGTTTGCTTCATTAGTATGATTACATGGGTTATTATACATGCTAGAAATCATGTCTAGGCCACCTGCTTAATTGTTTGAGACATGATAGGGCTATTTTATCCATGTTGAGCTATTTACCTTTGTATAGTCATACTATATAGTCATGATAGTTATATCTGTATGTTATATCTCTATCTTTAAGCCCTTTTGATATGCTGTCTCACATGTTATCGGTGTCCTTGTACGTGGCATGTGTTTGAGATGTATTTACGACACATTGTGATATTTCGGTGTCCTTGTACGTGGAACGAGTGTGACATTAGTAGTGAGCACATGTATAGTGATATATACACATGATTTGGTGAGGGGCATCGACGCTAGACACCTATATAATGCTGAGTGATTTTGTGTGTGATGAAATGGGGCATATGATCCAGACACATTGAGTCCACTGAGAGTGAATGTACTTGATGATATCACTGTGAAATTATTTACTTGACATGTATAATTGACATGTAGGCATAAAAATTTATTTTCCTCATGTTAGGTGGCAACATGCTGTTATTAAGTTGACATGTATACTTGATAGGTAGGCATAAAGATGTATTTTTCTCATGCTAGCTGGTAAATGAAATGTTTTATTTGTTGTTGAATGTTTGGAAAAAATCACAGTTCTCTGATCAACTCCTATTTTTATGATTTCAGTAAAAGATTTGGGCTTTAACTGTTATACTTGTAAAGCACATCTAAATTTCCATATTTGTGATCGAGCTAAATGTGATATCTTTTGAGTTATTTACCATTATTAGCATTATTATATCATGTGATATTGATGATTACTATTATTGGACACCGACCTTTTTCCGAGCTCGTCACTGCTTTTAACCTGAGGTTAGGCTTGTTACTTATTGAGTACATGCGGTTAGTTGTGCTCATACTACACTTCTCCGCCTTGCGTGCAAATCTTGGAGCTGATGCTGCTATGTATGTAGGGGGTTGGCATTAAGATGTACCTACTTTTCGGATATATCTACCATTTGTCCTTGGTAGTTTTGGATATTGTACTCTATTTATGTATATTCCAGACATAAGTTGTAATTATTTGTAGACTAGCTTTGTAAATCCAAGTCTTAGTGGCCCATGACTAGTACTACCAATCCTTTAGATTTTGAATAGAATTTTAGTTATTTTAATCATTGACTCTTGTTATTCTAATTTGAGTTGTGTTGATTGTTATTTATCTTACATAGTGGTTTGGGTTATGTGCCATCACAACTAGATGGATTTGGGGTCATGATAGATAACCATGAGCCATCTACTCTGGGGTGTGAGTAGTCGGAGTCTGGGCTCCTCCCTAACCTGAAAAACGGCTAGTGCCACAGGAAACACACTGGTATGGTTCATACTCTCCATGAAGCCAATCAGGCGGACTAAGGCATCCTGAAGCACTAGGGTATCAATGAACCCCTCTGGGACCTAAGCTGGTCATATTGGCTTTGTCAGAACTGGGATCTCATCATCTTTCCCTATTTGAGGTTCGACAATAGGTGTCGCTGCGTGTGCTCTAAGATGAGCTCTACATCTACCTCTGGCTCTGTCCTGGCCCCTACGCCTACTCCTGGTAGTGGCTACAATCTGGGACTCTAGATCCTGATCAGTTGCAGATGACATACATATCCTCACTATTTAGGAGAGAGTAGGATAAGAAAGATTCAATTTTAACGATAGAATAAAGTCGCACGATAGTGAAAGAAAGAAAGTAAAGTTTCCTAAAGTCTTATAGCCTCTAGAAGATAAGTACACATGTTTCTGTACCGATCCTCAAGACACTACTAAGCTTGCTCTTAACTCATGAGATCTATAAAACCTAGGGCTCTGATACCAACTTGTCACAACTTAAAAATCATAACCATGAGGTTGTGATGGTACCTAACATTTGCTTCCTAGTCAAGCCACGTTAGCTAAACGATTAACGTAGTTTATCAATTAAAAACACAATAATAAGAAATAAAGAGTGAAATTTCATGAAATGTATGATAAATCCATAACCATCTCTGTCTATGACTATTCTCTGAATTTGGTGTCACAAGTACACGAGCTACTAAAATACTATATATAAAGTTTGAAAAAAACACAACAGTGTCTGATACAAAATTAACAACAGAAAAGATAAGAAGGGGACTCTAGGGACTGCAAATGCCAAGCAACACTACCTCAAGTCTCCTAGAAGATGTTCGAGTAATCATATCTGAACGCCACTAGGACCAACACCAGGATCTGCACAAGAAGGGAAGAAGTGTAGTATGAGTACAACAGACTCAATGTACTCATTAAGTATCAAGCCTTACCTTGACGAAGTAGTGACGAGGCTATGACAAGACAATCACTACAAACCTGTGCGAGTAATAAGTAGATCTTTCAACTGCACATTCAATTCTTTCAATTTTGTTGAGGCCATTATGTATGGAGGAACATATATTGGTTGGGTACCTAGAAGCACATTGATACCAAATCTATCTCTCTATTTGATGGGATACTAAGAAGTTCCTTAGGGAATATTTTTGGATATTCATTCACCACTGGCACATATTGAAGAATCGATGCCTTTTCATCAACATCAATGTCCTTTACTCGGACATGGTGATATAAACACCCTTTAAAAATCAAACATCCTCACCTTAAGTTAGGAAATCAACCTACCCTTAGGTGCCATAAAATCATCATTATATTCCAGGACTGGCTCCATCAAAAAATAGAATATAATGATCTTGGCCTAATAATTGAGCGTAGCATAATAAGATGATAGCTAATCCATATCCATAATGACATCGAATCAACAATTTCTAACTCAATTAGGTTTCTTTTCGTGCCACAATGACATATCACAATAGTACAACCCCGATAAACCCATGTGGCTATAACTGAATTACTAGCCAGAGTTGATACAAAAACCGACTTACCTAACTATTCTGGCTATACCCCAAAATTTCCAGCAACAAATGGAGTATTATATGATAAGGTAGACCCTGTATATTAGTGCATATACATCATGACAGGATATAGATAATTTAAAAGTAACCACATCGAGTGATGAATATGAATCATATCATGCCTCTTCCTAGTGCATATATGTAGTTCTAACCACAGCCTGAACTAGACTCTTCACCCCTACCTCTTCCTTAGTTGTAGGTGCGTGAATGCCACAAGATGTGGATGGTGCTGCTGAGGATGCTACTATCCCTGTAGGCCGAGCTCTACCATCATTCATCTCCATTCAGGATTTTGGAAATTCCTTATAATATGGCCAACCACACAAAACCAATAACATGCATTTGATCCATATTGGCATGGCCTTAGATGCATTTCCTTGCACTGTCTACAATGAGACTAAGGTGGTATGCCTAGACTCTTGCTATCTTGAATGTGCGAGTTTGGCACTATAGAACTCTAACCTTGTACTGATTGGGACTGGCAGCCCTGAACATTCCTAGGCCTTGAATACTAAGGTGGTACAATTGCGACAAATGAAATACTGACTGTGAAGGCCCTGCTGATCTCCTATTGGGAATGTTCCACTACTACCTTGAGCTCTTCCCTAACTACCAACTAACTTGGACCTTTTACTATAGTCTCTTTATTTGATGGGCCAGAGCTTCTACTTATGCTCCTCTATCTTTTGCACAAAGGCCATCATCCTAGAGATATCCATATATTTTCTTAATGAAGTTGTAGAGAACCTATTGATTAGATGGGGCCTAACTCTAATCAAGAATCTATGAACCCTTGCTCGCATAGTAGCAACTAACTCCGGGGCTACCTTGCCAAAGAAGTAAATTTAAGTCTATAATCCCTCATGCTCGTATCATTCTATCTGAGTGCTACAAACATGCCAGCCTTAGCCTCTCTAATAATCATTGGCAGAAAATGATCCAGAAGGCCTTAGTAAACTTTTTCCACAATGCTGAAGGTGCATTCGACCCTCTAGAATCTTCCCATGTTGCATACAAAGTCACTGTAACATCTGTCAATTAATAAGAATCCAATTCAATAACCTCTATCTCAAAAGCATGCATGACTTTAAGTGTTATGTGAATTTCATCAATAAAATTCTTGTGTTCATTCGGACTAGATCTTTTAAATTTTGGAGGACCCATGTGAAGAAAATGCCGAACTCTAGAACCGGTTGACCCTTCTGATGGACGAGCACTTGGAAAATGCTTTTGCCTACCGCTATGACTAAGCAACTACCAACTGAGTAAGCAATTGAACGATATCTTTGATATTCTGATTGGTAGAACTAGGTAGTAGAACATGAGGTAAAGGAACTTATCTATGATCTTCTAGCCCCAACGGTTGTAGGACTGGGCGTGCCTAATTAGGTGGACTATCCTGAGACATAGTTTATCTAGAATTAGTAGGTGGCAACCCACTGGTATCTGCTTTTGGAGCCTTACTAGACCTTTGGCTGACTTTCCTCTGTCTTTTTATAGGCATATTTTGTAGAACATATAACAAGGCATGAGTCAGAATCAAGTTCTTAATACTCAACTCTATTGCACGATCTAGAGTACGAAAGAAGGTTAACATTTTTCGAATTCCTTGTAGCCTCCCAATTATAACTATGATTCACAACACACCCATAAGTAGTAGTGTACTAGACACGACTTCATAGACTCCTTGGGAAACATGCTTGCTTTGATACCAAGTTTGACATGCCTCGCACCTTGGTAAGACAGATCGACACCTCATGCCTTAACTTGACCAAACGAACCAACCTGTAAGAATCATAATACTCACATTGATCTAGAGTAACTGTTGGATCAGATTAAGTAGTTGGGGTATGCAGGTCTCTCAGGGACGTGTACTCTGTGGTACTGACTCTATAGAAGATACATAACACCTGTTCTTCTCTTTCCCCTACTAGAAAAACATGTGGAAGACTATCTTAAACTGGACAGGCACAACAAAACCAATTGGCAACTGGGATGACCAGATACTCTAACACTCCATGAAGGTAAAAAATAGTAGACCAAGGGAAGGTACACTGGGATTTCTGTTCGCAGCAAGAGTATATCATATTTGGGCAAAAAGTTCATATTGTAGCTACATATGACAGGGTAGAAGAACCACAAGTGGAGGAAACAATTATAATAGTTCAATAGCTACCATGTTTAGAGACTAATTGAAACTAGTGGTTACTTAGTGAAAATAGTAGTCAAATTGTAATCAAGGAATGACTCCATAGTCCAGGCGAGTCATCTTGTAAATATTGAGTTACTTGGTTAACTAAAATTTTTGCAGTTTAACAAAAAAAATGCTATTAAAATAAATTATCTGTATATAACAGAAACTGAGGTTCTGAGTATAAAATACCAAAACAACCCAACTAAAGACTAAAACAAGACATCAGTAAATATTTGAAAGTATCAACATATGTCAATGAAGCCTGTAGGATTAATTAAACCATAAAAGTGACCGGATAGGACCGCGACTTACCCAAAACTACTACACATAATAACAAAAGTCAAGACTTTTCCCCAGAAGTAAGTGGGGCTCACTACAGCAGGTGAATAATACAACTGATTCCTATCTGGAGGGTCTGCCACTTTGGGCCTCTATACCTGCAAGGTGAATGTAGTGCCCCTAGCAAAAAGGGACATGAGTAATATGCAATAGAACTCGTATAATAAGGCAGGCTAAATAACATAAGATAAAAAAGAAGAATAAGAGAAAAAGCAATAAAATATGTTGTACATAAGACATTTGAGAAACTAAGAGACAAACATATAGTCTTACTATGCTTAAGTCATGATGTAACTTCTTTTGGGTTATTATAATTATTCTTTGGATTGCCATGTGATGATGTTCTGGAATCGTTGTTCTTTATCATACTTGAATATGGTTATATTCACTTATTTCCTTTATTCCATGGGAATGATATATCATGGTGTATAATAACACGACCATACGGGCCTCGTGCCTCACACGACATCTGTGAATTATATGAGTAACAAAGTGTGTACATAACATGACAACACGAGCTTCATGCCTCACACGACATTAATAATTTATTAGGGTGACAAAGGATGTACATAACACGACCAGAAGGGCCTTAGGCCTCACACAACATCAATGGACCACGAGAACATGAGAGCGTAATCTACTTAAAACATTTTATCATCTTATAACTTTGGATGTTATGCTGCATATAAGGCTCATTAGGAGAACAACCATTTGAAACAGGCCTTACTTATGTAATATTCAACTAGGCATCTCAAAAGAATAACTACAATCAATTTGAGAAAATCTGGAAGGCTCAACAACAATCAAGAACATGATATCTATGGTAACTCATCAATGATAGGAGCATAATCTCTAAAAAGGGTTTGACACAATAGGATCATACTCTTTGTGAAGTCTCGACAATGATTGGAGCACAATAACATTTGAAAGCTCATTTTCATAGAAGAATAACATGGATATTTCAATATGATACATACTCTAGGGCCTCACAAAATCGTAAATAAGAAACATATAATTCTAAGGCCATGTCATAGCAGAAAGAAAGGGATTTAGCCTTACATACCTCGATTCTGAATTCTTAGAATAACTACAAAGAATCAGCCCTTTCATTATAATCTTTATCTACATGAATCGATAGAGAAGAAAACTAATATTAACAAATTCACAACAACCTTCAGCTATATAAGAAATTCAACATACATTCGAAGAGCGGCAAGCTCCGGAGACAATCAATTTAATGGTGTGTCTCCACACCCTTCTGTCTGCCTTAACTACCATGTCAATTTTTTTTACGAGATTTAAAATACTTCCTGAGCTTCATATCATACAAAATAATCCCATCTACCATACACAACTAACAATATTTGGACTCATGACTTTTGATCACCGCCTCGTGAGTCCTACACGTTGAATATAACCAGAATACTCATAAGAGCTCATGGAAGAAGGTAGGGGGAAAACTTTAACATACCTTAGCTTGTTGGAAATCTTAGAAACTGATACACTTTGAAGCTTGCTCGAGAAAATTTAGATTCGCTACAATCAACAAGAAATCAGTGTTAGAACCACTTACTTTATCTTGGGATAACCTTGCTTAATGATAAAAATTAACTTAGCTTCAAGTTCTAGGCTGAAAGGTAATGTCGTACATTTGCTAGGGTTCTGTTCTTAGAGGAGAAAATGAAAAAAATAAATTAAAACATGAATTTGGGGTTTATATCTATGAACCCTTGGAAGTGCCATGTGTCACAAATTCCGTAGTAAAACATGCATAACATTTTGTACCAAAATCAGGCTAACGAATAGTTTATTGCATTGGAAACTAGACTTGAAGACATTTATATTGATAGTAATTCACCACCTAACTTATCA
Organism: Nicotiana tabacum; assembly: GCF_000715075.1. Classification (NCBI taxonomy): domain Eukaryota; kingdom Viridiplantae; phylum Streptophyta; class Magnoliopsida; order Solanales; family Solanaceae; genus Nicotiana; species Nicotiana tabacum. The sequence goes on along the minus strand of NC_134099.1, from coordinate 68,358,361 downwards.
TACACAAGTAGGTATTCTTATTTGAAATTGAAGCTTATGTGATCTTATTTGAAATATTGTCACGACCCAAAATCCCGCTATGTCGTGAAGACACTTACCTAATCGGCTAGGTAAGACAAGCAATATAAGTTACAATTATAATGAGAAATCATCAATATTAATAATAAAGACTATTAAAGAATTCAATAATGGTATAATAAGTCATGAGCCACTATGATTTAGATTTATAAGGCTGGTATGAGGAAGAAATACATCTGTTTGAAGTTTAGACAAATATAATTGAAGTCTTGGCATGACCCAAACTCCCACCACAAGGATCGTGATGGCACCTGGTCTCCTAGAGTAGGTAAGCTTATAACATAATGATGTCAACCAAAATATAACAACTTCAAATTCATGAAAATTGTGAAATACGATAATACTACCAAACATGGATACAATAATCAACTTTCCAAATCCCTCTAGTACCGAGTCATAAGCTTTAAATGGAATACATATCAAGTCTCGAAGAGTTCAATACTGTTTGAAAAACATAAATTGTAGACACAAAGAATAGAGGGTGACTTTGAGGCATGCGAAAGAAATAACATGGATACCTTGAACTCTCCAATAAGTACAAGCACGCCTCTTTAGAGATCCGCCCGATCCAAAGTACCTATATATATATACAAAAATATGCAAAAATATAGTATGAGTACACTACAGTCAGTATCCAGTAAGTATTAAGACTAACCTTGGTAAAGTACTGGCAAGGTTCAAGACATGTGATACCCACTAGTCAAATAACATGTACAATATATCGAAATAAAACTGACAAAAGAATATATAACAGAGATAATATCAACAACAGCTTCCGAACATGTGATAACAAATCAAACAAGTAAGCGTTTAGTTTGACAAGAAGTCATCAGAACATAAACATATGGAACCTCGCGCCCATAATTTTGTTATAATAACAATAGTCACCCGTATCGCTCCACCTCGACAATAACACACCTTGTCTCTCCTGCCTGACAAAATAATAATATCCCGCCTATAGCTCCCGCCTAAAAAAATAACAATATCCTACCTTGTCCCTCCTCTTTAACAATATCCCGCCTTATCTCTCCCGTCTGACAGAATAATTATAGGTCGCCTTATTGCTCTGATTTAATAATATTCCCATATCAACAACAACTTCAATCACAATCACATAGCAAAAACCTCGTACCAACATCGACAATCCGCTCAACATATCTACATGTGCTAGAAAATCACAAACATTAATGCAAAGTTTTTATCATGGGATATGGGTTCATAATTTATCAACAGAGTGCGCATGGACATGAAAAATAATAAAATGCGGATATGTATTTAACAAATGAAGTATTACTACAATTAAACAAAGTGTAGTGATCATGTACACATATCCACCGAGTGATTATGGAGGTTTCATATACAATACATCCTCAAATTAAGGAATATTAATAGTCTAAGTCTAATGTGGTTACAAACCACACATAGCACCCATGTATACGCTCCTCGCCTCGTGTACATATCGCTTTTCACATAAGACAAATAGGAAATTACGGCCAAATTAGGCAAGATACTTACTTCAAACAAGCCAAATCAATGCTCTACAAAGCCCTTACCACTTAAAGTGGCCTCCAAACGGGTCAAAACTAGCCAAAATAACTTAATAATATCAAACATGACTATAGAAATCGATTCCAAGTAATAAGGCTCCGATCTTTATCAAAAATCAAAAGTCAACCAAAAGTCAACTCAAGTCCACCTCCTAAAACATGAAACACGTTACCAATTCAAAACACACATTCGAATACGAGTCCAACCATACAAGTGTTATCCAAATCTGACCCCGAATAGGGGTTCAAATCCCTATTTTTCATTTTAGAAAACGTTTGCCAAAATTCCTAATTTTCCTCACTTATATTCATCAATCAAATGCAAAAACTAAAGATGCAATCATGAATAATAATCAAATTCGAGTTAAGAATACTTGCCCAATCCAAGTAGTAAATATTCCCTCAAAAACCACCCAAATCTGAGCTCCCATTCAAAATATGATAAAATAACTCAAATCCTAGAAATAGAGTACTTAAAATATTTGTCCAGTTATACACTTCGCGATGGCGGGACTCACTTCGCGATCTCAAAGGCTAAGCTCTTACCTAGATGATTCCCCTTCTTTGTGAACATGAGACTCCCATGTGAACGCAATGCCTAACTTTGCTAAGTGATGAGTGGTGATTTTACCATTTATTTTAGTCTCTTTCTTTAGTTTTTGTGTCCTTTAATTATAAAATGAGGTGATTTATGGGTGCATTGCTAGATATTAGGCACAATGAGTGTTGAAGAGAATTGAAGTCAATTGAAGTGGAAATGAACAAAAAAGAGGAAAGTGCAAAATTGCTTCAGTGAAATCGCATATGCAGAAGAGTGCCCATTTCTACAGGCCCGCATCAGCGAGAAATAGCTGTGTCTATGGGATGGGAGAAATTGCAGTGGAAACGGACCTGCGACTAAGAATCCACCTCAACGGAACCGCTTCTGCGGTTGATGTCCGCATTTGCGAAGCCGCTTCTGCAGCGACATGTCCGCTTCTACGGAGTAGTCAAATTTCACTAGAATAGCATCGGTGAGTATTTTTTCGTGCTTCTGCAGTATCACACCTACGATGAGTTTTCTGCAGGTGTGGCTAACGGGCTCTAGCTCTGGACAAACTTGGCATTTCACATTTTCTCTATCCCAAGATCTTTAATACATAACCTAGCTTATTAGAAACACATATTTGGCAAATCTCTACACATCTTTGACATATCTTGAGAAAAGATCACAAGTTTTGGAGCTAGGGTTTTTGCATACGCACTTGGGTATTAAAGATTTGAAAATTTTGGTTTAGAATTTCTTACCCATTGTTTATCATAAAAATGGTAGTAACAATTAAATTTGTTGATGGGACTCTAAAAATACGTGATCTATTTTTATGCTAGTTATTTAAGCAGTTGATGCTAGATATGTGAGGATAGGGGTGAGCTGCGAGCTAAAACAGCGTAATAATCAAACCAATGAGCTAGATATCCGAGCCTTGGGCTAGCCGATGAAGGGCCTCGAGGTCGATGCTGGGGCTCAGGCTCCAGCTATCGGGGATAACCGAGAAGTGGCTTACAGTCAGGATATAATTAAAGGAGTCTCTCTATGGCCAATACTAAGAAATAAATGAAGAACAAGTATGAAAGCAATAAATGAAAGCGGTAGTCTCGAGCGAGCAAGTTAGAGAGAAAAGAGGGAGAGAGTTGTTATTGATCTTGTTTAGAATAGTTGGAGCAACAACAACCCTTTACAAAGTGATGAGGATCCCCTTTATATAGGAAAGGAAATCTTGTCATAGTATAAAATACATTAATTGTAAAGTCATGGAGATGTGACGGCTAGACACAATGCCTTGATACGGGCTCTGGGTAGGCCGGCTTTGTAAGACTTATCCGTGTGACTTGGGAATTCCCTATTTTACTCTAGCCTCGATCTATGTCCTTTTTAAGTCGGACCTCGACGAGCTCCGAGGGAGGGAACTCGGTCACAACTTTGCGTCCTTGAGGTCTCGAGGTGTTCTTCTAAAGTAACTCGATAGAAAGAAATTAGGCCCTCTGATTTTGCCATATACCAAAGGTCTCCGCATTTCTCAGAAAGAAGCAGTTGATGATGCATATTCATATTGAACTTCAACCAATGTCACTTGCTCAACAAGCGATGGGAAACAATTATGATGCCCAACTCTTCGGGCTTCCCGTGATGATGTCATAGCAATGATGCAATCTATGACGTGAATTTTCACGATAAGCGGGACATTTCATGGGCTTGTCTTTTCGACGCCATTCAACGTTCTGTCAATTACAGTTCTTCAAAGTGGTAGTACCGCCATCAATTTAGTTCTTTAAGAATGCAGTTATTACGCCTTCCGGTCAATCTTCCAAAGGTATTGATGGTCATGTTATTTCCCCTATAAATGGGGGCATTCTGGCATCATTTTTCTATCTAAGTGTCTTTCTTTATTCATTTATCCCCTCCTTCTCGCCACCTTTCTATTTTGTTAATCATCACGTTTGAAGTTCACGACCTTAAGGTTGTTGGGCTGCATTCCCACCATCTGGGAGATGGACTTTTGCCTGAGTTTCCTTTTGTTGAGTGAGATTATATCGTGTTACCGTCACTGCCATTTTTGTTGCGATTGTTAATGTTGTCCTTATTGGCTCGAGGTGACGATAGACGTGGAATCGATTTTCCTATTTTTAGAAAGTTATTCGGACTATACACCGCTGTTCACTCTCCTACCCTGGCTTGGTGTGGCACTTCATCCCTTGGGTTTTTTCATTCCCGAGGGATGAAATGGCAAAACCGGTCATTGAGGCTGGGCCCGCCGAATCTTCAACCTTTGGCTTCGGCAGACTATGTCTCTTTTCTCTGCCTCTTCTGCATCCCCCCTTTCTTCTTCTTCATCTTTTTCCTCGGCGAGGACTTTCTGCAGGATTGAGATGGGAACCTAGAGGAGATGACGATTGAAGGAGTTGCCTTTGAGGATGCGAGCTCGAGGAGGCGACACTCGGGGATGCTAATGCTGGAGATAAACCTTCGAGGATGGACTAGGTTCTTAGGTTTTCACTATGGGTGTATACCCCTTTGTTTCTTTGTTTCTGTGTAAGGACCCTTTGAGGGCTTTTGTAACTGTATGTAAGGACCCCTCGAGGGCCATTGTAAGCCAATATTTATAAAAAAAAGACATCTTCTTTACTTTCGCTTTTGATACTTTCCATATTCTTGTATATTCTTGTTCATTTATGGGGATTTTGAATGTATGTCTCTGTTGATGATCGTCAATTTCCAACTTGGGTGAGAGAATTATTTCCGGTCTCTGGTTGATATAAATAGCTCCTTTCCGAGCTCATTGTTGTTTCCCAAATCAAGCCTGAAGTGGTCCGATAAACTCGAGGCATCGGGACCCTCGAGCCTCGTGGAGATAGAACACCAAACCTTGAAATTATGAGAGTGGCCTCTAAGTGAAAGTTAGCTTTGGGCACTTGGAGATTTACTTTGAACTTGATGTAGATAATCTTTTAAGGCATTGTAGATAGGTTCCTATGGAGAGGTTACTCATGGTTGGGTGATGTCCTAAGGTCAAACCCTCATGGACAGAGCTTGAACTGCTTACTTTTTCCTCGAGAGGAACCTTCGAGGTCGGATACCTTCTTTGGGACTAGAGACGATGTCGCTGAACTTTTGAAGCCTAGCTTCCTTTTGACGGAGGTCCTTGGGATCGGGTACCATCTCGGGACCGTAGATAATATTGTCAGCCTTTTGGAGCCTAACTTGGGCGGGTGAATCGTTGTTATTTCCCCACATATATATGGGGTTGCTCCCGCTTCTTGGGAGATCCCATTATTTTAGATAGCTATCGAGTCCTTCGTTACCTTAGCGCCTAAGCATTCGTGTAGGTTCCTGCTTCAATTTACTAGTTCCACCATAGCCATGACTGCTACTTCAGGGCCTGCCCGGTAGAGAGGGAGAGTTCCACTCCCAGTGCTCAGGATCCAGGGAGTTTATTATGAAGACTATGTCTTCGCTAAGAGAGGAGCATCCGAAGATAGTGAGGAGAGACTGCAGATGGGGTGAGGGGGTAGCATTGCAGGTGCTTTTCCCGGATGAGGGTATCACGGACCTCGCCGTTGGATTCTTGAATGTGTACTTGTTCCCTTTTGTACTAGGCCCCCTTGATAGGGTCGTGCTCAATTTCTGTTTAAAGTATCAAGTTACTTTGGCACAGATACATCCGTCATTTTGGCAAATAGTGCTGATGATGAGGTTCTTTGCGGAGAAGGAAGGGCTTGAATTCATGCTCAATTACCTCGTCAGGTTGTACCAGCCCTTTCATCATCGAGGCCTGCTAACCTTGCGGTGCTGTTCATCAATGCCATTTGTTGTTTATGATGAGGAAGATTGAGATCGAGAGTGGGTCAGTCAATTCGTCCGGGTCCAGACGACTGACATTATCCCTGTGGAACTTATGCCATTCCCTGATGAATGGTATTACACGCATGAGTGGAGTGTCTCATGTTTTCTCAGATTCGCTTGTGGCGAAAGCAACTTTTGTAATCGTGTTTCCTTCTTTTCTGCAGCAATTTCATGGGTGCCGGGCGAAGTTCCCGATCTGCCCGGCTGGGTCTGGAAGCTGGTGACCCATTCGACTTGTGACAAACATAGGTGGCGAACTATGTCCCGGGGCAGATGGGAAGCAAAATACCATGGTACGTGCATACGCCGCTTTTACCTTGTCCTTCATACATTTGGGAAGATATTTTCCCTCCTTTCATGTAATAATCTTGCCGTCGTAGGTATTGGAGGGTCTTCAAGGGCGAGGCTGTGCTCCTCCAGAGAGATGGTGGAGTTGCCAGCTTCCGAGCTGAAGGGCGATAATGATAATTGGAATACGCATTTGCAGTACGATGGAGCTTACAGCAGGACAAAACGGGGTCGAGTCTTTAAGGAGAAAACATCGCCCGAGCCTGCTATACCCGAAGTCTCCAGTTCTGGAGAGGTGGTTCCTCTGAGTGATCATGGTTCGACCGATTTTGGTTCTTCCACGACCAAGGGGGCTGTATCAACAGAAGTGTGCTCTGCCTTAAAGGAAGTCTGCCGACTTCACTTTGCGGTGAGTTTTGGCACAGGACTTCCGAATCTCGCGTCTTTCCCTCCTTATCGAGTTTTTCTTATGCAAGCCTTTGGCAAGCTTAGGTCTAAGCTTCTCCATAATAGGGCTAGGCTCTGAAAAGCTCTGGATGAGGGTAGGTCCCTTAGGCTCCTTTGCGAGGAGAAGGAAGTTGAGTTGGCACACTGGCGATATCAGGCGTACCGGAGCTCGAATTACGAAAGCTATTTGATGGAGCATGTAATTTCTCGTTGTATGCATTTTGCTTTTCAACCTTTTGGGTTAACCTTTTGCCTATCCCAGTGCAGAAAAAAATGGAGGCTCTAGAGAGCCTTAGGATTGAAGCCGACCGAGTCAGCAATGACTGTGGCAAGCTAAGATCTCAGTTGAAGGCTCATGCTTTAGAGGAGAAAGGTGCCTTGGCTAAAGTTCTTGCCTTCGAGGCCGAACTCCACCTGGCTCGTGAAAACGCTTCAGTTCAAGAGGATATGATTACGAAGCTCGAGTCCAAACTTTTGAAGGTCAGGGCTGAGATCGTTGATGCTCGGGCTGAAGCAGCACTGAGCCGGACTAAGGCTGATCAGGAGATGACGATTCATTTGAAGGATGCTACCGATGCCCAAGCCAAATTGAAGAGGATCCTCGATCGTGAAGAGAGAATCAAAGAATATGCTCGTTGCAGATCCCGAAGAAGGGTTCTCGAGGAGATCGGCGCCAGGGGTTTTGTTCTCCCGGAAGAGCTGGCGCGAGCGAGGGCGGACGAGCGTGATGCTCGGTCATTCCTATCTGATGCCAAGGAGAGTGAAGATGAGACTGGTAGGCCATAGCCCTTAGAGGCGGGGCAAAGACTCTTCCATATTGTTTGTGATATTTCCAGAGCGCGTCTGTAGATGGAGGATGCACTTTTTATGTATGTAAATAGAAGAGAACTTGAAGCTTTATTTCTTATGTATCCCTTTCTGCTTCTCTTCTGACCAGGTGGACTAGTTTCAGAGTTGATGAGAGTCCTTAGATTCGTAATATGGCTCCGGGGCTCATCAGGCATGCTCGGGGGCTCTTACGCATTCGGTCGATGCGGCCTTTAGTATAAGCTGGTGTTAGAGCTCTTATGCTTTGCCACTAGGGCTTATATTACATGCATCATGGAATATTTGAAGTGATTTTTCTGATCCACTTGGGTGATACGATATTATACTTCCATAACCATTTCACAGCATCCCAATGTGATTCACATTACGTGGGTATTTTAATCCTGTCCAATTCATGAGATCCCTTTCTTTTCTTCGTCAGATCATTACTCATTCGAAGGCCCAAACGTCATCCTTTGTCTATCACAATTACACCCTCAATTTATTGCCAGGGAAACATTCCATCTCTTCTAAATGCTATTAGTCTTAGACTCTTTTGAGTTCATTCAGGCTATAATGAGCTTTGTATAACTTAGAGAACCATCTGCTCTTCTTGTTTTCATGGGCTTAATCCTGAGGACTTATCCATTTTTGTTACCTTCTCACTCGCCCGTTCTTATCCTTACTCATGTCTTATAGAACCTTGTCGCTTCACCATACAATAGCTTGAGACCTACACATATCTATTTATATTGCTCGCAACCTTTCAACTTGCTTGCATCATAGATTTCCTTATGTCATTTTGGAACATCAAGCGAGACATCACATTGTCTCTAACTTTTCTTTACTCTCTTAGTCAGGCTTTTCAATACGACCATAGGCTGGAAGATAAGCTACTGACGATGCCACTATTATTCCTAGATACTGAATCCTCGCGCTTCTAGCCTTTTATCCGAAGTGTGGACTATTCACGATCTTCTGCCTTTGAGTATCTCGTATGTTGTTCACCTTTACTTTACCTTAAAATCTCGCATCGTATTTTCTATCTCTTTCATGACCTCCTTTCCACCTAGGTGTAATTTACATCCATAACTTTAAGTTCTATTATAATACTTGCACCTTTGGTGCATACGCAACCCGGTGGGAGCTGCGTACTGACTTTTCATTAGGCTGTTACTTTTCTAACCGGCTTTATTATAGGGCCGTTATAGAATATGGTTGTTGTACTATCCCTATTGTACCTCTGATATTAAGAGTGACCCTGTAATGTGCTCAATCACAATTTGTATAATTTTCTGGGTCTAATAATCAGATTCCTAATTTACTTCGTTGATGTAACCCTTTAGTTTCCTCCTTCTTCTAATCAACCTTTCATGGGCTCTACTGAATATCCATGATATAATCCTTTAACAATTCGATCTATGACCTGGGCTCAATTCTTTCTCTTGACTTATACCAGAATCTTCCACGGTTGTATGTGCTGCATGTATAAAACTCCAAACTCTTAAGTGCGTCCATAACGTAACTAACTCTGGACGATTGATCGAATAATTCCTTTTGTTCCTTCTTAGCTTTCCTTAAACGTAAGATTTTACTTTTCCTGGTCTTTCTTCCCCCTTTCGTGTGCATAATTATCTTATCTTTGTGCCCACGCATTGGAATTCCATACAACTCATATGATCTTGTAACGACCCGGCCGGTTGTTTTAAGAATTAACACCCCAATCCCCTATTAATTGCTTCCCCCATATTTGTTTCTGCTATTGTGAGTTGTCGGGAGGAATTATTTGGAGTTTCGGAGAATTTTGGGACACTTAGTCCCTAAATGAGAGCTTAAGTTCTAGAAATTTGACCGTAGTCGTAACAGTATGAAGACGACCTCAGAATGGAATTCCAATGGTACCGTTAGCTCCGTTGGGTGATTTTAAGTTTAGGAGCGTGTTCGGATAGTATTTTGGAGATCCGTAGCTAATTTAGGCTTGAAATGCCGAAAGTTGAATTTTTAAAGTTTACGGTTTGATAATGAGATTTGGATCCGAGGGTTGGAATGGAATTGAGGAAGTTGGAGTAGCTTCATAGTGTTGAATGTGATGTGTGTGCAAAATTTTAGGTCATTCGGACTAGGTTTGATAGACTTTTTGATTGAAAGCGTATTTTGAGAGTTTTTGAAGTTCATAGGCTTGAATCTAATGCTAAATTGGTGTTTTGATGTTGTTTTAAGCGTTCTAAAGATTGGAACAAGTTTGAATGATGTTTTAGGATTGGTTGGCATGTTCGGTTGAAGTCCCAGGGGCTTCGGGTGTGTTTCGGATGCTCAACGGGTCATTTTGGAACTTGTTGGAATTGCAGAAAAACTGCAATAGCTCAGTTCTGGTTCCCTTCTTTGCGTTCACGAGTAGGGTCTCGCATTTATGAAGAGGAGCTGGGGCTGGGGGAGTTTTAGTGCTTCGCGTTCGCGAAGATTCTCCCACATTCGCGACGCTGGATGCAATGTTGCATCGCGTTTTTGTGGCCTGGGAATCGCATTCGCGATGAAGGAAGCAGGACCCAAGCGAACTTGTACTTCGCGAATGCGAGGGTCCTTCCACGTTCGCGAAGAAGAAATATCTGGGCAGTATTTAAATAGCCCATCTGCGACCCTTCTTCATTTTTCCACCATTTTTGAACGAGATTGAAGCTTTGAGGGAGGTTTTTGAGGAAACCAAAGGGGAATCGCTTGGAGGTAACATTTTTGACTTCATAACTCATTTATATGTGATTAAAGGTCTAATTAGGGGTGAAAAATTAGGGAAACATCAGTGCAAAATGGGTAATTAGGGCTTGAGATTAAGAGACCTTAAAATAGGTGTTTGAGGGGTCAATTGAACTCCGATTTAAGTGTTCTTGATATGTATAGACTTGTGAGAGTGTGATGATTCTGAAAATATAAATTTCACCTGATTCCGAGATGTGGGCACAAGGGGCATTTGGAGTCAAGTACTCGTGGCAAGAGCGTGGTTTCTGGTTGATTTTGAGCTGGTTCGAGGTAAGTGGCTTGCTTAACCTTGTGTGGGGGACTTTTCCCTTAGGATTGGTATTGTGATAATTGGAATGCCTTGTACGTGAGGTGATGAGTGTGTACTTGTGCTAATTGTTGAAAATCTTATTTTCACTAAAATAGCTTAAATTATGTTTTTCCTTGCCTATAGACCTGCTGTTAGCTTAGAGAAGCATATCTAATTGACTTAATTACTTTATTTGCTTTAACTGCCTTATTGGTATTACGTGAAGCATGCTAGGTTAGAATTGCATTACTTTGGTATGAAGTTGAGTTTGTTTGAGTATTCCTTGTGCCATTGTTGTGTGTTTTACTTTGGGACTACGGGATGACATCCCAGAAGATCCCCTGCACACATTTATGATTTGAGCTGAAGTGCAGGATACCGAGAGATCCCTAGAACTTATATTGGGGATACCAAGAGATCCTCGGGATACTAAGAGATCCGTATCATATATTGATGATACCAAGAGATCCTCGGGATACCAAGAGATCCCTAGCATACATTAAGGATACCAAGAGATCCTCGGGATACCAAGAAATCCCTAGCATATATTGAGGATACCAAGAGATCCTCGGGATGCCAAGAGATCCTTAGCATATATTGAGGATACCAAGAGATCCCTAGCATATATTGAGGGTACTAAGAGATCCTCGGGATACTGAGAGATCCCTGGTTATTATCTTTGTGAAGAGTGGTATTTTCTTGTGATTGTTTTTATCTCTGTTTCAGTTATTGTTATCCTTATTATCATATATTAATTCTTACTATTAGTTTTCAACTGTACTGCATATTTTATTCTGTTATACCTGATATTTCATTTAACTCAGTAGGTCCCTAAACTTCCTCGTCACTATCCGATCGAGGTTAGGCTTGGCACTTACTAAGTACCGCTGTGGTGTACTCATGCCCTTTTTGCGCATGTTTTTCATGTGCAGATCCAGGTACCTCCATTCAGAATTATAACTCGTGAGGCGAGGCACTTGTAGAGACTCCGAGGTATATTTGCCGCTTCTGTAGACCGAAGAGTCCCTTTCTACTCCCCCTTTTTGTATTAGCCCTTCTGTACTTTTGTTTCCTTTTTAGATATTCTGGAGTTAGATGCTTGTAGACAAATTCAAAGGCTTGTGATCATGAGATTCCAGGTTTTGGGAAATGTATTTAGTTTTAGAGAGTTGTCATTGTGTATGTCAAACAACACTTTTAAACACTGTTTTATTTCACTATTTCATTTCTTTAATTATTTCTTCCGCAAATTGGTTTATTTTTCCGCATGGTTAGGCTTACCTAGTCGTAGAGACTAGGTGCCGTTACGATGGTTCATGGAGGTCGAACCGGGGTCGTGACATATCTTGGATATCACTTCTGATTTTACTTCCCGCTCATTATCCACGGTAGGTGCCATTTTCTTATGGAGTGCATACAATGTTGTTGCGAGATTGTTGTTATAAGACCATTCCCTCCTTAGGTAACTAAGCTTAGGTTGAAGCCTTTTTCCTTACTTTCCCAGCCAGTCTTTCATTGTAGTATTTAGGGAAGACCATCTGACTCTTATAAAGTTGTGAGCTTATTACGGACCATTTGATGTCCTTCCTTGCCTATAATTATTCGTAGTTACTTAACCCCACACCCTTGTGCTTGTAAGGTTGCCTCTGAACTAGTATTTTGACTGTCTTCCCAGTGGCACTCTCTTTTAATATGGTACCTTTAACTACCCCTAACTCTTATCTGAATATTTCTCAGGTATTACAATGACATTACTACGAGGCTAAATTCATTATATTGGGTTTTACCATGTTTATCTTGCATGATCTGCTGACTCGTCTGTAACCTCCTGTTTAGCCATAACTAAGATCTTCCTGAATCAAATACCAACTACTTGTTGGCCCATCCTCATATCTATGTTCCGCATAATCTTTCATGGTTTATTTCCTTTGTCTTAACTTGCCTTTCGCACTGGCTCCTTGTTTATTAATAACATCCCGGGCAGGAACCCATACTTCCTTTCCTTGACGTTGTGTTCTCATAATGTTTTGGAATCATTACATATCTATAGGATTTGAATAACTCCAACCTCATCCCTTTCTCACTTTTATCGCATTCTTCTTTTACCAATCCATACTTACTAGAACCGCTTAACTCTGACTTAATGCCATTATCACTCTATATTCCCCCCTTTAAGGGGTACTAAGAGTTGGAGCTACGACGACCTATCTATAGATGTTTTACTGCTTCATCTTTGGAGTCCTTTCACATCATCGATGACCCTTACTTGCCTTGCGGTAATCCTTCTGCACCAAGGATAACAAAATTCCTTACTCACAAGGGTGACACTTAGTGTAACTGGCATATACGGTCCCTTAAGTTTAACTTTGCTCACATTGCATGCTTTAGGGAATCTTCTTCCTGAGTAACCATTCTCTGAATTTCTCATGAATCTTCTTATGTGGTCCATTCCATTATTGCCGAAACGCAATATGAAGTTTAAATGATGTCGACCATGATCAAATTATTTAGTCACTAATTAATGTTTAGTTTATCTTTTTCACCAGTCCATACTGATTTCTATTACTCTAAGGTCAAACTTTTTATTTTGGTAATCACATTATCGTTGCGAACTTATTTCTCAAAATAAGGATATGACTTTAGGGCCTATATTCCTTTGTTTTCTCAAGGTCTGACACCTCTCATCTTTTCCTTCACTTGACTATAGACTCTATAATACTGTAATCTTTTTGATCTACCGTTGTCATCCATGTATCACATTTTACTCATAATACTTCAATAACTCTCTTCCTATTTCCCAACTAACATTTCTGTCTATCACTTTGTTCTGAAAACTTTAACAAGATGTTCTTTTGCTTTTTTCTCCCCTTGCTACATCTACTGGCTCTTCGGATTGCTTAACATTCTCGCTCTACTAGGGACGTGAGCCACACTTATGTAATATATCCCTTCAAGGCTTCCAGTACCTATCTTTGTAGTACTCATATCTAGCTATACTATTTTAGAGTGCACCATCTGGATGTCTCACAAGGAGATATATTAGAACTTTTGCAATATCCTTCGGAAACGTTAACTAATACAAACAATCCATCCACCATTTTGGGTTACTCCAACCACAGTCGGATTCTGATATCCCGTCCTTCTTTTAAACCATATATATATTTGGTTCTTATAGGGCATAACTGAGATTAGTGTGGCTAATTGTACATACCTCTATTACTGTTGAAGGTAACTTAAAAGGCTTATATTCCTCTGCCTGAGTTGTAAATTTTGTTAGCCTTCATTAACTGGGCGCCTCGTATCCTTCTTCATCTTGCTTCGTTTTCTTGTTGAAACTTGTATTTATCTTATGAATCTCTCATTGTCTTTCCTCATAAAAGTAGATAGATATTCTTGCATTAAGGCTCCTTATCAAGAAACTTATACCTCTTAGTACACACATGATCTATTAAAGACCTTACATTTACTTATCATAAGCATCATGAAAAATCGAGTTCCTCAGACTCAACTCTTCCATATCCACATTAAATCTCTTACCACCAATCTTTCTGGATATAGGCATCGTAATATTATGAATAGGATAAAAGTTAGGAATTTGAATTCTTACAACTGAGCTCTACCACACGATCTAGAGTAAGAAGAAAGAGTGACAATCCTAAATTCCCTGTAGCCTCCTGCTTATAAGTGTGGTGCAGGACACACCCATAAACAAGACTCTACTAGACATGGCTTGTGGACTCTCTAGGACAGAACTGCTCTGATACAACTTGTCACGAACCAAACCGATGAGCCGCGACGAGCACCCGGTACCTTACTCAATCGATTACCAACGTAACGTATCTTTCTTATTACATCATCATAGATAGGTGGGCTAGAAGGCACTTCATGATACAATTAGAGTAAACATGAGAGAATACCCGACATAAAACGACCCAACCTGATATAGAAACTTATACCTGTGACATACGGGCCTATAAGACCAATGTGATCCATTATATACTTGAAATATAGGCCGATAAGGCCATACAAATATCTGTACACATGACATCTGTCTACAAGCCACTAAGACTACATACTTATCATAAAGGCCAGGACTGACCCACGCCATACCAATCAATACATGAACTAATCATGCTGACCAAAGAAGCAACTCCGGAGCAAATGGAGTACACCAACACCTTCCGTTGAGCTGATAGCCTTCTTGGAGGACGCTCGACCTGTCTATCAGGACCTATGAGCATGCAACACAGCGTCCCCAGTAAAAAGGGACGTTAGTACAAATAATGTACCGAGTGTGTACGGAATGAAAATTAGTAACTAGTAGACATGGGATAAACATGGAGTAAAAGACTCAACATGTATACCTGAATAACTCTCTGAATCATTTAATATTATAATGTCGTGCATATGCGTATAAATGTCATGTCGTACATAGGTACATGTTTCATAACATCATCAGCCTCTGAGGGCATCCCATCATATCATATTGGCCACTGTGGGCAAAATCATCAATGTATACCAGCTGATCAGGTGGTGGTGCGTATATAACGCCATAACCTTTCCCATATCCCATATACATATATATACATATATATACGCGTATATAACGCCATCTGGTCATGGGTCAATGTGCATGTATAAATGTATGAAATGCATATGAAATACGTTAATAAAATCTCTCAGTACTTCATAAGACCTTTATTCCATGAAATAATATCTTGATAATCCTCTAATACACATTAATTGCAACAAAATATGAAACAAGTCATATGAAAAACTCGAAGCAATCACGTTGCTATGAAAAGAAAATTTTTGCTGAAATCATTTCCTCAAGACCTTAGCAACAATGTTGCTTTTTTTGGAAAATGAATTAACGCGCTCTGTTCCTTGGATTATAAAGTCAATATTGAGTTGCTATTTGGAAAATATATTAACATGATATGTTCCTTGGATCAAAATGTCCTTTGTATTGTAACGTTCTTGGATGCAACTTTCTAAGAGATTAGAAAGTGAATTTTGAGTTAGGATAAAGTCCACATTTCAAGGATTTGGTGTCACACATAAATCCTTTAAGTGTGCTACCTCCCAATATTCTTTATGAGTCATTAAAGAGTAATGGGGTGCTTCTATCTCATGCTCTTTAATAATTATCCAATATATCCCCAATTAATTAGGTAATGTCCCATTACCCGGTAATTAACCAATTACCCACATAATTAAGAATTATGTCAACTTACTTAAAGTACTACATGCTTTTAACATGCCTTGTACACCTTAATATCATGGTAATATAGTACCTTATATGGAACTAGTCCATAAATATCGGGTATTAACGTTCAGCCCGTATTTTATCCCAATATGCCAAATTTGGACGAAAAATTTATTTTCTTTGACTTACTTCCCTTCTCACCATCACGAACTTACTCATCATTTGTTTAAAATAGCATAATCATTATAATCTCCAAATAATCTTTTTCCTTGAACTAATGTCAATTACTTACGACAAATTTAACATACAATACTACAGGGTGCAATAACGTTGTAATTTAATATTGCAAAGCATAGAATCATCGTTATATAATACTGCGGGACGTAATATCAACATAATATTGCGGGACGTAACAGTTAATAAAAGTCAATCTGGGCCAGCGTGAAATTCAAAACCAATACCAAAATCCGATGACCCATAACCTTCCAAGTCCAAATATATAATGATATTCCAAAACCGAATCCAAATCAGTATCCAAATTCCCAAAGTACACTCTCTTAAAGTGTAGGTCAAAATCCCTAATCCCATCTCAATTCCATGTTTCAGGTGTAGAAACCCATGGGTAATCAATATATAAAATAAAATCCAAGTGAAAATAACTTACCTCCAAGGTAGTAGTAAAATTGCTCTTTAAAATCTCCTATTCTTGAAGTCTAGGGCTCAAAATATGAAATAATGGGTGATATCCTGTAATATAACACTTATAAAGTCTGCCCAGGTGTACCCATCGCGAACGTGGGATATCCTTCGCGTTCGCAAAGAAGAAAACAACCACCTCTTTCCAATCAACAATAAAGCCTCGATCTTTCCAAAATTCAACAATAGTCAACCCAGGCTAGCGTGCCCGAAATCCAGAACCAATACCAAAATCTGATGATCTATAACCTGCCGAGTCCAAATATATAATTAGACTCCAAAACCAAATCCAAATCAGTACCCAAATCCCCAAAGTACACTCTCTTAAAGTGTAGGTCAAAATCCCTAATTCCATCTCAAAATTTCAAGTTTTAGGTGTAGAACCCCATGGGTAATCAATATATAAAATAAAATCCAAGTGAAAATAACTTACCTCCAAGGTAGTAGTAAAATTGCTCTTCAAAATCTTCTCTTCTCGAAATCTAGCTCAAAATATGAAATGATTGGTGAAATCCCAAAATATAACACTTATAAAGTCTGCTCAGGTGTACCCATTGCGAACGCGAGATATCCTTCGCGTTCACAAAAAAGAAAACAACCACCTCTTTCCAATCAACAACAAAGCCTCGATCTTTCCAAAAGTAAAGAAAAGTCAACCCAGGCAGCATGCCCGAAATCCAGAACCAATACCAAAATCGTATGATCCAACCTGACGAGTCTAAATATATAATTACATTCTAAAACCAAATTCAAATCAGTACCCAAATTCCCAAAGCACACTCTCTTGAAGTGTAAGTCAAAATCCCTAATTCCATCTCTAAATTCCAAGTTTTAGGTGTAGAAACTCATGGGTAATCAATATATAAAATAAAATCAAAGTGAAAGTAACTTACCTCCAAGGTAGTAGAAAATTTGCTCTTCAAAATCTCCTCTTCTCGAAATCTAGGGCTCAAATTATGAAATAATGGGTGAAATCCTGAAATATAACACTTATAAAGTCTGCTCGGGTGTACCCATCGCGAATGCAGGATATCCTTCGCGTTCGCAAAGAAGAAAACAACCATCTTCTCAAACCTTCTGTGCGATCGCAAAAACGGGATCACAATCGCAAAGCTCACCCAGCTCATATAATGTGAATGCGTCAAACACAACGCGATCGTTTCAACCACAATACGAATGTGAATACCTAGTATTCAGCCTCGCTCGTCCCCTACGCGGCTGCGTGCTTTCATTTGTGAACTTGTAAACCTTCTGCAAATTCTATGCAAATGCATGACTGGACACGTGAACGCCAACCACAAGCCCCCAGCTCCAAACATACACTATGTGAATGCGATTATCCCTTAGCAATCGCGAATAACAACAGAGACATAAGAAAACCAGCAATGCAAACTATATCTAAGAAGGTCCAAAATTACCTCGAATCACACCTGAGGCCTCCGTGACACGTATAATAATACCAACAAGTCCAAAATACATTATCCAAAGGCTCAAAAAATCATAAATAAATCAAATCCAATAATCGAAGATCAATATTTTTCTCTTAACTTTCAAACCTTCAAACTTCGTTAAACGCATGTGAATCACACTTAGACATTACAGATCACAACCAACCTTTGCCGACAAGTTTCAATAACCTAAATGAACCTATATAAGGTTCCCAAAGCCACAATATGAGCTTGATAATACCGAAGTTAACTCCCGATCAAACCTACAAACTCTCCGATTCTTCAAATTGTAAACTTTCGGCAAATAGAGCCAAAACCTTCTAGGAACATCTAAATTCAAATCCTAACATACGTCCAAGTCCAAAATTATCATACAAACCTATTGGAATCATCAAATCACCAATATGAGGTCATTTACTCAAAAGTCAAACCTTGGTCAACTCTTCCAACTTAAAGCTTCCAAATTGAGAATCTCTCTATCAAATCCATCCCAAACATCCCAAAAATCAAAGCGGACCACACACGCAAGTTATAATACACCATATGAAGCCACTCGAAGTCTCAAATCATGGAATGAAATGATATAACTAAAAATGACCGACTGAGTCATTACATTCTCCCCTACTTAAACATATGTTCATCTTCGAACGTGCCAAGAGTCATGCCAAAGTCATCAAATCACTGTAAGAACTTATCATGCACCTAGCCATGGGTGATCTCACGTCACCCCAACCTATATAAACTCATAACACAACCTTAAATGAAGATTCTTCCTTCTAATTTAGTTTACAATCCTAAGGACCAAATTCCAACTTCAGGAACTCCCTATAAGTCCCGATTCTTGCATAGATACATTGTATAAATCCCAACAAGAAGCATCAAGTCATATACATAATTCCAAGATATAACCACGCGATATATCGTATAGCCTATAGACTCATAGCATAATCTTCCAACCACGATAGATATTCATCACCAAACCCGGTACCGGTAATATACCTCATATCAAATAAAATCTTGCTCCAAACCTCCACAATATTGCTAATGATGAAAGAAACATGTTAGGACTCTAAACCACCAACCAAACCAACAAGTCGTGGAGCTCCCTCGCTTGACAAGGACCATTGCCAAATTCTGAGCTGAATAAATTATTCTTCCAAACATAACTTATCTCAATCAGATGGCACAAATTTAAGGTCCAATAACCTCATCTCACCCAGTACAAGATGCTCGATCGACAAGCGACATCCAATGCTGCCTAGAGCCAGTAAAACTTATATGTAACCAAAGATGGAAAGAGAACCAAATACGAGAACTATACAACAAATTCGACAAATACCATCCCCAAGGCACAATGCTATGAATTCATCCCACAAGGGAGAAGCAAACACATGAAGTAAGCACAAACAATCATATCCTAACATAACTCCATCGGGGCACATAGCCCCATCCAAACATACCAATCCACATGTAATACTCTTCGAGCCATAATCTTCACAATCAAAAACCACATGTGTATCAACAACAAACATGCGAAGTAGATGACTATAACCATAGGGAAATGGATAGTACAATATACCACAGATAGGAAAACCACAACAAAGGTTCAATAAACAATTTAACACCCCCAAGATCCATCTCGCTCGAATCTCGCCACAAAGCCTAAACAGAACCACATCATGTGTGTAAATATTCAATCAATCTAACAACCCATCATAGCATAAGAGACTAACACATGAAACAAATCAGGGCAGGTACAACATCTATTCTGCCCAATGATACACCAACAACAAATGTTGCGCAAAAGTAAGGAAGCTGATTCGGTATAGCATACACATTCTCATTAGGACTAAAATTCCTATCATACCAAAATAGACAAATAACCTTCCCAAAATGCCCAATGACCAAACCACAACACATAAAATTAGTTGTCCCAACTCTTAACAAATATTCACAGTTAGCAACCAAGGAACAATTTGCCTCTAAGAATAACTAGTCTCTAAACCTCAAGAATGCATGAATCTACATACCTGATCTCCAACTCACCCACTAAAATGACTAGCACATCACTCATACACAATCACGTGTTAAGAAATACTCCCATAAATCTTCTGTGACACATAGGAAAAACCTGAATATCAATAGTTACCAACAAGGTGATTACTGAAATACTAGTCAAGCATCTGCAATTCATTACACAATTTTCTTTCCCCAACGCACACTTTTCTCAAGCGATACAATATTGTCATGCCTTGATCTTGGGGAGCACAACCATCGCTCAACCGAGATACCTTGGCCAAGCAAGCCTACTTGATAATTTCTATCCGACCTTACCCATGAATAATATGAAGATATATACCATTCTTTATACAACCTACACTATGTCTACAGAGCCTTTAATGGATACAAAAGAGTAATATGATGGTGCCAGTAACAAGGCCCTAGCTATACCTCAAAACACTATACATAAGGAACAAAAGACACAAGACCCCCGATATGAAGTGGGTCTCACCAAGTGTTACATCCCATGTTTTCGTACGTGAGAGTACATTTTAAGTCAATTGATGTAAGCTAAAAAATGAGATTGTCATTGAAAGTACATAACGTAAGTTCATCATGTTATCTTGGAGGTTACAAATCTTTAATATCATGAATAAAAAGTACCAAGAGGGTTGGAAAGCTTATATTCTAAATGAATTGAAGAAAATAAGTTTCGACGAAAGTCGACAAGTTTGGAATATTATAGCTTGTACTTTTGGGGTGAGACTAGGGTGATTAACATGATAAGGGGGTAAAGTTATGAGTTATTTTAGTCGTATGATAGTCGTGTGTTATATTTTTAAGTCAAGCAAGTTGTGGAACAAAAGTTGGCAAAGGTCATCACAAGTTACATTCATAATGTGCTGAAATTTAGGTCAAATGTAGCTGCACTTTTCTCCCAATATACTTGAAATCAAGGTATTCTATACATATCAAATTGAATATCTACAATTCTAGTTTCTAATGCATTAAACCATTTGTCGATACGACATAAGACTAGAGAGATATTCGTGTTTTCGCAAGACTGCGCAAACAACTCCCATGGGACCCACAAAGTTGGTGTAAAACTTCAGCTTGTATTTAAGTCAATTATATGTCGTTTTAACTCACTTTTCTCGTCCAAAACAGTTCCTAAACCCTCCTAAATGCTCTCCAAGGGTTCCTCCATGATTATAGGGTGAAAACCTAAGATGAAAATATGAATCTAATGCTAGAAATCCCGTGGTGCTTGCTAGATCATAGTTCTTCATCTTGTGGCTGTTTTGGAGGGTTCTTCAAAGGTAAGTAACCTTAGTTTCATCTTGTTCTTTATTATTAAGATAATAATAAGCCCCTCCTTCATATATATTAGTGTTTCAAGGCGAAATACAAGTATTTACACACCAACTTGAACACAAAAGTTGATTCAAGAAGAGAATACAACTCTTATAGTGTTGTGGTGTGATTGAGGGTTGTTGTGAGCTATACCAGCTGGGGATTTTAAGTTGTATCTACTGCCTAATGTATGTAAATAATTTTCTTGGTTGTGCTTAAGGTAAATCATGTCTTGGTTGAGTTGTTTGACTGAAAATCTACAAGATAGTAATTGACATGGCATAAGGAATCATTATCTTTTTTGTGGGCTGTGTTGAGGCTTTATATATGATTTGTTGTGGCTAGAAATTGTTATATATAGTTTCATTATGTTGAGGATGCTTTTTTTAAGCATATCTATGTGTTAATTTAGTGGATTGGAGAAGATAACATGAAAAATAAGATGTTGACGATAAAGGTTAAGGTGGCAGACATGTGGACTATATTTGAAGATTACGATTATGATGTTTTGGGTTGAAAATGGTATGGTAAGCATAAGTATGATGTTATACATGTTGTAGATAGAATCATGGAAAAATAATTGGATTCAAACCATATTTTGTTAATCGTAAATCGAGATTGCCACTCAAAATGGTTGTTGAACTAATCAAAGAGCTTATTGTGACTTATATTGTTGTTGTTTGGGCTGTTTGGTGACTTTTGGTAACATATGGGATGTAGTACAAATAGGGGAGGTGATATCCATTTTTTTGTAGAATATTGGTTTCCAAATATGAGAGTTACAATGCTTATATGATGACGACGAAGTCAGTTTACTCATTGTAGACGTAAGAATATCATATTAAGCTTGCTTGATGATTAGATAGAAGATTTCAAAGGTATATTAAGGCAGTTCCTTCTTTCTTTTGGCATGATCTAAAATGAAATGAACATAAACGATACGCTATTTCATAACAGATCTACACCTAGAAACTAAGGCTACCCGTGTTGTTCTTTCCTTATAAAGTTATTCTAGGAAAGTATGTATGATCCTTGAATCCTATTGAGGTTCATATTGATGGTATGGATGTAAATAATGTTAATCGAGGGTGCAACGACCTTATGTCACTCCGAAAGGCTTAAAACATGATTTCATGAATCTAGCATGCATTATACATATGTATCTATTTTACTCTACCGAGCCGAGCTATAGTTGAATGGGTACGGCACCTATTTTGCAACCACTGATCAGTTGGATTTTACCGAGCTCCATGTGGCCGGGTACGATTCTACCGAGCCTTATGATGGTCGGGTACATTTTTACCAAGTCCTCTTCGAGGCCGGGTATGATATGATGATGATGCCAACAGAGGCGTATGCTTTTTAAAAGCTTATGTATATATATGTATCATGATTTTCATGTCAGTATCCCTCAGAGGCACTCAGATGTTATATGTTGTATTTTCTCTACCTCTCTTTACATTATTGTTCATATTTATGCTTTCTTGTCTTACATACTCGGTACTTTATTCGTACTGACGTCCCTTTTGACTAGGGAAGTTGTGTTTCATGCCCGCAGGTACCGATTGACAGGTTGACAGTCCTCTTAGTAGGCTATCAGCTCAGCGAAACGTGTTGATGCACTCCACTTGCTCCGGAGTTACCTATTTGGTCAATATGCTTTGAATATGTATTGATTGGTATGGCAGGGTCCTGTCCCGACCTTTATGACATTTATATACTCTTAGAGGCTTGTAGATAGATATCATGTATATGAATACTTGTATGGCCTTTTCGGCCTACGTTTTGAGTTTACAAATGATTATGTCAGCCTTATAGTCCCGTATGTCACATGTATAAGTTTGTATATCATGTTGGGTCATAATATGTCGAGTATTCCCTTATGTTTTATTCTTGTTAACTCATGACGACCTTTCTAGATCATTTACCCATGATAGTATGATAAGAAAAATATGTTACATTGGTACTCGATTGAGTAAGGCACCAGGTGCCTATTGCGGCCCTTCGGTTTGGGTCGTGACACCAAGTCAGCTAAGAATAGGGTGTACCGCTATCACTGATTGATGCCGCCTGCTGTGGAACCACCTTCATCCATTAAAGATGTTGCATCCTATCAAAAGGGACATTAGTGAATATGGAATAGTATTAGCATGTGAGACTAAACACCCTCTTTAAGAATCAGGTAACATTACAATGAGAAACAATATAGGATCAATAAGAGTCTCAAACAATATTAAAATAACAAGTTAAGAGCGAATACGTTTCCAAGGAAATATCAATATTTTTAAGTTGGGAGATCTTTAGTACCGATACACCACTATGTTTTTAGCACAGAGTCCGATCATGGCCCGATCGGCTAAGACATCTCACCTTAAGACATCCAATCGCAAAACCACCATGTGCGCAACATGGCGTCCGATCTCAGCCTGATCAACTAAGTCGTCTCACCACAATTCCGTATGGGTTGACATCACTTTCCTCTAGAAATCATCTCATTCAAATTAAGAGGAATAATCTCAACACATTAATCTTATCCTATTTAAGAGGAATAATCTCATCACATCAATACGGGAATTTTACCCCTGAACCACTCCTACACCAGCATGTGTAGTTTCGGGGTTAGGTTATTTCAACCTACCCTTCCTTGGTGACTAAACGATACTCCCAAAACATTTATTATACAAGGAATTTAGAGTTCATTTCATAGTATACTCCCAAAACATTTATTATACAAGGAATTTAGAGTTCATTTCATAGTTTTTCACACATCCTCCTCATTTCATTTGCACCATTAGCCATAAGTGTAATTTTCATTCTTAGCACAATGGCCCCACTTTATATCTCACATTCATTTCTTTCACTTTCAAGCATCATCATACATTATCAATAATAAGACCATTTGAAATCAACACTTTAGGCATATATTGTCACAACCCAAACCGATAGGCCGCAATGGGCACCCGGTACCTTACTCAATCGAGTACCTACGTAACGTATATTTTGTATTATACTATCACAGGTAAATGAGCCATGGAGGCTGTCATGAGATAAGTAGAATAAAACCTAGGGAAATACTTGAATTTGGACGACCCAACATATAATCCAAACTTATACATATGACATACTGGCCTACAACACCAAAAATGATCACTCATACACTGAACATAAGCCGACAAGCCTATACAATTTATCACGTACACGACATATGTCTACAAGATTCTAATGGTACTTAAATATCATAAAGGTCAGGACAAGGCCCCGCCATACTAATCAATACATATCCTAATCATATTGACTAAATAAGCAACTCCAAAGCAATTGGAGCATACTAACACCTTTCGCGGAGCTGATAGCCTACTTGGAGGGCTCTCATCCTGTCTATCGGGACCTGCCGGCATGAAACACAGTGTCCCCGAGCAAAAAAGGGACGTTAGTACAAATAATGTATCGAGTATGTAAGGAATGAAAATCAGTGAACAATAGACATAAGAGAAACATGGAGTAACAGACTCGACATGTAAGCCTGGATAACTCTGTGAATCAATAATATGTATAATGCCATGCATATGCGTATAACTATCATGTCGTTCATAGGTACATGTGTTCATAACATCATTAAACCTCTGAGGGCATCCCATCATATTATCTTGGCCACTGTGGGAAAAATCATCAATGTATATCAGTTGATAAGGTGGTTCTGCGTATATCATATATATATATATATATACATGCGTATATAATGCCATTTGGGCATGGGTTGATATGCATGTATAAATGCATAAAATGCATATGAAATACATTAATAAAATCTCCCGGTACATTATAAGACCGTCATGCCTCTGATTAATATCATGGAGTAAAATTTTTCAACTTACGTATTTTTCTGAGACCATGAACAAATGATAAAATAATACGACACATGGGAATTCAAGAATATAGGCACCTCTAATACTTCCATGAATAGATTCATTTATGAAAGTTGTACATTTTCTCGTTTCATTTGTATCGTACAGATCATGCCAAAAGAAAGAAGATACAGCCTTAACATACCTGGAGTAGGAAAAATCTATATGATATTCTTGGAAAAGGTTGCACCGTACTCCTTTAGAATCACAAAATCTCACGTTGCTACGGTGCTAAGAAATCTTGTTGGAATTGTTTTGTTTCAAGATTAATATCCGTTCTTATTGGAGTGAGATTAACTTTCGTTCTTGTAAATGTTTGAGTTTATGAAGAAAGCTATAAGCTTACCTTGATTAATTTAAGGCCCATGAAGCCCAAGATGGTAAACTTTTAATATACCTACTTAAATGTCATGTGTATGACATTTAAGATAGCCACCTTCCATTCTAACTTGTGAGTCACTTGGTTTGTATGGGGGGCTACCACCTCATGCTCTTTAATACTTATCCAATATATCTCACGTTCCTCTAGGCATCTATGGGTATATTGAAATTCTTCGTTCAGTAATTTGTTGAATTCACATATATTGCTATACCTTATTTTGTTTATCCATCCGTATGACTTTACTGCACCTAGGTAGGTGATACTATACCATATCTCTTACTGTGATTTATCCTTACTGAGGTCTGCTACCAAACTGCAGGTTACACTCGTTGCTTATCCTACCTATATAAATCTAAGTCCTTTAATGCTCCCTCATTACTATTTATCTTAAGACTGATGGCCTAATCTTATATCATACTTTGTAACTTTTATCCATCCATTTTTGATTCACCTCAATATTGATCTATAATCTACCATTGATAACTTGACCTTTTCTGTAACATTGTCGCTAGGGCGCACGCCTCATTGGGGAACATCTGAAGTGATTAGACTGATCCACCTACGGGTGATACCATGCTTCCATATTTCATAGCATCCCAATTTGATACACCTTACATGGGTATTTTAATCCCATACAATTCATGAATCCCTTCTTTTGGTTTCTTCAAATCATTACTCAATCATAAGCCCAATGTCATCCTTTATCTATCACAATTACATCATTATTCTATATCAGGGCAGCATTCCATCTCTTTCAAATGCTATTAGTCTTAAACTCCTTTGAGTTCATTCACCTATAATGAACTTTCTATAACTTAGAGAAACCATCACCTCTCTTGTTTCCATGGGTTTAATTCTGAGTACTTATCCATTTTCGTCACCTTCTCACTTGCCCTTTCTTATCCTTACTCCTGTCTTTCTAAAACCTTATTGTTCTATCATACTTTAGCTTGCGACCCATTTCCTTATGCTTTTCTGGAACATCAAGCGAGACATCACATCATTCTGAACTCTTCTTTATTCTCTTGACTAGGCCTCTCGATACCTAGACCATAAGCTGGAAGATATGCTACTGAAGATGCCGCTATTATTCCTGGATACCGAATCCCCATGCTTCTAGCCATTTATCCGAAGTATGGACTATTCACAACCTTCTGCATTTGAGTATTTCGTACGTTTTTCACCTTTAGCTTACTACCTTAAAATCTTACATCGTATCTTCTATTTATTTCATGACCCCCCCTTCCACATATCCATAATTCACATCCACAACTTGAATCTCTATTATAATACTTGGACCTCTAGTGCATATACAATCCGATGAGAGCTTCATACTAACTTCTTATAAGGCTGGTACCCTTCTAACGGGTTTTATTGTAGAGCTATTATAAAATATGGCTATTGTACTACCTCTTTTGTACCTCTGATATCTAAAGAGTAATCCTTCAATATCCTCACTCCCAAGGTCTAGATTTTTCTGGGTCCAACAATCAGATTCATGATTTACTTTGTTGATGTAACTCTTTAGTTTCCTTCTCCCTTTGATCGACCTTTATGCTTAAGCTATCTTCCGATCTGCGGCTCATGGTATTACTTTAGCCTTTCATGGACGCTATGGAATATCCATGATACAATCTTCCAACAATTCAATCCTTTGTCTATGACGTAGACTCAATTCTTTCTTTTATCTTATGCCGAAATCTTCTACGACTGTATGATTGTCAACATATATGCTGTATGGATAATACTCCGAACTCTTAAGTACCTTCATAATGTAACTAACTCTGGATCATTGATCGAATAGTTCTTTTTGTTCCTTCTCAGCTTTCTTTAAACATAAGATATTAATTTTCCTGGTCTTTCTGCCCCCTTTTTATGTTCATACTTCACTTATCTTAGTGCCCACACATATTGGAATTCCATACAACTCATATGATCTTGAATATCACTTCTAATTTTACTCCACGTTCATTAGCAACGGTAGGTGCCACTTTCTTATGGTGTGTATATAATGTTGTTTTGAGACTGTTGTCATAAGACCATTTCCTCTTTAGGTCACTGAGTTTAGGTTGAAGCCTTCTTCCTTATTTTCCTTTGCTAGTCTTTCATTGTAGTACTTAGGGAGGACCCTCTGAATTTTGTAAATCTGTGAGCTTATTACATTGTACACTTGACGAACCTTCTGATGTCCTTCCTTGCCTATACTTATATGTAGTTACTTATCTCCACGCCCTTGTGCTTGTGGGGTTGCTCTTGAACTGATATGTTTGATTGTCTTCCCTGTGGCACTCTCTTTTGCTTTTGTAACACTCATACGGTACCTTTTTAGCTTCCCCATATGAATATATCTCAACAATTATAATTTCATAGCTGAGAGGCTGAATTCCCCCTGTTGGGGTTCACTCTTTTTATCTTGCACGATCTACTGATTTGTCTGTATCTTCTTATCTAGCTATAACTAGGCTCTTTCTAAATCAACTACTAACCACTCGTTGGCCCACTCTCATATCAATACTTCGTGTAATCTTTCTTGGGTTATTTCTTTTGTCTTAACTTACTCTCGCACTGGCTCCTTATTTATCAATAACAACCCAGGCAGGAACCCTTATTTTCTTTCCTTCGTGTCGTGGTTGCATAATGTTCTAGAATCACAGCATATCTGTAGAATTTGAATAAGTGCAATTTCATCCCTTTCTTATTTTTGTCGCATTCTTTCTTTATCATATGCACAACTTCCATAAATGACTCGATTCATAGAAATACAAGAGATGCTTACGTTCTTGATTTCCCATGTGTCATATTATTCTATTATCTGTTCATGGGTATCAAAAATATGTAAGTTGGTAAAGTTTATTTCATGGTATTAATTAGAGGCATAATGGTATTATGATGTACCGAGAGATTTTATTAACGTATTTCATATGAATTTCATGCATTTATACATGCACATTGACCCATGATTAGATGACGTTATATACATATATATATATATATATATATATATATATATATATATATATATATATATATATATATATATATATATGTATATGTGTGTGTGTGTGCCCAATTTTTCCCTATATATTTTCAATATGCAAAATATCTTCAAAATAGCATACATAAGCATATATAAGTATGTACAAGTGTTTTATCATTTTTTTCCATAATTTTAAAGGTTTTAAATTGATTTATTTTCTCCCTTTTTACCCATAAAATCCCCAATAATTATTTACAAAATTATTATTTTGATAATTCTTCTATTGGATTTCTATATTTATGCCAAAATATGGCTAAAGTAATTTTTACATATTTTTACAATTGTATTTAGTATTTTTAAAGCTAAATTGCACATAATTGCAATATTAACCATTTTAAGGTTTAATTATGTTTTAGATGCGTAAAATTGGATCCTTTTTTTTTAAATTTTTTTATTTTGTATTATAATTCACTTTAGCCCTTTAAATTAATTTTCAGAAATTTATTTACGATATTTTATAAATTAAATAGGAAACAAATGGCTATTTAAAATATAGCCAATTTGGCTTTTAATTATAGCCAAATCAAGACCCCAATCCCCAATCCAATTACAACCCGCTAGACCCAAGCCCAAACGCAATTTTATAACCCGACCCACCTAGCCCATTCAATCTGGACCGTTGATCATTCAGATCAACAGTCCCCCTTCCCCCTTCCTAAATTAAACCCAAATGACCCCCCAAACCCTTTCATTCCTTCACTCAACCGACTCTCATCTCTCTCTCTCTCTCTCTCTCTCTATCTAGTTCTCTCTAGAACCTTCTCCCCTCCCCTTCTCTCTGATGAACTTCATCCACCTTCTCCGGTCATCTCCTTGCCTAAATCCATGGTGGTCTCACCACCTACTAGCCTTATGGCTCCCTCATGAGCATGTGTCGTCATTTTATGGCCTTCAAGTGAACTAGAGGCGGTTCACATGCCTCCCATGGTTTTCCATGCCATTTTCTGGCCATCCATGGCCATTCGAGTAAGATATGTGACTTTTCCTGCTAAATCGGTAACTTTTCAAAGTTTTCTCACTTTTTCTGGATTCTCTGAAACCCTAACTTTAAAGATTTTCTGATTTTCTTTTAGATCTGTCTTAGATCTGTGTATATTATGAACCTCTTGGTATTATTCTCAAAGGTTTTCCTGATTTTTTCAAAGTTACTCTTCGTCTTCAAGATTAGGGTTTCTTAACCTCTTTTAAAAGACTTCTCCCCTGATTTTTAGTATCGTCTTATGATTTCACTATGTTTAAACGGTTTATTTATGTTTTCTTCTACCAGATTCACACGATGAAAACCCTATTTGTTTTGTTTCTATCCGGGGTTCTGGAACTGTCTTTGTTTACTTGATTTGTATGTATACCTGTTTCGATTGAGTTTTCTTTGGTTAGATCCTTTTCTTTGATTATCTTTACTGATTCTGAGTTCTCACCGCTTTTGACTCAACTCTTTTAAAACCCTAATTTCTTAAAGATTTCTTTGCTTGTTACTGTGAGTTTTAAAGTCTCTCTTTACTTGTTTCTGTGTGTTGGCATGATCTTCTTTTCCTGTTAGGTTAGTTTTTTACTCTGGTTCTATATGCTAACCATGACTACTTGACTTTGTTGATTACCATGCTTCGAGTAGGTTCTTTTTACTACTGATCCCTTAGCCTACTCATATCACTGCTGTATGTCTGTGTTCATCTAGTTTGCTTCTTTTGTCAATATGGTTGACCTTGCATGTATAATACGCCTATTCATTCTTCTCTATTTATATGTCGAAGTGCAAAATCATGACTCCCTTTAGATTGATCCTGATTTCTCTAAGTTACGGTTTGATTGCAAGGTTCTCTTATAGAACCCTAAAATTTTACTCGTTCGTTTAACTTTATGGATAGATTTAGGTTTAATACAAAGAATGCACCAGATGTGTTCTACATTTAGAATTTGAAGAAGAATCCCACAGAGATGTTTCGCGAGTATGTTACTCGCTGGAGGTCCGAAGCTACTAAGGTCAGACCCTCCTTATAAGAAGAGCAAATGAACAAGTTCTTTCTCTAGGCTCAGGACCCACAGTACTATGAGCGACTGATGATGATTGAGAACCACAAGTTCTCCGACATTATCAAATTAGGTGAGAGAATTGAAGAAGGTATCAAAAGCGGTATGGTTACGAACTTTGAGGCCTTACAAGCTACAAATAAGGCTTTACAGTCCGGTGGTGTATCCAAGAGAAGGGATGTAGGGGCTGTGATGGTTGCACAAAGAACCAAGTCACCCCTCAAATGACAAACATATCCAACACCTCCACTCACCTACCAGCCAACCCCAAATTACCAAGCACCTCACCTTCATACCAAGCTCTGCCACCCACTTATCAGTCATCTCCACCTCCTACATATCAACCTACCTCACCCAGATACTCCCAACCCGCTCATGTCTACCAAACTTACAATGCTCAACCATCCCATTATCAATCACCCCATGTACGCCAAAATTTCCCTAGACCTCGGCCTAATTTTGATCACTGACCTCCAAAATAATATACAACCATCACTTAACCTATCGACCAACTGTATGAGAGACTCAAAGCTGCTGGTTATGTCACCCCCATCCCTTCTGCAACCCATGAGAATCCTTCTCAGTGGGTTAACCCAAACAAGTCCTGTTCCTACCACTCCGGCATGAAAGGGCACACCATCGGTGAATGCCGCTCCTTGAAAGACAAGATACAGTCCTTGATTGATAACAAGATCATTGTGGCAAAGGAAACCGCTCCAAATGTCCGCAACAACCCCCTGCCAGACCATAAGGGTGGAGGTATCCAAATGATTGAAATAGAAGATGAGTGGGATCCCGAGGGATCAATTGGGTTGATCGAAGAAGGTGATGACCCAAAGAAACCAACAATTACTCTAAATCCAATCATAGTCCAGATCCAACCGTCTGGGGATGCTGAGGTGAATATGTCTGTACCTCTTGAGTTTGAAGCAGCGCCATTCGCAAAGACACCGGTACCAATTGAGGTTGAGTTCGTGTCTCCGG
This sequence comes from Nicotiana tabacum, assembly GCF_000715075.1. NCBI lineage: Eukaryota > Viridiplantae > Streptophyta > Magnoliopsida > Solanales > Solanaceae > Nicotiana > Nicotiana tabacum. The sequence goes on along the minus strand of NC_134099.1, from coordinate 68,326,727 downwards.
CAAATGCACCTGCACCATTTGAGGTTGCAGTCTTGCCGCCCAAGGCACATGGTCCACTCAAATTGAGGATATCCATGCCAATCCCAGTGGCGGAGTCTACCATGAAACCATTCCATACAAATGTCGTACCCTAGGACTATACAGCCGAGGCGAGAAAGAAAGGCAAGGTCAGGATTGAAGAAACTGTCGCAGCACAGGGTATGACAAGAACTGGTAGAGTCTATACCTCTGAACATCTAGCTGAATCAAGCAAGCAGGCCTCCAATCGGCCACACTTCATTGAGACATGTACAGACGACCTTTGGAGGAAAATACAAGTCAAGGTGTATTCGGTTATCGACTAGTTAAACAAGATGCCAGTACAAATATCCATTCTCTCTTTGCAGCAAAATTCTGAGACACATAAGAATGCTCTGTTAAAGGTGCTAAATGAAATGTATGTACCAAGTAACATCACTAGCGGGGAAGTGGCTAATATGGTAGGAAAAGTTTTGGAAAGACATAAGATCACCTTTCATAGAGGTTCCGGCCTTAACATTTGTCCGCTGGTAACTCTCAAGAAGTTGGGTAAAGTGCTGCATTAGATAAATGATGGAGAAATCAATGTGAAAGCCTTCGATGGTTCTCAGAGGTCCACCATTGGTGAGATTATTCAATGCTTACAAATGGGATCAACCTGATTCGAGGTTGATTTCTAGGTAATAGATGTACCAGCGTCTTGCAACTTTCTGCTGGGACGATCATGGATTCATGCTGCTGGGGTCGTAGCATCAACGCTGCATCAGGCAGTAAAGTTCGAATGGAATCACTAGGAAGTGATCATTCACAGCGACGGTAAAAACCCTATATACAGTCGCCAGACCATTCCGGCGATCGAGGGAAGAAGGAAGCTGGGTGGAGAAACTTACCACCACATTTAGCAGGTCAATGCTATCGACAAAGACAAATGGTGGGATAGCAAAATCGAGAGTATACTAAGCTGGAGTGGTACAAACTTGGCAATTGGCTCGGCAAGAACCTCCAAGGAATCTCTAAACCCATAAACCTCAAGAAACATAGCACTACCTTCGGTTTGGGATACGAATACACCTGGGAAGAATTCAATAATTGGTCTCCACCATGGCGCGGTCCTTACTATCCACTAGAGCAGCCAATACCGCATCTGGAGCAGACCTTCCAATAGGCTGACATTATTTATGGGTCATATGAAGAAGAAGCACTTGCAGCAATGAAAAACTTGTTTTTAGAGGACAATGATGTGGACCGTTGTGTTATTCTTGAGAAGAAGGGGGATGAAGGCCCTTCCATACAGGTTGTGAGCATAGGGGCACATCTCAAGAATTGGACCATCAGGACAACAAAAGCCCAACGTGCCTCAGGGTAGCAAGGCTAAAACAAGCACTATTCAGTATTTTTACTAAATGATTTTCTTTTCACATTTTCAATTCCCGCAATAAGATCTTCAATGTTCAAAACAATCATTCAACTTATCAAAAGCATTTTCATTTTCTTATGAATTAATATTTATTGCTATCATTTTCTATCCTTTACCAATACAGCATTACTATTACTTATCTTGATGAACCGATGACTGTGACATGTAATGAGACAATGCAACAAATGGACCTTGATTTAGAGGAAAATGACATACCTGACGAGATTGTCAAAGAAGTTGAGAACTTTGAGAACAGACCTAAGTCCAACCTGGACGAGACCAAAATTGTCAACCTGGGAGATGCAGAAAACGTCAAGAAAACACGAATAAGCATTCACCTATCGCCATCAAAGAAGAAAGAATACACAAAATTTCTAAAGGAGTGTGAGGACATATTCGCCTGGTCTTATGATGACATGACTGGTTTGAGTATGTCTATTGTGGCTCAAAAACTACCAAGCGATCCAATGTGCCCACCGGTAAAGCAAAAGCTCAGAAAGTTCAAGCCTGATATGAGTTTGAAAATCAAGAAAGAAGTTAACAAGCAGATCAAAGCTAAGGTTCTTAGGGTAGTAGAATACCTGACATGTTTAGCCAACAATGTGCCAGTACCAAAGAAGGATGGGAAGGTCAAAGTCTGTGTCGACTACCGGGATCTCAGCCGGTCCAGTCTGAAAGACGACTTCCCTTTGCCAAATATACACATCCTGATTGACAATTGCACCAAGCATGAGTTACAGTCATTCGTAGATTGTTTCGCTTGTTATCATCAGATCTAGATGGATGAGGAAGATGCTGAGAAAATGGCTTTCATTACGCCGTAAGGAGTGTACTGTTACAAGATGATGCCATTCAGCCTGAAGAATGTAGGGGCTACCTACATGAGGGCCATGACTACCATTTTCCATAATATGATACACAAGGAGATAGAGGTATATATGGATGATGTTATTATTAAATCCAAGAAGGCCACTGACCACATGAAAGATCTGAGGAAATTCTTCAATAGACTACGAAGGTACAACTTGAAACTAAACCCCGCCAAGTGCGCATTTGGGGTTCCTACTGCAAATTAGCTTGGGGAGGCATTCAAGAACTACCACCGCCAAAGAACAAGAAGGATGTGATCAGTTTCTTGGGGAGGCTTAACTACATTAGCCGATTCATAGCACAGTCTACAGTTATCTGTGAGCCAATCTTTGAGATGTTGAAGAAGGACTCCGCTACCAAATGGACCGATGAATGCGAAAAGGCCTTCGACAAAATCAAGGAGTACCTATCAACACCACCAGTCTTAGTCTCGCCCGAGCTAGGTAGACCCTTATTACTCAAACTTGTAGTGTTAGATAGAGCTTTCGGTTGCATTTTGGGGCAGCATGATGAAATAGGGAGGAAAGAGCAAGCCATTTATTATCTTAGTAAGAAGTTCACCCCGTACGAGGCCCGGTATTCTCTATTATAATGCACATGTTGTGATTTGACTTGGGTAGCTCAGAAGCTGAGACATTACTTCTGTGCCTATACTACATATCTCATATCAAAGATAAATCCTTTAAAGTACATCTTTGAGAAGCCCATGCCCACTGGCAAGATAGCCAAATGGCAAATCCTATTGATTGAGTTCGACATTGTTTATGTAACTTAGAAAGTGGTCAAGAGACAGGCACTGGTGGACCAACATGCTGAAAACCCCGCGGAGGGAGGATACGAACCCCTGAAAATGTATTTTCCTGATTAAGAGGTATTATTCATAGGAGAAGACATTGCGGAATCCTATGAAGGTTGGAGAATGTTCTTCAATGGAGCAACAAACTTCAAGGGAGTTGGCATATGAGCAGTCCTAGTATCAGAAACCGGTCAGCATTATCCGATGTCTGCTAAACTCTGGTTCCCCTGCACCAACAATATGGCCAAGTATGAAGCCTGCATCTTAGGACTCAAAATGTCCATTGACATGAACGTTCAAGAGCTTCTAATGATTGGAGATTCAGATTTACTTATACATCAGGTACGAGAAGAATAGGCAACCAAGAACTCCAAAATACTCCCGTATTTGCATCACGTACAGGAATTAAGAAAGAGGTTCACAAAGACGGAATTCTAGCATGTTCCCAGAATTCAGAATGAGTTCGCCGATGCATTAGCTACCCTATCATCTATGATACAACATCCAGACAAGAATTCCATTGATCCCATTCCAGTGAAAATCCATGATCAGCCAGCTTACTGTGCCCATATCGAAGAGGAAGCAGACAGAAAGCCTTAGTTTCATGATATCAAGGAATATTTGGCAAAAGGAGAGTACCCAAAACTTGCAAATCCTACTCAGAAACGCACACTTCAGAGGTTGTCTAACAATTTCTTTTACAGCGAAGGAATCCTGTATAGGAGGACTCCCGACTTAGGATTGTTGAGATGTGTCGACGCAAAGGAAGAATCCAGTCTATTAGAGGAAATTCATGTAAGGACATGCGGTCCACATATGAATGATTGTCTTTGCGAAAAAGATACTCGGGGCTGGTTACTTTTGGATGACTATGGAAACGGACTGCATCCAGTATGTTCGGAAATTCCACCATTGTCAGATATATACAGACATGATAAATGTACCTCTAAGTGAGATTAACACAACAAGCTCACCGTGGTCATTCGCCACTGTAACGACCCGATCAGTCGTTTTGAGCTCGGACGCGTCATTCAGTAGTTTGAGGCCATGAGCTGCTTCATCTCAGGTATATTGACTTGTGTGTATGGTCAGAATTAAAATTTAGGAAGTTTGGAGTCAAATCTAAATGGAAGTTCTCATTTTGAAAGCTTAAAATTGAAGAAATGAACTAGGATTGGAATTTTGAGTAAACGACCACAGAATTTGGATCCGAAGGTTCCATCAGGTTCGTATGATGATTTCGGACTTGGGCGTACGCCCGGATCGGGTTTTGGATAACCCGGGAGCGTTTTGGCGCCTATTGTGGAAGATAGCATTTTAGAAGAAATTGTATCAGTTTGGTTTAAAATGCATTTCAGTGTTGTTGATGTCCGTTTGGGATTCCGAGACTGGAAGTAGCTCCGTATAGTGATTCTGGATTTGGGAGCGCGATGGGAAGTGAATTCGGAGGTCCGTAGGTCATTTTGGAGCCGTTCGGCTAAAGATGGAAAATTGAAGTTTTTTGAGAAAATTTGGCCGGAAGTGGAAATTTTGATATCGGATTCGAAATGCAAATTTAATGGTTTGGATAGCTTCGTTAGGTTATTTGGGACTTAGGAGTGTGTCCGGAATATCTTTGTGTTGAAATATATGAATTATGGGAAAAATTTGAAAAATTTTGATATTTAATATTGTTAAAGTTGCCTTTGGTCAACATTTTTGGTAAACGGACCTGGACCCATGATTTTTCGGTCTCGAAAGATCCATAGAAAAAATATGGGAGTTCAACGTGTTTTCGAAATCGAATTCCGAGGTCTCAGGTCCGAGAAATGAATTTTTTCATGAAATTATTTTCTGAAAATGTTTAAGGAAAATGAAAATAAAATTTGATCAGAAAGTAATGGTATCGGGCTCGTATTTTGGTTCCGACGCCCGGTACAGGTCATATATGTTGGTTAAGTGCTTCCTGTAAAGTTTGGTTACAAATGAACTCCGATTTTGGTAAATTTTATATGTACGGACTCGTGGCGAGACGAGGAATCTGGTGATGTGACTTTCATAATTTTTCAAGAAGTGGGCCCGGGGATCGGGTTTTGCAAATTTCGTGATTTTCTATATTTTTCGAGTCTTTTCGATTGGATTATATTCCCTTAGCCTATTGTAATATATTACTTGTGGTTTTGGCATGATTCGACGCGCGAGGAGGTCGATTCGAAAGGAAAGGGCATCGCGGAGTAGACTTTTGGCAATCTTGAGGTGAGTAATAGATGTAAATGTTATTCTGATGGTTTGAAACCCCGGACTTTCACATCGTAACGCTATATTGAGTCGTGACACACACTCCATGGCGAGTGCGGGGTCGGATACTATTGGGGATTGTGACTTGGTCCATCCCGTGTGATGTTTATACTATACTGGTGATTGATACACATACTTCATTGATATTACTGGGCTTGATGCCATGTTTGGGGCCTTGTGCCGATTTGTAAAATCCTTCAAGGATTGATATTACTGCTTAGCATGATTTGCATATCATTTAATTTCAGTCCAAGGTTTTAAATGCTGTTTTGCAAACTCAGCCATAATTCTAAGTGTTGAAAACTTAAATAATATTTTTAAATATATTCCGGGCTGGGAACTTCTGTTTTGTAAATGCCGAAGGGGCTTATTATATTATTTTCTAGACTGATTATAAAGTGACTTGAAACAGTGGTAACAATGACACTGTGTGATATACTTGAAACAGTAGTAACAATGACACTGTGTGATATACTTGAAACAGTGGTAACAATGACACTATGTGATATACTTGAAACAGTGGTAACAATGACACTGTGTGATATACTTGAAATAGTGGTAACAATGACACTGGATGATATACTTGAACAGTGGTAACAATGGCACTGTATGATATAAATTGGTCAGGTAACGATGACTAACCAAGATATTGCGCTTGGGCTGTAGGAGCCCCTCCGGAGTCTGTACACACCCCCAGTGAGCGCCATCGACGATAAATAAATATGAATGGCTCGGGCTGCACGCCGCAGTGGGTACTGGAATGTACCATCATATGCATTGCATTGCATTCATGTATTTGTATTTATACTGGTGCTTAACTGCTCAGTTCCATATGTTGTTGTATATTCGGATTGTAGCTTACTTTGTGTATTTACTGGATTTTCTTATCTTCGGACTGTAGTTACTTTTATTACTCACAGGGTCGGAGTACTCACTTAACTCCCTGCACCTTGTGTGTAGATCCAGGGTAGTCTCAGGCTCAGTAGATCCAGTTGATCAGCAGATCCAGCCTCTGGGAGTATCGAGGTAGCTGCACGGCGTTCGCAGCCATTGATCTTCTCCCTCCTATCCTATCTTTTTATTTCCGCATTATCGGACTTTGGATATACCGTGTATTAGGATGATATTCTGTATTCTAGAGGCTCAGATTCGTGATACCGGGTCCTAGTGAGATTATATTGTGTATTTTGTTAAAATCTTCAGTACTTTAATCTTGTTTAATTGATATTTCTTTCCGCTATTTTTGATAAATTGAGTTAAGTGTTGAATAATGGTCGGGCTTGCCTAGTAGTGTGCTGGGTGCCATCACGACCGGGATTTGGGTCGCGACAAGTTGGTATCATAGCCTAGGTTACTTGGTCTCGCAAGTCATAAGCCAGTTTAGTAGAGTCTTGCAGATCGGTACGGAGACGTTTGTACTTATCCTCGAGAGGCTTCCGAACCTTTAGGAAAACTTCACATTCTTGAATTCTTATCGTGCGTCCTTGATTCAGCTTGAAAAGAAACTTTTGAAATTCCTTCCACATGATCGTATGCACCAACGGGTGCTCAGTATCAGATGTGTCTCGATGGCTTTTGATTCCCCGATCGAGGGGCGAGGTGTAATCTCTGTGAGTTTGAAGTTAGACCAGTCTGGAGGACTTGAGGCCAAATCTTTGCCAATGGCTTGAGCACCGAGGTGCTGATTTTGTGAGCAAGTGTTTTGAACTCATATGTTCATTATTGTCCTTGTTAGCCGGAATGACGGTTGGATATCCACGTGATGAGTATGTTAGTGTTGCGAGGTATATTTGTACGACTTGGTAGTGGCGAAGAAGCCTACTGAATAGTAGATGAACTGTTAAGTGATTCGTTTCTTATTGTGATTTTTTGAGTAGCCCGAGTTATGGGCGCGTGATGAATATTTTTTGTGTCTCCTAGTTAGATAAGTCTGGGAGCTGAGATCGCTTCCGTAAATGTATTATGACGAAATCGTTGAGTCAAGGAGACCACCTTGAAGGTCGAAAATATTAAAGGAAGAATATGTTCCTACTTGGTTGAATAGCCCAATAATGGAGGGTTGAGGGGTATTTTCTATGTGTTATGATTCAAATAGGCGCAACGCATGTCCATGTATCAATTTAGATTTTTGTAATTGTTATGCATTGTGATGCTTTGTCAAGTTGTGGATGTGTTGTTAGGATGGTTTTGGTGATTCTCTGGCAGGTGGATAGGACCAATTACAAAGGAGGCTCTGCCGAAATTTTTGAAAAATTTAGGACTTAAAAAAAAATAAAAAAAATTGGTCGCCTAGAGAGTGGGCTTAACTGTTGTGTGAGTAAATGCAAGAATTTCAGAAGAGTTAAAATTCCAGATGATTCGTGTTTCCACGAGCTTATGATGGAGTGAGTTTAATCTCACCATGATATTACAACAACAATAGAGTATATGTGTTGTGATCTATGGCTTCGATCCAAGTTGGGGAGCTTGTTGTTAATTAGCTGATTGCACGGTTTATTACCTGCGTGAATTCTGGTTATTGGCGTATTGGTGGGTTATTGCAGCTACGGAAAAGGACCATGAGTGGTAATTTGAGTAAATGAATTGTTGGATGCATGCTATGGTTAGCCTTATTGGCTCATGTTCAGACTTGAGGGAAGATTCATGATTTATGCCTCGTATAGGTGCAGGCTTCGAGGGAAGTGATCCCTCTAGGTGCTTTATCGAGAGGGTATTCATATGTTATAAAATTCAGTAGAGTTGGTTGCATTCGGGGCCAAGTCAGAGCTGGGTGGCTCTCAATAGCGGTCCTAGTTAATTCAAGAGGTAAAGTGTGGTGCCTAATGATTTTGAGTCTATAAGTACGGTTAAGAGTCAAGCTTTTGAAGCAACTTATGAAGAAAGGCACAGAATGTTCTATGATGTTTTGACTTGTGGTGTAGCATTTGAGAGACATGAAATGGTCATGGTATTTGAGACAGCATGGTCTCGTGATTTAAGGTCACTCGGGGTGAGTTTGGTTGAAATAAGTTAGGTGTTAAAGGGAGATATTATTATTTCTAAGGCAATCAAGGATAAATTGGAAGGAAGTAGATTGATTAGCCATAGTTGAGTTGGTATACTGGTGTCAGTGATCGGTTCGTTAAGCGTGATCGAGTTATGCATGTGAGGCTTGTCGGCCGCAGTGATTGATGTTATTCTGAAGCATTCTTTTGTTAGGCCTATTATGAGTAGGCGGATTCCAGAAAGTGTTATGGTGGCTTGGACAACTACTTAGAGATTGGCATATTCAACGATTATGAGGATTCGCCTGTATGCTGCTATAGTTCTCCTGAAGTGAGTTAAATGGAAAGTCTTATGTGATGAAGTATTAGCCTATCGACGGTTCTAGAGTTTTGATGGAAATCGCATCTATCGTATATTGGCACGTGAGGTGCAGTGATTGGTATGGAATTTGAAGTAAGGACCAAGGTTGCAGTTTAGTCAATGACTGTGATATCACAATCTCGGATGAGCATTATATGAGTTTCAGTGTTTTGAGTAAGATGGGTATTGACGTCAGTTTCACCTGAGGTCGGTGTTCTGTGAGAAAGGCTTTGCATCCTGGTTAGGGATTCTTGATCGCTTTTCAGCGTTAGTGCAGTCGGTGGTTTGGATGTGCACACCCGTTAATTATTTCGGAAGATGGTGGGAGCTTGTCCCACAGGAATATTGTATAAGTGTGACATGTAGTCACTTGATTAATTAGAAATTTAAACCAAGTATGAGGATTTTGGTAATATCATCCATTTGAGAATTTATGCCTGGAGGGCACTCTGTTTATTGGGTTATGGACCTGTGAAAAATTATTGGCCTAGCTTGGCACGATCAGGATCGACTTGAGGTCGGTGGATAGATTTAAATGTGGAAGTGAGCCTTACATCAGGACAGTTGTGTTTATTTCAGCAATGCGCTCTTTATGGAAGGATAGTCGCGGTATTATTTCGTGGTCAGTTAATTCATGTAAAGATATATTGCACCGTATGAGTTGTGAGACGGCTTGGTAAATTCCTTATGTGTTGAGGTTCCGCTCAACGGTGATGTTATATGAGCAAGATGAGACTTAGATCATGTATCGCACCTCAGTTGTGCTTGAGTTTGTAGCCTATAGCGCTATATGTTTCCTTGGGAATGATATTATGCACCTTAGTGTGTTTATGACCGATATTCGGTATTTTGATGTGATGAGCTATTCAGCTCGACGTATATCTCCTTATGTGAGTTCTATATGTGGATCGGGTGGCACACCACCATGGGTATGTTGTTTGGATCGGGTTGCACGCCGCAACAGTGTGATGTTCAGTTCAGTGCCCATATTTGCTTTTGTGTGTTCTGTTTCTCTGTTTTCTGAGGAAGTCTATGTTAGTGTGCGAGTTGAGTAGTTCCTTCTAGAGTTCGCCTTCCTTTTGTATCGCGTTCGAATAGATAGCATACTGGCACATTGTGGCGTCTTGTGGGATTTTTGATAATGTCTGAGGTGGCTTATTGCCTGAGCAGTTCGTACTAGGTGAGACGAGGTTACTAGATTTGGGGTCAGTGCAAACTGATTATATGAAGTATATTATAGAGCAAAGATCATTCTTTGGTTTGGGACAAGGTAATGGAACTTGTCAGGAGTGTAGATCCAATGAATTGTTGATTCAGCAGTTGGTTGTGAATTTCGGCACATCTATTCAGTCGTATCAGTGTTGAAAAAAAAACTAGAGCAAGACATGTGTAGATCATGAGATGCAATGGGAGCATCAGATTCGTGGAATTTCGACTATTATGTTTAAAGAATGTTATTGTGGTTCTATGAGTAAAGTGATGCAAAGTGCGAATTCAGCAAAGTTATGCAGTCATGTTTGGGTACAGCGTGTGGAGATTGATATGGTGGTCGTATGATGGAAACATGCTTGGCAGGGAAATTCAGGATGTTGGAATTGGGCCTAATGGCTTATTTGCTTGAATAAATAAGTATATCTTCAGAATTATCTAGCTAATGTGCTCAACGGAGTAGTGGTAGCATGGGAAGGTGCATGATGTGTTAAACAAGTGATTTCAGACTACTTCAGTGTAGTTCTCAGCACGTTCGAGGACGAACGTATGTTTAAGTGGGGGAGATTGTAATGACCCGACCGGTCGTTTTGAGCTCCGGCGCGTCATTCAGTAGTTTGAGGCCATGAACGGCTTCATCTCAGGTATATTGACTTGTGTGTATGGTCAGAATTAAAATTCAGGAAGTTTGGAGTCAAATCTAAATGAAAGTTCTCATTTTGAAAGCTTAAAATTGAAGAAATGAACTAGGATTGGAATTTTGAGTAAACGACCTCAGAATTGGGATCCGAAGGTTCCAGCAGGTTCGTATGATGATTTCAGACTTGGGCGTATGCTCGGATCGGGTTTTGGATAACCCGGGAGCGTTTTGGCGCCTATTGTGGAAGATAGCATTTTAGAAGAAATTGCATCAGTTTGGTTTAAAATGCATTTCAGTGTTGTTGATGTCCGTTTGGGATTCCGAGACTGGGAGTAGCTCCGTATGGTGATTCTAGATTTGGGAGCGCGATCAAAAGTGAATTCGGAGGTCCGTAGGTCATTTTGGAGCCGTTCGGCTAAAGATGGAAAATTGAAGGTTTTTGAGAAAATTTGGCCGGAAGTGGAAATTTTGATATCGGATTCGAAATGCGAATTTTATGGTTTGGATAGCTTCGTTAGGTTATTTAGGGCTTAGGAGTGTGTCCGGAATATCTTTGTGTTGAAATATATGAATTATGGGAAAAATTTGAAAAATTTTGATATTTAATATTGTTAAAGTTGCCTTTGGTCAACATTTTTGGTAAACGGACCCGGACCCATGATTTTTCGGTCTCTAAAGGTCCATAGAAAAATATGGGAGTTGAACGTGTTTCCGGAATCGAATTCCGAGGTCCCAGGCCCGAGAAATGAATTTTTTCGTGAAATTGTTTTCTGAAAATGTTTAAGGAAAATGAAAATGAAATTTGATCAGAAAGTAATGGTATCGGGCTCGTATTTTGGTTCCGACGCCCGGTACAGGTCATATATGTTGGTTAAGCGCTTCCTGTAAAGTTTGGTTACAAACGGACGTTGTTTGACGGGTTTCGGCCTTAAATTGGAAAATTTGAAAGTTTATGAAATTTGAAAGAATTCTTGGATTTAAGGCTCAAATCATTGATTTTGATGTTATTTTGGCAATTTGATCGCTCAAGCAAGTTCGTGTGATGTTTTAGAGTCAGTGTTCATATTTGGTTTGGAGTCCCGAGGGCTCAGGAGTGTTTCGGAGGTGTCTCGGAGTGATTTCGGACTTGGAAAAAATTGCAGAAAATTGCAGAAAATTCTGCTGTGCCCAGAAAATTTTAGGTGCGAGTAGTCCGGTTTGGAAGCTCATGCTCATATCTTGTAATCTATAAGAAATCAGAAAAAGTGCAAAACACGAAAGTTGTAGCTCATATATTTTAGTTTTCGTAAAGTTAAACCATTCGCGATTTGGATATCATCTCAGAAAGTTAGGATGGATCGAAAAGGGCTGCTGGAGCAATTTCGGCAGAATTTACGATGCACTTTAGAAACTCATATCTCGGGATATATAAAGAGTTATATGGTGTACAACCTATCAAATTAAAGATCGTTGAGTCTAGTTTCTAAATCTTCAAACCGTTTGTCATTTGGATATTTATACAAGACGTTATGGGTGTTTAAACAGAAGGTGTCCGACAAGGAACAATTTTAATAGGATGTAGAACTTGTATAGAACAAGTGCAAGGTACAACTCGACGAAGCATAAGTAGATTCTTTTATACACGGATTTAGCTCACTTTTCTTCATTTCTTCAAAGTATGGACGATTTTTGGGGAGCTTCAAGAGGGGATTTTCATCATCAATGTGAAGGTAAGTTATCTCCACCTATTTTGAGTTAAGTACATCAATTATGTATGGATTTGAGCATGAAAATTGTAGAAAAATTGAGGATTTAGACCTAGCGATTTGAAAATAAGATTTGGTGATTTGAGGGGTCAAATAAACTCCGATTTTGGTAAATTTTATATGTACGGACTCGTGGAAAGACGAGGAATCTGGTGATGTGACTTTTGTAATTTTTCGAGAAGTGGTCCCGGGGCTCGGGTTTTGCAAATTTCGTGATTTTCGATATTTTTCGAGTCTTTTCCATTGGGTTATATTCCCTTAGCCTATTGTAATATATTCCTTGTGGTTTTGGCAAGATTCGACGCGCGAGGAGGTCGATTCGAAAGGAAAAGGCATCGCGGAGTAGACTTTTGGCCATCTTGAGGTGAGTAATAGATTTAAATATTGTTCTGAGGGTTTGAAACCCCGGACTTTCACATCGTAACGCTATATTGAGGTGTGACACGCACTCCATGGCGAGTGCGGGGTCGGATACTATTGAGGATTGTGACTTGGTCCATCCCGTGTGATGTTTATACTATACTGGTGATTGATACACATACTTCATTGATATTACTGGGCTTGATGCCATGTTTGGGGCCTTGTGCCGATTTGTAAAATCCTACGAGGATTGATAATGCTGCTTAGCATGATTTGCATTTCATTTAATTTCAGTCCAAGGTTTTAAATGCTGTTTTGCAAACTCAGCAATAATTCTAAGTGTTGAAAACTTAAATGATATTTTTAAATGTATTCCGAGCTGGGAACTTGTGTTTTATAAATGCCCAAGGGGCTTATTATATTATTTTCTGGACTGATTATAAAGTGACTTGAAACAGTTGTAACAATGACACTGTGTGATATACTTGAAACAGTGGTAACAATGACACTGTGTGATATACTTGAAACAGTGGTAACAATGACACTGTGTGATATACTTGAAATAGTGGTAACAATGACACTGTGTGATATACTTGAAATAGTGGTAACAATGACACTGGATGATATACTTGAACAATGGTAACAATGGCATTGTATGATATAAATTGGTCAGGTAACAATGGTTGACCAGTCAGGTAACAATGACTGACCAAGATATTGCGCTTGGGCTGTAGGAGCCCCTCCGGAGTCTGTACACACCCCCAGTGAGCGCCGTCGACGATAAATAAATATGGATGGCTCGGGCTGCACGCCGCAGTGGGTACTGGAATGTACCATCATATGCATTGCATTGCATTCATGTATTTGTATTTATACTGGTGTTTAGCTGCTTAGTTCCATATGTTGCTGTATATTCAGATTGTAGCATACTTTGTGTATTTACTGGATTTTCTTATCTTCGGACTGTAGTTACTTTTATTACTCACTAGGTCGGAGTACTCACTTTACTCCCTGCACCTTGTGTGCAGATCCAGGGCAGTCTCAGGCTCAGTAGATCCAGTTGATCAGTAGATCCAGCCTCAGGGAGTATCGAGGTAGCTGCACGGCGTTCGCAGCCATTGATCTTCTCCCTCCTATCCTATCTCTTTATTTCCGCATTATTGGACTTTGGATATACCGTGTATTAGGATGATATTCTATATTCTAGAGGCTCAGATTCGTGACACCGGGTCCTAGTGAGATTATATTGTGTATTTAGTTAAAATCTACAGTACTTTAATCTTGCTTAATTGATATTTCTTTCCGCTATTTTTGATAAATTGGGTTAAGTGTTGAATAATGGTCGGGCTTGCCTAGTAGTGTGTTGGGCGCCATCACGACCGGGATTTGGGTCGCGACAGCCACCTGGGGAATGGACATTATTGGACCAATCGAGCCGGCTGCTACCAACGGACACAGGTTTATCCTAGTAGCCATCGACTATTTCACCAAATGGGTCAAAGCAACATCTTACAATGTAGTGACTAAGAAAGTCGTGGCAGACTTCGAACGCGACCGCATTGTTTGTCAATTCAGAATTCCAAAATCAATCATTACTTATAATGGATCCAACCTCAACAACGACTTAGTGAAATCCATGTGCAAAACTTTCAAAGTCAGGCACAAGAATTCCACAGCCTACAAGCCTTAGATGAATGGAGTTGTAGAAGTCGCCAACGAGAATACCAAGAAGATATTAAGGAAAATGATAGAGAAGCATAAAAAGTGGCACGAGAAGTTATCATTTGCTCTTCTGGGGTATCGTACCACAGTCCACACATCAACCGGGGCAACCCCCTATATGCTAGTTTACGGTACAGAGACTGTCATTCCCACTGAGGTAGAAATTCCTTCCCTAAAGATCATTCAAGAAGCTGAGCTCGACGACGCAGAGTGGGTAAAAAGTCGTTATGAGCAACTAGCCCTTATAGACCAAAAGAGAATGAATGCATTTTGCCATGGTCAACTCTACTAGAACAGAATGTCCAGAGCCTTCAACAAGAGAGTCAAGCTAAGACAGTTCACACCGGGGCAGCTGGTGTTAAAGAAATTTTTCCGCATCAAGATGAACCAAAAGGGAAGTTCTCTCCCAACTGGCAGGGTCCATACATGGTTCACCGGGTTTTGACAGGGGGAGCCCTCATACTTGCAGAAATGGATGGAGAAGTCTAGCCAAAGCCGATCAATTTAGATGCAGTCTACCGTTACTATGTGTAATATTTATGCTTTCTTTATATGATGTAAATTGAACTATGCCTGACCTGATTCTCATTTAAGAGGGGATATGTAGGCAGCCCTATGGGTTTGGTCACAATTCAATAAAAATTTCATTCCCCCCGTAATTAGAAACTGGGGCAGAATTTTGAGGAGGACCCTCAAAATTTTGAAGTAATTTCAGCCTATTGCCCCATGAGTAACAGTCAGAAACGTCAATCATCAAAATAGGGCATAATTTTGAGGAGGACCCTCAAAATTCCATAGCATGAGAGGTTTCAATGTCCTAATTTATGTCACAGTCATCAGTTTATCTAAAAGATATTTCTAAATTATCATTTATGTCATACGTTTACAAAATCATGCAGCATGAAACTGCTTTGTTTAGCAATGCTACCCCAATGATATAGACGGTATCACTGAATCGAAGTCAAACGAGTGAAGCAAAGCTAGCAGGGATACGAACTAACCTCCCTCCCTTACAAAACTCACGATTTTTCTTTGGATGTAGGCACGAGGATTGCAAAATCATCAAACATATTTTACGCCCATGGAACAAACATTTTTCAAAAATACGACTCTCTGAACCGTTGCACTTGCCAACATTTGCTATCAGCACACACCAGTGATGTCCCTTACGTCACAATGCTCGCAGTAATCACAATGCTGAATATGCTATCAGCTAAGAAAACTCTGCTATCATTTGTCATTTTATTTCTTAGATAAGGCTACCATTCTGCCTTCTGATACTAAACGATGTCTCCATCTGCATTCTTGCATTGCATAAGGCTACCATTCTGCCTTCCGAGACTAAACGATGTCTCCATCTGCATTCTTACATTGCATAAGGCTACTATTCTGCTTTCCGAGACTAAACGATGTCTCCACATGCATCTGCATTGCATAAGGCTACCATTCTACCTTCCGAGACTAAACGCTATCTCCCTCTGCATCTGCATTGCATAAGGCTACCATTCTGCCTTCCAACTTGCATAAGGCTACCATTCTGCCTTCTGAGGTTAAGCTCTACCTTCATCTGCATTCGCATCTTTGCATAAGGATACCATTCTGGCTTCCGAGGTTAAACTCTACCTTCATCTGCATTCGCATCTTTGCATAAGGCTACCATTCTGCCTTATGAGGCTAAATAATGCCTCTTATTTTCGTCGAAAGTAAGCGCTATCTCAAGCACCATTTATCTCGCTTTTCTTACGGGCTAAGCTCTGCCCTTCAATTCGTAAGACTAAGCTCTATCTTGTTTGCATCATACTACTGCATCTTCCATAGGCTGAAATATTGCCAACTCATCCAAAGGCATCATCGTTCGGGGGCAGTATCTTCATAGCCCGAGAACACCATGTCATGTCCTGAGGATCTCTTTCAATCTTTTGCATATTATTATTCAAAGGCGTCATCATTCGGAGGCATCATCTTCATAGCCCGAGAACACCATGTCATGGCCCGAAGTTCTCTTTCAATCCTTTGCATATCATTATTCAAAGGCGTCATGGTTCGGAGGCACCATCTTCATAGCCCGAGAACATCATTTCATGGCATGAGAATCCCTTATCATACGCTTCATGGCCTAGGGCATCATGGTCTAAGAACGTCATCCTCATCATCCGAATACAACATTCATGGTCCAATGGGAATCTGCATCATGTTTAGACTTACGCACACCATATGCTTGTATTATTTATTTTAATGTAAGATGGCAAGCAACGATTATCCCAGCAGGAGTGATGTCACGCCCCCTTTTTCTCGCGAAATCGGGCTTGTGACATTTATGAGGACAACTCGTTCCCTTTTGGGAATTGGGTTTTGGAACTTGAAGAGTCGCCACCTAATGATTAAGTGCATTAGGACACTAAGAAGGGTTTGAGTTTGAAGAACCAAAGTTCGGGTAAGGGCTAGAAATTATCTCGAGGGGAAGGTGTTAGGCACCCCTCAAGATCTACTAGTATGGTTCCCGTCCATGTTACAATTGTGACTTCACATAATCAAGTAAGCAATTAAGGGCCTCAAATAGAAGGGGATTTTCACATCTTATTGCAAGCAAATTGAAAGTTTGAAGAGAATAGAGAAAGCCGAATTTTTTTCGAACAATAAAACAAGTTAAAAGAAAAGGGTGGGCTAGGTTTTCAAACAATATGGATCACATCAATGCAATACCTGGCAATCGCTCCTCATAAGAGGGGTTGCACGTGGTATTAGCGCACCTGTCATCATATCCATATCTACCCTTCCCACACCGTTAAGGTAGTAAAGCGCAGAATGGTGTCGTTACTTATTGCATGCTAGTACCTGCCCTAATCCTATCAGTCCCAGAGGAATTTGGGACTACTAGTCCTAAAGGGAAGGGAGATTTGGTTTTCAGAGTTTTAAAAGGATAAAATTTTAGAGCGACAATCAAAACATATAGGGCAAGTATGGGGATAACACATAACAGCTTAAAGGGCTCAAACAGGCCTCCTCATTTAAAGACAGATTGTTTAGCATGTCTTGCATGTACTGGTTATAGTCTAAAATCAAATTAAGGCGTGGGATAGGCTGATTCATCACATATTTCTCAGATGAGGAGTCCGAATTAGCCTTCCCTAGTTGTAATTTATCAAAGACTGATGCAATTAATTAATTACCTAATGGCTTGCCTAAATGAGACCTATAGGCATGATATCTAACAGTGCTTGCTCTGATTTTAAAGAAAACTTACTAATTATAGAAAAACGAAAGTTTCGCAGATTTTAGACAACATTGCAACTGATTTTTAACTTGCAGATGACATAAGCGAATCAGATTCAAAGGTTACTCCTATAGGCATGATTTCTAGGCGTTGTTGGTTTTAAAACGATTATGAAGGTGCAGGCGTCCTATAGACATGGTAGCTAGAATGCAATTGATTATTATTTAACCTATGACCATTTGCCTAATGATAGATGTAAGATGCAGAAATGCAGAAACTACAGGCAGGATTTCTATACGTCGTGCATGAATGCAGAAAACTATAGGCAGGATTTCTATATGTCATGCATGAATGCAGAAAACTTATTGGCAGGATTTCTATATGGCGTGCATGAATGTAGAAAACTTATAGACATGATCTCTATGTATGCAGAAGTGCAGAGAACTTATAGGCAAGATTTATATATGAAATGCATAAGTGCAGAATCCTATACTCAGGATTTCTATATGAAATATAGAAGTGCAGAATCCTATAGTCAGGATCTCTATATGAAATGCAGAAGTAAAAACAGGTTGTGATTGAAGGAATAAATACCTACGATCATGATATCTACCCGTATGCATACATAAGTGACCCTCCCCTTTTCACTAGAACCCCATAAGTTATTACAACATAGTACAGACCTGAATGAATTAAGAAAAATAAAATTACATCAGAAATTAAGCTACAACCAAGGAGCCTAATTCAAACTCAAAGTCCAACAATATGAGGTGAACCAACTTCCAGGAACAAATTTCCAAAGCCTTCTCTTATTTAGGATATGTCAAAGTTCCCTAAGAGCCTTAAGGGGACTCCGAGCAGTGCTTACGACCCAAATATATTGCAGAATTAAGATAGTGCAGTGTGGAAATGCCAACCCTCAGATGTCCAAGTTTAAAGGGAACTTAAGGTCCCAAAGAAAGGCTCATAAGAGAGGGGGCAAAACATAGAATCTAAGAGAGAGTGTAAGTGCACAAAAGAGGAAATCAGGGAAAGCTATGGCAGGCTGGTGGTCATGCCTAGTAATCAGGAGTGCTGGCACACCCCCTGACAATCCTATTAGCCACATTCTGAGAGTTGGGATCCATTAAGGATCAGGTTCAGACCTAAGCAACAATTTAGATGTTGTCAGGCCACGAACCTTAACTCAAACACATAGAAGGGAGTGGGGTATAGGGAGTTCATAACAAACAACAGATGTAAAAAGAGAGTAGCATATTCAATACAGAACATGAACAACAAAGTAGACAGGAGTGTAGCAACAGTAAAATAAACACACAGGGGTGGTGCTGAAATCGAAATTAAGCCATACCAGTTTCAGGGAAACAAATAAGTGAAAGCTGAAGTCTTGTAAACCAAATTGCAAGCAAATAGTACAAAAGATATCAAAAGAGAGTAGAATATTGAAAGAGTATTGAAATTGAGAGGTGTGTGTGTAAAGTGTTGGATTCAAAGTATTGAACTGAAGGTTCAAGGTTTCTAAGTGCAAAAGGGTCGTGCCCCTTTTATAGTGCAGAAAAGAAGTAAGAAAAGGTAAGGGAATAGTTTGCAATCAATCACACAGAATCTCCCTTCAGTTAAGGGATTCTGATTTCAAACGGGCAGAAGACAATTAAGGAAAGAATTGGATTAAAATCTTTTCCAAAGTAGTACAAGAAGTGAAAATACATAGAAACTATTTAAGGAAAGAGTTTGATATCAACACAATTTGTGCAAATAAGGAAAGACAATCAATCAACAACTAATAAAATCAGAAATTGAGTTTTGGTATGAATGAATCCAACCAGAAAAGGTGAAGAAAGGTTTAATTAAAGAAAATCAGTAACAATAAATTGAACCTTATTAAAAAAGGAATTCTGAATCAATCACTAATTGGCAAACCTTTTTTTTGAAGGAAGAATTCTTCATATATAAAGCATACAGACATGTCAAACAGGAAAGAACTGTCATGCTAATTAGAAAGATCTAGTGTCGAAAAGTTCAAAGTCATAAATAAAGAAATTCAAGTTCAGTACATAGTCTCGAAACAAGTCTGAAAAAGCCCAGAGTTCCAAAGTAGAACCCTAGTCCGAAGACCAGATCTGAACTCGCCCAAAAACCCCAAATCTTAGGGTTTCCAACTCGAGTAAGATACAAAGAAGAGGACCAAGTAATTGAAACATGCTTAGGAATCTCTTTCAGAGACGTATGAGAAAAACAAGCGGATATAATAACAAGTTCGAGGCAAACATAGTGAAGAAACTGATTTGAAACATAAAGACATATTTTAAGAAAAGCTCGAAACTTAAACAGGTTCAGAGGAGAAAACAGGTAACATAGCACTTAAGAGAACAGTAGATGAAACACGTTTAGAAAGAACTCAAACAAAGTCCCGAAGAAGGCAAATAATAAGTAAGAGCTTAGTAGAAAATACAGTAGAGGGACACATGGTTAAACAAACACATAAGATAAACGTGTGAAAGCATGACATAGAAACCAGTAGAAGAAAGAACAGAGCATAGTAGAAGAATATGCGTAATAAAGCAAACATAAGAACACAGGGCAGGATCACGCGAGGCATAAAAATAAAACATAGGAACATAATATAGGCAGATACACACAAAGAAAAAAAGAAGAAGAGTCAGAAAACATTTTGAAACTTTTTCAGAAACCCTAAATCGAAGAGAAACAAATTTTGAAAGAGAAGATTGGGGAAAACGTTTTAAAACTCCAGTAGAACACAGATATAACAAGGATCTAAGAGAACACACAGAGAAAAACCTCAAATATCTAGGGTTTCAGAAAAACCCTAGAAATGAGAAAGGCTTGGAAGAAGGTCTGATCTCGAGTAAGATGAGGTCAGAAAAGGCTTCTAGTACTTGAATATGCCGGAGCATGGCCGGAGAAGTCATAGATCTACAGATCTGAGCAGGATCTAAAGAGAATCATTAGAGTCGGGCTTCAAATCATCGAACAACTTAGGTTTAATGGCGAGAGAGGGTGGGTACAGGCCATCCATGGCCTAAGAAGCCATGGATTCCGGTGAAGTAACGGCTGAAAAGGGTAGAGGTCGACTAGGGTTTCGAAGAACCTTTGAGAGAGTTTGAGAGACGAATGGATTCAAAGGCGGCTAGTTAGGTGAAAGTTATTAGGGTTAGGGGTGTTTGGGAAATTAAAAAGGAAAGGGGAAATCATGGCCTGGATCAAATTGAAAACCGGGCGGGTTATTTAATTGGGTCATGGGTCGGGTAAAAGATGAAATTGGGCCGGTCCAGCTGGGGGTTAGGATTGGGTTAATTTGAGGGCTAAAATTGAAATGTAAATAGGCTGTAATTGAAATGGAATGAGGTTAAATGTTAAATGGCCAGTTTTTCCCTTTTATTTTATAAATATGGTAAAAAAATGATATTAAAAGCAAATTAAAAGTACTGAGCCAGTTAATAATACACAAATATTAATTTAAAAATAATGGTATAAATTTTACCATTATGAAATGCTATTAATCATAAAATAGGCTATACTTGCAATTGCATGCAATTTAGTCTTTTAAATACCAAATAAATTTGTAAAAATCTACAAAAATTATCTTAACTATATTTTGGTATAAATATGGGAATAAAATAAATTATTCATCAAAATTGATGATTTTAACTATAGTAAATTGATTTTAAAAAACTCTTCAAAAATACTAAAACACTTGGGCATGCTTATTTATGTATGTGCCCGTTTGATGCGGTAGGCTCGATAGGTCCGATAACATCCATTCCCCAAGCGGCGAACGACCATGGAGAGCTTGCTGCAATAAGCTCGTTTGGAGGCACCTTTATCATGTCTGCATGTATCTTACAGCGATGGCATTTTCGGACATACTGGATGTAGTCCGTTTCCATAGTCATCCAAAAATAACTAGCTCGGAGTATCTTCTTGGCTAAGACAAAGCCGTTCATATGCGGACCGCAGGTCCCTGCATGAATTCTTCCAATAGCCTGGATGCTTCCTTTGCATCGACATTCCTTAGTAACCCCAAATCAGGAGTCCTCCTATACAGGATTCCTCCGCTATGAAAGAAGTTGTTAGATAGTCTTCAAAGTGTGCGTTTCTGAGTAGGATTTGCGAGTTCTGGATATTCTCTTTTCGTCAAATATTCCTTGATATCATGAAACCAAGGTTTTTCGTCTGCTTTTTCTTCTACATGAGTGCAGTAAGCTGGCTGATCATAGATCTTTACCGGAATAGGATCAATGAAGTTCTTGTCGGGGTGCTGTATCATGGACGATAGGGTAGCCAATGCATCGGCAAATTCATTCTGAATTCTGGGAACATGTTGGAACTCTATATTTGTGAACCTTTTCCTTAGTTCCTGTAAATGATGCAGATAAGGGAGTATCTTGGAGTTCTTGGTTGTCCATCCTTTTCGGACCTGATGTATAAGTAGGTCTGAATCTCCAATCACTAGCAATTCTTGAATGTTCATGTCAATGGCCATCTTGAGCCCTAAGATGCAGGCTTCATACTCGGCCATGTTGGTGGTGCACGGGAACCTGAGCTTGGCAGATACCAGATAATGCTGACCGGTTTCTGATACTAGGACTGCTCCTATGCCAACTCCTTTGAAATTTGCTGCTCCATCAAAAAATATTCTCCAATTGTCATAGGATTCTGCAATGTCTCCTCCTATTAAAGATACCTCTTCATCAGGAAAATACGTCTTTAGAGGTTCATATTCTCCATCCACGGGATTTTCAACAAGATGATCTGCTAGTTCTTGTCCTTTGATTGCCTTCTAAGTCACGTAAACAATATCGAATTTGCTCAGCAGTATTTGCCACTTGGATAGCTTGCCAATGGGCATGGGCTTATGAAAGATGTACTTCAAAGGATCCATTCTTGATATGGGGTAAGTGGTATGGGCACATAAATAGTGTCTCAAATTCTAAGCTACCCAAGTCAGGGCACAACAGGTGCATTTCAATAAAGAATATAGGGCCTCGTATGGGGTGAACTTCTTGCTGAGATAATAGATGGCCTACTCCTTTCTTCCCGTTTTATCATGTTGTTCCAGAACACAACCAAAAGCTCCATCCAATACTGCAAGGTGGAGTAATAGAGGTCTACCCGGCTCCGGCGGGACCAAAACTGGCGGCGTTGACAAGTATTCCTTAATTCTGTCGAAGGCTTTCTGACAATCATCAGTCTATTTGGTAGCGGCGTCCTTCTTCAACATCTTAAAGATTGGCTCACAAATGACAGTGGATTGAGCTATGAACCAGCTAATATAGTTAAGCCTTCCCAAAAAACTCATAACTTCTTTCTTGTTCTTCGGTTGTGGTAATTCTTGGATGGCTTTAACCTTTGATGGATCCAATTCTATTCCTCAACGACTCACAATGATCCCGAGTAGTTTTCCGGCAGGAACCCCACATTTGGCGGGATTCATCTTCAAGTTGTACCTTCTTCGTTTGTTGAAGAACTTCCTCAGATCTTCCAAATAGTCATTGGCTCTCTTGGATTTGATGATGACTTCATCTATATGTACCTCAATCTCTTTGTGTATCATGTCATGGAAAATAGCAGTCATGACCCTCATGTAGGTGGCTCCAGCATTATTTAACCCGAATGGCATCATTTTGTAATAATACATCCCCCACGGCGTAATGAAAGCCGTTTTCTCCGCGTCTTCCTCATCCATCCATATCTGATGATACCCAGCAAAACAATCAACCAATGACTGCAGTTCATGCTTGGTGTAGTTGTCAATTAGAATGTGTATGTTCGGCAAGGGGAAGTCGTCTATTGGCCTGGCCTGGTTGAGATCCCGGTAGTCGACACAGACTCTAACCTTCCTGTCCTTCTTCGGCACTGGCACAATATTGGCTAACCATGTTGGATACTCTACTACCCTGAGAACCTTGGCTTTTACTTGCTTGGTGACTTCTTCCTTTATTTTCAAACTTATGTCAGGTTTGAACTTCCTGAGCTTCTGTTTTATTGGTGGACATGTCAGTTTGGTTGACAGTTTGTGAGCTACAATAGATGTACTGAGACCAGCCATGTCATCATAAGACCAGGCGAATTTGTCCTCATATTCTCTTAGAAATTCCGTGTACTCTTTCTTTTTTGATGGTGATAGATGAACGCTGATTCGTGTTTCTTTGATGTTTTCTGCATCTCCCAGGTTGACGATCTCAGTTTTGTCCAGGTTAGACTTAGGTCTGTTCTCAAAATCCTCAACCTCTTTAACAACCTCTTCTGGTATATCCTCTTCTTCTGAGTCCATATCCGTTTGTTGTGTTGCCTCGTCGCATCTCACAATCATCGGTTCATCAAGATAAGTAATAGTAATGTTGTGTAAATAAAGTAAACGATAAAAAGTAATAAGAGCAAGATTTATAAGAAAGTGAAATGATTTGATAACTTTTTATAATTGTTTTGAACATTGGAGCTTATATTTGAATATAAGAAATGCGGAGAGAAAGTCAATAAGCGAAGAAATAAAGATAATGCATGGTGCTTTGTTCAGCCTTGCTACCTCGAAGCTTTCCGGGCCCTGGTGGTTCTGATGGACCAATTGTTGAGGTGTGCCACTCGGCTCACAGCTTGTATAGAAGGGCTTTCCTCCCCATCCTCCCTGAAAATGACACAACAGTCTATATTATCATCTTCCAAAAACAAATTCCTCATCGCCGCCAGTGCTTCCTGTTCTCCCGACCCATATATGACATTGGCAGGCTGGAAAGTCTATTCCAAGCAAAGTATTGGATGCTCAAGTGGGTAGTAGGGACTGCGCCATGGTGGTGACCGGTGGTTGAATTCCTCCCAAGTGTATTCATATCCCAAACCGAAAGTGGTACCGTGTTTCTTCAACTTGATAGGCTTAGTGATTCCTTGGAGATTCTTTCCAAGTCCCATGCCAGGTACATATCCGCACCAATTTAGTATACTTTCAATTTTGCTATCCCACCATTTGTCCTTGTCCACGGCGTTGACTCGCTCAATGTGATGGTAGCTTTCTCAGCCAATCTTCCTTCTTCCTCCGATTGGTGGGATGGTCTAGCGACTGTATATGGGATTGCTACCGTCGCAGTGAATAATTACCACTTGGTGAGTCCACTCAAATTTCACTGCTTGATGTAGGGTTGATGCCACAGCCCCAGCAACATGGATCCAGGGCTGTCCTAATACCAAGTTGTAAGATTCTGGGATGTCTATCACTTGAAAATCAACGTCGAACCAAGTTGGTCCCATTTGCAGACACAAACTGATTTCCCCAATAGTGGACCTTTGGGATCCATCGAAATCTTTGACATTGATGGCTCCATCCTTGATCTCATGCAGGCTCTTTCCTAGTGTTCTGAGAGTCACCAATGGACAAATATTGAGGATGGACCCTCCGTCAATCAAGACTCTGGTGATAAAATGATCTTCGCACTACATAGTGATGTGCAAGGCCTTGTTGTGGCTTAGCCCTTCAGGTGGCAGCTCATCTTCGTGGAAAGTGATTTTGTAACCCTCCAATACTTGCCCCACAATGTTTGCCATTTCTCCTCCAGTTATGTTGCTGGGTACATATGCCTCGCTCAACAACTTTAATAAGGCATTCTTATGTGCGTTAGAGCTTTGTAGCAGAGCCAAGATAGAGATATGGGCTGGCGTTTTGTTCAACTGATCAATGACCGAATACTCTTTGGATTGTATCTTTCTCCAGAGATTATCAGGCCCGGTTTCAGTGACGGTTGGTCATCTAGAGGCCTGCTTACTGGATTCGGCTAGGTGTTCTGGGGTATAAACCCTGCCGGTTCTTGTCATACCATGTGCTGCCATTGCTTCTCCATATTTGGTTTTCCATTTCCTTCTCGCTTCAGCGATATAATCCCATGGTATGGCCTTCGTATGGAATGGTTCTATGACTATCATGTCCACTGGGATGGGTACCTTTGCATTGGATGGTAACATAACCACTTTGAATGGTACAGGTGTCTTTGGAGACCCAAACTCGACCTCAATAGGTCCTGGCGTCTTTGCAGAAGAAGGTTCTTCGAACTCAAGTGGTATGGACATGTCTACTTCAGCATTTTCAGAAGGCTGGATCTGGACCACAATCGGATAAAGTGTAACGGTTGGTTCTTTTGGCTCATCACTTTCAGCGATCAATCCGATCGACCCTTTGGGGTCCCAATCATCCTCTATCTCAATCATATGAAAGCCCACACCCTTGTGGTCAGGCAGAGGGTTGTTGGGGATATTCGGAGCTGGCTCCTTTGTTATGATGATCTTGTTGTCAATCAAAGCTTAGATCTTATCCTTCAGAGAGCAGCACTCATCAATGGTATGCCCCTTCTTTCCAGAATGGTATGCACAGGTTTTGTTTGGGTTGACCCATTGGGAGGGGTTTTCGGGGTTTATGGCTAGGATAGGGGTGATGTAACCAGTAGCTTTGAGCCTTTCATACAGCTGGTCGATAGGTTCGGCAATGGAGGTATACTGTTTGGGGGGTCTGCGGTTGAAGTTCGGCCAGGGTCTAGGAAAGTTTTGGCAGGTGGGAGGTGGTTGATAGTGAGAGGGTTGAGTATTGTAGGCTTGATAGACATTTGGGGTTGGGAATATCTGGGCGAAGTGGGCTGATATGTAGGAGATGGACGTAATTGGTAATTAGGTGGTGGAGTTCGGTAGGAGGGTGAGAGTGCTTGGTAATTTGTGGTAGGTTGATATCTGGGTGGAGGTATTGAGTAGGTTTGGTAGTCAACTAGGAATTTTGTTCTTTGTGCAACGGTCAAGGCACTCACGTCCCTTTTCTTGGACGTGACACCAGACTTTAGAGCCTTGTTGGTGTACTGCAAAGCTTCAAAGTTAGTGACCATACCACTTTTGATACCTTCCTCGATCCTTTCCTCTAGCTTGATGATGTCAGAAAATTTCTCGCTTTCAATCAGCATTAACCTTTCATAGTACTGTGGGTCTTGAGCTCGAATGAATAACCTGTTCATTTGTTCTTCTTCTAAAGCCGGTTTGACCTTAGCAGCTTTTGATCTCCAACGAGTAGCTACTCGCGGAATGTCTCCGAGGGTTTCTTCTTTAAGTTCTGGATGTAGAACACGTCTGGTGCATTTTCTGCATTGAACCTGAACCTGTCCATGAAATCGGACACCATACTTACCCAATTTGACCACTTCTTAGAGTCTTGGTTGCTGTACCAAAACAAAGCATCTCCTTTCAGACTTCTCATAAAGAGTTTCATGCGAATCTTTTCATCCCTTCCCACTCCGACCAGCTTGTCACAGTACGTCCTCAAATGGACTCTAAGATCCCCTGTGCTATCAAATATCTTGAACTTGGGAGGTTCGTACCCCTCAGGAAGATCGACATTTGGTTGAATGCAAAGGTCCTCGTAATTCAGTCCCTCAATCCCCTTGCTTCCTTCAACACCCTGAACTCTGCTAGTCAACTTCTTGAGTTTCGCAGCCAGATTCTTGATAATAGAGTCTTTGTCATAAGACTTAGGTGTGCTTGAAATAGGTTGAGTATAGTGTGGTATGGTTTCCACATAGATGGGGGTGTTGTGGAGATGATCATTTATGGAGTTTAGTGGTTCAGGGATGAGCAGTGGGGTGTTGTCTGAAATGTGGCATGTGTTGTAGTGGTGATGGGGAGCGGGCTGGTTTTGTGGTTTCGGGATTCTTTGTGGAGGTGTGGGGTCTTGAGTGTTAGCAAAGTTGACATTTGGGGTATTGAATGACAAATTCGCCAAGTTGCGAACTTTGTCCAGTTTTTCCTGAAACTTCAATAACTTTTGTTCGAGCTGGGAGGTACTTTCCTTGGAAACCTGAATACCCTGAGGAACCTCTACCCTTTCAACTGAGTTCTCCTTTCTAATGTTTCTCAAATCTTCTATCTTTCCCTTGTTCTTGTTTCTGATAGGTCTCGGAAGAAGATGAGGTGGAGGGCCCTTAGATCTTGTGGAGTATGATGACGATGCCAGAGTTCATGAACTAACCTTTGGGGAGTGGAATAAACAAAGGTAAAAACAAAAAGGTAGCAAATTAGTGAGGATTAGGAGAAGAAAACATTGCAATATTTAAACACATAGTGTAAGAATATAAATCGTGTCCTAATTTGGGAGCCTCATTGTGCCCGAGGTGGGCCTAGTGACAAGTTGATTTGGAGAACTTATAATGCTAAATGCCTCATATAATTGATAAAAAATAAGACAAGTCCCAAAAGGACACTAAAATAGCAGAAAAAATAAATTGTCACTAACTACTTGGTCCCAGAAGGACCTTCCCCAGACTCGTCATCTTTAGGTCAATCGGACAGCTTCACCAGCTCACGCAGTCCTAGCAGCAAATAGGCTCTAGCCAAGTGTTCTCCTTCGTTTCCCTCAGTGTTCTGGCAGTTTTCAATCCTCTGGATGAACTTCCTTCCCAATTCCACTAAACCCTGCTCCAAATACCCTAGTCGCTTATTGGCGCTGACAGCCATATCTTTCTATTAATCAATCAACTTTTGATGGGCTTCTTGAATCTCCCGGTGCTCACTTTCGCATTCACGTATCCTATTGCGCAATTGGTTGTACTTGACCTGTGCTTCAGCCTTTTTATCGATGATCCTTTGACCTCGAACAAACCCATGTTGGCCCAGACCATTGTGATTATCCTCCAGCTATCCCGAATAGTATGGGGTGCAGCCAACATGGTATCTGTGTGGCTCGATAGTATCTCTTCCCATGATGATCTTGCAATGCCACATATGTTGAGCTTGGCACTTATAAGGACTGTCATCAGCTTGGAAATCAGCCCGGAAGTGACTCATCTTGTCGACCCTTGGTATAACCTACTTCCTACCAGCCTGTCTCATGAATTGGAGGGGGATATAAGGGTAGGTTCCTCTTAAACCGATCAATATCAGAAACGGAGCATCCCTAGATCGGGTGATGAACTCTTCAGTAGGGAAATACTCGAACATCCATTGTATTTGATCGTCAGTTAGATTTTCAAACAGCTCCACCCACCCCTTGGCATCTTCTGGCTGAGCAAACATGTTGGGCATTTTGTTCATTCGCCTTGGTTGATGGAAGGCTATATGATCTTCCCAGTTTCTACACGGAATCTCTTGCCGATATTCACCCCTTTGAAGATGCTCTATGAGCCAGAGCTGGAGTAGCAAGTTGCAGCCTACGAAGTGTGGGGCTCCTTGTTGACACTTTTCCAAGGCTCGGTACATTTCTGCAACGATCATGGGCACTATGCTAAAGGGTTGCCCACCAATTCCCTCCATTAAGGTTTTAGTGACCATAGCTAACCTGGTGTGAATCCTTGCTTTCTTCATAGGAAACAATATCATCCCCAAGAAGCAGAACATAAAGACAAAGACCCTTCTGTGGATATGCCCCAATGAGGTGAGTGTGAATTCATTTGGGTAAGTGCGGTAGGACTTACTATGGCCGTACATTTTGTACAGATAGTCGAAAGAAATGTAGGAATCCTTCAAACAGGTCAAGTTTGTGTTTTTCTTTAGGCCCATCATTTTGAGAAAACCCCTACCCTTGCGATTTTCCAGCATAAGTAAACCCGGAGTCTCCCACGGAATACCAGCTAATCCTCCTATTTCCTCGAGCAGAGGTGTCATCTCAATCTCCCCGAAGCAAAACACAGACCTATCACAGTCCTAGAATAGAGTAGCAGCTTATATGATTTTGTTGTTGGGAGAAGGCAAATTTCCTAGGTACTTCCGGACAAGAGCCTCATCACTGGAGTGAAGATCTTCCCACCAGCTTAGCAACCTTGGGTGAATGTTGGTGGCCATGCCAAATCTGGGGTCTTCGTGCCTCATTTCTGCAAAATAAAGTGTTAGACCCTTACCCCGCCGGACTCGACCATTTAAACCAATAATTAGCATAAGAAACATTTAGTTCTCCAAATAAATGCATATAATATGGTAACGTCCATTTGGGTTCCCAAGGAACCCATTGGACTTTGGACAAGGCTATCTTAAAGAGTCATTATGTGCACAACATAACTAACTCGCCTAGGTTTTGATAGTGATGCATGAACAATTGAATAGAGTAGGGTTTCTATAAGGTATTAGACTGGTACCCTTGAGCGGACAACTCATTATAAGCGTTGTTATGGTATTTTGTTTGGCACGAGTGAAATATGATGTTGAATATGCAGTTACAAGAATGAAACAAGTTGCCATGTATTTGCACGTTCATAAAGTAATGATTACAATAATTGCTCATAATTACAATAGTATTAAAGGAAAATAGTAAAGTAAAGCATTAAAGAAAAGAAACAAAGGAGCCAAATCAGTTTCGTAATAAAACAGAAATAAAGACATTAGATAAAGGCAATAAAGAAGTAGTAAAGTCACAAATAACATGAAATGCCAAAAGCCTAAAAGAAATTCCCCAGCGGAGTCGCCACGCTGTCGCGCCCACTTTTTCTCGCGAAATCGGGCTTGTGACATTTAGGAGGACAACTCGTTGCCTTTTGGGAATTGGGTTTTAGAACTTGAAGAGTCACCACCTGGCACATTGTGGCGTCTTGTGGGATTTTTGATAATGTCTGAGGTGGCTTATTGCCTGAGCAGTTCGTACTAGGTGAGACGAGGTTACTAGATTTGGGGTCAGTGCAAACTGATTATATGAAGTATATTATAGAGCAAAGATCATTCTTTGGTTTGGGACAAGGTAATGGAACTTGTCAGGAGTGTAGATCCAATGAATTGTTGATTCAGCAGTTGGTTGTGAATTTCGGCACATCTATTCAGTCGTATCGGTGTTGAAAAAAAAAACTAGAGCAAGACATGTGTAGATCATGAGATGCAATGGGAGCATCAGATTCGTGGAATTTCGACTATTATGTTTAAAGAATGTTATTGTGGTTCTATGAGTAAAGTGATGCAAAGTGCGAATTCAGAAAAGTTATGCAGTCATGTTTGGGTACAGTGTGTGGAGATTGATATGGTGGTCGTATGATGGAAACATGCTATGCAGTGAAATTCAGGATGTTGGAATTGGGCCTAATGACTTATTTGCTTGAATAAATAAGTATATCTACATAATTATCTAGCTAATGTGCTCAACGGAGTAGTGGTCTCATGGGAAGGTGCATGATGTGTTAAACAAGTGATTTCAGACTACTTCAGTGTGGTTCTCAGCACGTTCGATGACGAACGTATGTTTAAGTGGGGGAGATTGTAACGACCCGACCGGTCGTTTTGAGCTTCGGCGCGTCATTCAGCAGTTTGAGGCCATGAGCGGCTTCATCTCAGGTATATTGACTTGTGTGTATGGTCAATTAAAATTCAGGAAGTTTGGAGTCAAATCTAAATGAAAGTTCTCATTTTGAAAGCTTAAAATTGAAGAAATGAACTAGGATTGGAATTTTGAGTAAACGACCTCAGAATTGGGATCCGAAGGTTCCAGCAGGTTCGTATGATGATTTCAGACTTGGGTGTATGCCCGGATCGGGTTTTGGATAATCCGGGAGCGTTTTGGCGCCTATTGTGGAAGATAGCATTTTAGAAGAAATTGCATCAGTTTGGTTTAAAATGCATTTGAGTGTTGTTGATGTCCGTTTGGGATTCCGAGACTGGGAGTAGCTCCGTATGGTGATTCTGGATTTGGGAGCACGATCGGAAGTGAATTCGGAGGTCCGTAGGTCATTTTGGAGTCGTTCGGCTAAAGATGGAAAATTGAAGGTTTTTGAGAAAATTTGGCCGGAAGTGGAAATTTTTATATCGTATTCGAAATGCGAATTTTATGGTTTGGATAGCTTCGTTAGGTTATTTAGGACTTAGGAGTGTGTCCGGAATATCTTTGTGTTGAAATATATGAATTATGGGAAAAATTTGAAAAATTTTGATATTTAATATTGTTAAAGTTGCCTTTGGTCAACATTTTTGGTAAACGGACCTGGACCCATGATTTTTCGGTCTAGAAAGGTCCATAGAAAAATATGGGAGTTGAACGTGTTTCCGGAATCGAATTCCGAGGTCCCAGGCCCGAGAAATGAATTTTTTCGTGAAATTGTTTTCTGAAAATGTTTAAGGAAAATGAAAATGAAATTTGATCAGAAAGTAATGGTATCGGGCTCGTATTTTGGTTACGACGCCCGATACAGGTCATATATGTTGGTTAAGCGCTTCCTATAAAGTTTGGTTACAAACGGACGTTGTTTGACGGGTTTCGGCCTTAAATTGGAAAATATGAAAATTTATGAAATTTGAAAGAATTCTTGGATTTAAGGCTCAAATCATTGATTTTGATGTTATTTTGGCGATTTGATCGCTCAAGCAAGTTCGTGTGATGTTTTAGAGTCAGTGTTCATATTTGGTTTGGAGTCCCGAGGGCTCGGGAGTGTTTCGGAGGTGTCTCGGAGTGATTTCGGACTTAGAAAAAATTGCAGAAAATTGCAGAAAATTCTGTTGTGCCCAGAAAATTTTAGGTGCGAGTAGTCCGGTTTGGAAGCTCATATCTTGTAATCTATAAGAAATCAGAAAAAGTGCAAAACACGAAAGTTGTAGCTCATATATTTTAGTTTTCGAAAAGTTAAACCATTCGCGATTTGGATATCATCTCAGAAAGTTAGGATGGATCGAAAAGGGCTGCTGGAGCAATTTCGGCAGAATTTACGATGCAATTTAGAAACTCATATCTCGGGATATATAAAGAGTTATATGGTGTACAACCTATCAAATTAAAGATCGTTGAGTCTAGTTTCTAAATCTTCAAACCGTTTGTCATTTGGATATTTATACAAGACGTTATGGGTGTTTAAACAGAAGGTGTCCGACAAGGAACAATTTTAATAGGATGTACAACTTGTATAGCACAAGTGCAAGGTACAACTCGACGAAGCACAGGCAGATTCTTTTATACACGGATTTAGCTCACTTATCTTCATTTCTTCAAAGTATGGACGATTTTGGGGAGCTTCAAGAGGGGATTTTCATCATCAATGTGAAGGTAAGTTATCTCCACCTATTTTGAGTTAAGTACATCAATTATGTATGGATTTGAGCATGAAAAATGTAGAAAAATTGAGGATTTAGGCCTAGCGATTTGAAAATAAGATTTGGTGATTTGAGGGGTCAAATAAACTCCGATTTTGGTAAATTTTATATGTACGGACTCGTGGCAAGACGAGGAATCCGGTGATGTGACTTTTGTAATTTTTCGAGAAGTGGGCCCGGGGCTCGGGTTTTGCAAATTTCGTGATTTTCGATATTTTTCGAGTCTTTTTGATTGGGTTATATTCCCTTAGCCTATTGTAATATATTCCTTGTGGTTTTGGCAAGATTCGACGCGCGAGGAGGTCGATTCGAAAGGAAAGGGCATCGCAGAGTAGACTTTTGGCCATCTTGAGGTGAGTAATAGATGTAAATATTGTTCTGAGGGTTTGAAACCCCGGACTTTCACATCGTAACGCTATATTGAGGCGTGACACGAACTCCATGGCGAGTGCGGGGTCGGATACTATTGAGGATTGTGACTTGGTCCATCCCGTGTGATGTTTATACTATACTGGTGATTGATACACATACTTCATTGATATTACTGGGCTTGATGCCATGTTTGGGGCCTTGTGCCAATTTGTAAAATCCTTCGAGGATTGATATTGCTGCTTAGCATGATTTGCATTTCATTTAATTTCAGTCCAAGGTTTTAAATGCTGTTTTGCAAACTCAGCCATAATTCTAAGTGTTGAAAACATAAATAATATTTTTAAATGTATTCCGGGCTGGGAACTTCTATTTTGTAAATGCCCAAGGGGCTTATTATATTATTTTCTGGAATGATTATAAAGTGACTTGAAATAGTTGTAACAATGACGCTGTGTGATATACTTGAAACAGTGGTAACAATGACACTGTGTGATATACTTGAAACAGTGGTAACAATGACACTGTGTGATATACTTGAAACAGTGGTAACAATGACACTGTGTGATATACTTGAAATAGTGGTAACAATGACACTGGATGATATACTTGAACAGTGGTAACAATGGCACTGTATGATATAAATTGGTCAGGTAACAATGGCTGACCGGTCAGGTAACAATGACTGACCAAGATATTGCGCTTGGGCTGTAGGAGCCCCTCCGGAGTCTGTACACACCCCCAGTGAGAGTCGTCGAAGATAAATAAATATGGATGGCTCAGGCTGCACGCCGCAGTGGGTACTGGAATGTACCATCATATGCATTGCATTGCATTCATGTATTTGTATTTATACTGGTGTTTAGCTGCTTAGTTCCATATGTTGTTGTATATTCAGATTGTAGCTTACTTTGTGTATTTACTGGATTTTTTTATCTTCGGACTGTAGTTACTTTTATTACTCACTGGGTTGGAGTACTCACTTTACTCTCTGCACCTTGTGTGCAGATCCAGGGCAGTCTCAGGCTCAGTAGATCCAGTTGATCAGTAGATCCAGCCTCTGGGAGTATCGAGGTAGCTGCAAGGCGTTCGCAGCCATTGATCTTCTCCCTCCTATCCTATCTCTTTATTTCTGCATTATTGGACTTTGGATATACCGTGTATTAGGATGATATTCTGTATTCTAGAGGCTCAGATTCGTGACACCGGGTCCTAGTGAGATTATATTGTGTATTTTGTTAAAATCTACAGTACTTTAATCTTGCTTAATTGATATTTCTTTCCGCTATTTTTGATAAATTGGGTTAAGTGTTGAATAATGGTCGGGCTTGCCTAGTAGTGTGTTGGGTGCCATCACGACCGGGATTTGGGTCGCGACAACCACCTGGGGAATGGACATTATTGGACCAATCGAGCCTGCTGCTACCAACGGACACAGGTTTATCCTAGTAGCCATCGACTATTTCACCAAATGGGTCAAAGCAGCATCTTACAATGTAGTGACTAAGAAAGTCGTGACAGACTTTGACCGCGACCGTATTGTTTATCGATTCAGAATTCCAAAATCAATCATTACTTATAATGGATCCAACCTCAACAGCGACTTAGTGAAAGCTATGTGCAAAACTTTCAAAGTCAGGCACAAGAATTCCACAGCCTACAAGCCTTAGATGAATGGAGTTGTAGAAGTCGCCAACGAGAATACCAAGAAGATATTAAGGAAAATGATAGAGAAGCATAAACAGTGGCACGAGAAGTTATCATTTGCTCTTCTGGGGTATCGTACCACAGTCCGCACATCAACCGGGGCAACCCCTTATATGCTAGTTTACGGTACAGAGACTGTAATTCCCACTAAGGTAGAAATTCCTTCCCTAAAGATCATTCAAGAAGCTGAGCTCGACGACGCAGAGTGGGTAAAAAGTCGTTATGAGCAACTAGCCCTTATAGACCAAAAAGAATGAATGCATTTTGCCATGGTCAACTCTACTAGAACAGAATGTCCAGAGCCTTCAACAAGAGAGTCAAGCTAAGACAGTTCACACCGGGGCAGCTGGTGTTAAAGAAATTTTTCCGCATCAAGACGAACCAAAAGGGAAGTTCTCTCCCAACTGGCAGGGTCCATACATGGTTCACCGGGTTTTGACAGGGGGAGCCCTCATACTTGCAGAAATGGATGGAGAAGTCTAGCCAAAGCCGATCAATTCAGATGCAGTCAACCGTTACTATGTGTAATATTTATGCTTTCTTTGTATGATGTAAATTGAACTATGCCTGACCTGATTCCCATTTAAGAGGGGATATGTAGGCAGCCCTATGGGTTCGGTCACAATTCAATAAAAATTTCATTCCCCCCGCAATTGGAAACTGGGGCAGAATTTTGAGGAGGACCCTCAAAATTTTGAAGTAATTTCAGCTGATTGCCCCATGAGTAACAGTCAGAAACGTCAATCATCAAAATAGGGCATAATTTTGAGGAGGACCCTCAAAATTCCATAGCATGAGAGATTTCAATGTCCTAATTTATGTCACAGTCATCAGTTTATCTAAAAGATATTTCTAAATTATCATTTATGTCATACGTTTACAAAATCATGCAGCATGAAACTGCTTTGTTTAGCAATGCTACCCCAATGATATAGACGGTATCACTGAATCGAAGTCAAACGAGTGAAGCAAAGCTAGCAGGGATACGAACTAACCTCCCTCCCTTACAAAACTCACGATTTTTCTTTGGATGTAGGCACGAGGATTGCAAAATCATCAAACATATTGTACGCCCATGGAACAAACATTGTTAAAAAATACGACTCTCTGAACCGTTGCACTTGCCAACATTTGCTATCAGCACACACCAGTGATGTCCCTTATGTCACAATGCTCGCAGTAATCACAATGTTGAATATGCTATCAGCTAAGAAAACTCTGCTATCATTTGTCATTTTATTTCTTAGATAAGGCTACCATTCTACTTTCTGATACTAAACGATGTCTCCATCTGCATTCTTGCATTGCATAAGGCTACCATTCTGCCTTCCGAGACTAAACGATGTCTCCATCTGCATTCTTACATTGCATAAGGCTACTATTCTGCCTTCCGAGAGTAAACGATGTCTCCACATGCATCTGCATTGCATAAGGCTACCATTCTACCTTCCGAGACTAAACGCTATCTCCATCTGCATCTGCATTGCATAAGGCTACCATTCTGCCTTCCAACTTGCATAAGGCTACCATTCTGCCTTCTGAGGTTAAGCTCTACCTTCATCTGCATTCGCATATTAGCATAAGGATACCATTTTGCCTTCCGAGGTTAAGCTCTACCTTCATCTGCATTCGCATCTTTGCATAAGGCTACCATTCTGCCTTATGAGGCTAAGTAATGCCTCTTATTTTCGTCGAAACTAAGCGCTATCTCAAGCACCATTTATCTCGCTTTTCTTACGGGCTAAGCTCTGCCCTTCAATTTGCAAGACTAAGCTCTGTCTTGTTTGCATCATACTACTGCATCTTCTATAGGCTGAAATATCGCCAACTCATCCAAAGGCATCATCGTTCGGGGGCAGTATCTTCATAGCCCGAGAACACCATGTCATGTCCTGAGGATCTCTTTCAATCTTTTGCATATTATTATTCAAAGGCGTCATCGTTCGGAGGCATCATCTTCATAGCCCGAGAACACCATGTCATGGCCGGAGGTTCTCTTTCAATCCTTTGCATATCATTATTCAAAGGCGTCATGGTTCGGAGGCACCATCTTCATAGCCCGAGAACATCATTTCATGGCATGAGAATCCCTTATCATACGCTTCATGGCCTAGGGCATCATGGTCTAAGAACGTCATCCTCATCATCCGAATACAACATTCATGGTCCAATAGGAATCTGCATCATGTTTAAACTTACGCACACCATATGCTTGTATTATTTATTTTCAGGTAAGATGGCAAGCAACGATTATCCCAGCAGGAGTGATGTCACGCCCCCTTTTTCTCGCAAAATCGGGCTTGTGACATTTAGGAGGACAACTCGTTCCCTTTTGGGAATTGGGTTTTGGAACTTGAAGAGTCGCCACCTAATGATTAAGTGCATTAGGACACTAAGAAGGGTTTGAGTTTGAAGAACCAAAGTTCGGGTAAGGGCTAGAAATTATCTCGAGGGGAAGGTGTTAGACACCCCTCAAGATCTACTAGTGTGGTTCCCGACCATGTTACAATTGTGACTTCACATAATCAAGTAAGCAATTAAGGGCCTCAAATAGAAGGGGATTTTCACATCTTATTGCAAGCAAATTGAAAGTTTGAAGAGAATAGAGAAAGCCGAAATTTTTTCGAACAATAAAACAAGTTAAAAGAAAAGGGTGGGCTAGGTTTTCAAACAATATGGATCACATCAATGCAATACCTGGCAATCGCTCCTCATAAGAGGGGTTGCACGTGGTATTAGCGCACCTGTCATCATATCCATATCTACCCTTCCCACACCGTTAAGGTAGTAAAGCGCAGAATGGTGTCGTTACTTATTGCATGCTAGTACCTGCCCTAATCCTATCAGTCCCAGAGGAATTTGGGACTACTAGTCCTAAAGGGAAGGGAGATTTGGTTTTCAGAGTTTTAAAAGGATAAAATTTTAGAGCGACAATCAAAACATATAGGGCAAGTATGGGGATAACTCATAACAGCTTAAAGGGCTCAAACATGCCTCCTCATTTAAAGAAAGATTGTTTAGCATGTCTTGCATGTACTGGTTATGGTCTAAGATCAAATTAAGGCGTGGGATAGGCTGATTCATCACATATTTCTCAGATGAGGAGTCCGAATTAGCCTTCCCTAGTTGTAATTTATCAAATACTGATGCAATTAATTAATTACCTAATGGTTTGCCTAAATGAGACCTATAGGCATGATATCTAACAGTGCTTGCTCTGATTTTAAAGAAAACTTACTAATTATAGAAAAACGAAAGTTCCGCAGATTTTAGACAACATTGCAACTGATTTTTAACTTGCAGATGACATAAGCGAATCAGATTCAAAGGTTACTCCTATAGGCATGATTTCTAGGCGTTGTTGGTTTTAAAACGATTATGAAGGTGCAGGCGTCCTATAGACATGGTAGCTAGAATGCAATTGATTATTATTTAACCTATGACCGTTTGCCTAATGATAGATGTAAGATGCAGAAATGCAGAAACTACAGGCAGGATTTCTATACGTCGTGCATGAATGCATAAAACTATAGGCAGGATTTCTATATGTCGTGCGTGAATGCAGAAAACTTATAGGCAAGATTTCTATATGACGTGCATGAATGTAGAAAACTTATAGACATGATCTCTATGTATGAAGAAGTGCAGAGAACTTATAGGCAAGATTTATATATGAAATGCATAAGTGCAGAATCCTATACTCAGGATTTCTATATGAAATATAGAAGTGCAGAATCCTATAGTCAGGATCTCTATATGAAATGCAGAAGTAAAAACAGGTTGTGATTGAAGGAATAAATACCTACGATCATGATATCTACCCGTATGCATACATAAGTGACCCTCCCCTTTTCACTAGAACCCCATAAGTTATTACAACATAGTACAGACCTGAATGAATTAAGAAAAATAAAATTACATCAGAAATTAAGCTACAACCAAGGAGCCTAATTCAAACTCAAAGTCCAACAATATGAGGTGAACCAACTTCCAGGAACAAATTTCCAAAGCCTTCTCTTATTTAGGATGTGTGAAAGTTCCCCAAGAGCCTTAAGGGGACTCCGGGCAGTGCTTACAACCCAAATATATTGCAGAATTAAGATAATGCAGTGTGGAAATACCAACCCTCAGATGTCCAAGTTTAGAGGGAACTTAAGGTCCCAAAGAAAGGCTCATAAGAGAGGAGGCAGAACTTAGAATCTAAGATAGAGTGTAAGTGCACAAAGGGGGAAATTAGGGAAAGCCATGGCAGGCTGGTGGTCATGCCCAGCAATCAGGAGTGCTGGCACACCCCCTGACAAGCCTATTAGCCACATTCTGAGAGTTGGGATCCATTGAGGATCAGGTTCAGACCTAAGCAACAATTAAGATGCTGTCAGGCCACGGACCTTAACTCAAACACATAGAAGGGAGTGGGGTATAGGGAGTTCATAGCAAACAACAGATGCAAAGAGAGAGTAGCATATTCAATACAGAACATGAACAACAAAGTAGACAGGAGTGTAGCAACAGTAAAATAAACACACAGGGGTGGTGCTGAAATCGAAATTAAGCCGTACCAGTTTCAGGGAAACAAATAAGTGAAAGCTGAAGTCTTGTAAACCAAATTGCAAGAAAACGGTACAAAAGATATCAAAAGAGAGTAGAATATTGAAAGAGTATTGAAATTGAGAGGTGTGTGTGTAAAGTGTTGGATTCGAAGTATTGAACTGAAGGTTCAAGGTTTCTAAGTGCAGAAGGGTCGTGCCCCTTTTATAGTGCAGAAAAGAAGTAAGAAAAGGTAAGGGAATAGTTTGCAATCAATCACACAGAATCTCCCTCAGTTAAGGGATTCTGATTTCAAACGGGCATAAGACAATTAAGGAAAGAATTGGATTAAAATCTTTTCCAAAGTAGTACAAGAAGTGAAAATACATAGAAACTATTTAAGGAAAGAGTTTGATATCAACACAATTTGTGCAAATAAGGAAAGACAATCAATCAGCAGCTAATAAAATCAGAAATTGAGTTTTGGTATGAATGAATCCAACCAGAAAAGGTGAAGAAAGGTTTAATTAAAGAAAATCAGTAACAATCAATTGAACCTTATTAAAAAAGGAATTTTGAATCAATCACTAATTGGCAAACCTTTTTTTGAAGGAAGAATTCTTCATATATAAAGCATACAGACATGTCAAACAGGAAAGAACTGTCATGCTAATTAGAAAGATCTAGTGTCGAAAAGTTCAAAGTCATAAATAAAGAAATTCAAGTTCAGTACATAGTCTCGAAACGAGTCTGAGAAAGCCCAGAGTTCCAAAGTAGAACCCTAGTCCGAACACCAGATCTGAACTCGCCCAAAACCCCAAATCTTAGGGTTTCCAACTCGAGTAAGATACAAAGAAGAGGACCAAGTAATTGAAACATGCTCAGGAATCTCTTTCAGAGACTTATGAGAAAAACAAGCGGATATAATAATAGGTTCGAGGCAAACATAGTGAAGAAACTGATTTGAAACATAAAGACATATTTTAAGAAAAGCTCGAAACTTAAACAGGTTCAAAGGAGAAAACAGGTACCATAGCACTTAAGAGAACAGTAGATGAAACACGTTTAGAAAGAACTCAAACAAAGTCCAAAAGAAGGCAAATAATAAGTAAGAGCTTAGTAGAAAATACAGTAGAGGGACACAGGGTTAATCAAACACATAAGATAAACGTGTGAAAGCATGACATAGAAACCAGTAGAAGAAAAAACGGAGCATAGTAGAAGAATATGCGTAATAAAGCTAACATAAGAACATAGGGCAGGATCACGCGAGGCGTAAAAATAAAACATAGGAACATAACGTAGGCAGATACACACAAAGAAAATAAGAAGAATAGCTAGAAAACATTTTGAAACTTTTTCAGAAACCCTAAATCGAAGAAAAATAAATTTTGAAAGAGAAGATTGGGGAAAATGTTTTAAAACTCCATTAGAACACAGATATAGCAAGGATCTAAGAGAACACACAGAGAAAAACCTCAAATATCTAGGGTTTCAGAGAAACCCTAGAAATGAGAAAGGCTTGGAAGAAGGTCCGATCTCGAGTCAGATGAGGTCAGAAAAGGCTTCTAGTACTTGAATATGCCGGAGCATGGCAGGAGAAGCCATAGATCTACAGATCTGAGCAGGATCTAGAGAGAATCCTCAGAGTCGGGCTTCAAATCATCGAACAACTTAGGTTTAATGGATAGAGAGGGTGGGTACAGGCCATCCATGGCCTAAGAAGACATGGATTCTGGTGAAGTAACGGCTGAAAAGGCTGGAGGTCGACTAGGGTTTCGAAGAACCTTTGAGAGAGTTTGAGAGACGAAGGGATTCAAAGGCGGCTAGTTAGGTGAAAGTTATTAGGGTTAGGGGTGTTTGGGAAATTAAAAAGGAAAGGGGAAATTATGGCCTGGATCAAATGGGAAACCGGGCGGGTTATTTAATTGGGTCATGGGTCGGGTAAAAGATGAAATTGGGCCGGTCCAGCTGGGGGTTAGGATTGGGTTAATTTGAGGGCTAAAATTGAAATGTAAATAGGCTGTAATTGAAATGGAATGAGGTTAAATGTTAAATGGCCAGTTTTTCCATTTTATTTTATAAATATGGTAAAAAAAATGATATTAAAAGCAAATTAAAAGTACTGAGCCAGTTAATAATACACAAATATTAATTTAAAAATAATGGTATAAATTTTACCATTATGAAATGCTATTAATCATAAAATAGGCTATACTTGCAATTGCATGCAATTTAGTCTTTTAAATACCAAATAAATTTGTAAAAATCTACAAAAATTATCTTAACTATATTTTGGTATAAATATGGGAATAAAATAAATTATTCATCAAAATTGATGATTTTGGGAATAATTATGGATTTAGTACTGCTAAAATGGATAGTAAATTGATTTTAAAAAACTCTTCAAAAAATACTAAAACACTTGGGCATGCTTATTTATGAATGTACCCGTTTAATGCGGTAGGCTCGATAGGTCCGATAACATCCATTCCCCAAGCGGCGAACGACCATGGCGAGCTTGCTGCAATAAGCTCGTTTGGAGGCACCTTTATCATGTCTGCATGTATCTTACAGCGATGGCATTTTCGCACATACTGGATGTAGTCCGTTTCCATAGTCATCCAAAAATAACTAGCTCGGAGTATCTTCTTGGCTAAGACAAAGCTGTTCATATGCGGACCGCAGGTCCCTGCATGAATTCTTCCAATATCCTGGATGCTTCCTTTGCATCGACACTCCTTAGTAACCCCAAATCAGGAGTCCTCCTATACAGGATTCCTCCGCTATGAAAGAAGTTGTTAGATAATCTTCAAAGTGTGCGTTTCTGAGTAGGATTTGCGAGTTCTGGATATTCTCTTTTCGTCAAATATTCCTTGATATCATGAAACCAAGGTTTTTCGTCTGCTTTTTCTTCTACATGAGTGCAGTAAGCTGGCTGATCATAGATCTTTACCGGAATAGGATCAATGAAGTTCTTGTCGGGGTGCTGTATCATGGACGATAGGGTAGCCAATGCATCGGCAAATTCATTCTGAATTCTGGGAACATGTTGGAACTCTATATTTGTGAACCTTTTCCTTAGTTCCTGTAAATGATGCAGATAAGGGAGTATCTTGGAGTTCTTGGTTG
Organism: Nicotiana tabacum; assembly: GCF_000715075.1. Taxonomy (NCBI): domain Eukaryota; kingdom Viridiplantae; phylum Streptophyta; class Magnoliopsida; order Solanales; family Solanaceae; genus Nicotiana; species Nicotiana tabacum. Next base: position 68,284,349 of record NC_134099.1, on the reverse strand, counting down.
TCCATCCTTTTCGGACCTGATGTATAAGTAGGGCTGAATCTCCAATTACTAGCAACTCTTGAACGTTCATGTCAATGGCCATTTTGAGCCCTAGGATGCAGGCTTCATACTTGTCCATATTGTTGGTGCACGGGAACCTGAGTTTGGTGGACATCGGATAATGCTGACCGGTTTCTGATACTAGGACTGCTCCTATGCCAACTCCTTTGAAATTTGCTGCTCCATCGAAAAATATTCTCCAACTGTCATAGGATTCTGCAATGTCTTCTCCTATGAATGATACCTCTTCATCAGGAAAATATGTTTTCAGGGGTTCGTATTCTCCATCCACGGGATTCTCAGCAAGATGGTCTACTAGTGCTTGTCCCTTGACCGCTTTCTGAGTTACATAAACAATGTTGAACTCACTCAACAGGATTTACCACTTGTATAGCTTGCCAATGGGCATGGGCTTATGAAAGATATACTTCAAAGGATCCATTCTTGATATGAGGTAAGTGGTATGGGCACAGAAATAGTGTCTCAACTTCTGAGCTACCCAAGTCAGGGCACAACAGGTGCATTTCAATAAAGAATATCGGGCCTCGTATGGGGTGAACTTCTTGCTGAGATAATAGATGGCCTGCTCCTTTCTTCCCGTTTTATCATGTTGTTCCAGAACACAACCAAAAGCTCCATCCAATACTGCAAGGTAGAGTAATAGAGGACTACCCGGCTCCGGCGGGACCAAAACTGGCGGCGTTGACAAGTATTCCTTAATTCTGTCGAAGGCTTTCTGACAATCATCAGCCCATTTGGTAGTGGTTTCCTTCTTCAACATCTTAAAGATTGGCTCACAAATGACAGTGGATTGAGCTATGAACTGGCTGATATAGTTAAGCCTTCCCAAGAAACTCATAACTTCTTTCTTGTTCTTCGGTTGTGGTAATTCTTGGATGGCTTTGACCTTTGATGGATCCAATTCTATTCCTAAACGACTCATAATGATCCCGAGTAGTTTTCCGGCAGGAACCCCACATTTGGCGGGATTCTTCTTCAAGTTGAACCTTCTTCGTCTGTTGAAGAACTTCCTCAGATCTTCCATATAGTCATTGGCTCTCTTGGATTTGATGATGACTTCATCTACATGTACCTCAATCTCTTTGTGTATCATGTCATGGAAAATAGCAGTCATGACCCTCATGTAGGTGGCCCCAGCATTCTTTAACCCGAATGGCATCATTTTGTAATAATACATCCCCCACGGCGTAATGAAAGCCGTTTTCTCCGCGTCTTCCTCATCCATCCATATCTGATGATACCCAGCAAAACAATCAGCCAATGACTGCAGTTCATGCTTGGTGTAGTTGTCAATTAGAATGTGTATGTTCGGCAAGGGGAAGTCATCTATTGGCCTGGCCTGGTTGAGATCCTAGTAGTCGACACAGACTCTAACTTTCCTGTCCTTCTTCGGCACTGGCACAATATTGGCTAACCATGTTGGATACTCTACTACCCTGAGAACCTTGGCTTTTACTTGCTTGGTGACTTCTTTCTTGATTTTCAAACTTATGTCAGGTTTGAACTTCCTGAGCTTCTGTTTTACTGGTGGACATGTCAGATCGGTTGGCAGTTTGTGAGCTACAATAGATGTACTGAGACCAGTCATGTCATCATAAGACCAGGCGAATATGTCCTCATATTCTCTTAGAAATTCCGTGTACTCTTTCTTTTTTGAGGGTGATAGATGAATACTGATTCGTGTTTCTTTGATGTTTTCTGCATCTCCCAGGTTGACGATCTCAGTTTTGTCCAGGTTAGACTTAGGTCTGTTCTCAAAATCCTCAACCTCTTTAACAACCTCTTCTGATATATCCTCTTCTTCTGAGTCCATATCCATTTGTTGTGTTGCCTCGTCGCATCTCACAATCGTCGGTTCATCAAGATAAGTAATAGTAATGTTGTGTAAATAAAGTAAACGATAAAAAGTAATAAGAGCAAGATTTATAAGAAAGTGAAATGATTTGATAACTTTTTATAATTGTTTTGAACATTGGAGCTTA